>NC_044556.1:56364569-56964569 GCF_007565055.1 Rhinopithecus roxellana | reverse complement strand
TATCATCGCAGTAATAGAGTATTGCATTAGTCAGACTTCTCTAAAGGGACGAAACTAATAGGATGGAGATATATAAAGGGGGAGTTTATTAAGGAGTATTGACTCACACGATCACAAGGTGAGGTCCCACAATAGACCATCTGCAAGTTAAGGAGCAAGGAAGCCAGTCCCAGTCACAAAACCTCAAAAGTAGGGAAGCCGACAATACAGCCTTCAGTCTGTAGTTGAAGGTCCAAGAGTCTCAAAGCTGAAGAACTTGGAGTCCGATGTTCAAGGACAGGAAGCATCCAGCATGGGAGAAAAATGTAGACTGGGAGAATAAGCCACTCTCGTCTTTTCACATTCTTCTGCTTCTTTTTATTCTGGCCAGGCTGACAGCTGATTAGATTGTGACCACCCAGATAGAGGGTGGGTCTGCCTTTCCCAGTCCACTGACTCAAATGTTAATCTTCTTTGGCAGCACCCTCACAGACATGCCCAGGAATAATACTTTTCATTCTTCAAGCCAATCAAACTGACACTCAATATTAACCATCACAAGTATTCCGGGTTTTATACCTTGAAAAGTTTTCTTTCTGCAAGTTAGTCGGTTTTGTTTTTGTTTCTTTGTTTTCTTTGTTTTGTTTTTGTTTTTGTTTTTTAATTTCAGATTTATGAACTCCCTTTAACATTTCATGGAAGACAGGTCCGGTGGTGATGAATTCTCTCAGGTTTTGTCTGGGAAAGACTTTATCTCTCCTTTATATTTGAAGGATAATTTTGCTAGATACAGTATTCTTAAATGGTGGTTTTCTTCTTCAGCACTTTGAAAATGTTGTTCCACTTGCTTCTGGCCTGTTTCCTGTTGAGAAGTCTGCTGCTAGACAATTGGACTTTTTGTTGTTGTTATTTGCTTTTTTTTTCTTACTGCTTTTAGGGTCTTCTCTTTGTCCTTGACCTTTGAGAGTTTGATTACTATATGCCTTGTGTTAGTCTTATTTAAGTCAAATCTGTCTGGCATTCTCTGATCTTCCTGTACCTGTATCTTCATATCTTTCTCAAGTGTTGGGAAGTTTTCTGTTATTATTTTTTGAGCAAGATTTCTACCCCTTGCCCTTGCTCAACTCCCTCTTGAACACTAATAATTCTTACATTTGGTCTTTTCTGTATCTTGTAGTCAATCTTCATGCTTTTTCATTTATTGGGGACCATGCCGGGGGTGGTGGAGAATGAACAGACACAAGAGACAAAGACAAACAGAGAACATGGCGGCCGTGCCTAGAGCCTCCGCCTCACTTTATTTATACTCCATAAATCCCACGTCAGCAAAAATAACACAATGCAAAACAAACTTTCTGCACCCAGATGTAACCTTCTACTTAGTTCCTTGTCTCTAAGCTCTTTCTTATTTGTCTGCCTTCTTGGCGCCTACTAGAGTTCATTAAAAGTTCAACTAGAGATACTGTCCTTGACCACTGGAGTTCATTGAAAGTACAACTAGCTAGAGATACTGTCCTTGAGCCTTATCTATTCTTAGCATATTATTTTCAATGGCCCCTGCATTCATTTTTTTTTTTTTTTTTTTTTCTCTCCTCTAACTGTGAATTTTCAAATAGCCTGTCTTCAAGCTCGGTGATTATTTCCTCTGCTTGATCCATTCTGCTATAGAGAGTCTCTAATAAATTTTTCAGTTCAGCAAATGTATTTCTTGCTTCTAGGACTTCAGTTTCATTTTTTTAATTATTTCAATCTCTTTGCTAAATTTATAGATAAATTTCTGAATTCCTTTTTTGTGTTATCTTAGAGATCACTGCGTTTTCTTAAAATTGCTATTTTGAATTTTTGATAAAGCTCAAGTATCACTGTCTCATTAAGATCAGTCACTGGTTCCTTGCCTCATCCATTTGAGGAAGTCATGGTTCCCTGTTTACTGTTGTTTCTCATCGATGTACATCTATGTATTTGCATTGAATGATTGGTTAATTATTCCAATCTCCTCTGTTTAGTTTATTTTGTCTTTATTGGATATGTTTGCTTAGAGATTTTTTGGAATTTACTCATTAGATTTCTTTTTTATTTTTCCTGTTAGGTCACTGCCTCCATTTGGCACCAGATGGTCCCTTAATCCCAGCTTTGCCTCAGTTCTAGTAACTGATCAGAGCATTACCCATCCTGCATGGGAAAGATCTCAAAGAAGACATTTCAGCAGTTTGAGAAGTGCTGGCTAAGGGCTTATGACTGGGGGACCCATGGAATGTACCTCCTATTGCATGGTGCTGCTAAACAGCCACTCTGATTTGGTGTCTCCTTTGGTAGAACTACAGAATAAAGTTACCAGGACATGGGATGGTCATCCTACCTCACCCCTTTGTCCCTGACTGTCCTCAGAGCTACTTCTCCCTTCAGGGACTTCCAATAATTCCCTTGAGCTGAGGCAAGGACAGGTATTTTGCCAGGGAACTCAGGAGGGGAAGGTAATTGTCTACCTTGATCTCACTTATTTTCAGTGTAAAAACTGAGTCAGAGGAATTTTCTACACACTTGGTATCAGGCAGATTGTGGGGATAGGCACCAAAGATATGGAAGTCTGATTCCTTTATCATCTTCTCAAAGTTTTTTCTCTTCTCTATGGCCCTGGGAACTGTGTCATTCTCATATTTGAGTTCTAGGATATTGTTGGTAATAATCTCAGCGCTATATATTTGGTGTTTTGTGTTCTTTGGGGGTGAGGGTAGTGAAGCCTCCTTGCTTCTACACTGACATTTTGGTTGCAGAAATCTAGAGAAACTTCTCATACAAATCTGGCAATTAAAAGTTTTCATCATAAATTTAAAAATAATTTCAAAGAACATAACTAATAAGTTTTAAATATTGATATTTTCAGATAAAATATTACATTATTTTTTAAATACATTACATAGAATATTTGAAATCAAATATTTCATCAATTTGAAAATAGATAAGCTCTTCTTTAACAGTCAAAATAGATAAGCTCTTCTTTAACAGTCAAAATTTTACATCATTTGTTTTCTTCTTTGAACTCATATTTCCATTCCGCTTCCCCCGTAGAATTTTGTCATGATGTAAATTGTATGCCTAAAAGTATTTTATAAGGCTGGGCATGGTGACTCATGCCTTTAATCCCAGCACTTTGGGAGACCAAGGCAGGCAGATTACCTGAGGTCGGGAGTTGGAGACTAGTCTGGCCAACATAGTGAAGCCCCGTCTCTACTAAAAATACAAAAATTAGCTGGACATGGTTGTGGACACCTGTAATCCCAGCTTGTTGGGAGACTGAGGCAGGAGAATTGCTTGAACCCAGGAGGCGGAGGTTGCAGTGAGCCAAGACCACGCCACTGCACTCCAGCACTCCAGTCTAGGCGACAAGAGTGAGACTCCATCTCAAAAAAAAAAAAAAAAAGAAAGGAAGAAAAGAAAAAAATAAAGAAAGTATTTTATTGATCACTGTATCCTAATTCTCTGCAAAATAAATAAATAAATAAAAATACATTTTTATTTAATTTCCAGGGGCTATAAGGATCTAAATGCTAAAGCGTTTTTTCTGGATTAAGTTATTATTCTAATTTGTATTTGTATGTGATAAAAAGTATATTTTGTCAGGAAATATATTTCCTAATGAGGTAGATGTGGTTTTTTAAAAATATATAGTTAACATATACATGGATGAACATTTTTTATTACTAGTGTGAGATAGGATTTATCATCAATTTTATTCCTTTTTTAATGTAAGCCCTGAGACAACTGCTCATATATATAAGTAAATGCAAATGCAGGAAGCTTTATTGTAGTAATGTCCTTCACTTTCTTTTAATTCTTTACAAGTTATATGCAAAACAAAAACAGTAATCAATCAACAAAAAAATTAATTTAAATCCTCTGACAACTCCATAAAATCTTCCTGTACTTTTAATGAAAGCAAAGAATTGGAACCACCTGAGTTGCAAAAGGATTTGTTACCAATCGCTATACTTGTTTTCTTTCTCAACACCAGCGCCAGTATTTTGAATTACCCCTTTGGCTGGCCCATAGATGCTTTTCCTGTTACTCCTTAGCATGCCTTCAGGAACCTCCAGGGAAATGTACACCCTAGTTTGAGATCATCTGGGATAGGTGAGAGCAGTTACACCCTGAGGAAATTAGTCTTGAGATAGATAAATACTATTTGCAGAATGACTGACAGTACCTGAGGGACAAATGACTAGCTGAGGTGGCAATGAGATCCAGGGCATATTTGTGGAACTATTTAACATTCCATGAAGACTCCCAGAAATATTGGGTGATAAAGAAAGAATTCCTTGAAGTCACTGTGACGGGATCCCACAGTGTTTTGAGCATGTAAATAAAGTAGCGTTTAATTTTAACAGAGAAAATACAGCTGTTTTTCCTTATTCTCTCATGAATCATCCAAAAGCAACACGAAAAGAACAAAAAGACGAACATCGTCCTCAATAAAACCATGAAATATCTGTCTCTGAACCTCATATGAGAAGTGGAGTGGCCACATGCAATGAAGATTTTTTTAAAAAACATTTGAAGCTGTTTATTCTGACCCAAATATGAGTGACCATGGCCCATGACACAGCCCTCAGGTGGTCCTGAGAACATGTGCCCATGGTGCTTGGGGTACAGCTTGGTTTTATATATTTTAGAGAGGCATGAAACATCAATCAAATACACATCAGAAACACGTTGGTTTGGTTCAGAAAGGTGGGACAATTCGGGCTGGGCACGATGGCTCACGCCTGTAATCCAGCACTTTGGGAGGCCGAGGCGGGCAGATCATGAGCTCAGGAGTTCGAGACCAGCCCGGCCAATATGGTGAAACCCCATCTCTACTAAAAACACAAAAATTGGCCAGGTGTGGTGGCACACACCTGTGGCCCCAGCTACTAGGGAGGCTGAAGCAGAAGAATCACTTGAACCCAGGAGGCGGAGGTTGCAGTGAGCTGAGATCACACCACTACACTCCAGCCTGGGCAACAGACTTCCAAGTAAATTTAAATATTTTCTGGTTGATAATTGGTTGAGTTTATCTGAAGACCTGGGATCAATGGAAAGGAATGTTAGGTTAAGCTAAAGGGTTGTGGAGACCAAGTTTTATTGTACAGAGGAATCTCTCAGATAGCTGACTTCGGAGAGAGAGCAGGTTGTAAAATGTTTCTTATCAGACGTAAAAGGGTGCCTGGTTCTTAGATGATTATCTACTGGATCTGCAAAGAAAGGAAGGAAAACAAAGGGGGAAGGGGATTCTCTATAGAATGTGGCTTTTTCCCACAAGAGTCTTTGCAGGACAACTTCAAGGTATGGCAAGGAAATATATTTTGGGTTTAAATATTTTCCTTGTCTCGTAGTGTTATGCCAGAGTCAGACTGAAAAGTAAGTCATGATATATAGGGTCAAATAAAACTCATCTGATGAGGATTTATGATTTGTAAGGCATGACTCCCTAGACCCCTTAGGTAGGAATTTGGGCAAGATAAAATATCAGAGCTTAGTCCTCAGTCCCCGCTCCGGGCCAAAAAACATTCCACTGAATATACATGCAGGCCAACAGCAGCAGGTCCCATGGCACTAGGAAGG
Organism: Rhinopithecus roxellana; assembly: GCF_007565055.1. NCBI lineage: Eukaryota > Metazoa > Chordata > Mammalia > Primates > Cercopithecidae > Rhinopithecus > Rhinopithecus roxellana. The sequence continues at coordinate 56,958,989 of NC_044556.1, read as the reverse complement.
GTTATTCCTAGAGTTGTCTGATCTGGTCATTTAGTGAGGTCCCACAGTGCTAGGATGGCTCATTCCTAGAGTAGTCTGGTTGATGGTCATAGTTTTGAATATTAGCAATTTGGATAATCAGGGGAAGATACGGTTTGACCTGATGTAATAGCCAATTGTTTAAGGGGTGAGATGGAGTCAGATCTAGGGTTTAGTCTAAAAAAACACATTCCAGATTAGATCCATTTTCTGAGCGATCATGATCTGGGTCTTTAATTGTGCCTTTCCTTCTGTTGTATCTGGCACAACATTTACAGGAAATATATCATGCTAATACAGTGACAAATACCATAAAGATAGCAAGGATTAGGCATCCAAGAAGGTTATAGGTAGAGTCAAAGGGTAGTAAACAACCTAACAAGCCAAAAAAATCAATGCATGCATCATCATACACTTTGATCAGACTCCCAATGTGTTTACCCTCCTCATTAAGCATTATTTGAACCTTGTGATAAATCTACTTGAGAATTGTAGGACTGACATTAAATTAGAATTTAATAACTTTAATCTCTTTTCTAGCCAATTTATCTCCATTGGCATAGCATCTTGAGGAGGGTATAAATTAAATGCAAGAAATGCCTGGTCCTTGGTGTCTAAAATTGTTATAGACTTGTTAAAAGTAGACAAATCTATTCCCCGCCCCCCCACTTTTGTATTGCACCATTTACTAGTATTTGGGAGAAAAAAGGTTTGGTCACAGGAGAAGTCACATAATTCTACAGTGTCATTTTTCCCTCGGCAGGATTCCCTGCGGCTGAGGGCCTGAAGAGTCAAAAGATTTATAGCCAATTAATTGGTCTAGGCCAGATAGGAATGGCTGTGGACAGGCATTTGTTACCTCTTAAAATTATTAAGTAAAAAGCCAACAGAAAAACCAAAAGGAAAATTATAAGACTGACTTATTTTTAATTTCAAGCTTAGCTGCTGTGAGCTTGGATTTTGTTACAGACTTATAGCCGTTAGCTATACAAAACATAAGCATTGTTCTGAAAAATTAAAAAGAGAAAGAGAGAGAGATAGATAGATTTATCTTCACAATTCTTAATTGGGAGTATTATACCCAGGAGGCTTTGTTACAAGGTATTTTATACTGTTAGTAAATATTTTCCTTTAATTTTATAGTAAGCAGAAAATTTTTATGGTTGGGGTGAATGCAAAAGTGACACATTAATAGTTTAGAAGGCAACTAAACTTATTTCACCAGCTGTTTAGGCATTTTTTATACCCCCTTCTTGATTTGGAGGATTTGATCTTGTCCTAATTTTATCCCCTAAAATCGGCCCTTCCAATCTTACGTACCCACCTCTTTCGCAATAGTGCCTGGGCCTAGAGGGAGGTAGTTTGTTTAGTTTTAGCAACAAAGGATTAGCAGTGAAACAGGTCTGGGCCCAGTGGGATGCCAAATGAGAGAGATTCATGTCTCTGGTCTTCAGAGTACCATGATTTTTGTTTCCTTGGGAGTAAAACAAAAAGAGATAAATAATATTCATAACTTAACAATTTTTAAGAGTAATGTGTAAGTCAGAACAGCAAAAGGAACCTATTCCATTTGGGCACCAACTAAAAACATGAAGAAAAATTATAATCTGGTACTTTCTAGAGGATTATTATAGCCAAGAAATAATGATTTAATCTGCACTTTAAAAATCAGGGCTGAAGTCTATTATTAAATGTTACACTTGCCCTTGAAACAATTTTTTAGCCGGCTTTTTTATGAAAGGGAATATTATAACAAGGCCAATTTGTGTGCAAGTTTAGTTTTCGGCTTATTATGCTTGCCTGATTATTTGCATAAAATACAACAAGAAATTGACTGGCCATATAGACTCCTTTTAAAGTTGGTTTTGCTGAAACTTTACCTAAGAATAGGCTATTTTAGTTTCAGTCTTGGTAAAATAATCAGTGTTTCTAATTGTTTAAAATAAAAAAACTTATTATTGAACTTCTGCAGACAACTATATTGCCATAAAACTACAATCTGAATTTTGGAGGATTCAGAAAGGTAAATTTGCTTATAAAAACATACTTTGCTCAGATGACTTAAAAGAAAAAGATTTTCCTGATCCTCCTTTAACCAGAGCAGCAGCTTTTAAGATAAAATGTTTGTTTACTTTGGAAATGTTATTTACAAACCAAACAGCTTATGAGAGTTATTAGACACTATAGAATTTAGCAGCTTTTCACAATTAGTCCTAGGAAAAGAGCTGTCTGCTTATTAAGTACCAAGATTTTATGTAAACCAATTTTATTTCATCATGGAACTTTTTGGGAAACATAGGGGTAACTTCAGTTAATATTCCATAGCAATGCAGTAAATGCCCCATCAAGTAGAAATGCTCTAGCTCAGTCGTTACTGAAAAGCACTCACAGCTTTTTGTTTTTGCTGTTTTTGTTGTTGTTGTTGTTGTTGTTGTTGTTGTTGTTGTTGTTGTTTTTCTGAGAAAGAGTTTCGCTCTTGTTGCCAGGCTGGTGTGCAATAGCACGTGATCTCGGCTCACTGCAACCTCCTCTGGTGAAAAAGATTTGGGTTCCCAGCAGGGAGTTGCATCTGTAAGACTTTAGATAATTAGTAAAAGTTACAGGAGCCAAGAAAAGATGAAGGAGAGAGCCATCATTCAAGGCCACTTCCACCAGAGGAGAAGCTCGAACTCGGTGGGGTTTCAGTGGGCCCTGTTGGTACCTTAGCTCCAGTTTGGGGCAACTCCTTTGGTGTCTTGAATCTTCTCTGAGGCTCCACGTGTTTGGGACCCAGATTATTGTCGATGAAAAGAGTCAAACTCTGTAAAGTATTTGAAGAGATTTATTCTGAGCCAAATATGAGTGACCATGGCCAGTGACACAGCCCTCAAGGAGGTCCTGAGAACATGTGCCCATAAAGATTTTTTTTTAGTTGGGATATGGGGAAGATACCAAGTCAAGATGCATGTGGTTACAAATAAGAATTTTTAAAAAGGCAGAATAAACATCTTGTAATAACTTAATAAAAAATGTGTAAAAGGAGAAAAGCATATTGAAATGTATATCATGCTCTTAAACAGAAAAATTCAGTATAACAATGTCAGCTCTTCCTTAGTTAATCTACTATTTTTATGTGATCCTGATAAAACGGCCAACAGGAACTAAAGTTAGACAAGCTGATTATAATGTATCTATGGGGAAAAGAAAATTCAAGAATGAACATAAAGTTCTAAAAAGGGAAGATAATAAGGAAAGAATGTAATTAAAACACTGTGCTGCTATCACATGAATAGACGTATCAATGAAACAGATTAGAAAGTCTAGGAATGGACACAAAAATACCAAGCAGGAATTATAATTTAAAAATGAACTTTCAAATCAATGGAGAAAATATGGATTAGTCAATAAATGGTATTGAAACATCTGACTAGTAAAGCAGGAAAAAAGAAACACATTTGGATTAATACCTCATATTACATATCAAGAAAATGTCCAAGTTGATCAAATATCTGAATCCTAAAATCAAAACCATAAAAGCACTAAGAAAAATATGGAAAAATTTTGTTTAATCTCAAAGTTGGAAAGGTCTTTCTATATGTGAAGGGAAACCCTGAAGTCACAAAGGAAAATATTGATTAATCCAACTCTGTAGAAATAAAAATGCATATACAAAACATCCAGTATAAATCAGAATATAAATGACAGACTGGGAAAAAATATTTGCAACTCATATTCAAAGGCCTAATTTCTTTAACGAATAAGAAACAAAATCAATGATTCAAAGAAAAACATGAAGAAGAAATAGCAAAAGACAATTTGTAGAAAGGAAAATCAAACAATTATAAAAATTAAGGGGTATACAATCTCAGTCCTTATTTTTAAAAAATGTTAATCAAAACTACAATGGGCTATAAGTTTTCACCTATTGCATTATCAAAGAGCAAAATTTGAGAATTCACCAGATTGCTCTGCCAGTTTTAGGGTTATTGTCCCTCAGCTCCAATCTCGCCTTCTGAACACTGTGATGCTGGTGCTGGCACCCTGCACCCCACATTCATCATTGCCCTCTGGCTCCCTGGTAGGCTCAGCCAATGAGAAGTACAAGAGGTAGAGAGGAAAGCTGAAAGAGGAAAAAGGGACTTGTTCCTCCCGGTTCGCTTCCTGTTCCTGTCAATTTCACCTCGGCAAATTTTCTTCACCTGCAGCATCAGTTCTTAGCCACTGCAGCAGATGAATCCAGTTTGCAGTTTTTCCACCACTTGAAGATTATTCTCCCCTCAGAGAAGCATCACTAGCCAACCAGTGCTCCCTGCTAGAAGTCTGGTCCCAACCCCACCGGGTCCCTCCTCCGAGCTCACGGTATCAGATGAACCATATTCTGTGCTCAGAGATCTGAGTTTCAATACTGTAAGGTCCCTCCTCTAAGTTTCTCAATTTTAATAATTTCAACTTCTTCACTTGTTCTTCTTACCCCTAGAGATAGTGGCTGTTTACTGCAGTTGCTACCTCCCTGATACCTTAGTATTCCATTCTTGCCTTAATTTTCTTCTTAACAACGTTACAACTAGTCAATAATTCTTTGTATTAAATTCTTCCTGTTGAAATAGTTGCTATGGCTTCTGATTGGATCTTGACAGTACAAGTAGCCAAAGATGTGGAAACACTAGTAATTTTATACTATTGGAGGGAGCATTAATTGATACATCCCCCACCCCTTGCCCCCTGCTCCCCAATAAGGTTGGCAATTGACTGACAATTTTATTTCTAGGAATTTATCTTACAAATAGACATATGTGTGTGCAAATATTGTATATAAAAAGAAATTAACTATAGCTTTGTTTGTAAAATCAAAAGAATGGGGAGGAAATTTAAATTCAACAACAGGAAATGTAAAGTAGATTACAGGGTATTAATAGTGAAACACTGAGTAGAAATAAAAAATAATCTTTAAAAAGCTTTATGCAAAACCAATATGGGATGATCTCCAAGATACTGGTAAATACAAAAAGAGAGGTGTGAAACAATGTTTCTGTATATTTCTCCTTGCATTTTTTTAATTTAAAAATATATACATTTGCATAGAATATTTCTGGGAGGATACACAAGAAACTATGTGCCTAGAGAAGGGGGATGATGAGAAAGATTTAGATTTTACTGTGTATTCTTTTGGACTTCTTGAATTTTGTAGTACATACATGTATTATCTATTAGAAAAAATAAATGCAAATAAAATTAAAATATCTAGTGGGGGGAAAGACGTTCAGAGGATTTTTCAGTTCAAATTGCAAATTGTGCAAAAATATATATCTGCTCTCCTTCTCCCAAGGCCATGTTAAAAAGATGTTAAGAGAATAAAAATTATATATACCCACAACAATGAAGGGAATAAGGGAGAATCTACTAGCAAGTGAAATATTTCTAAACATTTCTGGAAGAGGAAAATGTAGATGGCAGATTCTAACACTGGACAACAAGAAAATTATACAGAAGAATGTATGAGGGTGTTGGCGGAGCTGCAGCCCAGAAGGAAGAAAATCGACCCAGGAAAACCTAGAAAAACCCAGCCTGTCTCAGAGGCTTCCAACCACAGACAGTAGGAACTAAACCCTGAAAACTTAACAAAATCAACTGCAGCTGTCCTTCCTCTAATCCTGTGTCCAGAATGGTTGATATGGAAGTGTTTTGCTTCTAGGCCAAAAATAAATACATAAACAAAGGGCACGTTTCTAAGGAAATTGACCAAAACAGAGCACACAAAGGGAGCTAGTGATGGAGTTGAGGTCCCAAAGGTCTAGGAGTCCAGATTGTGTTATTCAAGGATCCTCGGCCTACACGCTGACTCCCCATACTCATCTGAAAAAGAAATCCCACCGATGGAGGCACTCCCTGAACTCTCTCTGTAGTCCTGTTTTTAAATATGATGCATAAAAGATCATTAGATAATTGAGGGAAGAATGCAACATGTAGGAAAAAGACTGAATTAAGAGGAGAAAAGTAACTCTAAAGGTGGCACAGATGACTTAGGAAACAGAAGAGAATTTTAAAATAAAACTCTTATATTCTCAGAGATTATAATCAAGTGGATACTATGAAAAAGGAGCAATCAGAGAACCAAAAAAAAAGGGCACTTCGAAATAAAATATATTATTGCCAAATTAAGAATTATTAATTATTAATGTAAAATAAAGAAAATATCTCTGAAAATAGAACCTAATGTGTTCAAAGCAAATACAAAGAAGCACAAAATAAAATCGTAAGAAGGCCAATCCTGAAGTTCCAATATCCAACCAGTATGAACTCTAGAAAGAGAAAACAGAGATTGGGTAAGAATAAAATAAATTATATAAGAAATTCCTAAAATTAGATAAACAATTTTCCAGACTGAGATGGTTACTAAGTAACTAAAACAATGAATGGAGGAAAAAATACCCACATCTGGTCCCAAATTTTTGGAATTTCAGAACAGCAGGGATAAAAAGAAAATACTAAAAATTTCTAGAGAAGAACAGAACAGTTCACCAAGTAACGAGAAATAGATTGACATCAGACTGCGAAAATCAATGCAAATTGTAAAAGAGAAAAACCTCCAAAGTAGTAAAACAAAAAATACTTTCAATTTAGAATTCAATAGTCATCTTGACATCAATCCAGTATGAGAACAGAAATAAAGACATTTTTAGACATTTAAGATCCCAGGGCATCCATCTCCTTCATTGGAAATTACTATAAGACATGCTCCAGAAAAGAGTATAAGAGGCAAACCGAAAAAGACAAACATGTGAGATCAAAGACTGGAACTCCAATATAAGAAAGTAATGAAAGGAAGACTCAAAATGACACCTTTTAGGCCAACGTAAATAATAATCAGCGCTGATTAGAGATCAGCGTTCCACAAAAGAGGTATCAATAGGTCAAAGTTGTGTGGAGGGAAATAAAAGGATGTCTTTGGTTTGACAGTATCTTTGCTGCTACAGAAACAGACAATAGGGGAACAAAAGATAATTAGACAAAGACAGACAATAGGGGAACAAAAGATAATTAGAAACTCCAAGAAACAAATAACAACAACAAAAAAGAGCTGAAAAGGAAACACAGTCATACTATAGCATTTGGCTCTGCAGTGAACAATAGTCACAGAATTATAATCACTACTGAGCCTCTGCTTTTAAAATTTATCAGTAAACAAAACTCATAATTTCTATTGTGTTAAGAATAGATCATAACACTATTACATTTAGTGATCCAGAAATATAAAACAAAAGAGAGATGAAAAGGGAAGGAAAGAATAAAAGAAAGTATAGGGGAGGGGCGGAGCAAGATGGCCGAATAGGAACAGCTACAGTCTCCAACTCCTGGCGCGAGCGACACAGAAGACTGGTGATTTCTGCATTTTCAACTGAGGTACTGGGGTTATCTCACTGTGGAGTGCCGGACAATCGGTGCTGGTCAGCTGCTACAGCCCGACCAGCGAGAGCTGAAGCAGGGCGAGGCATTGCCTCACCTGGGAAGCGCAAGGGGGAAGGGAATCCCTTTTCCTAGCCAGCTGAACTGAGACACACAACACCTGGAAAATCGGGTAATTCCCACCCCAATACTGCGCTTTAAGCAAATGGGCACACCAGGAGATTACACCCACACCTGGCCGGGAGGGTCCCACGGCCACAGAGCCTCCCTCATTGCTAGCACAGCAGTCTGTGATCTAACCACAAGGCAGCAGTGAGGCTGGGGGAGGTGCGCCCGCCATTGCTGAGGCTTAAGTAGTTAAACAAAGTCCCTGGGAAGCTTGAACTGGGTGGAGCTCACAGCAGCTCAAGGAAACCTGCCTGTCTCTGTAGACTCCACCTCTGGGGACAGGGCACAGCTAAAAAACAACAGGGGAAGCAGCAGAGGCCTGTGCAGACCTGAACGACTCTGTCTGACAGCTTTGAAGAGAGCAGTGGATCTCCCAACATGGAGGTTGAGATCTGAGAATGGACAGACTGCCTGCTCAAGTGGGTCCCTGACCCCTGAGTAGCCTAACTGGGAGACATCCCCCACTAGGGGCAGTCTGACACCCCACACCTCACAGGGTGGAGTACACCCCTGAGAGGAAGCTTCCAAAGTAAGAATCAGACAGGTACACTCGCTGTTCAGCAATATTCTATCTTCTGCAACCTCTGCTGCTGATACTCAGGCAAACAGGGTCTGGAGTGGACCTCAAGCAATCTCCAACAGACCTACAGCTGAGGGTCCTGACTATTAGAAGGAAAACTACCAAACAGGAAGAACACCTATACCAAAACCCCATCAGTACATCACCATCATCAAAGACCAGAGGCAGATAAAACCACAAAGATGGGGAAGAAGCAGGGCAGAAAAGCTGGAAATTCAAAAAATAAGAGCACATCTCCTCCTGCAAAGGAGCGCAGCTCATCGCCAGCAACGGATCAAAGCTGGTCACAGAATGACTTTGACGAGATGAGAGAAGAAGGCTTCAGTCCATCAAACTTCTCAGAGATAAAGCAGGAATTACGTACCTAGCACAAAGAAACTAAAAACCTTGAAAAAAGAGTGGAAGAATTGATACCTAGAATAATTAATGCAGAGAAGGTCATAAATGAAATGCCAGAGATGAAAACCATGACACGAGAAATACATGACAAATCCACAAGCTTCAGTAACCGACTTGATCAACTGGAAGAAAGAGTATCAGCGATTGAGGATCAAATGAATGAAATGAAGCGAGAAGAGAAACCAAAAGAAAAAAGAAGAAAAAGAAATGAACAAAGCCTGCAAGAAGTATGGGATTATGTAAAAAGACCAAATCTACGTCTGAATGGGGTGCCTGAAAGTGAGGGGGAAAATGGAACCAACTTGGAAAACACTCTTCAGGATATCATCCAGGAGAACTTCCCCAACCTAGTAGGGCGGGCCAACATTCAAATTCAGGAAATACAGAGAACACCACAAAGATACTCCTCAAAAAGAGCAACTCCAAGACACATAATTGCCAGATTCACCAAAGTTGAAAAGAAGGAAAAAATCTTAAGGGCAGCCAGAGAGAAAGGTTGGGTTACCCACAAAGGGAAGCCCATCAGACTAACAGCAGACCCCTCGGCAGAAACTCTACAAGCCAGAAGAGAGTGGGGGCCAATATTCAACATTCTTAAAGAAAAGAATTTTAAACCCAGAATTTCATATCCAGCCAAACTAAGTTTCATCAGTGAAGGAGAAATAAAATCCTTTACAGATAAGCAAATGCTTAGAGATTTTGTCACCACCAGGCCTGCCTTACAAGAGACCCAGAAGGAAGCCCTAAACATGGAAAGGAACAACCGGTACCAGCCATTGCAAAAACATGCCAAAATGTAAAGACCATCGAGACTAGGAAGAAACTGCATCAACTAACGAGCAAAATAACCAGTTAATATCATAATGGCAGGATCAAGTTCACACATAACAATATTAACCTTAAATGTTAATGGACTAAATGCTCCAATTAAAAGACACAGACTGGCAAACTGGATAAAGAGTCAAGACCCATCAGTCTGCTGTATTCAGGAGACCCATCTCACATGCAGAGACATACATAGGCTCAAAATAAAGGGATGGAGGAAGATCTACCAAGCAAATGGAGAACAAAAAAAAGCAGGGGTTGCAATCCTAGTCTCTGATAAAACAGACTTTAAACCATCAAAGATCAAAAGAGACAAAGAAGGCCATTACATAATGGTAAAGGGATCAATTCAACAGGAAGAGCTAACTCTCCTAAATATATATGCACCCCATACAGGAGCACCCAAATTCACAAAGCAAGTCCTTAGAGACTTACAAAGAGACTTAGACTCCCATACAATAATAATGGGAGATTTCAACACTCCACTGTCAACATTAGACAGATCAACGAGACAGAAAGTTAACAAGGATATCCAGGAATTGAACTCATCTCTGCACCAAGCGGACCTAATAGACATCTATAGAACTCTCCACCCCAAATCAACAGAATATACATTCTTCCCAGCACCACATCGCACTTATTCCAAAATTGACCACATAATTGGAAGTAAAGCACTCCTCAGCAAATGTAAAAGAACAGAAATTATAACAAACTGTCTCTCAGACCACAGTGCAATCAAACTAGAACTCAGGACTAAGAAACTCAATCAAAACCGCTCAACTACATGGAAACTGAACAACCTGCTCCTGAATGACTACTGGGTACATAACGAAATGAAGGCAGAAATAAAGATGTCCTTTGAAACCAATGAGAACAAAGATACAACATACCAGAATCTCTGGGACACATTTAAAGCAGTGTGTAGAGGGAAATTTAGAGCACTAAATGCCCACAAGAGAAAGCTGGAAAGATCTAAAATTGACACTCTAATATCACAATTAAAAGAACTGGAGAAGCAAGAGCAAACACATTCAGAAGCTAGCAGAAGGCAAGAAATAACTAAGATCAGAGCAGAACTGAAGGAGATAGAGACACAAAAAAACCCTCCAAAAAATCAATGAATCCAGGAGTTGGTTTTTTGAAAAAATCAACAAAATTGACAGACCGCTAGCAAGACTAATAAAGAAGAAAAGAGAGAAGAATCAAATAGATGCAATAAAAAATGATAAAGGGGATATCAGCACGGACCCCACAGAAATACAAACTACCATCAGAGAATATTATAAACACCTCTACGCAAATCAACTAGAAAATCTAGAAGAAATGGATAATTTCCTGGACACTTACTCTCTCCCAAGAATAAACCAGGAAGAAGTTGAATCCCTGAATAGACCAATAGCAGGCTCTGAAATTGAGGCAATAATTAATAGCCTACCAACCAAAAAAAGTCCAGGACCAGATGGATTCACAGCTGAATTCTACCAGAGGTACAAAGAGGAGCTGGTACCATTCCTTCTGAAACTATTCCAATCAATAGAAAAAGAGGGAATCCTCCCTAACTCATTTTACGTGGCCAACATCATCCTAATACCAAAGCCTGGCAGAGACACAACAAAAAAAGAGAATTTTAGACCAATATCCCTGATGAACTTCGATGCAAAAATTCTCAATAAAATACTGGCAAACCGGATTCAGCAGCACATCAAAAAGCTTATCCACCATGATCAAGTGGGCTTCATCCCTGGGATGCAAGGCTGGTTCAACATTCGCAAATCAATAAACGTAATCCAGCATATAAACAGAACCAAAGACAAGAACCACATGATTATCTCAATAGATGCAGAAAAGGCTTTTGACAAAATTCAGCAGCCCTTCATGCTAAAAACGCTCAATAAATTCGGTATTGATGGAACGTACCTCAAAATAATAAGAGCTATTTATGGCAAACCCACAGCCAATAGCATACTGAATGGGCAAAAACTGGAAAAATTCCCTTTGAAAACTGGCACAAGACAGGGATGCCCTCTCTCACCACTCCTATTCAACATAGTGTTGGAAGTTCTGGCTAGGGCAATCAGGCAAGAGAAAGAAATCAAGGGTATCCAGTTAGGAAAAGAAGAAGTCAAATTGTCCCTGTTTGCAAAACCCCATTGTCTCAGTCCAAAATCTCCTTAAGCTGATAAGCAACTTCAGCAAAGTCTCAGGATACAAAATTAATGTGCAAAAATCACAAGCATTCTTATACACCAGTAACAGACAAACAGAGAGCGAAATCATGAATGAACTTCCATTCACAATTGCTTCAAAGAGAATAAAATACCTAGGAATCCAACTTACAAGGAATGTAAAGGACTTCTTCAAGGAGAACTACAAATCACTGCTCAGTGAAATAAAAGCAGACACAAACAAATGGAAGAACATACCATGTTCATGGATAGGAAGAATCAATATCATGAAAATGGCCATACTGCCCAAGGTTATTTATAGATTCAATGCCATCCCCATCAAGCTACCAATGAGTTTCTTCACAGAATTGGAAGAAACGGCTTTAAAGTTCATATGGAACCAAAAAAGAGCCCACATTGCCAAGACAATCCTAAGTCAAAAGAACAAAGCTGGAGGCATCACGCTACCTGACGTCAAATTATACTACAAGGCTACAGTAACCAAAACAGCATGGTACTGGTACCAAAACAGAGATATAGACCAATGGAACAGAACAGAGTCCTCAGAAATAATACCACACATCTACAGCCATCTGATCTTTGACAAACGTGAGAGAAACAAGAAATGGGGAAAGGACTCCCTATTTAATAAATGGTGCTGGGAAAATTGGCTAGCCATAAGTAGAAAGCTGACACTCGATCCTTTCCTTACTCCTTATACGAAAATTAATTCAAGATGGATTAGAGACTTAAATGTTAGACCTAATACCATAAAAACCCTAGAAGAAAACCTAGGTAGTACCATTCAGGACATAGGCATGTGCAAGGACTTCATGTCTAAAACACCAAAAGCAATGGCAGCAAAAGCCAAAATTGACAAATGGGACGTGATTAAACTAAAGAGCTTCTGCACAGCAAAAGAAACTACCATCAGAGTGAACAGGCAACCTACAGAATGGGAGAAAATTTTTGCAATCTACTCATCTGACAAAGGGCTAATATCCAGAATCTACAAAGAACTCAAACAAATATACGAGAAAAAAACAAACAACCCCATCAAAAAGTGGGCAAAGGATATGAACAGACATTTCTCAAAAGAAGACATTCATACAGCCAACAGACACATGAAAAAATGCTCATCATCACTCGCCATCAGAGAAATGCAAATCAAAACCACAATGAGATACCATCTCACACCACTTAGAATGGCAATCATTAAAAAGTCAGGCAACAACAGGTGCTGGAGAGGATGTGGAGAAATAGGAACACTTTTACACTGTTGGTGGGATTGTAAACTAGTTCAACCATTATGGAAAACAGTATGGCGATTCCTCAAGGATCTAGATCTAGATGTACCATATGACCCAGCCATCCCACTACTGGGTATATACCCAAAGGATTATAAATCATGCTGCTATAAAGACACATGCACACGTATGTTTATTGCGGCACTATTCACAATAGCAAAGACTTGGAATCAACCCAAATGTCCATCTGTGACAGACTGGATTAAGAAAATGTGGCACATATACACCATGGAATATTATGCAGCCATTAAAAAGGATGAGTTTGTGTCCTTTGTAGGGACATGGATGCAGCTGGAAACCATCAATCTTAGCAAACTATCACAAGAACAGAAAACCAAACACCGCATGTTCTCACTCATAGGTGGGAACTGAACAATGACATCACTTGGACTCGGGAAGGGGAACATCACACATCGGGGCCTATCATGGGGACGGGGGAGGGGGGAGGGATTGCATTGGGAGTTATACCTGATATAAATGATGAATTGATGGGTGCTGACGAGTTGATGGGTGCAGCACACCAACATGGCACAAGTATACATATGTAACAAACCTGCACGTTATGCACATGTACCCTAGAACTTAAAGTATAATTTAAAAAAAATTTTAAAAATAAATAAATACATAAAAAATAAAAAGAAAGTATAGGGATACTCATTATTTTATTCTCTAAAATATAAAGTGAGGTAAAAAGAAATACTGGATACAGTTCCCTGCTGTCTGGAATTAAAGTAAATGTTACAAAGTAATTAGCAGATTAAAATGGCAACACACCTTCATTTAGGGGAGAGGGAAAGATAAGCTGACTCTTTTTCTTTCTTTTTTTTTTTTTTTTTTTTTTTTTTTTTGAGACAGAGTCTCACTCTGTCTTTCCCAAGCTGTAGTGCAGTGGCGTGATCTCGGCTCACTGCAACCTCTACCTCCCAGGCTCAAGCGATTCTCCTGTCTCAGCCACCTGAGTAGCTGAGACTATAGGCATGTGCCACCACACTGGCTTATTTTGTATGTTTAGTTACAGACAGGGTTTCACCAGTTTGGCCAGGCTAGTCTCGAACTCCTGACCTCAGGTGATCCACCCGCCTCGGCCTCCCAAACCTTTCCTATTATAATAGGAAGTCTATAGATAATGTTTAAAATCGGCAAAATAAGAAATAGCAACGTAAGACTTTTTAGAGAAGTGGAGGCTACCTCCATAAAAATATAAATAATTTTAAAAGTTCAAACAGTTGCCTCCATGGAGTGTGATTGGGGGTGGAATGGTGAAGCAAGAGACTACTGTTTTTCTTTAAAACACTTCTGCACTATTTCACCTTTTCATTACAAGCATAAATTAGTTGGATAAAATGTAAATATATTTATAAAATTTTAAAGAAAGTGCTACTTCAAGTATTTGTGAGGCTTTGGACATTGGGGTTTCATATAGATGTGGGAAATGTGAAGACCAATAAATATCTTATGTGATTATTTAAACTGGCCTAATAATCTTTCCACTATTTTCTTCGAGGTTTTCAGTCAGAAAAAAAAATGAACAATTTGAAAACCATATGAAATTTTCTAGATACTCAAAAAGCTGTTCCTTCAATTCCCAAAGTGTTAGTAAGTTAAGGAAAAAATAAAAACAAAACAAAATACTGAATAGGATATGAGAAGACCGAGGGTTTTTTCCCCACATCTGAATCTGACTCGCTGTAGGATCTTTAGAAAATTGATGTTCCTGCTGGCATTTGGTAAGTGCTTTTGCAAAGTGGGAGGGCCTCTCTAGATGAGTGGACCTCAGAGGAGGTGACACCATGCCCAAAGGCCAGTGTGATATTTTTTTGGTGGGGGGAGCTTTTTTTTTTTTTTTGAGACAGGGTCTCCTTCCCATCACCTAGGCTGGAATGTAGTGGCAAAATCACAGCTCACTGCAGCCTCAACTTCCCAGGCCCAGGGGATCCCCTCACCTCAGCCTCCCAAGGAGCTGGGACTTCGGGTGTGTACCACCACCCCCGACTAATCATTGTATTTTTAGTAGTTGGGGTGGGGGATATTTTTCATTGTCACAAAGATTAGGGGATGTATTGGCACTAGAGGGCAGGAGCCAGAATGCTCTAAGTCCTCTAATCCTGGGGATAGTCCCACAAAACAAAATTGTCCCTCATGATTCTCAAAATGTCCTTCCCGACTTTCATGTAATTTTGAAAATAATGTATTTATGTAATTACCCAAGCTTAGTACTTTCTTCTATTTGTTTTGCATGTAAACATCAAATATATTTTATAGAATTTTAACCTAAGCTGGATTTTCCAGGAGTGCAAATACCATGTAAATTGAGGGATTATTTTGTTTTACTTCCAAATTTTACCAAGAATTGTTTACCAGTTCATAAAATTACATGACCAATCACAAGGCTGTTGATCTCTGACTTAGTAACTCTGTCCGCATGGATTAGCCTACATTTGTGGCTGCTGTATTCACCATGAATCTACTTAGACATAAGCATCCGATTTCTTCATTATATCATCTACTAAAGGCATGCCCAAGCATTTTCATATTGAAATACATAATATTTTATTATACATTGATTTACTTTTATTTATTTTTATAATTTAAGCCTTCTATTGACATGTTTAAGTTATGTGGTAGGTTATATTATCTATTGATTTTATTTCAAAATAATGAAGGGGATGTTATAAATAATTGTTATGTAAAAAGAATATTGACTCTGATAGGACCAAAAACTATTGGTCTAAGTAGTTTTTACAACCCTTTCCAAGTATATAGTTCTCATTTTTAATAGCCCCTGTTTTTCAATATGTTTTTCATATTAATATGGAGCAGAATATGCTCTCTAGAAGGTTATCTAATGATTAAAAAAAAAATCAAGGGCAACCTAACTATATGCCCAGTTGTGCATCAGACGACTATCTAGAGAGAATATAGTCATCCAAACCATCTAGGAAGTATCCAGATAGTCTAGAATATTGGTTGCTTTCTCTCTCCTATCCGTTCTTGTGTAGAGGCCAAAGGCAACAAACATGGATGTTCCAGGCACCTGGGGGCCCCCCTTCAGCATCTGTTGTACCGAGTGGGATAGATAACCCACCACCTTCCTATAGCCATTGCAAACATGTCACTAAATATCTGTTGTTAAGCAGCCAACCCATACTTTATCAGATCTCAATACCCTACTTATACTATTTCTTCTACCTAGAATTTTCTTCTCAAAGTTCTGCACTAAGCAGAATTTTACTTGACTTTCAAATTTTACTAAAATATAATGAATCCTGTGAAGACTTCCTTGGCTGCTCTTTTCTTGCTCTCCTCCCTCCCTATTGTCTAAGAAGAATAGATCACTCCCTCCAGTCTTTACTTACACACACACAGCAACATACATATATATATACATACATGTATATATGCATATACATCTATCTGATATACATAACACACATACATGTGTATTATATGTCATACATATATGTATATGTACCAGAACATTTATATTATGAGAGCATAGCCATATGTTTATATGAATCCTCTCTTGCTAGACTGAGGGCTATCGAATGGCAAAGACCGTCCCATTCTTTAGCTATAGGGTTTCATTCAATAAGAGGTTCTCAGCAAATATGTATTAGATCAGTGGGGGAGTAGATGAAAAAACTGAAGGATTTCCTGAAATTTTCACAAAAGTGTTTCTGTTTTCATTGCTGTCATTCTTAATATTTTCTCATGACACATTATATCCCTTTACTTATCTGTAACTTAAAGTCTTTTTGTGTTGGGTTTGCAGGACCACAAAAATGTGTCTCAGGACACATTGACAATGGGGATTCCCACCACTGTAATCTCTTGTAGGCAGCTGCTTATCTCCTCTGTACCACAAATGTCAGAGAAAACTTGCCATTGTCAATATCCCCTCACACCTTGTACTGATACATCTAGAAACGCTTTAAGTGCCCCAGTGCCTTTCATGGTAGATGGAGCAGAAATGGCAACAGGCATCCTCCACAGCAATATTTATCCCCATGATTTTGTCTTTCTTGTTCCTTACTGACACTCTCTCTTCCTTCTCTAACTCTTCTGTTGCTTCCTGCAACTTGAGCCTAGTTCTATTCCTACTGGGTGCTCCTGGCTAAAGGTCATCCTGCCCTGCTGACACCAAGTGTATATGATCCTCCATGCCCTATTGCAAAAGCTTAGGAAGGGGGTTGCTCATTGGGTTTTTAATCTCCTCCAAAGCCCCTTTTTGCTGTTTATCCTGGATCCATTTCCTTGGTTCCAGGACTTGCTTCAGAGATCACCCTCCCAGTCCTCTCAAGACAGCCATCTGTCTTGGTCACCACACACTGCTTGCCTCTCAGTAAGAGCCACACTTAACTTTCTATCAGAGAGACTGCATGTCTTTTATTGAAATATCTTAGACCCACATCCTGATACCAAACATTCTCATAACACTGTATTTTCTCTCCTACTTGAAGCATGAACTTTCCATATCATCTCAGATCCTTAAAATAAAACCTATCCAGGGTACAATTTCGACTAGCAATACATAAAATGGCACAACAAACATAATGTTTCCTGGAGTACCTTTGATACTCTAGGCCTCACAGTCCCAAGAGAAATAATAATATTATGGCCTTACTACTTATGCACAGGAACAGAGTCAAAAGATGTTCTGGTATGCTTTTTCTTTTTGTTGTTGTTGTTTTTGTTTTTGTTTGTTTTGTTTTGGTTTGTTTTGGTTTGGTTTGGTTTGGTTTGGTTTTTTTTTGAGACAGAGGCTCACTCTGTCACCCAGACTGGAGTGCAGTGGTGCGATCTCAGCTCATTACAACTCCACCTCCCGGGTTCACGCCATTCTCCTGCCTCAGCCTCCCAAGTAGCTGGGACTACAGGTGCCCGCCACCACGCCCAGCTAACTTTTTGTATTTTTAGTAGAGACGGGGTTTCACCATGTTAGCCAGGAAGGTCTGGATCTCCTGACCTCATGATCTGCCCTCCTCAGCCTCCCAAAATGCTGGGATTACAGGCATGAGCCACCGCACCCAGCTCACTTTTTTTAAACTAAATAGCAAATATAGATAAACTCGCCTCTAATGAAGAAAGGGAAAAATAAAATGTAGTAGAGTCCTAAGAAAAATACTGCCCAAAACAAGGAAAAAATACATAAAGTGCATACTTCTAAAGTTTTTACCCAGAATACTTTAAACAATTTGATAACAACTTGTTTGCCCTCTGGTAGAAACAAGAGAAAAGTAGGCCCCCAACGTGATAGAAGGCAATTTTTAAACCTACCCAAATTTTATCTTTTTATTATTCCAGTGAAAGTCTCTACTTCCCTGCTCTCCTAATTATAAGGTTTTATGATTGAGATTACTCTTGCTTTCATGCTACACTTATTTTCCTTTATCTCAAGGAAGGAGGCTAGCTAGTTTTGCTCTACTGAATACAATATCTGCTAGCCACATGTGGCAATTTCATTTTTAATTAAAATTAAATAAGATTTAAAATGCAGTTCTTCAGCCGTGCTGGCCGTGTTTCAAGTGCTCATAGCCACATTTGGCTAGTGACTATTCGGACAACGCAGATAGAAAACACTGCCATCACCATAGAAAGTTCTACTGGACAGCACTGGTCTAGAGGAATTTCCATTTCAGTCAGGGCTAATTGAAGTTCCTTTGTAATAATAGTACAGAAAGGTAATATTGCCACAGAGGATTTATAAAACTAAGAGCCAAATGTCTTGCCCTTTTCAATGTGACTAAAACTCCTAGTGCCATAGAGTATGATGCAAGCAGTTCACACATAAAAAGATAGGAACTCTGTCTGGGCATAGACGTTTATGGACACTGATGAGGTGGTACAGGAAGAGGATTAATAAAATATTGATTTTAAAAAGTGATAACTCATGAGCTGAATGCAAGGTACTCGGAGGCAGCACTGAAAGCGGCATGAAGTGATCACTTTAGGAGTAGTCAGAGCATGTCCTAAATTCCCTTAGCCAGCTTTTCAGAGATAATCCCTAGGTTCAGCTACGAAAGGGTGGAAAGCAGGGGTGAGATTGTAGAAATGAGCATTGGAAATCATAAGATCAGGATTCTATTTCCAGTATCGAAACTCACCACTTCAGAGCCTGTGTGTGTGGTGTGCGGATGTGCACACAGTGTCCAGCCAAGGGAACGAGTGTGGACTGCTATCTCCCCACACTACACTCCCTGAGCCATGCACTATGGTATAATGTTAACCCATTCATTCACATAAAAGCACCATGTGGGCTAGCAGGAGCCCAAATGAGCCTTGGAGGTTTTATTTAATTCTTCTTTGCTAGCACTTCAGTTATATCTTCTGCAAAATGAATGCAATAGACTGAGTAGCTATATCCTAATTCCTGAAAACAGTGAATATGTTTCCTCATATGACAAAAGGGACTTTGCAATTGTAATTAAATTAGGGATCTAGAGATAATCCTGGATTGTATAGGTGAGCTTGATATAATGACAAGAATCTTTATGAGAGGAAGGCAGGAAGTCAGAGAGGAGAGAAAATGTTATAACGCTAGCTCTGAGGATGGAGGAAGAGGCCACACACCAAGGAATACAGGCAGCCTCCAACTGCTGGAAAAGGCAGGAAAACAAATTTTCCCCTGAAGCCTCCAGAAAGAATACAACCCTGAGGATACATCCATCTTACACTTATGATATCCAGAATTGTAAGATAATAATTTCTATTGGTGCTGTTTTAAGTCACTAAACGTGATCACTTGATACAGCAGAAATAGAAACTAAACCAATGGCATTTTGAGTTATGTCTAAAATCCTTTTCAACTTAACAAACTAATTCCACAGCTTTGATTCCTTCTGAAAAAAAGAAAAAGTACAACATATGGCTTACTTTTCACTTAAGAAGAAACATGCATTCTTTGGTACTGATGAAGACAGAGCAGAAAAGGGAAGCCAGAATCCATGATGCAGTATTTCAGCAGACAAAGGCAAAAAAAAAAAAAAAAAAAAAAAAAAGCTTCTGGGGCTGAGACAGGGAGCCAGTGTGAGGTGTCATCTCCAAGAGACACTTTTCAGGACCTCTGCTCTTTAGAGGGATCGCAGCCCCAGAACCGCAGCCGGGGCTTGGTGAACACTCCACTCTGCACCTCAAACACCAGCACTATCCAGTCCAGGACACTAGGACTGAAGGCCCTTCCCCCAACCGTGATAGACTGTGTTTCTCTCTTCTGGCAACAACACATAGTACTACATGTTCACTTCTCCAGTGTCTCCCACAAGGACTCGTTCTTATCAAAGACCACCCGCAAGGAATCTGCTCCTGCCCCCAGAGTAACGCTTATCTCTGTTCCCACAGAGCATTGCTTTTCCAAATCCCTCTTCACCATAGGCTTCCCATCCACCCAGAGCTCAGTAATCATTGAAGTGGACCCCCTGGCTCCCACAGATGTGCAGCAAAGTAAGAATGGCCCAAAGACCTTGAAAAGGCCTCCCATCCCACTCAATCAGTACGATATAAAGCAGTCTCTTCCCTCAGTCTCTTCCCTCATAAGGCAGTCTTATTAGCATGGGTCTAGGCATCACAAAAAGAGGTTGCACCCACGTGCAGACTCAGGGTGGACTTCTACTGACTGGTGAAGACCACTCTTGATTTCTATTGTGCTTATCTGTTCACAAAGAAATTCTTGCTGTCTTTGAGAAACACGAGAGCCTTTTTGCCCATGTCTGTGGAAGAAATAAAAGGGTGGACATAAGAAATTGAATTATCTAGTATATTTGTAAAAGACAATATAAGAAACAGGAGATTCACTCCTTGTCTTAATCTCACAATTCTGGGTGTTCTCTACTCCATGCATCCTCTCCCCAGCCCACACAAGGTTCTTCAAAGTCTCAGACCAGGGACTGGCTCTCAGACGTAGCCTGGGGCTACAAACTGACTTCTGAGCCAAGGTACAGAAAGGCTGGTGAGGACCAGGAAACAGTGAGGGTTTTGCCAGTTCAGTCCTCCTGCTGTTATTCTCTAGGGTGAGGATGTCAGTATCTGCATTCTCAGGGCACAAATGTCTTAGACACCCTTGAATCCAAATATTAGCAAGCAAATGTGTGAATCATTTTCCAAAACTGCCTATGAAGGCATTAATTTGCAGACAAAGTGCAGGATCATTCTCAGGCTTGGAAATCGAAGAAAGACATTTATTAGGGTTTCTGGCATTCCCAGAACACCACATTTCTATGGTCATAATTGAAAACTTGGGAAAAATTTATTCCATTCACCATTTTAAGGAAATTATTCAAAATATGAAGACCCTTTTTTCATGCTAGCATTGTTTAAAGGGGTAAACAATTAGACCAAATACTCATTCTGCCCATTGATTCAAGCCAGAAACCCCTCAACTGCTTTGTCTTCCTAACTTCCAGTAACCTCTTCCCACATAAGCACTTTTCATATCTTTATATCCATCCAACATCACTGATGAGAACCATGTAATCTCCCGCCTGGATCTCAACAAACCTCTGCTTTATGTCTTCACAGTCTCCCTGTCCCTCTCCAAACTAGTTTTCACAAAGCAGCTAAAACAATCATTCTAAAATAAAAATATCAATTCTCACACTTAAAATACTTCAGTGGATCCCTATATTAGGATGTGCAATCATCTGCATGAAATCTACTCCAGGGGACTTAACCAAATGTGGGGTTTCTTCACCTTGCTCCATAAACAGTCTGCAAGGAGGGAGCTCAGTACTGGTACAGTCGCTCTGCAGTGGCATCCGGGAAGCAAAATTGTTCTGTCTCTGCTCTACCCTCCCTAGTGATGACTTCTAGCCATTGCTGCCATTTGAGAAAGAAGAGTAAGGAAATAAATCAGCAGAAACTGCAAACTCCCACTCAGTATCAATTGACCACACTGGTTCACACAGCCACTCCTGTCTCCAAGGGCGTATAAAGTTAAGTATTTTAACCTTCTAGTCACTAAAGAAAAACAAAGCAAGGAAAAAATGGGATTGGAATGAATGTTAAGTGAGCTAACCCTCTTAACTCTTAAGAACCTCAGGATGCATTATAAGCTCCTTGACAATTGGGGCCATGTTTGATCCTCTAGCTTCATTTCTCTCAATACCCCAGTGTTGACTTTTCAATTCTTTTTGATTTTTCAATGCTTAAAACATGCCAGTATCTCTCTTACCCCATGTGTCTGCACATGCTATTCATTCTCATTCATCCTCATTTGGCCAGCTAACTCCTGCTCTTCTTCCATTCTTAACTTACATGAAACATCCTCTAGGAATGATTTCTGCCCCTCCCAAATCTAGATTAGGTGATCATCCCACTTATCAACTGTGTTGACATTGACTATTGGCTTGGCATATCATCCACTATGACAAGGTCCTTGAAGAGGGTGACCAGGACATGTCATGTTCACTATTATGTTCTCAGTGCCTGGTCCAGGCTCTGTCACATAGTTAAGGGTAGTCATTGTTTATTGTATAAACAAGTCAGAATACTCATTGACGTAGTTATTTGTTAATGCTATTCCTGAATATATTGGAATATGTCTTATTCTAAGCAAGTAACATTGAGCTTCCTTGTCTCAGGGGAATTTTGTAACACAAGCAACCAAATATGTTGGAGATAATCCCCTGTTTAATATTTGTTCTCTAACACCCCAAGCTCTTGCAGAGATTATGCTGGAAGTTAAGAGAGGCAGACACATTCTGGGGGAATGAAGAGCACACCTCAGGCTGGCAGGTCTGGTGGGCATCAGGGACCTGGCTCACTTTCTGCCAGCCCTCTGGGGAACAGAGACCCTAAGAAGATGGCTGCAAATTGTACCTCTAGATCAGGGGTGTCCAATCCATTGGCTTCCCTGGGCCACATTGGAAGAAGAAGAATTGTCTTGGGCCACACATAAAATACACTAACACTAATGATAGGTGATAAGCTAAAAAAAGAAAAATCACAAAAAAAAAAAAAAATCTCATAATTTTCTAAGAAAGTTTGTGAATTTGTGTTAGGTTGCATTCAAAGCTGTCCTGGGCCGCATGTGGCCCACAGGCCATGGGTTGGACAAGCTTGCTCTAGATCCTTAGGACTCCCAACCTGGACCAAAATATCTGTGGCCTACTTGGCAGAAGCAGCAGAGTTACAGACATCGAGGATCCAGGTGGCCTTGGACAATGATCATCTCTGCAGTACCCAGTGGGCCTCTGAAATTTAAGTGTTAATGTAAGACTCCTAGAACCCTTACACAACCTTGGGGCAATGAATAGGGAATCCCAGTGGTGACCAAATTAGAATTTTTCAGCAGCTCTATAGGACAGAAGCTCAGAGACTTATTTAATTTGATTTAAACCAAATAGAGATGTGACATTTCTTGCTCACCTGAGTTTATTGAATAAGATTTATATTCACTACATAAATGGATGGCTTAGTGATTTATGCTACACACATGTGATGGATGAAATAATAAGCAGTCATTCAAACTAACAGTGACTTACTGAGAGAGAAATAATAAACCTCACAATGACAAAGTCCTGTAAATGGAGCTTATTACCTGGTTTTATTCTCTCTAGACACCTTATTTTAACCTAAAAATTTGGATACATTCAGTCAAGGTCTTTCAATACAAGAATACCTAAAATATATTTATCAAAAATCCTTACAAAAATAGCAAATGGATCCACTGAGAGTGACTGCACTCACAATCTATAATGAGAACAATGTGTTTATTATACCTGTACAGTCATAATTACTTGGACTTTCAGGCTAGACCATGTGTAATGATTTGCCTCTTCTGTTTCAGTTCACTGAAGAAGGGAGAAGCCTTAATCTGTGTAAGATAAATGAACTAGTGTCTGTTGTGGCTACATCTAGATGCTATTTCCTAAGTCCCCCAGTATTCCAAAATCCCATGCAATTCAATCTACTTCTTTGCTTTGACAACTTATCAAGCCTCAGTATGTGTGCATGCACTTGCTCAAAGTAAAGCTCAGGAGGACTCAGTCTCTATTGAATTTTCTGCAGCATCTGGCTTTTCCCAGGCCTTACCTGCCTGAAAAAGAGAACTGAATCACATCAACTGAAATGCTCCATGGCCCTTCCCCTTGGCCAGAATTATACTCAGTTATTTCTGAGAGTCTCTAGGTGTGTTCATATGAGGTCTGCCCTCTCTTGGACTTTTACTGTTGTCCACTTTTCTGAAGCTCACAGAACCTCTCTTAGGTAGTGCCTTCAGCCACCCTTTGCCATCACTGCTGCGCACTGTGAAAAGCCGATGATCACTCCAAGGATCCCATCCCTAGGGCTTCCAAAGCCGCCCTCACCAGGTGCCAAGGCTTGATGCTCTCTCTTCAGTTCTCAAGGCAAGGAAGCTTTGCTATCTTCCCCATAAAGCAGAGTAAACTTTTTTCTCTGCCACTCAATGGAGTACTGAATCTGCATTGCTTGTCCTCCCTATATGGCTGAGTTCTCCAAAAAATACAGTTTATTTGGTTTCTATGTAGCCCCGAATCTCCAAATGGCTCATGTATAGATCCATGGGGCCCAACTAGGAGAAAAACATCTGAGATATACACTAAGCTATCCTCCTATCTCAAGTTTTTCCCCAAACGTCTCAAACAGGGACAAAAAGTCCTTGAGCAAATGAAGTCCTCCTGGTCCTGCTTCTATTTTATCAGACATGTTCTAATCCTGTTTTATGGTCTCTGCTATAGAGGGAAGGCTATAACTTGCTGGAATTTAATAGTAGACTACTTGTTTTTATCTCTCTAGTCTCAACCATCTATCCCTGCCTACTTCTAAACCACAGACACAAAAGCAAAATATATTCTCTGACCACCAGGATCCCCTGAGATTTACATAAAGCTTTAGGTAAGATTTGCAAAGTATGTGTGACTTTCTCTCTTCTGCCCATCCTATGGAAAACTAAAGCTGTGAGTGATTATATGAGCCTTTTCCTTGTATTGTCCTCTATGCACAACTGAACAAAATGAAGTGATTTAAAAATTATATCTCAGAGCCCAGAGACTTTAATCATAAGTTAATCACAAATTATTGACTCATTTATTTTAAGAAGCTATGTCCTGTGCATTGTAATTTTTCTCAAATATTCCCCACCAGGAGAAAATACATGTGCCCCCAAGTTCCATTCAAACTCTCACCACATCTGAATACTTCCTTGACCCCTGTTCCATTCACAATCTTCCCCTCCTCTATTTCAAAAGTAAAATAAATCACTCTACTAGTTTTTACTCCAGTGGTTCGGTATTCCCTAATCTGTTACAACATATATCTCATTGAAATATAGTTGTTCGTAGATCTTCCCCACCTGTAAGCTACAAGGACTGAGACCGCATCATCTTCACTGAAGCAGTGATTCATGAATTCACTTATTCAATAAATACCTTGTTTCACTATGTGCAAGGCACTGTGCTAGGCTCATTAATCAGTCCTCTATCTCAAGAGACATTAAATGACTAATTTTTACCTAAGCAAAAGGGAAGAAAAGAGTTAATTAAGGAATATAAAGGATTTGCTCACTGAAAAACAATTTTTAAAAAAATGCAGCATGCACCTGCAGTCTCAGCAACTCTGGACACTGAGGCAGGAATTGCTTGAAGCCAGGAGTTAGAGACCACTGTGTGCTAAGTTGGTGCCTGTGACTAGTCACAGCCTAGACAACAGAGCGAGACCCCATCCTTAAAAATCGAAAAGAGAAAGAATTGCCCAACTCTTCCCTCAAAAAAAAAAAAAAAACTTTCATTCTTTAGTTGATTCCTTCAAGTATTTCTTCCATGATACACTGAGCTGTTCTGCCAGTCTATGATGCTTCTCATCTCTCCAAATCCCTTCAAGCCGCGGAATGGTGTCAGTCTGTGGCCTGTCATCATGGCCTCATGGTTTGGGGGTGGGGTTCTCTCTCCTTCTTTTGAGTGAACTCCAAAAATGGACATAAACTCTTTTCTAAATTCTCCAGAACACAGCTAAACCCATGCTATTATAGTGAATAAAACATCACTCAATTATCTTAAGAGAAAAAACAATGCAAAGAGAAACTTAGATCTGGTTCTTGGATATGAGTATTCTTGGAAACCACAGGTTCTGGTTTCTCCTCAAATCACCTCAGCCCACTTCTCTCACAGCTCAAGGGATGCCCTGAGGTAAGAGCCAAGGAAGATTCTGAAACATTTCTATCCTCCCTCTCCAAGCCTAGGCCAGAGAGATCAAGTACCTAAGATGGGAATGAGTTCCCTCTCCTTCCTGCTCCACATCTTCCTGTGAGTTAAGATGATCCTCTTCCCAGAAGGATCTACACTGGGAATGCCTACACCCTTTGTGTGAAACTCAAGATCTACCTTCATGTGCAGCCTTACCTATGAACCCAAACTCAGAAGGTAATAGCCCAGCCACAGGGTGAGAGATAAGCACACAATTACAGTTAGAGGGGACAGGTGGATACCTCCCTAAACGATCAGCACCTGTGACCTGCTTCTCCAAATCAGCTTCTTTTGTTACTCTATTTCCCTTCTCTTGACCATAAAACTCACTTCCCATTGGGCACTTTGTCCCATCACACTTGACTTGCCTTTAATTTTTTTTTTTCCACCTTTGACTTCAGAACATCCAAACCAGAGCATTTGCTTGTCCACCCACACACACACACATGCATGCACACACATATACCACCTGAAAATAGCCAAGCATGAACAATATATCCTGCAGGAGACCATGGATTATTACATCATAAAGCAAACCTGCCACAAACATGAAATGTAATACCAGTTTTGTGTTTTATCCTAAAATGAGTATACATGTTGCATTCTGATTTCTAACATACTGATTTTTTTCATGTTCAGTTGAGGTTCAAAACCACTCAGAATTGCACTAAGTAACCCAACCATGTCCCATCTCTCTTGGGTAAGAGCTGAGGCTGATATACAGAGCCAGTCAGTTTCAAGGTCTGGACTGAACTGAACTGAGCTGATACTTGAAAAATCAGATTCAGCAACCAGGCAATTGCTGTTGCCTGTCTGGTATATTTCAAGAGTCTAGGCTCCTCATTAGATATAAATAGAATCAGATTTTGATGGCTCTGGTTTAGTGTGTTATGGAGAAAGAGGTATTTGTTTGTTTTTATGTTTTATTTTTATGTCAGTGTAATCACCCAGGTGAGAAACCAAAATAATGCTAACGAGGTGCCCACCTTTTCAACTTACTCTTGGTGAAAATTTTGATCAGCATATTTTCTTACTGAGAAATCAAATAGTTTTTGTCATTTGTTAGGTTAAGTGATTCTGATCCACTGGTCAGTTTATTTTACTATTTTTGAAAAATCATGCCAAATACATTTATTTTAAGCAAAAAAAGATGGTAGTGTTCTTTATTTTACTGTCAAAGTTATAATTTGTATAATTTTTAATTTGTCTAAATAAACAATTTCAAACAACCCATAGTCTTCATAGTCTGTTTTATTTCATCAGTTCTCAAACATCATCTTCATTGCGGTGTGTTTGTTATATGCCATAAAAACTTCAGTAGTTTTGCCTTACAGTTGTTAGTTGTGAGTATTCAAGCTCTTACAAATTGCTAAATAAGTAAAATTTGTAGTCCTCTCAATTATTAAGATAAGAATTTAATCAATTTAACCTATCTGGAAGTTTAACCTTTTGGAAAACACTTTTTTCTGTAAACTTAAGTAATCAGTCTATCTTTAATTTGTAAACTCTAACCAACACCTTTTCAAGCTAATTCAGTATGAATATATATGGCTGGTAAATAAAAACAAACAAACAAACAAAAAGCCATTTTCAAAACTAGTTCCCTATTCATCATTAATTTCCCTTAGAAAATAACTTATAATAAGTGAAAACAAAAAAAAATTATTTGAGGAGAAAAATCTCTCCCTTTCAAAAATTTTTCAAGTATAAGAAATATTTGTGCAAAAATTATAGTCAAACCTAAACTAAGTAAGTTACTTTTAGTTAAATAATTTCAAAACCAAAACTATAAAAATTGCTTCAAATTTTTACAGGAAAAGAACTTATATTTCGAAAGATGAGTAAATGTGAATATTCTTCCTAAGATTTAAGATGGAGCCTCCAAAAGTAAGAGTGCAGCTAAGTGTGCAGATTTTGAGAAAAAAACAAGTTTTCCACTCATTCACACTGAAACATGATAAAATCTGTATTTGGATAGGCATCTAAGAATATCCTAAACCATTTAACTTTAAATTTGCTGTTTACTGCCAATTAACAATGACAAAGGCTAGTTCTGTCATCTTCTCTATTTAGTCCATGACACCTAACCATGCCAGTCATACTCTTCTCTGATGACTGCTTTTCTGAATTTCCCTGATGATCCTACTCATTTTTGGTGATTTCAAGCTTGCACTGCAACCTGTCTTTACTCAAACAAGCCCACCTTGTCATTTGAGTGCAATTTATAAATGTTCATAATTTTAAGAGAGAAATGAATAATGTCAGTAAAATAGCAAAATTTAGAAATGCAGTTTTGTGTTCTTGAAGGTATACAAATTAAATTGAGCTTTAGATAAATATTTGATTAACACAACTATGGGAGAAATTTGAAATAAATTGTGGAATTAGTCTGTGAGAAAGCGAAAAAGATAAAAACATGGTCCACGGATTCAGCTGCATATGCCTGGATCTGTGAGATTTCACCTCCTTCCTTCCCTTCTCGCATACAGCCCCCACAACCTAGGAACTGGGATCAATGATCGGCCCAGGGATGTGCACCTGGCCCAACCTAAACCAGATCAGAGCAGTTCAACTTTCTGGAGCAAAGATGTGACGAGTGAGCCTGGAAGCTGCCAGTGACCAGTTTCCAGCTACATAAAACAACCAGGCATGAAAGGATGAAGAGAAATGGAGAGAAGCAAAGGTGACAGAAAGCCCTGGCAGCATCCTTGTGGCCCAGCCACACCTTTTGCCTCTTAGCAAATTACTACCTTGGAGCAATAGAGTCCTGATTTGTCTTATGGTAGTTTATGTTACGTACCCTCCCAACACAGCAAACAAAACATAATATAGAAAAAGAGCTCTCCCTTATCCTCTTCGTATCTACCTAATTCAGCACTTACAGAACATGTACTCTTTATAAGATTCTAGGGTTTGCATTTTTAAGTAGCCTCACTTACAGATTAATCTAATTAGATACAAAGCTCTCTGCTCTCAAAGCACTTATAATCCAGCAAATAATCCTGCAGCAGTCGTATTTGAGCTGATTTTCAAGATGTGTAAGGAATTCTCCAGTTGTTTGAGGCAGGCATGTGCATTCAATCTAAGAAACACACATCATGCAAAGGCAGAGGCGCAAGGCTGCATGATGTTTGGGAACAGCAAATAACTGCATTTCTGAGGCTTAACGTATAGACGGAAATGAAAAGAATGGAGAAACAGATAGGCATAAACTCATTAAAGACTCTGAAGGACCTGCTAAGGAATTTGGATTGATTAATCTTCCAGGTCAGGATCTCCAAAAAGGAGTTTGCACAACCCAGGCAGGGACAAGGTGGTTCGATGTTTTTATCTTTTTCTCTTTCTCAAGGAACCACCTTGTCCCTGCCTGGGTTGCGGCAAGGACAAGGGACCACCCACATGATTCATTCAGGCAAGACCAGCTACATAATTCATAGGTCTCAGTGCAAAATAAAAATACAGGGCCACTTGTTCCAAATATTTCATCATTTCAAAATTGCAACAGCAGAGCATTAAACCAAGTATGGTGCCTTTCTGTACACAGCTACACAGGTTGCACACTGATAAAGCTGGC
The DNA here is from genome assembly GCF_007565055.1 of Rhinopithecus roxellana. Classification (NCBI taxonomy): domain Eukaryota; kingdom Metazoa; phylum Chordata; class Mammalia; order Primates; family Cercopithecidae; genus Rhinopithecus; species Rhinopithecus roxellana. Next base: position 56,929,374 of record NC_044556.1, on the reverse strand, counting down.
CTGCATCCCAGGAAGAAAATACTGGAACTACCTTATATTTATTTTTATCACATTATTTCCTAATTTTCAATACCTTATAATGCACATAATTATATTTAATACATATAATTCACAATTAAATGGATATGTTTGGCACATATATGTAATTTACTAATAAATGACTATTTTTAGTATGTATATGTAATTCACAGATAAATGAATATATAAATATTTGTAGAGTGTGCCTAAAATGTATAACTGATAGTACATGTAATCAATCAAGGTTAAGGACTCTGCTATCATCCTAAGACTGGGCCCAAATCCCCTGATGGAGAGAGTCTAGCTATGCTGGCGTGGAGTGTAAGGGGGAACAGGAAGAGAAGATAAAAGAGAGAGAAAAGACAGAGAGACAGTGGCAGAAGAAGGCAGAGAGAAACTCTAGCAAAGAGAGAGAATGAAATTCTGGCTCTCCTCACACTCTAATATCATTTTAAAAAGCATAAAAAGGAGCACTTTTTAAAAATTCAGTAAACCCAAAACTATGAGAATCATCAAATCTGACCCATCAATTAGGATGTCTCCTTCTTGGATTAGAGAGGATGAATAATAAGAAGCAAGAATATTAAATATTTCTTCATTGCCCTTCTTGTATTATTTCTGCTGACCCATTGGGCTGAATAGGATTCGTGGTAAATTGGAGCCAAGGCTATTCTCCCCCAAGTAAGACGATCAAAGCCATGTCAGGGATGTCCTGATCACTCTCTCATTTCCACTTTTCAGTGCATCAGTCTGGAACCAGTGAGGCTCCTGCTCAGTCACAGGAACTGCCTTCATGGTGTTTCCCACAGAAGCTCAGGAAGTGGGTTAGAATATTGCAGTAACTCAAAGGCCATATGATCCAGGAACTGAATCTTTATGTTTTTAAAAACTGTTTAATATTTACTCCACTTTTAAAAAGGGAAATAAAACGTAAATGCATATTACTAAAAGAAATAAGCCAATATGAAAAGGCTACATACTAGATGATTACAACTCTATGACACTCTGGAAAAGACAAAACTATGGAGACAGTGAGAAAATCCGTGGTTGCCAGAAGTTAGTAAGAAGGAAGAGATGAATAGGCAGAGCCCAGAAGATTTTTAGAGCAGTGAAACTATTCCATAAGATACTACAATAGTGGATACATGTCATTATACATTTGTTCAGATCCATAGAATTCACAATACCAAGAGCAAACCCTAACATAAGCTGTGAAATTAGGGTGATAATGATGTGTCAGTGTAGGTTCACGGGTTGTCACAAATGTACCACCATGGTGCAGGTTGTCGACAGTGGGGAAGCTGTACATGTGGAGAGACCAGGGCATATGGGAACTCTGTATTTTCTGCTCAGTTTTGTTGTGAACCTACAACTTCTCTAAAAAAATAAAATTTATCATTTTTTAAAGCAAGATACATTTTCATAGAAAATGCCAGTGATTTTTGAAACTATCTGTGATCCCTTCCCTTTCAAGAAAACCACATTAACACTTTAGTTTGACACTCTTCAGTATTTTTCTAAGCCTACGCACGCACATATTTTCCTCATAAAATGGGAAAATACGAGTATTAATACACTTTCTTTTTAATGGAAATGTAGCATAGGTATATGTCTACGTCAAAACATTCAAAGACACAATGAAGTGAACTTTATTGTAATCACCATGGTGGGTCCTGTGGATTCCTCCCCTCACTCATTCTCATCCCACCCACGCTGCTGGAATGATGATAAGCTCAACATTACATTCCCCAGGCTACCTTGTAGCTCACATTCTGGACGTCAATCAGATTCTGTCAATTCAGTGAACTTACATGAAATGTGGAAGATGTAACTGTGGTGGGGGCCCTTTTCCTCCCCTCTATCAGGTAGTTTTGGCTGGCTAACAAGGCCATGGCAACATGAGGTTTCCTGGCTGCCATGTACCAGTGCCCATTCTCCAGGACCCTAGATCTTGAGAAATAGCCACTACTGTTTCTTGATTCAAACTCTCTGCCTGGGATGGTAGCTATGGGATTATGTTCACAAAATTGGAATTTCTGTGGTGGCTTCAAAGGAGACATCAGTGTGTCACTTCTCAATTCTTCTAGGAGTCTTTTTATTCTTGGAGGCCAACCAAGAGCCTACTTAATTTAGTCCTTCTATTAATTTGGGCTGGACACAGTGGTTCATGCCTACAATCCCAGTGCTTTGGGAGGCCAAGGCAGGAGGACCTCTTGAGCCCAGGAGTCCAAGCCTGCAATGAGCTGTGATCACAACACTGCACTACAACCTGGATGACAGAGTGAGACTTTATCTCAAAAAAGTAAAAACTGAAAACACTTAATTCTCTATATGGAATTATTTCCCACTTAAAACATTTAAAATAGTTTCTCCTTTCTACACTGAATACTGACACAATTCAATCACTTTAAAATTTGTATAATAAATAATAGAGTTCCCTCCTCTGCCTATTTATTGTAACACAAACACAATCCTTTCCAATTTATTTTGTATTTATACAGATCTACCTCTTATCTATCTATCTGCTTGCTATCTACCAACTGTATGTCCATACAAACAAAAATGTTTTTGTGTTGCAAAATTGAATTATGCTGCACAAACTAATCTGCAATTTGCTTTTTTCCCTGAGCATTTTTCTTGAATGGTACATGTAGATCTGTCTGTTATTTTTAAATAGCTGCACAATATTCCATAGTGTAGTGATAGTACAATTTATTCAGTCATATTCAAGAATTTCCCTGTTGATGATCACATGGGTTTTCCAAATGTTTGCTGTTAGAATGTTGTGATGAATATCTTTTTACATATCACCGCAAGGACTTTGATCTTACTGTTGTAAGATAAATTTCTTTAAGCAGAACTACTAGGCCAAAGAATATGAGCCTTTCAAAATTTTAATAGATACTGTCAAATTAAATTCCAACAAGCTTCTACAAATTTACACTGCCAGCACAAATGCATGAAATGGCTTATTTCCCCATTAAACTAGTGATAACTGGATAGTAAAAACTTTTTTTGCCAATCTAATAACACAAAAAAGTAGTATACCATTGTTGTCTCTAAATTGCTTTTCTTAGATTACAAGTAAAATCAATGTTTACTGGGCATCTGCATTTTATTTGCGATGATTGTCCTTTCACATCTACACTTTGTCATTTTTTTCCATCTATTTGTAAGCACCTTAAGTATATTAAAGATATTAGCCCTTTGATACACACACATACACACATGTGCACACACACATGGAGAGAAAGAGAGGAGAGGCAATATTCTTCCAGTTTTTCGTTTGGTATTTGTTTCTGTTTATATTAACTTTGCCACTGCAAAATTTTTATGTAGCTATGGATAACTGTGTTGCTTAGAAAGTCTCCATGACTTTGAGATTTTACAAATATTTTCCTAAATGTTTTAATACTTTTGGTGTTTTGTGTTTTTTTTTGTTTGTTTTTTTTTTTTATTATACTTTAAGTTCTAGGGTACATGTGCATAACGTGCAGGTTTGTTACATATGTATACTTATGCCATGTTGGTGTGCTGCACCCACCAACTCATCAGCACCCATCAATTCATCATTTATATCATGTATAACTCCCCACTGCAATCCCTCCCCCCTACCCCCTCCCCATGATAGGCCCCAGTGTGTGATGTTCCCCTTCCCGAGTCCAAGTGATCTCATTGTTCAGTTCCCACCTATGAGTGAGAACATGCGGTGTTTGGTTTTCTCTTCTTGTGATAGTTTGCTAAGAATGATGGTTTCCAGCTGCATCCATGTCCCTACAAAGGACACAAACTCATCCGTTTTTATGGCTGCATAGTATTCCATGGTGTATATGTGCCACATTTTCTTAATCGAGTCTGTCACTGATGGACATTTGGGTTGATTCCAAGTCTTTGCTATTGTGAATAGTGCTGCAATAAACATACGTGTGCATGTGTCTTTGTAGTAGAATAATTTATAATCCTTTGGGTATATACCCAGTAGTGGGATGGCTGGGTCATATGGTACATCTAGTTCTAGATCCTTGAGGAATTGCCATACTGTTTTCCATAATGGTTGAACTAGTTTACAATCCCACCAACAGTGTAAAAGTGTTCCTATTTCTCCACATCCTCTCCAACACCTGTTGTTTCCTGACTTCTGAATGATTGCCATTCTAACTGGTGTGAGATGGTATCTCATTGTGGTTTTGATTTGCATTTCTCTGATGGCGAGTGATGATGAGCATTTTTTCATGTGTCTGTTGGCTGTATGAATGTCTTCTTTTGAGAAATGTCTGTTCATATCCTTTGCCCACTTTTTGATGGGGTTGTTTGTTTTGTTCTTGTATATTTGTTTGAGTTCTTTGTAGATTCTGGATATTAGCCCTTTGTCAGATGAGTAGGTTGCAAAAATTTTCTCCCATTCTGTAGGTTGCCTGTTCACTCTGATGGTAGTTTCTTTTGCTGTGCAGAAGCTCTTTAGTTTAATTAGATCCCATTTGTCAATTTTGGCTTTTGCTGCCGTTGCTTTTGGTGTTTTAGACATGAAGTCCTTGCCCACGCCTATGTCCTGAATGGTCCTACCTAGATTTTCTTCTAGGGTTTTTATGGTATTAGGTCTAACATTTAAGTCTCTAATCCATCTTGAATTAATCTTCGTATAAGGGGTAAGGAAAGGATCCAGTTTCAGCTTTCTACTTATGGCTAGCCAATTTTCCCAGCACCATTTATTAAATAGGGATTCCTTTCCCCATTTCTTGTTTCTCTCAGGTTTGTCAAAGATCAGATGGCTGTAGATGTGTGGTATTATTTCTGAGGACTCTGTTCTGTTCCATTGGTCTATATCTCTGTTTTGGTACCAGTACCATGCTGTTTTGGTTACTGTAGCCTTGTAGTATAGTTTGAAGTCAGGTAGCGTGACGCCTCCAGCTTTGTCCTTTTGACTTAGGATTGTCTTGGCAATGCGGGCTCTTTTTTGGTTCCATATGAACTTTAAAGCAGTTTTTTCCAATTCTGTGAAGAAACTCATTGGTAGCTTGATGGGGATGGCATTGAATCTATAAATAACCTTGGGCAGTATGGCCATTTTCACGATATTGATTCTTCCTATCCATGAGCATGGTATGTTCTTCCATTTGTTTGTGTCCTCTTTGATTTCACTGAGCAGTGGTTTGTAGTTCTCCTTGAAGAGGTCCTTTACATCCCTTGTAAGCTGGATTCCTAGGTATTTTATTCTCTTTGAAGCAATTGTGAATGGAAGTTCATTCCTGATTTGGCTCTCTGCTTGTCTGTTACTGGTGTATAAGAATGCTTGTGATTTTTGCACATTAATTTTGTATCCTGAGACTTTGCTGAAGTTGCTTATCAGCTTAAGGAGATTTTGGGCTGAGACAATGGGGTTTTCTAAATATACAATCATGTCATCTGCAAACAGGGACAATTTGACTTCTTCTTTTCCTAACTGGATACCCTTGATTTCTTTCTCTTGCCTGATTGCCCTAGCCAGAACTTCCAACACTATGTTGAATAGGAGTGGTGAGAGAGGGCATCCCTGTCTTGTGCCAGTTTTCAAAGGGAATTTTTCCAGTTTTTGCCCATTCAGTATGATATTAGCTGTGGGTTTGTCATAAATAGCTCCTATTATTTTGAGGTACGTTCCATCAATACCGAATTTATTGAGCGTTTTTAGCATGAAGGGCTGTTGAATTTTGTCAAAGGCCTTTTCTGCATCTGTTGAGATAATCATGTGGTTCTTGTCTTTGGTTCTGTTTATATGCTGGATTACGTTTATTGATTTGCGAATGTTGAACCAGCCTTGCATCCCAGGGATGAAGCCCACTTGATCATGGTGGATAAGCTTTTTGATGTGCTGCTGAATCCGGTTTGCCAGTATTTTATTGAGAATTTTTGCATCGATGTTCATCAGGGATATTGGTCTAAAATTCTCTTTTTTTGTTGTGTCTCTGCCAGGCTTTGGTATCAGGATGATGTTGGCCTCATAATTTGTTGTTTTGTATATAAAGATTTAACTCATCAAATGTTTAGTTTTGTAGATGGTTAAAAATTAAGATGTAATTTATTTCAAGTGGATAGACAATAGTTCCAGCCCTAACTATTTTCTGAGCCATTTTTTCCTCCACTGAAATGAATTGCTGTACTACATGTGTACCTGAATCTGTCACTGAATTCTTATTTGCTTCACTGATTTATTGTCAATTCCTGTTTTAATGCCATATTGATTTGATTCTAGTGGCTTTATAGATATTAAGTTCTGGTATCTGGTAAAAAAAATCCCTACTATTATTTTTCTTTTCAAAAATTTCCTGGCATTTATTACATATTTATTCTTCAAAATCAATTTCAGACTTATTTTCTTTGATTAATATAAGCTGGACATTTTATTCAAATAATAGTAAATGTATGCATTAATTTAGGAATGATTGACATTCTTGGAATGATTGAGATCTTATAATATGAAGTCTCTCATCCAGGAAGATGTCATGTCCCTCCAATTTATTCATGTCTTGTCCTTCAATAACACTCCCTTTTCCTTCATATGGTTCACGTGACTCTTCTATTAAGTTTTTCCTTGAGAGATTGACAGTTCTGTAGAATATGACAAGCTAGCCTGGGCTCAGGGCTCCTTCCCTTGAGCTGAACTCTGCAGAAAACACCAAAGTGAGAAGGATCCCAATACAAAAAAAAAGTAGGGAGAAATACTTGGGAAGAACAGAGGTGACAGAACACCAATGTGATAGAAAAAAAGGTTAGGGCAAAAGGAAAGCAGGTCCTACAACTGGGGAAGGGACTGGGAAACCACTTTCTAACTGGGCCTTTTATTGTCTTTCCCACATTGCCCTGCGAGGGTTATTATTCATTCTATCAAAGTGGGTTGATGAGAAAAACTGCATCCCAGCCCAGCACTAGCACCAGCCTGAGTCACATCAGGGAGACTCTAGCTGGGGTGAAATGCTCATAACAAGAAGTTCACAGAGTCTGGCCAATTACTGAGCATACCTCTTCTCCTCCCTTCCTCTCTTACCTCACCCATATAAGAATCAGTCACAACAGAGGAAGACATTATCTGGAAAACTGAAATTCTTGGGGCAGAGATGTTAGGTAGGTAGGGGGTCCCAAAGGACAGGGCTACCTGGTGGCAGAAATGAAGTAAACAAATAATTGAGACCTTATTACAACACTAGAAGCTCTCCACACTGAGACATACTCTGTTCCCACTCCCAAACTCACCTGGAGGAGAACAAGCTGGAGTAAAGTACGTATGACCATCAAGGTACAGATGACCTGTCAAGGTAGTTGATAATTCTAAAGGAGTATGTGTTTGTACAGAAAAGAGCTAATATAGCAGGCCTGAGGCTGCTACCATTAGAAACGCCTATCTGCAAGCCTAAACTTTCCCTTTTGCTGTAAGAAAATGCAAGAGTGCTCTAAAAAAATAAAATAAAATATAAAATAAAAAATCCATAGAGCAGGCATCATACTTAATCTCAAGTTATTGAAATAATTCCTCTCGACATTAGAAACATGAAATGGATGTCTACAGTTACCATTTTCTTTTAAGTGAAGGTGCTAGACAGTAGAATGAAACAAAAAATGATTTAGGAGTCCATAGTGACAAAAATAACTGAATGAATAAATGAGGAGAAAATAAAACTTTTCACTTAAAAGTAGAAGTAATGATGGAAATAGAAAGTGACCATTTGATAAACTATCATAGTAATAATTAATCCATCCAAAAAACATAGATAGATGCCACAACTAGTGAGTGAAAGTCTGATGGGAAATGATATATTTACCTAGTCTTAAAGTATCTCCTTACTACATAATTATTAATTACAAGAAATAAGTTTCAATGGAGGAAAACAGATAACATCACTTTAATCAAACGATCAAGTAATGAGAAAAGTCAAAATTGTGTCCTTCTTGATAGAACACAATGAGAAGAAAACAGTCCCAAATCTGCAACATTTCTGCCAAAAATTCATAACCTGAATCTAATCATTAGAAGACATCAGACAAATCTGAACAGAGGAATATTCTGGTTACAGCCTTCTGGTGTTAAAGTTTTGAGAGTTAAAGAAAGACTGGAAAGGATGAGGAAATGCTCTAGAAATCAAAAGTGACTGAAGAAACATGACAACTAAATGCAGTGTATAATCCTGGTTTGTATCTTTTTGCTATAAAGGACATGATTGGGACAATTGGTGAAAGTTGAATGGGATATGCAAATTAGATAATGGTGATATTTCAGTGTTAATTTCCTGATTCTGATGGTTGTATTGGGGTCATGTAGGAGAAGGTCTTTGTTTGCTTGAATTATACACTAAAGTATTTGGGGATGATGGGGCATCATGTCAACAACTTACTCTTAAATGATTCATAGAAAATATTTTATGTAAAGTTCCAAGATAGCCACAGCTAACCTACGGAATTAGAAGTCAAAATAATGCTAACCTTCAGCTGGAGAAATTGTGACTGGGAAGTGGATGAGGGGCTTATCTGATGTCTTCTAATGATTAGATTCAAGTTACGAATTTTGGGCAGAAATATCACATAATTAGGGCTGTATTCTTCTCATTACTAGAATTACTAGATCAGGGTAATGGCTCCATAAGTATGTTTGCCTTGGGAAAATTCACCAGGCTACATACTTGTGATTTCTGCATTTTTCTTATGTATGTTACACTTCAATTTAAAAACAAAAGAGGTCCTTGCCTCCTAAACATCAATATATCAGCACATTTAACTAAACACACACACACACACACACACACACACACACACACACACAGAGCAGAAATCTCCCTATCAAGAAGTGATTGTGCTGTAACATTTTCAACATCTCTGAGGAAAATTCACCAACATGTGTACTGTTTCCTATTATGGAGACAGTATTTGAATTACTTGTATCTCGTTGAAAAATTCAGAGATCTGTAGTGGTATGCAATTGTTAGACCTCTCCTGAAGCTACTTGATCCCCTATCTATCCCATGTATTCTTAATAATCTTTTAATCTCCATTTTCCTGCCTGCTTTATTCCCAGAAGCATAGTGCTGAAATAAATGTGGACTCTGTCTCTGGACATTCCCTCCTTTCTCTAAGGAGCAAGCAACCTCACATTTGTAACAAGCCGTTCTGTGAGCAGATTGATGATCTAACAGCTCCTTGCTCTTTAAGTATTTTTCCATCCTCAGCAGAATCCAAAGCATTTCTTAGCTGCTGCTTCCTTCTGTAGAATTAATTAATTCATCAAATATTTATTGAGAACATACTAAGAATCCATACCATTCTAGAAACTAAGAATACAGTCAGGAACAATGTCTCTACTTTCATGGAATTTACAGTCTAGTGGAGAAGCCAAACTGTAAAGAAACAACAATTTTTAGATAGTAATATTTGGTTAGAAAACAATAACAGGATTCTGATGTGAGACAGAATGATGTAGAAGCCAGCCAGTCACATGAGGCTCTGAAGAAAGAGTGCTTCGGGTGCAGAGAACATATGCAAAGGCCTTGAGACGGAAGCAAAGCAAGCATATTGAAACTCACTGCTATACAAGTTCCAGGTGACCGTGATTTTGTCTTATGTGGGTATGGGGATGTTGCTGTTTCTGGTTTTACTGCTTATCCAAAGCATCGAAAGCTAGTGCCTGTCATATCACAGTCATTCAATATATATTTGTGGAAGAAATGATCAGACAAAATGGCAGAGGGGCTGGAATTCAGAGAGTGAGAGAGAAGCGTGACAGAAGGAGCACAGGTTCAAAAACACAGGGCCATGAGAGCCAGGTAAAGAGTTTGGAATTTATACAAAAGGCAGTGGGAAACTTTTGCAGGTTTTTCACCAGGAAGAGACTTGATCTTACTTACATTTGAAAAGATCATACTCCTTGTTTAATGGAAATAGGGAAGCCTGAGAGGAAACCCTTCTCCTTTGAACCCAGCTTCCCAGCAAAGGGCCTATAGACTCCAACTTAATGCTGCATGGTTAGTGCTTCCAGGCTTTACTCTCAGGAGTCCAGCAGCAACCCTTGTGTCCTGGACTCAGCTCCTCCCCAGCCACCACCATTCCTCAGATTGAGAGTTTCCAGGCCCAAAGCAACTTGGGCTATTCAATGATACAAAAACCTTTCTTTCCTCTTCTTTTCCTCAAAGGCATGGTCTGATGTGCTTCCTCTAGTGCCCCACCCCCTTTCTCTCCACGCCTCCTCTGTTCTATTGAAGGGAGCCCTGTTGCTGGGTTTTGAAAGCTACAGCCAGCTGCCCCTACAGATCCTGTTCCTCTTTTTTTATTGTTTTTTTTTTTATATTTGAGATAGAGTCTCACTCTGTCGCCCATACTGGAGTGCAGTGGTGCAAACTCGGCTCCCCGCAACCTCCAACTCCCAGATTCAAGTGATCCTCATGCGTCAGCCTCCTGAGGAGCTGGGATTACAAGCGTGCACCACCATGTAGCTAATTTTTTTTATTTTTTTAGTAGAGATGGAGTTTCGCCATATTGCCCAGGCTGGTCTCGAACTCCTGGCCTCAAGTGATCCACCTGCCTCGGCCTCCCAAAGTCCTGGGATTACAGGCATGAGCCACCGCACCCAGACAGATCCTGCTCCTCTTACCCCCTGTAGGGCCAATGTGGTCAGATCACAGTATCTTCCTTTCCGTTTCCATTTCCTGTTCTTTTAAGATAGAATAAGGCCTTTTAAGTAGATTTTTATCCTCCATGTGTTTCTGATGTCCTCCTAAAAATCTGACTGAGACTTTTCTGAGTACATGCCAAATTCTGAAGCTTCCTTACCCTCTCACCGACTCTTCCGTCAGTCTCTGAATCAACCTGTTTCCTGTAGCCACAACATTCTAGGTATAGGCCTTTCAAATTCTCCCCTTATGCTTTAACTTTGTGATAATTTCTATGACTTTTTTTTCAGCCCAAGCTGACACATTCTCTCCATATAATCGGGTGTCCCTTCTTCATTATCTACCCGTTGATGGATCCCTTCACCACACTGAGGCTCTGACCCAGAGCTTGGGTAACTGAAATCATGATCACTAACAATCATATTAGTCATAAAGTATAGATAGCATGCATTGAGCACTAGCTTGTGCAGTGAAATGGGCCCTATATTATCTCCCATTTAAAAAATGAGGAAACCTGAAGAATACAGCATTTAAGTCATTTACCTAAGGTCACCCAGCCGTTATAAGATGAAATCAGGACCTGAACTCAGTTAGTCTGGTTATCTTAACCCTTGAGGGTGAGATGGAGCAGGGACCCCACTTAGAAGCCTGCCAGCCCGCATCCCTCACCCATGCATGGAAATAAAGGAAAATCTTGAGCTCCTTCAAGGGAAATTCCAGGTACCTAGCTAGCCTGGAGAAGTAAACAAGCCACTTGATAAGCGAGAAGGTAATAGTAGTTTAAAGCAATAGCCAAGGAAATTAGAATCATGGGATGTTTGGTTCCCCTATAGAAACTAAAAATAACATCCTAATATATGTTCCTGAGTTGTTTTTCAGAAACCCAACCCCCCACCAAATGCCATTATCTGAGATCTCTGTGCCAGTGGATGGAAAATGCTGTCTTCTTCAGATGACCAAAGATAGTGGGGAACTGAGGACTGAACACTGACTGCTGTTCTTCGTTCTAAATTTCTTCCTGAGAGGCCTGAAGAAACTCATGCCCACAGACCAGAGCTCAATATTTCTGTGGACCCCAAGTTTTTAGACAAACCTTAACCAATCACATATCAGAAAATTTTTTAATCCACCTATGATCTGTGGCCCTCCCATCTTGAGATGTCCCCCTTTTTAGGCCAAACCACCGTATGGCCTCCATGTGTTGATTTATGTCTTTGCCTGTAATCTCTGCCTCCCTGCCTTTAAAAACCCTTCCATGTAAGTCATCAGGATGTTTGTGTCTTAGATTCTCTTTGTCTGACATCTTGCAATAAAGGCTTCACTTTCTCCCGCTGCAAATCCTGTTGTCAGCATTTGACTTTGCTGCACCAAATGGGCAGACCCAAGTTCGGTTGAGTAACAGGGGTGGAGAGGAAAGGTAGACTAAGAAACTGCAAATGAAGCATATAAATGTACAGATTATGCCTTCAAAGTCCCTCTTTGACCCCAAACATGAGTAAAGCATAGAGAAGAATAGGATCTATTTCTGACTTTCAGACCCAGGCATCAACAATACAAAGGCCAAAGATTCCATGTATCAGGACTCAGTTTGTTTTGAAATGAGCCTGCCCCAGCTCCTGAAGAACTTCACAACTTTAAAGTTGGAGCTCCAGGACAAGTCTGCCCTGATTCTAAAAGTAAACCCACCCCTCATAGGGAAAGACTCTTTGTGCTATTTGTGAGAGACTGCCCACTACGCTGTTACTCCTCTTAGAAGTCTGAAGTCCTGCCCAGGCTCCACTCTGGCTGTTTGCAGGTGAGCATTTCTCCATAGAGGAGCTTTCCTCTCTCTTCATGGTACTCTTAGAGTTTTGAGGAAACAATATCACCTCTTTGCCTGTTTAGAATAAACTGAGAAATAAATACTTGAATAAAAATCACATCAGCCTTGTGGCTAGCAATGCTTGATTTGAAGGACCCAGCTCAGATCTCAAGTGAACATGGCCTTCCTAAAACTTTCTCCCCTGAAGATCTATGCTTTAGGACAGAACTGCAATGAGAATCTCCACTTGCTTCATACCTAGTGAAGAGTGAAATGTCCCAGAGCCCCAGAGATAGCTGTCATGCGTAGGCAACCTTGGACCTCTTTGCTGGAAACTGATGGATATCAGACGTGGGACATGGCACTAGTCTCAAGGAGAGGAGCCAGACAGAGGAAAGCAAAGCTTCCCAGACTATCAGCCTCTCCAAAAGAACCCAAGACCTAATCTTGTCTGATGCTCCTGCTATTGTTAACTGTGTCTTCCACAGCATTCTGAGTCATCCCTTTAAGAGAGACATAAAGACACAACTACAAAAAAGTGCACCTGAGAGAGTCTGTGACAATCAGCAGAAATTGGTGGAGGTGGGGAGTGTGTTAGTCCATTTTGCACTGCCATAAAGGAATACCTGAGACTGGGTAATTTATAAAGAAAAGGGGCTTAATTGGCTTCAGTTCTTCAGGCTGTACAGGAAGCATGGTGCTAGCATCTGCTTCTAGCAAGGGCCTGAGAAAGCGTACAATCATGGTGGAAGGTGAGGGGGTGCCAGGGAAGGGAGGGATCACAGGGTCTTTTAAACAACCAGATCTTTTATGACCAAACTGAGCGAACTCACTCATCACTAAGGGGATGGCACTAAATCACTCATGAGGGATCTGCCCCCATTATCCAAACATCTCCCACCAGGCCCCACCTCCAACATTGGGAACCATATTTCAACATGAGATTTTGAAGGGACAAACATCCAAACTGTTTCAGGGGATCGTTTCAAAGGGGAGTTGAAAGAGGCTAATCCTGGGGCTGAAATACTTGAAATTCTTAGTATTACCTAAGTCCATCAGCCAGCTTGCAAAGATTCCTAGGGAAATTGTGGCCAGGTAGGCGGAAAGGAGACAGAGAGAATGTACCCCTCACACTGTATTTGAATAAATAGTGAGACTGAAAAGTACTAAAATATAAAAGAAAATTATCTAAAGCATGCAAAAGATGTATGTCAAAAACTTTAAAGATTAATCACAGGAAAATGTAGAAAACTTTAGACAGTAACTGTATTAAACTTTTAAGTATATTGAAGAAAAGAGAATTGATGAAAAATCATTGGAAAAGAACATATTAAATCTAAGAAAGAATTTAAGGAAACTCAAAAAGCATCACAGAATTTTCAATGGCATTAGAAAAAGTAAGGATCCCAATATGCAAAGCAGAAAATAAATCAGTAATATGGAAGAGAGATTTGAAAAAAATAAAGTTTAAAATATAAGGATGCAGGACATGGAGAAAAGTGACCTGAGGGATGATAAATAAGAAATCAAAAACCAATAGAAATTTCACCTGATAAATATTGGTCAGCCTTAAGAAAGAAAATGGAACAAATTAAGCAACAACACAGCATGTCTTAGATTTCTTGAATCTTCAAATAGAAAGGATTTTAAAAGTTACAGATAATTCTAATTTATAATGACCACATTCTAATGATGAGGGCAGAATGCTGGAAAATACTCCTGTATTCCTTAGTTAATACAATAAAGCACAATAAACTATGGAAGGTATATGGATAAAGGCAAATGAAAATATTGGCAGAACTATAGTTGGACACATGCTGTCTTTTTTAGGAGAAAAAGTCTGGCTCATTTGCTCTTAGACAGACATAAAGGCAACAGCTCTCAGCTTTGGCAGAACACTGGAATCACTTGAAGAGCTTTGAAAACATAGATGCTTGGGTCTCACCTCCAGGAAATCAGATTTAATAGGCCTGGGATGTAGCCTGGTGATTCTAAGCCATGAATGGGACCCTCTGCTCTGCACTGGCCCTTGTGCTGATGAAAGCAGAGTGAAGAAAGAAGAGAAATACAGGACCCTTGGGGTGAGAGAGCCATGTATGCAGGACAAAAAGACCTCATCAGGGAAATGTCAGGTGTAATCCCAGGAGGAACCTTTGGGACCTGCAGTCGGGCCTCAGGGCTACCACTAGGGCTTGGTGAACTCTTCCCCGTGCACTTCATATGTCAGCGTCCGCCAGTCAGGGACATTAGGACTGAAGGCTACACCAACATCGATGGCATTAATGTCATCTGGCCATCTAATCTAACCTAATATCTAATCTCACAAAGTCCCACATGTTCACATCTTCAATATCTCCCACCAAGGACTGGTTTGTGTCAAAGCTCTCACTGAAGGAATTCTGCTCCTGCCCCAGGATGATGCCTGCCTCTGTCCCCACAGTGTATCCCTTCTTCAGACTCCTCCTCACCATGGGCTTCCCATCCACCCAGAACTCCATGATCCCTGAGACCGACTCCAGTTTAAACAGAGGTACATGGTGCAGAATTCTTAGGAGACTTTAAAATTATCCCAGTTCCACCCACGGATGTGCTGTAGCCTCCAGTCTTTTCCTTAGAGAGGAGGATTCATTATCTAGTCCTCACACCATAAGAAAAAAAGGCTATGTTCACAGGTCAGGTGCATATAGACATGGAGACCCACAATAAAGGTCTTGAGTGCCTTCTTTAGCTCTGCACTCAGGATCACAAAGGAATTGTCTGACTCTGGCAAAACACAAAACCCTTTTTGTTCACATCTGTAGGATAGAAAGCAGAGAGAGAAAAGGTCATCCGTTAAGCTTGTCAGGCCACAAAGATGTATTCCTCACAACGTACAGAGAGATTGGACTTAGAAACCCAGCCTGAACTCTGCCCCAGACCACAACCTCTCACCCATGCTGGCCCTTTTCCCTAACTTGGCTTTGCACAGTCATATTCCCAGGACAAGATCTCAGCCATCAGCGGAAGCAGTGCCTCCCTGTCTGAGGGAAAGCACTGGGAGGCTGATGAAAACTAGGAAACATGGAAAACTCCATGTTTAGAGACCAGGAAACTCCATGTTCCCTCCCTGCTTTTGGTGTGCCTGGAATTTGGATCATTCTCTTGAAAAAAGTATCAGTGGCTGAGATTCTGGGTTTGGACATCTGAGATCCCTCTGTTTCAAGTCTGCCCCACCTTGACCTCATATGTGCAGCAGTCAGGATGTCTCAGCTGGTAAATGATTTTCCAAAATTGCCCCCTTGGAGCCATGAATCAAAGCTCTAAGAGCAAAGAGAGCAAGATAAATCACAAAATGAGAGATCAATATGGGTTATTTATTAGAGAATGTGCGATGCCTGCTGGTGCTCCAACAACTCTGTGTGGCATCGCCTGGTGAATTAGGACAGTCACATTTTGAGAATCCGTTCCAGGGAAATGGTGTAAAACACTGGGAGGGGAACTTTTTTCACAAAGACAACCACTTAACATTACTTAGGATAGCAAACAGAAAATTGGGGCATGTTTAAGTAAACTATATATGTCTACATCCACCAAATAGAATAGATAGCCATTTAAATGTCAGTGGTGAATCTTATGATATAACATGTAAATAAAAATGCTTTTGATAAAAGAAAAAATAACAGACTTGTATATACATTATTTTTAAAAGAAGTGACTATTTTAGAAAAAAAGTATAAGGAATGCTTCCAGACAACATGTTCTTATTATAATAATGGAATTATGGAGGATTTTTTTCCTTACTAACTTTTCATAATGGGGTTGTGTCCGTTCTAAAATGAAGTTTGCGTGTGTGTGTGTGTGTGTCTGTGTGTGTGTGTGTGATTAAGAAGCAAGGAAAGAGGGAATGAAGATCCCATTTTATGAATAAGACACCCAGTCTCACTGTGGTTACTTGGCTTTATGCCCAGAATGCTTAAAACAGAACAATATCAGCTAGACATCCTGAGCTATATATACATTTAGGTACCAAAGTATTTCACAATATATTAATTCCCATATAAGACATCATTTCATGTAAAAAGAATCTGGAGCTTATTCATCATGATCTCATCATGAGTTTTCCATTGATATCCAATGAGAAATTGATAATAGAGGCTGTTTCTCCATTGACTAGGAGAACTAACTAACATGTGGGTAGCATATTCTGAACACGCAAGAAAAAAAGGACTATTACAAATGGTGGTACATTTGTGGACTGGTTTTTTTAATGATGTATAGTTTAAAAATGTTTAATATCCTTTTACAAACTTTTTGCATCTATTTTTTTAATTATAAGACTGGCTTGAAGTAATTGCTCCAAAAGCTTTTATTCTCTCATTCTAACCATTTGCCCAATAAAAGGTACATGTATAATTTAAACAAAAATAAATCGTATCGGTGAAAAGATTGGTACAAAGAAGGAAGAAGACATTTTTCCAATACCAAATTGCCTTCTTGTTAGTGTCTGGGCTCCTTAGGTGAGTTAAAAAAATGCAGCTACCAATGCAATAGGCGAACACTGGAAATTTCATTGATTTCATGGAGCCCACTACATTATAGGAATTACCTCTAAAATGGATATGCTGTAAAGAAGGCCTAAAATTGAAAAAGAGAGACAGAGGCAGAGAGAAATAGAGATGGAGAGAGCAAGAGCTAACGCAAAAGAAAGAAAAGCACGCAAGAGAGAATGAAAGACCTTACCACAAACCGTTTTACAACCCACCCCTGGCTCCAGCAACCTGCCAGTGCAGCTCTATGACCGCTTGCAGCATATCACAGAGCATTCAGTGAACTTTATCAGGAGAGAAGTGTAACAAGCTTGCAATGCAACCTTTACCCTTCCCTCAGCTATGTTTGTTTGGGAAGCCTCTTCTCTCTTCCTCCTACATCTGTGATGCTCTGATAAAAATACTTAAGGATTTCAGCTTTTCAAATATCTTGGCACTTTGGTTTCTCCACACTACAGAGATACAAAGTATCAATTGGGGAAAAAGGAAAACACAAATACAATATTTGTCATCACAGTGAGGCTTTACTGAATAAATAGGAACACACTAAATACAGGGCTGTCACTTTATTTAATCCTAGAGCTACGACTCCAAACTCCAGTGTTGAAATGGAGTTTGGTATGCTCCCCTGACTCAAACTGAAACCACTATAGCATAAGAAAATTAAGAAACAAGGGGCATATCCGTCAGAAACAACCACATGAACAGTCAGGGACCACAGCTGTGACTCTGCAATCTTTTCTAAACCATCACTCACTCTAGAAGAGTGGCACCTAGAAGAGTGACTATTGGAGACATGGCTGTACATTGTAATCATTAAGGAGGTTTAAAAGTAATGATGCCTGAGCCTCACCACCAGATAATCCAACATAATTATCTGGTTACAGCCTAAGCAACTGGATTTTTGAAAGTTCTCCAGGTGGTTCCAACATTCACATCCAAAGTTGAGAATTGCTGGCCTAGAGAGTCCCTTGCATGTCTCTATGTGTTTGGTGAATGCCAGTAGGATGTAAAGTTACATCTAAGGGTGTGCATGACTATAGAAGAGATGGAGGTCAGAGAAGAACTTTGACAATATGGCACAATTGTATTCATGCTAAGGCTGAATAGGATTTCTATGTGCAAGCCATTCTCCTAAGCACATAAGAACAAAATAAAAAGTAGGGTGATTGCCAGTGGATCTGCAATGGTAGCTAACACTGAATATATGGCATCCTGGAATGACTTCCCCATAAGAAAAAACACACACATCCCCACACCCTCCCTCTTGCGCTAGGGGTATAAGTGTAGGGTGTAAGCTTCTGTTGCATGTAGAAGTGGTTACAGTGGTTAGAAGCATAGAGTTGAGTAGCCAGACTGCCTAGGTTCAAATCGTAGCTCTGAGCAAGTTAATTAACCTCTCCAAACCTCAGTTTTCTCATCTGTAAAATGAGGACTATAAAATATTACATAACTCATAGGATTGTCATTAAACAAGTAAATACATCTAAAAGATTTGCAACAGTACCTGGCATGGTAAGAGCTCAGTAAGTGTAAGAAGTTTTTGTTTCTGTTTTTGTTTTGTTCTAAGATTGTGTGTGATCTTCCCTGTGTGATTAAGCAATTATCATCCTAGGGGCAGTGATGAGACTTTGGAGATCACTTATCTGTGTGTATGAAGGGCATAGGACAGAAGGGTCCACACTGAATGAGGCCTGAAAGAATGCACCAGAAGTAGGCCAAGGGGATGACCTGGGTACAGATGCACTAGATGCTTCTTTAAAGGTGACCACCTGCCTGCAAGCTTAGTGGGAGCCAGGCATGTCCCTGGGGTAAGAAATCTGAACTGTCAGGAAAACACTACAGTGATAGCTCTAAAAGCAAATGGTACAAAAGGGCTTGTGCTCTTGCATATTCCTGAGCGCTAATCCCAGAGAATCTACTCTAGGAGGACTGGGGTCAATGAATCTATACTCAAACACCCCAGATGAAAATGATGTCTGTAATCAACAGACTATAAGTGATCACTGGGCCAGGTGATCCAGGAAATTTGAGCTAGGAGTCTGCGTTTTCTGAAGGAAAAGGCTTGTTAGCCCACTTAACCTACGTTCTAGTACAGAAGAAATGAAAAGATGCATAGATGAAATAGAGACAGGGAGCTGAAGAGAATGAATCCAGGCAAGTATGACAACCCATCTGAGACTAGTGGGCAGTTGTCCTAGGATAAAACTACCCAGAAATCAAAGTAGTGCTTCTCTTTTCCCTGGGATTCTAGTGGTCAGAAATCTATACTTTGGAAATCTGATCTAGGTGGTGGTGGTGGTTAATCGTCCAGAGCCATTTGCTTCCTTTGTCAATCTTTGCTTCCCTGGGGCACATCAAACTTGAGGATAGTGAAAGCATGGGGGAGAATATCACAGATTTAACATTCTACTTACTTTGTCAGCTGGGACTCCAAATCCATTTCCATCAGATCCTGGTCTCACTTTTGAGGCAGCCTGTAGTCTCTTCTCCGGGGCCTGGATAAACCAGGTGTCATCACAGAGGTGGCTTCTCATCCACTCACCTGGCCTTACATGCAGCCCATTCTTAAGACTGTTCTCTCCATGACCATCTCTTTTTGTAAAGTGTGCGAGGCTTGTTGCCTAGCCAGTGAACTAATATTTTTTTCTGACACAGGGAGATTTAGGTTTCTGATCTGCACATCACTATATTGCATCCCACACTAAGTCACTTACATTAGGGTCGGGCCTGGCCCTAACCCTTATACCAACGTGGCTATTTTCAGTTCCAAAAAGAAAGTGTTCTATCAAGTAGCAGCCTCCATCATCTCTGATTCATACTATTGGTCTACTTTCTCTTATTTGGCCTGTAAATGCACCACAGTATCTCTTCAAGCACTAGGCCACCACCCCTCTTTCACCTCCTTTCTATTATCAGTTTTATAGACCATTTGCCCCTATGTCTTTTTAACTCATTTCCTGAGGCCTGATTCTACTTCTGGAAAAATTGGATCCATGGTCCCTACTCTATCAGAAAACCAGTGCTGATGACATGGCTTTATTAGCATCAGCTAGAAGTGGCCACGGTGGATGCTTGATCTTACTCTCCACTTACTGCAAAAAAAAAAAACCATTGCTTAGAACCAACATGCCCAAATCAGAATCATCTTTGGCAGATGTCATCTAACATTTAATTGGATTACATCTAATAGCTCTATATGGTACGACAATTCACCAGTTACCTGGAAATACATTTTCCAACAAGATTACATTGATGTATCCACCAGTAGGCTAAATTACTTAAATTTAAACATCCTACGAATGCTTTGTTAAGATTTGTTAATGTTCTCTGAATGCAAATACCAGGTGTTCTCAAATTATTAAGGCCAGAGGCTGTCTACTACATTATGTATAGTAAGATGCAAGCAATTGAATTCTGAAGAAAATATTAGCTCAACCCACATCGCTGGGGAGTTGGGATGGCCTTTTATAATTAAGACATATCTGGATTATTTAACTAGAAAAGAGTATCCATCCTCTCTTCTGCTTAGCTGAATGTGAGGATGGATGGATCTGCCCTAATTGGACAACAGAGAATATTTGCACTCTCCTTTTTGTCTGAGAATGTATCCTTAACTTCTGTGCTTACAAATGGTTATCAGAAGTCAATCAGAGAAGTCAATATTCATAAATAATGGCTTCAAAGATTCATCCTTCTAACATTCCAAACTTAATTCTTAGCAAATGAGAAACTTCAGCTGCTGCCAACCGAGATAAATTCTACCAAGTTGTATTTTTATGGCGTATAATGAATCTACATTTATGGATATAATACAAAATGGCTTAATAAGAATAAGAGCAGAAAACTGTTATAAGAGCTTACTATGTGCCAGGCACTGTAGTAAGTGCTTTGCTTGCATGACCTTCTTTGATTCTTATTGCAATCCTTTGAGCTATTTACTATTATTTCTCCTGCTTTGTAGGTAAGAAAACTGAGGCATAAAGAGGTTATATTACCTAAGGTCACATAGCTAGTAAGTTGTAAAGCCAGGATTTGAACCTAGGCAGTCTGATTCCAGAACTTCTGGGCTTAACTAGTTTACCATATGCCTTCCCTAGGTAACCATTTGATATGCAGGAAGCCCCATAATTCATTTCTGGCTGTGGTCTTTATGGAGTAACTTCTACTGGTCACTTAGTACTGAAAGACCGTGTTGAAGGACACTTCTGGAGGAAGCCAGCTGCTGTCATCTTTGAGTGGTCTGTTTCTACAAAGAACCGGAACCAACTGGGACAAGTGCATTCCAGTCACTGAACCTGGCATCAGATTCATGGATCTCAATGATCTTTAGTTTTTGCTCCCAAATTGGAATAATGATAGAATGAGAGTATTAAAACCCCCACAACTGGCCATACATGAATGGCCAGCTGTCTCAAAAGAGGGACTGTGCTTGTCAGAGGGAATCCCTTCAGGGGACTCTCGGGGACAGGTTAAAGTGCCATGGACATGTTGTGTAACGGGCAGTGTAAAGTTACAGGGACTTGGTTTCAAAGGCCATTACAGAAGTTAGTCACAACCTCTACAGCAACCATCAGAAAACAGCTTGGACTCGCTCAAGTAAACAGGGGCTTTATTGGCTTATGGACCTGGGCAGTCCAGGTGTAGATCTGGTTCTGGACAAGGCTGATTCAGAGACTCCATGTGGTCAAGGCTCTGTTGTTTGTCAATCCCTTGGCTCCTCCACTTCCAGTTTGGCTTCTGTCCTCACAGTCTCTCTCCATGTGGCAAACAAGATGGCTACTGGTGGTCCCAGGTTCATGTCCTTTCAGATTGGAAATCCAGCAGCAAGAAGATGTCTCACTCCCAAAGGCCATAACTCAATCCTTGGAAAGGCTATAATTGGTCCTGCTGGGAACACATAACTATCCAACTATCCTCCAGATAGGGAGCTGGGGAGATGGGAGATGAGCTACTCTGACAGGACCCCCTGTGGTTCATGTCCACTCTTGCGGCCTGGGTATATTGGGAATGAGGGGTTGAAGAAGGAATTCGCAGCCCCACAAGGTTCATGTGGAAAAGGGGAGGAGTTTCCCAGAAGAGCCATAAAATTAAGAAAGCACTGCGAGCAAACGAAAACCATTGTTATGTAAGTTCTTGGCAGTAACAACATATTTATACCTAGTGCCTCATTTTGCTCTGGAAAAAAAAGCAGACCTTCTCTGCTAGGGCAATTCTAATGGCCTTTCCAGTGTGCTTTGAGAAAAATGGAGGAACGGTGCAGTGTTGCTGGGCTTCCCATTTCAGGAGACCTGGGTCCAGCAGTTCCATGGCATGATCATGAGCATTCTGGACCCAAACTGGAGACCTGGCCAATGTCCTGATTCTGAGACTGAAGAGCCCTGTAAATGTGGGCAATGCCCTCCTGCTTTCTGGGGGTCCTGGGCGGGGAATTAAATAGAAGACCAGCACTTCCTTCTCAGTTCTTGCCTTGTGACATTTTTTTAAAACATCATTTCTCCTTTCTGGGTGTCAGTTTTTTCATCTATGTGAGGGTAAGACATTATCTCCAAGATCTGTCCAACTTAAAAAGAAATAAAAATGAAAACAAAACGCCTCAAATTCTGATTCTTTTGGACAAAGTTTCCCAGCATAGTTAACGAGCTCCCAGACCAGACACTTTACCTCCATTCTCAGGTGCTGAGGAGGGTGGAACAGGCCTGCAATGCATCTAGGGGAACAAAGGCCCAGAGACAGCCACATGGGAACCGTGCAGTGTGAAAAACCGGGAGGTACCAGAGACAGAGATGTGGGGCGCATGCGGTGTAAAAAACCGGGAGGTACCATCAGGACCACAGCTGGGGTTTGATGAACACTTCACCTTGCACTTCATACTTCAGTGCCCGCCAGTACAGCACATTAGGACTGAAGGGCCCGCCAAGATAGACGGTGTTAATCTCATCTGGTGACAGCACAAAGTCCCACATGTTCACATTTCCAATGTCTCCCACCAGGGACTGCTGTGTTTCAAAGCTCCCACCGAAGGAATCCTGCTCCTGCCCCAAGATGATGCTTGCATCTTCCCCCACAGTGTATCCCCTCTTCAGACTCTTCCTTACCCTGGGCTTTCCATCCACCCAGAACTCCACAATCCCCGAGGCGGACTCCCAGCTTGTACAAATGTGTACTGGAGCTACTGTGACTTCAGGAACCTCGAATAATATTTCAGACCCACCCACTGTAAAACTGTATCCTATATCCTTAGACCAAAATATGAGAATCTCATTATTTTGTCTCTTGGTGGCATAAGAGAAAATACTGTACCCACGGGTTGAGGAGAGCTCCGTGTAGAAGTGGAGGCACACAGTGAAGGCTTTGAGAGGCTTCGTTAACTGTGCTTTGAGGGTTACATAGGAATTATCCGACTCTTTGGGAAACACAAAAGCCTTCATCGACATGTCTGTGAGCCAGAAAAATAAGCAAATATGAGAGGTTTCTCAGATCACAAAGATCTATCCCCTCACTTACGTATAGAGTTTAAAGTTGAGAAACAGACTGACCCCTTCTCCAGTTACACACACACATCACACACACACACACACACACACACACACACACACATCATGATGGGTGCTCCACTGTTCTGTTCATACAGTCTTAGACCCCATCCCCATACCTCAGATCAAATCTCTCCCATAGCCTGGGGTGGCCCTTACCTCTCTGGCCAAAAGCATGAGAGAGGCTGGTCAAGACCAAGAAACACAACAGCTTCTCCATGGTCACGCCCTGCTGCCAGTGATACAAGGACCTGAATTCACTCCTTTGGAAAAGATGTATTCGGCTGAAAGTTCAGGGGCTAGAAGTCCTAGATCTCTTGCCTCAGAGCTACCCCCTCCTGCCTGGATTTATATCCAAAGCAGTAAGGGAGTTTGTGCCACTTTGTAAATAATTTTCCGTCATTGCCTGTTGGGGCAAGTGTCAGAGCTTCGGGAAGAGAAGAAGCAAAATTATTCCAGAACAGAGAAATCAATGTGGGTTATTTATTACAAACTCCTATGACTACTGAATTACCAATTCTTTGTGACAGGAAAAATGAAGAAATCTCCCAGGGTTCCACTTTGGCTATCTATCCTGAGAAAATAATGGGAAATGGTAACATATTAAATGAGTGGCCATCTGGGTGCACATGGTAGCTGCCTCTCCAACACCCACTTCAGCCCAAGTCATAGAGTTTGACGAAGGAAAGCTGACAGCTTCTGGATATAGATATTTTCACTAACCTCTTTCAGAATTTGCTTATTTACAGATTGGGAAACGAGGAAAACAAACATGCCCTTCCCTGAGTCATGGACACATTTTCTCAGCCAACTGATTATACTTATTAAGAGCTCTCTAAACATCTTGGCACTAAATGACAGCCCTGACAGTAAAAGTCCTGTGAAATGTGTGCTGATCACAGACATAGCATTATGTCAGAGTTTCTTCCAACATTTTCTCTGAATATGTAAAGTTTCAGGCAGGAGTCAGGATAATCTGATTCTACTCTTTCCTCTGTCCATAAGATTCAAGTAATCCCTCCACACTGTCTGTCAATCTTACTACAGTTCCCTACTTAACTCACTCTTCAAAATGACTATTATACTCCTTCTCCTTGCTCCTCAAGTCCCCAAAATCTCATTCATTCTTTTACTCAGCTGATGAACTCACCTTTCATCGAGAAGTTAGAAGCAATCAGAAAAGAACCACCATATCCTTTGTAGCAGAGGCTTCTAGCCATTCCCTCACATCCATTCTCTACTTCTCATAAGATAAGAATAACATTTTCAGTTGGGCGCTTGGTCATCCCCTCAAACACCAAATTTCCCAGCCCCCACTGAAGATTGCAGTGATGATGTGATTAAATTAAGGCCAATGAGATATGAACAGAATAGGGACAATCTCTAGGTTGTACTCTTTAAGAAAGGTATATGCTTTCCCCTCCCACTTCCCCCTTTTTCCCTTTGGCTAGTATTCAGTCATGATAGCAGGAGATGGAACAGTTCACTTTCAGGCCAGCAAGTGCAAGCTGCATGTTGAGGTTGGTATGGCAACAAGATAGATGGAGGCTGGATAATTGAGTATGGAGCCACTGTATCAGCTGTAGACTGCCTACCTGAACATTTACTTAAAGGAGAAATATTCTCTTCTTTTGTTAAATCACTTTGAACTCAGTCTTTCTGTTCTTAACACCTAACTGATATCCTTATACATCCTCCTACAACCCAGTGTACCAGCCTTTCTGTCTTCCTCTATTAAAAGTGATGAGCTCTCCCTGTATTACATCTAAGGCCAACCCTTGCACTTCTTCAGTGAATCCCAGACTCTGTCGACCACACAAGGGATTTTGCTCCTATAGGTATCCTATCTTCTGCATTATTAATTTATTCATCTTTACTTAATCATTTCCACAAAACCATACTATAATAAATTTAATATTTTAGAGAAAGAAGAAAGAAAAGAGAAAAAAGGAAGGATGGGAGGGAGAGAGGGAGGAAGGAAGGAAAGGTTTATGGGTGTTTACAACCTCTATTTTCCAATCTCCTGTTCCTTCCTCAATCCATGGAAATCAGACATTGGCCTTGACCACTCTAGTGAAGCCAACATAAACAAACACCTCTCTCATTAAATTTAATAATGAATTTTCTGTTCTTATTTCACCCAGCTTCTCGGCAACATTCAACACAGTTTATAACTTTCTCCTGAATTCTTATTTGTGTGTGTGTCTGAGATGGAGTCTCTCTCTGTCACCCAGGCTGGAGTGCAGTGACACGATCTCAGCTCACTGCAACCTCCACCTCCTGCATTCAAGTGATTTTCCTGCCTCAGCCTCCCGAGTAGCTGGGATTATAGGCACATGCCACCATGCCCAGCTAATTTTTTATATTTTTAGTAGAGATAGGGTTTCATCATGTTAGCCAGGATGGTCTCAATCTCCTGACCTCGCGATCTGCCCATCTCAGCCTCCAAAAGTGCTGGGATTACAGGCATTAGCCATCATGTCTGACCAACTTCCTCCTGAATTCTTGCTCCTAGTTTAAAAGCGAAATAATTTCAAGGTTTTATGCCTAAAAGAAGTGGTCTTCTGTCCCACCACTCTCTATCTGATATGGTTTGGCTCTGTGTCCTCACTCAGATCTCATCTTGAATTGCAATCCCCACATGTCAAGGGAGGGACCTGGTGGGAGGTGGGTGGATCATAACAGCAGTTTCCCCTATGCTGTTCTCATGTTAGTGAGTGGGTTCCCACAAGATCTGATGGTTTAAGTGTTTGGCAGTTCCTCCCCACCCTCTGTCTCTCCTGCCACCTTGTGAAGAAGGTACCTGCTTCCCCTTTGCCTTCTGCCATAATTGTAAGTTTCCTGAGGCCTCCCCAGCTGTGCAGAACTGTGAGTCAATTAAACCTCTTTTGTTTATAAATTACCCAGTCTCAGGTAGCTCTTTATAGCAGTGTAAAAACAAACTAATACAGAAAATTGGTACCAGGATAGTGGAATACTGCTATAAAGATTCCTAAAAATGTGGAAGCAACTTTGGAACTAGCTATGGGCAGAGGCTGGAACAGTTTGGGGGGCTCAGAAGAAGACAGGAAGATGTGGAAAAGCTTGGAACTTCCTGAGTTTTGTTGAATGGTTTTGACCAAAATGCTGATAGTGATATGGACAATGAAGTTCATGCAGAGGTGTCCTCAGATGGAGATGAGGAACTTATTGGGAACGGGAGTAAAAGTCACTCTTGCTATGCTTTAACAAAGACACTGGTGGCATTTTGCCCATGCCCTAGAGATCTGTGGAACTTTTAAGAGACATGATTTATAGTATCTGGCAGAAGAAATTTCTAAGCACCACAGCATTCAAGAAGTGACCTGGCTTTTTCTGAAAACATACAATCATATGTGTTCACAAAAAGATGATCTGAAATTGGAACTTACATTTAAAAGGGAAAGAGAGCATAAAAGTTTGGCAAATGTGCAGCCTGACCATGTGGTAGAAAAGAAAAACCCATTTTCTGGGGAAGAATTCAAGCTGGCTGCAGAACTTCTCGTAAGTAATGAGGAGTTGAATGTTGATAGCCTAAATAATGAGGAAAATGTCTTCAGGTCATTTCAGAGATCTTCATAGCAGCCCCTCCCATCACAGGTCCAAAAGCCTAGGAGGAAATAATGGTATCGTGGGCCAGGCCTAGAGCCCCGCTGCTCTGTGCAGCCTAGGAACATGGCATCTTGTGTGCCAGCTGCTCCAGCTCCAGCCATAGATAAAAAGGGGCAATGTATATAGCTCAGGCCATTGCTTCAGAAGGTGCAAACCCCAAGCCTTTGTGGCTTCCAAGTGGTGTTGAGGATGCAGGTGCACAGAAGACAAGAGTTGAGCTTTGAGAGCTTCTGTCTAGATTTCAGAAGATACATGGAAACACCTGGATGTTCAGGCAGAAGTCTTCTACAGGCATGGAGCCCTCATGGAAAACCTCTACTAGGGCAATGCTGCAGGGAAATGTAGGGTTGGAGTCCCCACACAGAGTCCCCACTGGGGCACTGCCTAGTGGAGGTGTGAGAAGAGGGCCACTGTCCTCCAGACCCCAGAATGTTAGATCCACTGACAGCTTACACCTTGTGCTTAGAAAAGCTGCAAGTGTTCAATGCCAGCCTGTGAAAGCAGCCACAGGGGCTGTACCCTGCAGAGCCACAAGTATGGAGCTGCCCAAGGCCATGGAAGCCTACTGCTTGCATCAACATGCCCTGGATGTGAGACATGGAATCAAAAGAGATTATTTTGGAGCTTTAAGATTTCATGAGTGCCGTGCCAGATTTGGGACTTACATGGGGCCTGTGGCCCCTTTGTTTTGGCCAATTTCTCCCATTTGGAACAGGAACATTTACCCAATGCCTATACCCTCTCTGTATCTTGGAAGTAAGTAACTTGTTTTTTATTTTACTAGGCTAATAGGCATAAGTGTCTTGCCTTGACTCAGATGAAACTTTAGACTTGGACTTTTGAGTTAATGCTGAAATGAGTTAAGTTTGGGTGACTGTTGGGAAGGCATGATTGGTTTTGAAATGTGAAAAGAACATGAGATTTTGGAGGAGCCAGAGGAATCATTCCTCATGGAGGAATGATATGGCTTGGTTCTGTGTTCCCACCCAAATGTCATCTCAAATTGTAATCCCCATGAGTCGAGGGAGGGATCTGGTGGGAGAAGATTGGATCATGGAGGTAGTTTTGCCCATGCTGTTCTCATGGTAGTGAATGAGTTCTCACGAGGTCCGATGATTTAAATGAAAGTGCTTGGCAGTTCCCCCCTCACTCTCTCTCTCCTGCTGCCTTGTGAGGAAAATGCCTGCTTCCCCTTCACCTTCCACCATGATTATAAGTTTCCTGAGTCCTCCCTCAAACATGTGGAACTGTGAGTTCATTAAAAATTTCTTTTGTTTATAAATTACCCATACTCAGGTAGTTCTTTACAGTAGTGTGAAAACCAACTAATACACCATCCTTGACTCACAAGTAGAGCTGAGAGATAGACCGTGCCTCAATAACATTGTTTGAGTCTCTGAATCCAGTCTCCCCTGATGCCAGCTTCACCTCACATCTTCTGAGTTTCATTAGTCAATAAACTCCCTTTTTACTTACTGTACACATTTCAGCAGGTATTATGATACTTACATTTGACTAACTTTTGACAAATAGAAATGCCTTCCTAACAACACCCTGAATCCAGGACATTGTGTGTCCAAACCAATCATCACTTGCCCTGAAATAATACATACACTGGTATCCTTGCCACCAGAATCCTTCCAGAGAAGCACAGGTTTTATGCAAGGGGAAGCATTTAAACTGAGTCACAAAAATTGAAGTGGGAGGTTCAAAACTAAGAGAATAATATGAGCATGGTTACTGCCAAATTTCGTCTTCTATTGTTTTGTACACAAACTCTGAAAAACTTATTTGAATCTCTATAATCGTGATTGTTCATGTTAGTAAATTAGTATCTTTCCAGTCTAAAATTGTATGAATTTGCAAGACAAAATTCTAAGATATCCTACTCCACAGATTGTACCAAGTCATTCTTTTATTCAGACTCTATCCTACTTAATTTATTAGTGTAGCTTCTACTTGGTATTTACTACTTCCTAATCACTATTAGAATTGCTGTTCTGCTTTATCAGCAAAATAGTTACATTTGTACTTGTAACATATTGCTGTTTGTCTCTGTTGCCAGTATTTCTATAAACTTATTACTAAAATAATCTGTAGAAAATTTGGGCCTACGGTCTTTCACATGAAGCAAGTGAGAGACTTTGAAGATTTCTTGAACAATGAAAGAGTAGAGTCAGATCAGTGTTTCAGAATTTTTATTGGCAGCAATATGAATAATATATTGGTGTGAGAGAGATTATAAATTGGGAGACCACTTTGTGGGTCTCAGTTCATTAATTCAACCAAGACATATCTTAGGAATATTTTCTAGGGATCAGGCAATAAGCCAGCTAACTAGACAAATTATGTTAAAGATAATGTGATTTAACACTTGAACCTGGAAGGCAGAGTTGCAGTGAGCCGAGATCGTGCCACTGCACTCCAGTCTAGGTGACAGAGAGAGACTCTGTCTCAAGGAAACAAACAAACAAAAAAGATAATAAGACTCAAAACTAGCACAGAAGCAGGAGGAATGCAGAGAAGAGGATGAACGTAAAAGGTATGTCAGTAAGAAAATTCATAGGAATCAAAAACTGATCAAATATGGAGCTATACAGAGCAGTGTTCAAAGTTATGTAGCTAGTACTCCTATGTCAAACACTATGTGAATGAGGCCAAGAAGGTTTGATTATTGGTACATAGACCAGTTGATTTTACTTATTTTGTGGTCAAACATTACAACTCTAACCTTGTCTAGGCAACTAAGAAAGATAATCTAAGGTCAAGAATAACTGTACAGATAGATTAATGCAAATACAGCATCATCATCTCTATTAAAAAAAAGTGAGAGGAAAGTCAGACTCTTTTATTTATGGATAATAGCATTTCTTTCTTGAAAGCCAGCCTATTGCAAAGCCTGGCACAGAGTTGGTGCTCAGTAGTGCTATGGGGTGAATAGATAAAGGAATAACTGAAGGAATGGCAGAAAAAGCATGGAAGACAAATTTCATCAATGGTGGACTGAGCACTAACACTAATATCATCTTCCCACTTCAATTCCTATGAATAACAAAAAAAGCATTTTTTAATATAAGTTAATGTAGGGCCAGAAAAAAAAGTTTCATTCAACAGAAATAAATAGAAGAATCTCTGGAAGTCAGAAAGCAGATAAATTATATTAATAGAGGAAACCATAACCCAGAACATACGCAGAGGAAGGTCCACTATAAAAATCTGAAGTGCTTCGGGGAATCTTAAAAGAAAGGGACAATGGAAACAAGTGGCACAAAGTATTGGAGAGATTGATTAAGGGGTCGCTGCTACCATGCCTCTGGGCCAAGCATTAAGCAGCAGAGGCATTTGCTCTTAGTCTGAAGCAATCAAAGTCCTTTGGTCTGACAGGTGGGACCTTGCCCAAGGAGTCCAAAGACACCCAGAAGGAAACCCCATGCTCCCACATCCAAAAGACAAATTACTAGTATACCCTGCCAGCACTTCTGGCTCATTCCTCATAATCCCTAGAGATAGGCTACAGAAAACAGGAATGGCATCCATAGATACGCTGAGAGAATTAATACCATGAAAAGTGGGTACCTCATTCAACAAATACAACAATAGGAAACAGAGTATAAGAGCAAATAGAGAAGTTTTTGTTGAGAAGTATAATCAATATAATCAGAGTATACAAAGTTTAGACAAAAAATAAATAAGACAAAAATCTTGAGAATCAAAACTATGATACTCAAAAAAAAGGATTTCAGAGAAAGAAAACATTGAGATTGAAGGTAGGAAAATAATCAAAGAAATAATACAAAAACATCTTAGAGTAGCTAACAAAAGTAAGTGATCAGATCAAAAGAGCTACAGAGCACCAAGCAAGTATTAAAAAGATCTATGTCTAAACAATGGCAAGGACTTTGATAATTAGGGTACAGTGAAAAATTGGAAAAATCTCCAGGTAGCATGTATATGTATACTAGAAAGGAATGAGAATCAACAGGTGTTAGAAAAGTATCAAGAAAAAGATAGATAATTTAAAACGAGCAAAAACTACCTGACTTATTTTAAGAATCCAGTAACAAGTTAACACAAAACCCAAACAAAAATGGTACAAATAAAAGAAAATGAGAAGCCATTCTCATTTATAAACATAGATGCAAAAATCCTACATAAAGTATAAGCAAGTCAAATCTATGTGTAAAAAATTTGAAACATTGTAACTAAGTAGAGTTGTTAAGCAAACAAGAGAAAATGTCTAGGCAACACTCACATGCCCACTGGAGCAGCAGTTACTGGGGACACTCACAGTTGGAGCTGTGAGAGGCCCTCAAAAACCATCACAGTCTAGGGCCACGCTCAGGGATCTGGTAACACAGAATATCAGACTCTAGGAGAGGGATCCCTATCCTTGAGCTATGAAGCTGCAAGATTAGAGAAGTACTGGCTTCTTCCCTGGTGTGACCATAGTCCATGAAACCATAGCAATACGGTGTGACAACCTAGCATTCATAGTTTGAGGGGGCATCTGCCCTTCCCTGGTGTGGCTGGGGGCTGAGATCCAAACCTTGCAGTTGCAGCTAAATGACTCGGCAAGCTTAGAAAGGATGAAGCACAAAAACATTCATAGCAAGAGTCAACAGCCATTCCCTGACGTGACTGAGGGCTAAGTGTCTAAGTCTTGTGATTGACAAGGATTATTTGCCTGAGCTGTTTCCATTGTGATTTACAGTAGTCCAGCACTTTTTCTGTGTAGCCAGCTACAGAGGGTCATCTTGGAAAAGGTAAAATAATTAGCACTTACATCTCAAGGGTTTTCCTCAGAAATGCAGGGATAGTTTCAGATAAGAAAAACCTACCAAAGTAATTTGTATTTCTTTGACAGACTTAAATAGCAACATCATAAGACCATTCCAATAGATGCCAAAGTTTTTAAATTTATCATTTCTCCATTCTTACTAAATTAAGAGTAAAAAGAATTTTTACTAAAAATCTACAGCAAATATCATACTTAAAATGAAATTTTAGAAACTTCCCTTTAGAGTTAAGGGTATGGCAAGATGCCTACTATCAATCTACTGCATTGTCCAATCCAATGCAGCAATATGAGAAAAAAAAAAAGTGGTCTGATGATCAGAAAAGAAGAAAAGTGTACAATAATTTACACATATGATGGTCTATATTAAAAATCCTAGAAAATCTACACATAAACTATTAGAATCAATAGGAATTCACCATTTGTGTTGGTATAAGGTAATCATAAAACACACTAAGATACTCATTTCTTATAGCAGAAACCAACTAGAAAATAAAACATATAAGAGATCCCAGTCACGTTATCAATAAAACTAATAGAGCACCTGGAAGTAGGTCTTACAGAAATGTGCAACACTTTTATAAAATATTATATTATATTACTAAAGAACATAAAAATGAATAAACGGAGACCTAGACCACATCCATTGAGTGACCCAGCAACATAATAGTGTTAATGCTCCCCAAATTAATGTATATGTTCCATTAAATATATTCATACCCTATGATCCAGTAATTCTACTTCTAGGACTATAACCTATAAAAATTCCCTCAGAGACATATACAAGGAAATTCTTTGCAGCACTGCTTGTTACTGGGAAAACAAATAGAAGGAATTCAAATGTTGTTCAGTTGGGAAATGCATATTCATATGAAGGAATGGTGTACCACAGTTAAAAAGGATAGAAAAGATATGTATATATCCTGCCCTCCAACAAATACAAGGGTTTGGATGCAAATTAGTCCATGCATAATTAAAATATGAAAATAAAAACTTACATAAATAAAAGAATAGTGCCAGTATAACATATAAGTTATATTTATTCATATACCATCTTCCCTAACAGGTAATGTAGTAAAGAAATAAAGTTCACACTTTCTCACAATTAAAGAAAAATCCTTAGTAATATGCAAGTATTTTAATATAAAGGCTGAAAATTCTACCTAGTACTGTTAGTGCATACAGTAGATAGTTTAATGGCTTCAGAAATTATTATGCATTACATGGTGTTAAGCTTTATTGTGATGCTGCAAGTGCTGATGAAAGAGTTGCCATGACATTTCTCTCTGTGTTAAAATTTTGTTTTATTGATGACTAAAGCTACACTCATTATCAGATTTTAAATTTTGGTGAAGCCAGCCTC
This sequence comes from Rhinopithecus roxellana, assembly GCF_007565055.1. Taxonomy (NCBI): domain Eukaryota; kingdom Metazoa; phylum Chordata; class Mammalia; order Primates; family Cercopithecidae; genus Rhinopithecus; species Rhinopithecus roxellana. The sequence goes on along the minus strand of NC_044556.1, from coordinate 56,896,077 downwards.
TATTAGAAGTGATATCCCTCAAAAGGCATACACTTCAAAAGAGGTTGTGGGAGCCCTGGGCTGAAGGCTGCAAAAGTGTGACTAGTTGTGAGGTTGGTGAACATATCTGAGAAGTCTTCATAATGCTAATAATTTCAGTGGGATTTTTACTGTTCATGTTGGCCCTCTGGTGTGTTAATGAATAGGTTTTGAGTGGTCTGTCCCTAGTTATCTATAGACCTAATTATCTATGGGTCTAATTATCCCACAAGCTCTGTTATTTTTAGTGCATGATTATGCAGAAGATGAGAATTTTCAGGAACGCATGTATCACATTATAGCAAAAAATTCCAAAAGGATATATCTCAAAAACAATATTGAATTTAAAATATAAGTTATAAAAAGTTATTTAAATGGTATCTCATAGTTGGCTTTTAAAATTCAAAACAAGATTATATAGCATACATAAATATCTATCTGTGTATCTATTACGTTTATGGGTATTTAAAACAACAGATAATTCATCCCCAAAAACACAACTTCAGTCTAATAAGAAGACAAACATCAAGAAACCCAAATTGACTTTCTACAAAATACCTGACCAGTACTCCTCAAAATTATCAAGGTTATGAAAAAACAAGGAAAGACTGAGAAACTGTCACACACCAGAAGACACATAATGACTAAATGTAATGCGGTATCCTGGATTGAATCCTAAAACAGGAAAAGGACGTGAGTGTAAAAACTGGAAAAAGACTGGAGTTTGGTTCATAGTAACGTCCCAATGCTGTTTTTCAGTTTTGACAAAGGTACCATGGTAAGATCAGATGTTAATATTAGGGAAAGTTTGGTGAAGGGCATCTGGGAACTCTCTAGAGCAGCATTTCTTTCTTCTACATCATTTTCTTATATAATTAACAGAGCCAGAGTCAGTTCTGGGGAGGATGACTCCATTTAAATAAAAAATAAATAAATAAAATGTGCTTACTACTCAAATGTAGCTTCAAGATAAGACCCCCTAGTACCTCCTGTTGGTCTTCACTACATTCTATTCGGCCATAGCACTTGTTTCTGTGTAACATGAAACAAGTCAGTTATGACTGGTAGGTGGGGGGATGACAGCAGTGTGACACAGACATTGCATCTTTGTTTTCTCAGCCAGTTTCTATTTTCCACAACCAAGTACCAGCAATGATCACAAAATACACTAACACCAGGGAACACAGCCAGCTGGAGAAATACAGAACTGAATATTCTTCGTCTCCGACCATCTGGCCATGAGCTCCATCTTAGAAGTAACTACCATGCTGTACCCTCTGACCATGATATATCTGGCCTTATGTCTCCATCACTCAATCTTTCTTTACATGCCTATCAGGTGAGATTTACCTGTTCTTTTTTAAGGTAAAGTTCAATATTTGGTGTATTATGTCTTAACTTATTCATGATAATAGATTTATCAAGATAATTACTATTTTGAAATTGCTCCAGTTACATTGTTGCATAAATTTTGAATGATACGTTCCAAACCATATTTTAGCCATAATATCTGCTATCTTTTACATAACTTTGGAGAATAAGAGGTTACTTCATAACATGCTATGTTATAGCAGAAACGCTGGCATTGAGAAATTTTCCCAAAGAGCCTTCAAATCTTATGAGATCACTTACAAGTGGTTTTCTGTCTTTAAGTTCTGGTGAGAAACATATGCCAGATTCTGACATGAAACTATCTACAGAAAAAAAGGATGGATTCCTGGAAATCCTCAACAAACATCTGTTTCACCTGAAACTGCTAATGTAAGTCTCTTAGTGGTAGACTGCCATGGTAGAAATATTGTATAGTAGAAATCTGAGCAGCAGGTTACATAAATCTGAAAGGGTTTACTGAAAGGATATTTCTTATGAGGAACTAGAACTAGGAATACAAGAAATTCTCTCTCCATCTTTCAATCCTGCTGAAACTGAAGGAGAACCTCTCAGTTTTAATTCAAAATTATAAATAGAAGAATAATCCACCCCATCCAGATTAGGTCAGGAGATCACTGTTGATCTAATCAGCTGTCATCAGGATTTAAGAACACATCATAGAAACACGGCTGCCAGAAACCATCCTTGGATGTTGCATTGGGGATCTGTTATCAGAACAAATGGTCCAAAAAGACACCTGAAATACATCCACTATAGTGGAGATCAGAAGATCTGCCAGAACAGTGATGATGAGGGAATGCTCACTAATAAATAGCAGATGAAAGCCTGTTTTGCAACCATCCTGCCCAATGCTCTTATTTATAATTGATGACCTAAGACACCAACAATCCTGACATTCCCCTTGCAGACTCTGGATTGAGCTGTTCTCTCTCTTCTTCAAAGACCTACTCAGTCTCCTGGGCTTCTCACTCGATCAGCTACAGAATCACTGTGTCTTGTTAGTTCCACTCCACTTATTTGCTGTTGCTTCTCCAAGTATATTCACAGACATTTTCACTTTAAATGTTGTTTTTGGTTTTGGTTTCTGCAATAAGTTCCAATGAAATAGATATAAGAAAATAAAAATAACTAACCTGAGAAGTGTCATGAAATCTGATAAAGCCCTTAGAGAAAGAGTTGTCTGGATTTTTTCAAATGTCATTTGCAGGCATCATTCTTTACTAGTTTTATGATTTAGTCTTATACTCACCAATAAGGTCTGTATTAGTTCATTTTCACACTGCTATAAAGAACTAGCTGAGACTGGGTAATTTATAAAGAAAAGGGGTTTAATTGGCTCACAGTTCCACATGGCTGGGGAGGCCTCAGGAAACACAATCAAGACAGAAAGTGAAAGGAAAGCAAGGCACATCTTACATGATGGCAGGAGAGAGCAAAAGAGCAAAGGAAGAGGGCCACACACTTATCAAACAACCAGATCTCATGAGAGTTCTATCACGAGAACAAGGTGGAAATCTGCCCCCACGATTCAGTCACCCCCCACCAGGTCACTCCCCCAACATGTGAAGATTGCAATTCGAGATGAGATTTGGGTGGGGACACAAAGCCAAACCATATCAGGGTCATTTCATCACCTCTGGCTATAGGAGTCAAGAGTCATCTTACATCCTTCACAGGAAGGAGGGCTTAGACTATATACCCATGGCCAAGCTACTCCAATTCCAGGAGATTTATAAAGCACAGTGTTCAGTATCAGATACACACCACAGACTTATTGTTGAGCCTGTACAGCAAGAAGCACAGGACAACTTTGTTGGTAATTCCCATGGAAGTCCAAGGTGGCAAATTCTGTAAACTAATTTGGTTCACTCAAGGCCACATTCTCCTCTAGCTTACCTTCCTTATCTGTCATAGGTTTTACAAAGTTAAAAACTACATTGCCCAGAACTTTTGCTGCTAAGGCTCTACATGTGACTTAGGTTTAGCTAAGCAAAGACACTCACATGATATTTGGATGCACAAAGAATTTCCAAATCCAGTTGGAAATCCATTTCTAGATCGTTGGATTCCATGTAACTTGTTTCTGGAACTGAGCCATCTGAGCACACATCTGTTCCTAAGCCTTCTCAGAAGCTGTTCTTCCCTTGCTCCTGTTTCTTGATGACCTTTCTCTCACTCTACTATAAAAAAAAAAAAAAAAAAAAAAAAAAAAAAAAAACACGCCGGGTGCGGTGGCTCAAGCCTGTAATCCCAGCACTTTGGGAGGCCGAGGCAGGTGGATCACAAGGTCAGGAGATCAAGATCATCCTGGCTAACACGGTGAAACCCCGTCTCTACTAAAAAATTACAAAAAACTAGCCGGGCGTGGTGGCGGGCGCCTGTAGTCCCAGCTACTCGGGAGGCTGAGGCAGGAGAATGGTGTGAACCCAGGAGGCGGAGCTTGCAGTGAGCTGAGATCTGGCCAGTGCACTCCAGCTTGGGTGACAGAGCGAGACTCCGTCTCAAAAAAAAAAAAAAAAAAACAAAACACAACCAATGGTGGCTTTCAGATTACTTAGCCTTAAGAGCATATGCCTTTCTCTTCAAATGGATAAAGCTTAAACACAATGTCTAATAAAGTTAGTGGGACGATTTCTGATATTAATACATAATTCCGATTTACTTATACTCAAAAGCCAAACTCCAGAATTAGATATATGTGTTCACATACATTTTCTGAAGAAATATCATGCTTTTTACAGTACATCTTGCTTCCTAAAGTTTTAGCCTCACATCACATAAATTAAGTAACAAGAAAGAGGAAAATTGGTATGTCATTTTTTATAATTTTATAAATTTTTACCTGTATCACTTTAATTTGGACTTTGCTGATTTTAATAACCTATGCACAAGATTCTTTCCATAATTTATAACTTAGTGGTTTTCATAATAGTCTTTGGAAGTGCAAATCTAATTACTAAGATGTATTCTTTGAAAATATAAAATTAAGTATTCATCAACAAAATTCTTTTGTATATTTAGCTATAATGAAAAATATTGTGATGTATTTCCAATATTTGAATAATTTAATGCTACTAACATTCTGTAGCAAAATTTATTTTTTGATATACAAATTTTTGCAGCCAGATGCAGTGGCTCACACCTGTAATCCCAGCACTTTGGGAGGCTGAAGCAGGTGGATCACCTGAGGTCAGGAGTTCGAGACCAGCCAGGCCAACACGGTGAAACCTCATCTCTACTAAAAATAAAAAAATTAGCCGGGCATGGTGGTGGGCCCCCGTAACCCCAGGTACTTGGGAGACTGAGACTGGAGAATCACTTGAACCTGGGAGGAGGAGGTTGCAGTGAGCTGAGATCACACCATCACATTCTAGCCTGGGCAACAAGAGTGAGACTCCACATAAAAAAACATGAATTAGGAGTTTTGATGGATTGAACTGGGGTCCTTTAAAAATAGATATTAAAATTCTAACCTCCAGTACTTCAGAATGTGAGCCTATCTGGATATAGAATTGTTACCAATGTAATTAGTTAAGATGAGGTCATACTGAAGTAGAGTGGGCCCCAATCCAATATGACTGGTGTTCTCATAGGAAGATGGTGACGGGAAGACACAGGGACACAGGGAGAACACCACGTGACAACAAAGGCAGCAATTGGAGCGGGGCCGCTGGAATGCCAAAGATTGCCAGCAAGCCACCAAAAGCTAGAAAAACACAAGGAAGGATTTCCCTACAGCCTTCAGAGGAGGCATGGCCCTGCTCACATCTTGATTTCAGATTTCTAGCCTGTGAGAAAATTAATTTCTGTTGTTTTAAGCCACTGTTTGTGGTACTTTGTTTTCTAATACAGGTACATTTCACACAAATTTGATTTCAAATTTGAAGTGCACTGTCACTTTCTAGTCAGAGGAGTTTACATTATATAAGATTTAAATGTTTTAAAATGTGCCAATCTGTAGCTAAGATCCCAATAAGAAAAAACCAAGGTGTTGAAGAAAACAGACATGAAGATTCTCCTGGACATGATAAAAAGCAGCAGTTTGGGGTTTTATAAAAGAGTCAAGTTCTGGTATGGAGGTTCCAAAATGGCTGAATAGGAACAGCTCCAGTCTACAGCTCCCAGCGTGAGCAATGCAGAAGACGGGTAATTTCTGCATTTCCAACTGAGGTAGCAGGTTCATCTCACTGGGGCTTGTTGGACAGTGGGTGCAGCCCAGGGAGCATGAAACGAAGCAGGGTGGGGCATTGCTTCACCCAGGAAGTGGAAGGGGTGGGGGAATTCTCTTTCCTAGCCAAGGGAAGCTGTGACTGATGGTACCTGGAAAATCGGGACACTCCCACCCTAATACTGCACTTTTCCAACAGTCTTAGCAAACAGCACACCAGGAGATTATATTCTGCACCTGGCTCAGAGGGTCCCACACCCACAGAACCTTGCTTACTGCCAGCACAGGAGTCTAAGATCCAACTGCAAGGCGGCAGCCAGGCTGGGGGAGGGGCGTCTGCCATTGCTGAGGCTTGAGTAGGTAAACAAAGCTGCTGGGAAGCTCAAACTGGGTGGAGCCCACTGCAGCTCAAGGAGACCTGCCTGCCTCTGTAGACTCCACCTCTGGAGGCAAGGCATAGCTGAACCAAAGGCAGCAGAAACTTCTGCAGACTTAAACGTCCCTGTCTGACAGCTTTGAAGAGAGTAATGGTTCTCCCAGCATGGAGTTTGAGATCTGAGAACGGACAGACTGTCTCCTCAAGTGGTCCCTGACCCCCAAGTAGACTAACTGGGAGGCACCTCCCAGTAGGGGCCAACTGACACCTCATACAGCCCAGTGCCCCTCTGAGATGAAGCTTCCAGAGGAAGGATCAGGCAGCAACATTTTCCATTCTGCAATATTTGCTGTTCTGCAGCCTCTCCTGGTGATACCCACACAAACAGGGTCTGGAGTGGACTTCCACCAAACTCCAACAGACCTGCAGCTGACGGTCCTAACTGTTAGAAGGAAAACTAACAAACAGAAAGGACATTGACACCAAAACCCCACCTGTATGTCACTATCATCGAAGACCAAAGGTAGATAAAACCACAAAGATAGGGAGAAACCAGAGCAGAAAAGCTGAAAATTCTGAAAATCAGAGCACCTCTTCTCCAAAGAATGCAGCTCCTTGCCAGCAATGGCACAAAGCTGGATGGAGAACAACTTTGACGAGTTGAGCGAAGAAAGTTTCAAACAATCGATAATAACAAACTTCTCTGAGCTAAAGGAGGATGTTCGAACCCATCACAAAGAAGCTAAAAACCTTGAAAAAGGATTAGACAAATGGCTAACTAGAATAAACAGTGTAGAGAAGACCTTAAGTGACCTGATGGAGCTGAAAACCATGGCACAAGAACTACGTGATGCATGCACAAGCTTCAGTAGCTGATTTGATCAAGTGGAAGAAAGGGTATCGGTGATTGAAAATCAAATGAATGAAATGAAGTGAGAAGAGAAGTTTAGAGAAAAAAGACTAAAAAGAAATGAACAAAGCCTTGAAGAAATATGGGATGATGTGAAAAGACCAAATATATGTCTGATTGATGTACCTGAAAGTGACGGGGAGAATGGAACCGAGTTGGAAAATATTTTTCAGGATACTATCCAGGAGAACTTCCCCAACATAGCAAGGCAGGCCAACATTCAACTTCAGGAAACACAGAAAAAGTCACAAAGATATTCCCTGAGAAGAGCAACTCCAAGACACATAATCGTCAGATTCACCAAAGTTGAAATGAAGGAAAAAATATTAAGAGCAGCCAGAGAGAAAGGTTGGGTTACTCACAAAGGGAAGCCCATCAGACTAACAGCAGATCTCTCAGCAGAAACTCTACAAGCCAGAAGAGAGTGGGGGCCAATATTCAACATTCTTAAAGAAAAGCATTTTCAACCCAGAATTTCATAACCAGCCAAACTAAGCTTCATAAGTGAAGGAGAAATAAAATCCTTTACAAGACAAGCAAATGCTGAGAGATTTTGTCACCACCAGGACTGCCTTAAAAAAGCTCCTGAAGGAAGCACTAAACATGGAAAGGAATAACCGGTACCAGCCACTGCAAAAACATGCCAAATTGTAAAGACCATTGATGCTAGGAAGAAATGCATCAACTAATGAGCAAAAAAACCAGCTAACATCATAATGACAGGATCAAATTCACACATAACAATATTAACCTTAAATGTAAATGGGCTAAATGATCCAATTAAGAGATACAGACTGGCAAATTGGATAAAGAGTCAAAACCCATCAGTGTGCTACATTCAGGAGATCCATCTCATGTGCAGAGACACACATAGGCTCAAAATAAACGGATAGAGGAAGATCTACCAAGCAAATGGAAAACAAAAAAAAGCAGGGGTTGCAATGCTGATAAAACAGACTTTAAACCAACAAAGATCAAAAGAGACAAGGCCATTACATAATGGTAAAGGGATCAACTCAACAAGAAGAGATAACTATCCTAAATATATATGCACCCAACACAGTAGCACCCAGATTCATAAAGCAAGTCCTTAGAGATCTACAAAGAGACTTAGACTCTCACACAATAATAATGGGAGATTTTAACACCCCACTGTCAACACTAGACAGATCAACGAGACAGAAAGTTAACAAGGATATCCAGGAATTGAACTCATCTCTGCAGCAGGCAGACCAAGTAGACATTTACAGAACTCTCCACCCCAAATCAACAGAATATACATTCTTCTCAGCACCATATCACACTTGTTCCAAAATTGACCACATAGTTGGAAGTAAAGCACTCCTCAGCAAATGCAAAAGAACAGAAATTATAACAAACTGTGTCTCAGACCACAGTGCATTCAAACTAGAACTCTGGATTAAGAAACTCACTCAAAACCACTCAACTACATGGAAACTGAACAACCTGCTCCTGAATGACTACTGGGTACATACCAAAATGAAGACAGAAATAAAGATGTTCTTTGAAACCAATGAGAACAAAGACACAACGTACCAGAATCTCTGGGTGTAGAGGGAAATTTATAGCACTAAATGCCCACAAGAGAAAGCTGGAAAGATCTAAAATTGACACCTTAACATCACAATTAAAAGAACTAGAGAAGCAAGAGCAAACACATTCAAAAACTAGCAGAAGGCAAGAAATAACTAAGATCAGAGCAGAACTGAAGAAGACAGAGACACAAAAAACCCTTCAAAAAAAATCAATGAATCCAGGAGTTGGTTTTTTGAAAAGATCAACAAAATTGATAAACCACTAGCAAGACTAATACAGAAGAAAAGAGAGAAGAATCAAATAGATGCAATAAAAAATGATAAAGGGGTTATCACCACTGATCCCACAGAAATACAAAATACCATCAGAGAATACTATAAACACCTCTATGCAAATAAGCTAGAAAATCTAGAAAAAATGGATAAATTCCTGGACACATACAGCCTCCCAAGACTAAACCAAGAAGAAGTTGAACATCTGAAGAGACTAATAACAGGCTCTGAAATTGAGGCAATAATTAATAGCCTGTCAACCAAAAAAAGTCGAGGACCTGACAGATTCACAGCCGAATTCTACCAGAGGTACAAAGAGGATCTGATACCATTTCTTCTGAAACTATTCCAATCAACAGGAAAAGAGGGAATCCTCCCTAACTCATTTTATGAGGCCAGCATCATCCTGATACCAAAGCCTGGCAGAGACACAACAAAAAAAGAGAATTTTAAACCAATATCCCTGATGAACATTGATGCAAAAATCCTCAATAAAATACCGGCAAACTGAATCCAGCAGCACATCAAAAAGCTTATCCATCACAATCAAGCTGGCTTCATCTCTGGGATGCAAGGCTGGTTCAACATACACAAATCAATAAACATAATCCATCGTAAAAACAGAACCAAAGACAAAAACCACATGATTATCTCAATAGATGCAGAGAAGGCCTTCGACAAAATTCAACAGCGCTTCATGCTAAAAACTCTCAATAAACTAGGTATTGATGAGACATATTTCAAAATAATAAGAGCTATTTATGACAAACCCACAGCCAATATCATACTGAATGGGCAAAAACTGGAAGCATTCCCTTTGAAAATGGGCATAAGACAGGGATGCCCTCTCTCACCACTCCTACTCAACATAATGTGGGAAGTTCTGGCCAGGGCAATCAGGCAGGAGAAAGAAATAAAGGGTATTCAAGTAGGAAAAGAGGAAGTCAAACTGTCCCTGTTTGCAGATGACATCATTGTATATTTAGAAAACCCCTTCATCTCAGTCCAAAATCTCCTTAAGCTGATAAGCAACTTAGCAAAGTCTCAGCATACAAAATCAATGTGAAAAAATCACAAGCATTCCTATACACCAGTAACAGACAAACAGAGTGCCAAATCATGAGTGAACTCCCATTCACAATCGCTTCAAAGAGAATAAAATACCTAGGAATCCAACCTACAAGGGATGTGAAGGACCTCTTCAAGGAGAACTACAAACCACTGCTCAACAAAATAAAAGAGGATACAAACAAATGGAAGAACATTCCATGCTCATGGATAGGAAGAATCAATATCATGAAAATGGCCATACTGCTCAATGTAATTTATAGATTCAATGCCAATCCCCATCAAGCTACCAACGACTTTCTTCACAGAATTGGAAAAAACTACTTTAAAGTTCATATGGAACCAAAAAAAAAAAGCCTGCATTGCCAAGGCAATCCTAGGCCAAAAGAACAAAGCTGGAGGCATCCTGCTACCTGATTTCAAACTATACTACAAGGCTACAGTAGCCAAAACAGCATGGTACTGGTACCAAAACAGAGATACAGACCAATGGAAGAGAACAGAGCCCTCAGAAATAATACCATACATCTACAACCATCTGATCTTTGACAAACCTGACAAAAACAAGAAATGTGGAAAGGATTTCCTATTTAATAAATGGTGCAGGGAAAATTGGCTAGCCATATGTAGAAAGTTGAAACTGGATCCCTTCCTTACACCTTATACAAAAATTAATTCAAGGTGGATTAAAGACTTAAATGTTAGACCTAAAACCATAAAAACCCTAGAGAAAACCTAGGCGATACCATTCAGGACATAGGCACGGACAAGGACTTTATGACTAAAACACCATAAGCAATGGCAACAAAAGCCAAAATTGACAAATGGGATCTAATTAAACTAAAGAGCTTCTGCACAGCAAAAGAAACTACCATCAGAGTGAACAGGCAACCTACAGAATGGGAGAAAATTTTTACAATCTACATATCTGACAAAGGGCTAATATCCAGAACCTACAAAGAACTTAAACAAATTTACAAGAAAAAATCAAACAATCCCATCAAAAAGTGGGCAAAGGATATGAACAGGCACTTCTCGAAAGAAGACATTTATGCAGCCAACAGACACATGGAAAAATGCTCATCATCACTGGCCATCAGAGAAATGCATATCAAAATGACAATGAGATACCATCTCATGCTAGTTAGAACGGCGATCATTAAAAGGTCAGGAAACAACAGGTGCTGGAGAGGATGTGGAGAAATAGGAACACTTTTACACTGTTGGTGGGAGTGTAAATTAGTTCAGTCATTGGGGAAGACAGTGTGGCAATTCCTCAAGGATCTAGAACTAGAAATACCATTTGACCCAGCGATCCCATTACTGGGCATATACCCAAAGGATTATAAATCATGCTGCTATAAAGACACATGCACACATATGTTTACTGTGGCGCTGTTCACAATAGCAAAGACTTGGAACCAACCCAAATGTCCATCAATAATAGACTGGATTAAGAAAATGTGGCACATATACACCATGGAAAACTATGCAACCATAAAAAAGGATGAGTTCATGTCCTTTGTAGGGACATGGATGAAGCTGGAAACTATCATTCTGAGCAAACTATCGCAAGGACAGAAAACCAAACACCGCATGTTCTCAATCATAGGTGGGAACTGAACAATGAGAACACTTGGACACAGGAAGGGGAACATCACACACTGGGGCCTGTCATGGGGTGGGGGGAGCGGGGAGGGATAGCATTAGGAGATATACCTAATGTAAATGACGAGTTAGTGGGTGCAGCACACCAATATGGCACATGTATACATAGGAAACAAACCTGCACGTTGTGCACATGTACCCTAGAACTTAAAGTATAATTTTAAAAAATCACCTTGTATACCTTAAATATATTCATTTTGTATTTGTCAATTATACCTCAATAATATTGGAGAAAACAATTGACTTATTTTGTATAAAATATATATTAGTTATTAGAATCATGATGGAAAATGGTGGCTTGATTAACAAATTTAATTATTCAATTATTAAATTTTTCTCAAGACAAAAAGAAAGCATCAAGTTCTAATAAAAACACAAGGAAAGGTTTTCAGTCAAAGTTCCAAGGACTACCAAAGTAGAACTGAAAGCAAAACACCAATACTAAACACAGCGAATATGACACAGAACATGTTATTCTTTCTAATAATCACCATTCTACTTGTGTTCTTCACACAAAATATTGCCAAACAATACTATGAGAAATATCTCTAATGTGATATACAGTAATTTATTTACAGAACGTGCATATTCTAAAATTAAATCCAGTAATTCTTTGTGAGGAAAGCTAAGGGCACTAGAAAAATTATCAGTAAGCTTAACATTTAAATTCAATTATTGGGGTTGGCTTAGACAGCGTCATAAAGATTAGCATTGCTAACTAGTTTCACTATTTTCCTACTGAAAAACAAAATTTTACATAAATGTGGAAACTATGATAATACCTACTACACTGTTGATAGGGGAAAAGATTTCACATGCCAATTGCAATTTTACATTGTCCTTATATCCATTCCCTTTTCTGACATTATTGTAGTTTAAATAATGAATGAAATAACCAAATAATAATTGTAATGATGATAATAATGACAACAGCAAACATTTCTATAGCACTAACCACATGCCAGACATTGTTCTACATGCATTCTCATATTAACCCAAATAATCCTTCCAACTGGAAGGAAGTACAACATTATCTCCATTTTACAGATGAGGAAACTGTGGCACTGAGAAATTGCTCACCAGATTATAATAAAGATTGTGGTAGACAAAGTATGCCTTACCAGTAGGAAAATCCACAGATGTTTCCAAACATCCCAGTTAATTGTATTCGTATTTATAGAGAAGAAACTGCATGCAAAGAGTACTTCATGATATTATTTTTAAATTTTGAAAACCTTTATTCACATTTATTTGGCTTACACTAGAAATGGGACTAATGGTCTCTATAAACAAAATAGTTGCCCAGGCCAGCTTTGTGGCTATGAGAGCAATACAGTCACACACCCAGCCCTGCTCTTAGGAGGTCCTTGTGCTTACAAGATTCCATGCTGACTTTAACACTCAGTTGTCACCATCTTGAAAGACTTAAATTTTTTAACAAAAAACTGTTACATTTTCATTTCGTACTGGGCCCCATGAATTCTGTAATTGGTCCTGATTGTTACAATGACTGTGCAAAGATGAAGTTTTATGTCTTTTGCCCATGCTTGAAAACCTGTTTTAGCTTGAGAACATGATTTTATTGACAAACAAGCTTTGGTTGCAAAAAGTAGAGTTTTGACTTGTAGGGAGTATTGGATGTTGCCATTTAAATTGTAAATATTACAAAATCAAGGGAGTTAAACTTGCATCTTTTTAAATTGATATGTGAGGAAGTGGGATCATCTGATCTCCAGCTAGTTGCTGCATTCAGAAATAAGATGGTTGTCATGGGGATGCATAATAGCATGTTTATTTGGATTGAATATGAAGTCAGAGTCAGACTTTTTCTGACAGAAAAGAAGTTGATTTGGCTGACTACTTTGACAATGAATAGTGGCTTTGCTCATTAAATAAGGTAAACATATGTCTCAGTTTTCCCAGGGCAGTCGAGGTTTGTCTGTTGTCCTGGCATAATTAGTAACCCACCATCATTAAATTAAATAGTAGATAATTTCCAAACATTGAGTTAAATCCCTAGATCTAAGATTTTTCACTCCTCCCCAAAAAAGTACATAATAAATGTATATTACCAAAATATTATATTAACAAAGGTATATTAAAATTTGTATCTAAATTTTGTTAAACCTTCAAGGTTAAACAGTTACCTCTAAAAGGCAGTAGACAAAAATCAAAGGCCATTTAATAGATTTTAATAAGTTTAAGGGTCATTTGCTAAGTCTTGGTCAACTGTTATCAACATAATTCCAAAAAATCAAAATTTGGAAAACATCTTTTTGCAAGTCAGGTGGCTTTTTATTTCTTTGTTTTCAGCAAATGTAGAGAATCTGTCCCTGATAGAATATTATATGTAACTTTTATGATACAGAATTTATAATTTGGGGCATATAACCTGGAAGGATTTCAAAGAATTAAGCAAAGGAACTAGCATAATTGTTCTGATGCCATCTACTTCTTCACATGAACAAGATTTCTCAGAAATTACATTTTTTAGAGAGGAGAAGAAAATAAAACTGATGTTGAATGCAGCTCATCACTGCTATAAGCAATATCCGTGTACAGACATATAAACTATGGTTCACCCTTGAACAGCAGGGGGTTGTACTGTGTAGTTACAATTATACACAGATTTTCTTCCACCTCTGTCACCCCTGAGACAAAACCAATCCCTCCCCTTCTTCCTCTTCCTCAGTCTATTCAGTATGAAGATAGTGAAGATGAAGACCTTTACAATGATCCACCTCCACTTAATGAATAGTAAATATATTTTCTCTTTTTTTCCCCTTTTTTTTTTTTTTTGAGACAGAGCCTTGCTCTGTCGCCCAGGTTGAAGCGCAATGGCGTGATCTCAGCTCACTGCAACCTCCACCTCCATGGTTCATCCATTCTCCTGCCTCAGCCTCCGGAGTAGCGGGGACTACAGGCGCCCGCCACCACACCCAGCTAATTTTTGTATTTTTTGTAGAGACGGGGTTTCACCATGTTAGCCAGGATGGTCTTGATCTCCTGACCTCGTGATCCGCCCACCTCGGCCTCCCAAAGTGCTGGGATTACAGGCGTGAGCCACCATGCCCAGCCCTCTTCATTAATTTCTTAATAACATTTTCTTTTCTCGAACTTACTTTATTGTAGGGATACAGTGTATAATACATATAACATACAAGATACATGTTAAGCAATTATTTACATTATTGAAAGCCTTCTGGTCAATAGTAGGCTGTTAATAGTTAAGTTTCTGGGAAGTAAAAAGTTATATGCAAATTTTTGACTATAGGGTATGGGGTGGGGACCTAACTCCCACATTGTTCAAGGGTCACCTGTAGTTGGAAAATGAATAAAACTAGTCAGTGAAAGTCTGATAAGGAAAAGATTTACATACTCTTAAGGTATCTCCCCCAAAATCCTTGTTAATTACAAAGAGGAAATGTGTAACTTTATAGTGGTGAAACCTAGCAGATACCACATAAGTTAAGTGATCAAATTTAGTATCGTCAATAACATAACCAGGCAGCTTAACTTCAAAATGCATTTTAAAAACTTTTCTTTTTCTTTCTCTTAGGTCGCAAGATGCAACCTTGAAGCTTACAGCAGAAACCTTGTTTTTCTTCTCCTTAGTCTTAACATACAGCCTTGAAGTGTACTTTCTTTAAAACACCAGGTTGCTCCCTTTCTCACCATACACTCTTACACCATGCACATTTATCTAACTGTATGCTTGTGTCTAATTATATGCTTACTTAGAAGTTCCAGGTGCTAATCTTGAGACAGACAAAGCCTGGAAATCCAGCTGCAGAATTCCAGCTATTAACTCAAGGCAGCTAGTCAAAAACATGGCCATTGTTGAGATGATGCCAGCCCACGCTCCAGGTAGACTGAGACCAAAGATAGCCATTGAAACAAGACACACAGGACCTGAGCTCAGCACAACCCTGCATGTCTCCCCTGTCAAGTCCCTTCATTTTGAAACCTTGCCTTCTCCCCAGAAGTTCAAAGTGGTTGCTTTGTTTGGAAATCTGGCCACCTCCCCAGTATTAGTTTTAGTTAATAAAACCACTTTCTTTCTTCCAGACCTCACTCTTGTTAATTGGATTCTGCAAGCAGCAAACATCCAGATGTGCATTCGTTTGTGATAATAGGACAAATTCAAATTGTGTACCACTGGCTAGATGTAATGAGGAGAAAAATGCAACTATTCTGTGATATTACTGCCAAAAAATACCTGACCTGATTCTAATCACAAGGGAGCATCCCAACAAACCCCAAAAGAGGAACATTCTCCAAAGCAATTGGCCTGTAATCTGCAGAAGTGCCAATGTCATGAATGTCAAGACAATTTGAAGAACTCTCAGAATGAAGGAGTCTAAAGAGACATGGTTAACTAAATGCAATGTGTGATCTATTTTGGGTACTTTTGCTTTAAAAAGGACATATTTGGAACAATTAGTGAATTTGCAGAGGGTCTGGGGATAAGATGGTACTAACATATTGGTGCTAATTTTTTAATTTTGATTGTTGTTATGTACTTGTAAAGGAAAATATCCTTGCTTGTAGAAATTATACATTAAAGTGTTTGAGGGTTATCTTAGACATGCAGTGCCATGAGCAGTCTGAGTTTCCATTCCTGTTGAAATGGAAATACGAAAACCCAGGTAATTTATAAATAATGGAAATGTATTTATCTCAGCTCTAGAGGCTGGGAGGGAAGCACCAGATCAAGGTGGCAGAAGTTTTAGTATCTGGTGAGGGCCCAGTCTCTACTTCCAAGATGGTGCCCCAAACATAGTGTCCTCACATGGCAGGAGAAATGGAAAAGGGAACGAGCCTAGCTAATTCTCTTGACCCCTTTTATAAGGTCAGTAATCTCATTCCTAAGGATGGAGCACTTATGACTTATTCACTTCCTAAAAGCCCAACCTCTTAATACTATCACACAAGGTCTTAGATTCCAACACATGAATTTGGAGGGGACATATACATTCAAACCATAGCATAGGTAATAGAGTATCATGTCGGCATCTTATCCTTAAATGCTTCATGAAACAGAAAGTTCTTTGTATTATTCTTAAGGGAAAAAAACAATTACCTTCAATGACTTCCATGTCACTCGGCCAAAGTCTTCTACAGTGGCCTTCAATTCCCTCCATGATTTTCCTCTATTGTCATCTTGTGCCCCATTTCTCCGGATTTTTACCCTTAATCTGCTCTAGCGACACAGGTTTTCTTGCTTTTCCTCAAACCCATCAGGCACACTCCCACCTTAAGGCCTTTGCACTAACTATTCCCCCTGCCTGGAATGTTCTTCCCCAAGAAATCTACCTGGTCATCTCCTTCATCTCCATCAAGTTTACCCAAATGTCATTGTTTCAATGGGGCCTACAAGGACCATCTTTTTTTTTTTTTTTTTTTTTTTTTTTTTTTTTTTTTTTTTTTTTTACTTTAAGTTCTGGGATACATGTGCAGAACGTGCAGGTTTGTTACATAGATTTACATGTGCCATGGTGGTTTGCTGCACCTGTCAACCCATCATCTAGGTTTTAAGACCCACGTGCAATAGGCATTTGTTCTAATGCTCTCCCTCCCCTTGCCCGCCACCTCCTGACAGGCCCCAGTGTGTGATATTTCCCTTGCTGTGTCCATGTGTTCTCATTGTTCAGTTCCCACTTATGAGTGAGAACATGCAGTGTTTGGTTTTCTGCTCCTGTGTTAGTTTGATGAGAATGATGACTTCCAGCTTCATCCATGTCCCTGCAAAGGACATGAGCTCATTCTTTTTTATGGCTGTATAGTATTCCATGGTGTATATGTGTCACATTTTCTTTATGCAGTCTATCATTGATAAGCATTTGGGTTGGCTCCAAGTCTTTGCTATTGTAAATAGTGCTGCAGTAAACATACATGTGCATGTGTCCTTATAGTAGAATGATTTATAATCCTTCAGGTATATACCCAGAAATGGGATTGCTGGGTCAAATGGTATTTCTAGTTCTAGATCCTTGAGGAATTGCCACACTGTCTTCCACAATGGTTGAACTGATTTACAGTCCCACCAACAGTGTAAAAACGTTCCTATTTCTCCACAGCCTCGCCAGCATCTGTTGTTTCCTGACTTTTTAATAATCGCCATTCTAACTGGCACAAGATGGTATCTCATTGTGGTTTTGATGTGCATTTCTCTAATGTCCAGTGATGATGAGCTTTTATTCATATGTTTGTTGGCAGCATAAATGTCTTCTTTTGAGAAGTGTCTGCTCATATCCTTTGCCCACTTTTTGATGGGGTCATTCAATTTTTTCTTGTAAATTTGTTTAAGTTCCTTTTAGATTCTGGATATTAAACATTTGTCAGATGGGTAACTTGCAAACATTTTCTCCCATTCTGTAGGTTGCCTGTTTACTCTGATTATAGTTTATTTTGCCATACAGAAGCCCTTTAGTTTGATTAGACCCCATTTGTCAATTTTGGCTTTTGTTGCAATTGCTTTTGGTGTTTTAGTCATGAAGACTTTGCCCATCCCTATGTCCTGAATGGTATTGCCTACGATTTCTTCTAGGATTTTTATGGTTTTGAGCTTTACATTTAAGTCTTTAATCCATCTTGAGTTAATTTGTGTGTAAGGTATAAGGAAGGGATCCAGTTTCAGTTTTCTGCATATGGCTAGCCAGTTTTCCCAGTACTATTTATTAAATAGGGAATCCTTTCCCCATTGCTTGTTTTTGTCAGATTTATCAAGGATCAGATAGTTGTAGATTTGTGGTATTATTTCTGAGGTCTCTGTTCTTTGAGGAACTTGGTCTATATGTCTGTTTGTTGTTGTTGTTGTTGTTGTTGTTGTTGTTGTTTAGCAGTACCATGCTGTTTTGGTTACTGTAACCTTGTAGTATAGTTTGAAGTCAGGTAGCATGATGCCTCCAGCTTTGCTTTTTTTGCATAGGACTGTCTTGGCTACACGGGCTCTTTTTTGGTTCCATATGAAATTTAAAGTAGTTTTTTCTAATTCTGTGAAGAAAGTCACTGGTAGCTTGATGGGAACAGCATTGAATCTATAAATTACTTTGGACAGTATGGCCATTTTCACAATATTGATCCCTCCTATCCATGAGCATGGAATGTTTTTCCATTTGTTTGTGTCCTCTCTTATTTCCTTGAGCAGTGCTTTGTAGTTCTCCTTGAAGAGGTTCTTCACATCCATTGTAAGTTGTATTCCTAGGTATTTTATTCTCTTTGTAGCAATTGTGAATGGGAGCTGACTCATGATTTGGCTCTCTGCTTGTCTACTGTTGGGGATCACCTTATTTTAAAAGGAAAAAAAAAAAAGTCAGTCTTTTTTCACACTCTTCATTCCCAAATCCTGCTCTAGTCGTTTTGTTTTTATTTCTCCAGAGCATCTATCCCCTTTTACAGACCACATAATATAATTGTATATTATGTTTATTATTCATTGTGTTTTTCTTCTGATAGAATATAAGCTTTATGGAAAGAGAGATTTTTGTTTTCTTCGCTGATTTATCCCAAGTTTCTAGAACAGTGTATGGCACATAAATATTCATGGAATAAATCAAAGTGTTTCCAGTTCTGGGTGTAGGATAAAATGTATTTGAAATAATATTTTGTAGTTTTTATTTTTTATTTCTCAAAATAAAAAAATTGGATTTTAAAAAAGGAAGCAAAGAATAGGACTTGCATTTCTGTCGATATAATAGACTGGAAAAATTCAAACTATAGAAAGTTTACAAGTACTGGTAAAAAATAACAAACATAATTTTAAATGCATAGTTAATCTACAAAATGGCAAAGGAAAGCCCCAAGAGACAATACAAAAATGAGCAGGAAAGCCACAGTGAAAGATAATAAGAGCATGGGGTTATCTTACTTGCCCAGGTCTTGGCTTCAGGGACAGGAGACAAGACCTTGTGTGGAGTTGGAACTGAGACCTAACTGCCTACACACACAGACACACATACACACACACACACACACACACACACACACACACACAAAGCCAAGACCATCAGAGTGCTACATCGTCACTGAAATAGTATGGAAACATAAAAGTATAAGTCATGCTTTTTTTAAAATTTAGCCTTGGTTAGAAAAATAAGACCAAAGTAAAAACTAGATACCTCAATTAACAATTGTTGATGAAAAAACATTTCTAAAAGGGAGGGTGGGATGTTGTTGACTCCAGTGATTTTAAGAAGTCAAGCAACAATAGCCATCACAAAAGAGAAGTAAATATGTACTTCCTACCATAAAAGTTAATATTCCCCCCTCACTCACATGAGATAGAGTAAGTTTCTATTCCTTAAAACCAACGGAGCTCAGAAATTAAGGAAATATTAAAAAAAAAAACCCTGCATTGATAGGGTTTATCAAAGGGATAAGCCAACTAAAAGATCTCCCACTGACCAAAACTAAGCAATGAAATAAGTACTATTTAATTATAATCCAACATATAAGATAAATATCTATGATCAGTATTGATATAAATACAGGATTGAATAAACAAATGGAGAGAAGAGACGAATATCCAGTACAGAGCTCCAAATAATTTATGTACACACCTAATCTCCAAGGAGGGTCAGTTAGCAAGGAGGGGAAACTCCCACTCCTTAGGTGTGAGCTGCACACACGGACATTCTTCCAAGGAGTGCAGAAGTAAGGAAAAGAGGGGCAGGAAGAGGAACTTTAGAGTAAAGAGACCTGACAAACATCATCTCAACCAGGTGGTCAGGGTCAATATTAACAGTCACAAACCATGCTGATAGGTTGTCCTTTTGGTGTCATGTGATGAAAATGACACTTACCTCTGTACCTTCCTACTAGAAACCCTTAGTCAAGTCTAATCATAAGAAAAACATAAGGTAAATCCTAATAGGAGGACGTCCTACAACCTACCTAACCAATATTCTTTAAAACCGCCAAGGTTGGCTGGCACTGTGGCTTACACCTGTAATCCCAGCACTTTGGGAAGCTGAGGCGTGAGGATCTCGAGGTCAGGAGTTTGAGACCAGACTGGCCAATATGGTGAAACCCTGTCTCTACTAAATTAGCTGGGCGTGGTGGCGCCTGCCTGTAGTTCCATCGGGAGGCTGAGGCAGAAGAATCGCTTGAATCCGGGAGGCGGAAGTTGCGGTGAGCTGAGATTGTGCCACTGCACTCCAGCCTGGGTGACAGAGCAAGACTCTGTCTCAAAAAAAAAAAAAAAAAAAAAACGCCAAGGTCATCAGGGAAAGCCTGAGAAGCAGTCACAGCCAAGAGAGGCTTAAGGAAACTTGACAACTAAATGTAATGTGGTATCCTGAATATCATTTTGGAACACAAAAGGGATACTAGGTAAAAACTAAGGAAATCTGAATAAACTACAGACTTTAGTTCAAACCATTTTATCAGTTTTGATTCACTCACTGTAATAAATGTACCACACTAAAGTGAAATGTTCAGGAGAGGTGAAATTGTCAGAAGGAGGGGCTGAGGTGGTATATGGGAACTCTCTGTACTAACTTCTCAATTTTTGTGTAAATCTAAAACTGTTCTAAAACATAAAATCTATGATAAAAATAGGGTGAATAAAAATAAATGGAACTTAATCAATATCATTATTTTATTACGATTATTGAACTGGGAAAAATTTTACCTTGAGATTCAAGAATAATTTATGGGAGCATGTTAAATGATGTCATGGAGATCCAATCAGTAAAATGACGCAGTTTCTTCCATAAATTTCAAGGAAATAAGTGACAAATGGGGAGTAAATTAAAGGTGATTTAGGAGACATATAAACCTATGAAATGTGAGGACCTTGTTTGGACCCTGATTTAGAGAAGCAAAATTCCCTGTCTCACTTTACTCAATGTCTCACTTGTGCTTCCCGGGTTCACATTCCAAATAAACTGTCTGGCAGAGCACGGTGGCTCATGCCTGTAATCCCAGCACTTTCTGAGGCCGAGGCGGGTAGATCACCTGAGGTCAGGTGTTCGAGACCAGCCTGACCAATATGATGAAACCCCATCTCTACTAAAAATACAAAAGTTAGCTGGGAGTGGTGGCATGCACCTGTAATCCCAGCTACTCAGGAGGCTGAGACAGGAGAATTGCTTGAACCCGGGAGGCAGAGATTGCAGTGAGCCAAGATCATACCATTGCACTCCAACCTGGCAACAAGAGTGAAACTCCATCTCAAAATAAATAAATAAATAAATAAACAAACAAACAAACAAATAAACTGTCTGTACCCAAGCCCATGTCTCAGGGTCTACTTTTGTAGAAACTCAAAGAAGGACATTCATCATCAAGAAATTGGTTAAATAAATTATGGCATAACGCATAATCGCTTACTATACAATAATTTTAAACAGTGAATTAGATCTACATGTGTTGACATGGAAAGATCTCAAGACACTTTCTAAAACATGATTCTTTTGTATAAATGAATTATAATACATGCATGTCCGCTAGTATGTAAATAATCATTTTTCTAGATGTTTACATCTAAAATTAACAGTGATTACTTCTGAGCAGTGGAAATTCTCTCATGCCAAACGTTTTCTGCTGGCAAGCTGGCTCACTGATTTAAAAAAAAAAGGCCCTGATTTATAGCATTTGCTGATTTCCATGGTGTAAATGCTCTATACCACTATGTCTGATTTCAACCCACAGATGATTTAACAGGCTCCTAATAATTACTGAATAACAATTCATTCTTGTGAGCCCGCATGGGTCACCTTCAATACACTACTGGGTGAAAATGTGCATTAATATTATAATTTCATATGCTAGTTGAATTTATTTCAATTATACTTTTAAATAGATTATACTTAAAAATAAAAGAAGAAAACTGTTGAACACATGCTAAGATTTCCATTTCTAGTTCTTGGTTACACATAGCCTTGGAAATAAGCCCAGGCTCATATTCCCTGGCCACAAAGGAAATCAGGCAGCAGAGATTAAGATGAAGAAAATGTGTCTTACTATTCTCTTCCTTTCTGAGCTTTCATTAGAACCCATGTCTGTGAACCAAAATAAAAGGAGAAGAAGAAAGGTCATCATGCAAGGGAGGTTCCTGTGGATATTTCCTTGTGCTCTTCGGTTTATTAAGAAGATGAGATCATAAACAGGAAGAGAAATGAAGAGCACTGGGAGAGGTAGACAGGGACATTACAATTTATATGTGCATTTTTGTGACCCTGATCATTTCTGAAAACTATCTCAGAGTCATTTTCTTTTAAAATGGCTACTACTGCCAAATATTAAATCAGGTAATTCTTGAATTTGTCCTAACCCTCTTATATTCATCAAAAGCCTGTCTTCCTCCCGATTACAAAAAGATTCAGTAGGAAAGAGCACTTAATTAGAAATCAAGAAACCTGCATTATCATCCTTATACAGGTACTGTTTTGCTGCAAACGCCTCAACGAGTCACTTAACCTCTCTGAGCCTCTATTGTCTTCTATAAAACAAGAGCTTTCAATTACAAGGTTTCTGAGGACTTCTTTGGTTTTAAAAATCCTACAATTTTCTTATTTCTACTGGCCAAACCCTCTTAATGAAGCTCGTTCCTCTCAAGAACTTGCTTAGATCACCTGAAGTGTTCCTGGGTCCGAAAGAAAGAGAGCAGAAAGAGCTAGCGCCTCCATGTAGACAGCACTGGTATGGTGCCAGGACCTGCGACAAATAGGAAGGGCATCCCCAGGTGGCACCATGGGGACCCTGCTCTGGACCCCAGTGCCACATCTGGGGTTTGGGAAATACTTCATCAGCACCCACCAGCCTAGGACACTAGAACTGAAGGCCTCACAACATGGATAGTGTTAATCCCTCTGTGACAACACAATGCCTCTTCTGCTAGTATCTCCATTATCTCCTTCCATAAACTAGTTCTTCATGAAGTCCCCACTGAAGGAGTGCTGTTCCTGCCCTGTGCTCTAAGATCATCTTTGCCTCTGTCTCTTCTTCTTCTTCTTTTTTTTTTTTTTTTTTTTGAGATGGAGTCTCTCTCTGTCACCCAGGCTGGAATGCAGTGGCGCAATCTCGGCTCACTGCAACCTTCGCCTCCTGGGTTCAAGCCATTCTCCTGCCTCAGCCTCCTAAGTAGTTGGGATTACAGGTGCCTGCTACCACACTTGGCAAATTTTTGTACTTTTAGTAGAGATGGGATTTCGCCATGTTGGCCAGGCTAGTCTTGAACTCCTGACCTCAAGTAATCCGCCTGCCTCAGCCTCCCAAAGTGCTGGGATTACAGGCATGAATCACTGCGCCCAGCCCAAACTATTCTTTCTTCAGGATCTTCCTCCCTGGGGGGCTTTCATTCATCAGAAATCAACAATATCTGAGCTTGGCTCTGAGCCATACAGATATAAAATAGGAGCATGCAAGCCTTGTGACTCTTGACAGGGGGAGAGAGAGAGAAAGATCTAAAGGGGATCCCATTATTACTGTGGTCCCTGGTGGCAAAGGAGAACAAACTCCAGCTTACCGTGAGATCGGAGAAGATTCAGACACTGAGAAAGGCCAACAGCAGCTTCTTCAATTGTAGTTTACAGCCTCTTAAGTCTTAGTTGACGCTTTACAAAGATGAAAGCCACTCCCCTGAGGTTTGTGGGAGAAACAGAACAGTGAAAGAAAGCAATTTTCTTTAAGAGCAGAGGCCTCACTCTGCCACCAGGATTGTTAAGGAGCATAAATCCCTAGCAATAATTGCAAAGATCTTTATGTCACTTTTCAGAGCATAAATGCCTTTCAGCACATTGTTTAATCTGATTTCACAACAAGCTGTGAGTTATTGGTGTCACAGGAAAGACTGGAGAGGGGACCAGGAAACCTGGATGCAGGCCTGGACTTAATCACTTATCAGCTGGTGACTTACTTGAGCTACTTGTTCTCAGGCCACACTTCACCTTCATTTTACAGATGAGGAAACTGAAGCTCCAAGGGCTAAGTAACTTGTTCTTACCCACAGGTGACAATATGGGCCAGACTGGAAAGAACGAAGACTGAAGCAGCAACTTCTTTATTATAGAGTACAGCACGAAAATAAAAAAGATAAAAATAATACACAAAGCCTGCAGTAGGCAAAGTGGGCAGAAAGTAGGCCTACCGAGGTTAAGGAGATGTGAAGTCCATCACTGAAAAATCAGCATGGGTTATTTATTAGAGAAATGATAGCTGTGTGAATGCCCAATCCAAGTAGAATCCATAAAGAGCAAAATAGGGGGTGACTGTGACTCACATATGTGTCTTCCTCTGAGCCCCAAGTATGACAAACCACCCTGAGGCTGTCAAAGAGTCACAGGCCCCCACCTGCCAGTCATAGCCAGTCATTAAGAGTCTTACAAAAGGAGTCATTGAGTTACATCCTATGGTTCCTCTGGTACCTCAACTAGTAAAGAAGGGCAGAGGCCTAGAAGTGCAGAGTCCAGGAACCTAAGAATGCCTTGTTTTACATAATGTCATTTCATTTTTATACTAAATCTACTCTTAAAGGTTTTAAGTCATGCCTTAGTTGTGATGAAACAAGAAAAGGTGATTTTTATGCCCAGGTATCAGCTTCCTATCTAAACATTTCAAGCACACTCTTCTCAAGTTTGTTTTTTGCATCCTGAAGAGTCCTTGCTGTGGTAACCATTTATCTGAAAACTTGTCCTTCGATAGGACCCCTCCCTCTGTTCCACCATGCTCACACCTGGGGAATGGGCTTTTCCCAAAAGGATAAGGAGGCGCTGGAACCAGAGTCACCATGGCCATGGCCAAAGACTCTGACAGCAGCTGGGATGGAAGATGAGGTGGAGGTGGGAATAAGCTGAAACACTGCTTTGCACCCTCAGGGGGCACCATTCACACCATATTCCTGTACTGGGCAGCCCTCCTGTGAACCCATCTTTCTACTTCCTGCTTTCCAGTTGCTATCTCCCTACCTTGAGTTTTGTTCCTTTTGATTTTTATAGGGAAAAGTGCAAGGTAAGGAAAATATATTAATGTGCAAATTTTTTTCAAATATAGTCTTTTGGGAAGTGTAGTGGGTGAGACTCAGATTCACACTAAGGAATGGCAACATCTGCCATTGAAGACCCTATCCCAGCCTCCATGATGCACAAGTAATCACCATGACATGGTTTGGTGCTGACTCAGGGAAGGAAGAACCATTGATCCCAA
Organism: Rhinopithecus roxellana; assembly: GCF_007565055.1. NCBI lineage: Eukaryota > Metazoa > Chordata > Mammalia > Primates > Cercopithecidae > Rhinopithecus > Rhinopithecus roxellana. The sequence goes on along the minus strand of NC_044556.1, from coordinate 56,870,500 downwards.
CATCTCTCTGCACTACCTGAGTATTGATTCCTGTGTACAACTTGTGCTGTACTGTGTTAGCCTCTCCCCATTAACATTTACAGAATGTGATTTATGTACCTCAGAGAGTCTGATCCATCTTATTTTATATGACTAAGTCAAAAGAAAAGTGCAGAGACTATTCTTAGCATTCAAAAAAGTAAAAGACAGCTGTTCCACATATGCACCATCCCAGTCAAATGACAATATATAGAGTACACATAGACTGAGGGGATGACAAGTACACGCATACTCAGGGTGAGCTCAGTAGAATGGTGAGGGGTTGCATTAGTATGAATTGCATTCACCTGGCCAGGCATGGTGGCTCATGCCTGTAATCCCAGCACTTTGGGAGGCCAAGGCCGGTGGATCACCTGAGGTCAGGAGTTCAAGACCAGCCTGACCAACACAGAGAAAGCCCGTCTCTACTAAAAATACAAAATCAGTCGCGTGTGGTGGCACATGTCTGTAATCCCAGCTACTCGGCAGGCTGAGGCAGGAGAATCGCTTGAACCCGGGAGGCGGAGGTTGTGGTGAGCCAAGATCAAGCCATTGCACTCCAGCCTGGGCAACAAGTGTGAAACTCCATCTCAAAAAAAAAAAAAAAAAAAAAATGCATTCACCTGTGGTATCAGAGACCCAAATACAGTGGCTTAAGCAGAACTAGGGGCTCATCTTCTTCCATAAAAGAAGTCAAGATAGAAGGCCCAGGAAGTGGTTTTGTTGCCCCATAAAGTTATCAAGATCTCAGATCCCCTCCAACTTATGGACCAACCATTCTTATTAGGTGGCTTCCATTTTCAAAGTCACAAGATGACTGATGAAATCTGGCCAATCCATCTGTTTTCAAAACTAAAGGGGCTGGTGGGGGAGGGAAAATGGAAAGACTAAGGTCAAAAGATGAGACCCCAGAATTTCGTCTCACTTCAAGGAACACTCTCAGAAGTCCCACCCAAACCCGTCTGTTCAAATCTCATTAGCTAGAACTTAATCTTATAACAAAATGTTATAAGAATGCAAGGGAGGCTAGGAAATGTTGTCTCTTAGCTGTGCATAAAGTAAAACCAGGGTTTATTTCTAGGAAGAATAGAAAAACAGATATTGGGTGACCAAAGAGTGGGTGCTGTCATAGCATAGTATAATCTGTGTGAAGTCAATGTGGTGGGCCATGTGATCTCAGCTGAGCAGAGTGGATAAGAAATCACTAAGATGGTGAAGGGTGTGAGCTTAGCAGAAGAGTAAGAAATGTACAGAGCCAACTGTGAGAGTGACAATGTGGTGTGTGGTGTATAACCTATGGGGGCTCAGTGGGAAGGTGAGGCTGTGCACAGTCAGTCTGGGTTCGTGGGATCATTCAAATGTAAAGCAGAGTCACTGCAGGGTCAATGTGCACAACCAATATGGTCTGAATGAGTTGGTGAGGGGTGTGCACAACTGGTGTGAATTCAGAGGGCAAGTTAGTGTCTGGTTGGCCTGTAGAAATGCACCTTCATTAAAGCCTTTATTTCTCTTTTGCAGCTCTTTGAGAGCATCCTTTCATAAGAACTACTCAGCAAGATCAGAGAAACTTGGAAATATCCTGTGGTCATATAGAGAGGCCATGCCCACCCCTCCATCTAGATAAGTGGTTTGTAATTAGGGCCTGCCTTCATGGGGCAGTTGATACAGGTACAGATACAGGTGCAGGTGATTCCTCTTGTCAGTTCCAAGCAGGTGCCACTTTGCTGCTGTCCTTCTATGACCAAGTTTCCTCCAGTTAGCAGGCTTCATACATCACAGCAGGCAAGTTTATACACCTTAACCCAAAGCCAGTACTGCTAACAAATTACCTTGACATGTTGATTGCTTCCCTTAACTCACCCTGGAGGCCTCCAGAGGCCTTCTTCCCATCACCACAAACACTTCCAATTAGTGCATTGGTTTATCAGGAACTCTTTTCTTGGTGCTCTAGTCTGCTCTCCATGACCTTGGTTGCCTGAGTGATACATCCTTTGATTTGTTTCTACATCCTGCTTGGATTTTTCCCCTGCTCATCTCTGTCTCTGCTTATACAGGATGTGTTTTATTGCCACACAGACTTAGTTGGTAGCCTCTGTGGCATCATCCAACACTGACTGTCCCTCAGTCAACTCTAGAACACCTATAGGTGGCCTCTATAAGAGACATTTCCAGGAACAGAATGCCAAACACACTGTTTATCAGACTTCTTGAGTTGCACAATGGGAGGAAATCGTTGCTTAGGAGTTCAAAAGACACACACCTGGAATGGTGCCCTGTTGCTTGTCCAGTCAATGCCAAGTTAATGATGGGAAGGAACTGCTGGTGTGTCACCTGATTGCCAAGCACTCTCCCAAATCCTTCCTGAGGTCAACATTACCAACCCCACCAAACCCTACAGTTCACAAATCAGCTGCAAGTGGAGCGTAAAAAATGCAACATTGTGGAATTAACTACTTATGGGCCACACCTGAAATTGCTTTATTTTGGTCAGAGAAGTGGTTGCAACATGCCTTTAAAACCATCATGAGCTTCTAAGAGATGACAATGACTCATAGACTTATCTGTCATGATCAGCTAAAATTCTAGAAATAAACTCAACGTGAATTCCTAAGAACAATGGTTCGAAAGAACTGACATTTGAGAATCCATCCCATTTTACTTTGTAGATGCATTGACACATTTGTGGAAAATGACAAGAAATTAATCTTGAGCTCCTTTGCCCAAGAGGTCACCCATAATTGTATACTCTCAACACACCTGCAAGACAATGTGCTGGAGCTATGCCAGGATCTGATATTATTGAGTCTGATTTTCCAAACTGAAGATCTTGATTTGGATTAGTTATCTTGAATGTGGACATTCTTCTTCCTTTAATAATATCCTATTGAGATAAATTAGGATTTCACACAACTTTAGTAACTTTACCTGTGTGAAAAACTGACTTTTGCTCACTTTTGGAATAAGGAAGGAGCAGCAGAAATTATTACCCATGAATCCTATGTAAAAGATCCTGTGTCACAGAAATGTGTCTGGTCTTCTTTGGAAAGGTAGACTGACCCCAATTTCAAGACACCACAGGAATTCGATATAAATTTAGAATTCTATGTTACAATTTACAGAGGAGTAGCTAACTCAACAACTGGAAAGGATAACAATTACTGTCTCTTGATTACAAAATTTTTTCTGTTCAAGCCTTCTTTGAACTTTTATTACATGAAGTCAACTCCATGATCAGAAAGGCCACGAGAATTGTGCCAAATGCTAGATGAAGATGTGAGTTTGTCAACCCCTTCACCAGTCCTCTTGTTTACCTGGTTGCCCAATGAGATCGAGTCTCTCTATTGGATCAAGACTGGTGTTGACAAAGAGTCCTAGAGCCAAGATGGGAAGCCAGATAGAAAAATACAACGAGTCTAAGAATTACAGGCAGGACTGGGAACAGGAAAAGTCAATAAGGCTCCAAGCCAAATGAGCAGTCAGAAATCACATGCATATCAGGAGTTCAGGTTAAGTGCGTAGGTTAACAACCAAGCCAGCAGTTAGAAACCAGGAAACCCACAGGCACCAGGGAGCAATGCAAGTCCAAGGGTCAGAAAACAAGTAAAAGGCCAAAACAGTCAATTAAAAAGCACCATCATGATGAACTTCACAAAAGTCCCTGCTGTTTCAGGGAAGAAGGCTCTTCCTTCATTTCTGTGAGAGATATGACCATGCGAGGTTGCGCAGATGGAAGCCGAGGATCCATGTTAAAAGAGTGGAGTCAAATGACAGAGGTGCTATGTCTGGAATCATGCTGAAGGATGCATCATGACACCTCTAGACAGTGCAGTAATTAACCACCTATGTCACGTCAGGATTTCAGGGCACGCTGGCCAGGAACAGCCACATCCCTGTCAGTACCATTCTTCCACCTCCTGGCACCCTTTCCCTTCTGGTTCCCAAGCCCAGGAAATTTCATACTGCCCATCAGTGATCCAGATTCTTCCTAGGAGGCACAGTGCTCAGACTTTCCCATTTCCTAAAGTCTTCCAAGTGAAAGAAAAAAAAATGCTTCTTTTTTTTCAATTTAGAAGGCATATCACAGATGCTAAGAGGAAGCAAACGTATCAAACTCTGAGTTTAAATGATAAATATCCTTAGCTCTCCTGAAGGTATTTCAATTTGAAGGAAAGAACTAATTAATATAAAAGTGCCTCTAGAACTCTGCGCCAGCATGCTAGAGGAATAAGGGTTAAAAACAAAACATCCTTCTTTAAAAAAAATTACTTAAGCATACAACTTGAATTATAGTTGTAAAAAAAATGTTGGTTTTCCTTCACGTTGAAAAATACTTATTAATCAAGACTTCTAAAGACTCTGTTTAAAGGCGATAACTGATTCATCTCCCTTATCTCCCTTTTTAATCAGGTATAGTTCTAGGAATAAACACAGACAATTTGAATTTTAATGATTTCCAACAAGTGATATTTGACCACATAAAAAATTCAAATATTTCTGTTTTCTAGGACAAAAGATAAATTATTGCAGAGGCCACGCTGCACAAAAAAAAAAAAAAAAAAAAGCAGGGTCTTGAAATTGTCTTGGCAAGTCCCTCCCCATCGCTGGTCCCAGTATCCTTACAGAGATAAAAATATAGACTTTGCAGGGCCAGGCAAGGTGGCTCACGCCTATAATCCCAGCACTTTGGGAAGCCAAGGTGGGCAGATCACTTGAGATCAGGAGTGCAAAACCAGCCTGACCAACATGGTGAAATCCCATCTCTATTAAAAGTACAAAAAACAAAAATTAGCTGGGCATGGTGGCAGGCACCTGTAATCTCAGCTACTCAGGAGGCAGAGGCAGGAGAATAGCTTGAACCCAGGAGGTGGAGGTTACAGTGAGCTAAGATTATGCCACTGCACTCCAGTGAGACTCCATCTCGAATATATGTGTACACACACACACACACAGAGAGAGAGAGAGAGAGAGAGAGAGAGAGAGAGAGACTTTGCAGAGTTCTTGTGAAGATGAAAAATTATGCATGAGAAGTATCGAGCGCACATTGTAGCACACCATAGGTGTTCAATGAATAGTAGCAACTGCTACTTTTATTCCACTTACCTAACAAATGTCCAATCACTTTACACTGTAAACACACTTCTATCTAATGGAAAGAAGAGAGAAAAAAGCAGGAAGAGCATCGAGGTGCAGTGGCAGAAATTCCAGTAAAGAGTAGAAAACTAGGTAATGATCCCATTTTCATCATCAGTTAGTGGTGTGAGTCTTTGCAAGCCACCTAGCTTCACTGAACCTCAGCTTCCTCGTTTGAAAAAATGAAAGATTTGAACATATAACTTTGGTCACTCCCAGATGTGAAGGTCTCTGCCACTGATTACCTTCCCAAGCAGAGAGAAGACTGGTAAAAGATTGTCCCTGTCTGGGGACAGCCTATCCCTAGGTGATCAGATGTTTGCCCAACACAGCTCTGAACTCACCCTTACACCTACAGCTCGCAATCCTGCCTCTCATATTTGGACCTTGCTCAAGAGCACAAATGAATTTCTACTCCTAAGACCAGACATAAACCCTAATCACTAATACATGGTCATCCAAAGATTTAGGATAATTTGCTTTAGTTACTTATGCCTCAGTTTTCTCCTCGGTAACAGTAGGAGAGCAATATTCACCTCATTGAGTTTTTATGAAGATTAGATAAGACATGCTTGTGAAAGTGAGTTATCACCTGTACAGCATTGTACAACACTAACATAGCAACTATGATTATTGTTGATTTACACTGCTGGAAACACTCTATGGAAAACAGAACAGAAGTTGCATTCTGTGTCAGGACACCGTGGTTCATCCACCTGAGCTCTTGCCTTCTGTGGCTTTTGTAAGCCTAGAAAAATCAGGCAGAATGGCATTGAATTCTGCTGTAATCAGATACTGATTCTCTTCCTAACTGAGAAAGGAGGATTATTTAAACTTTCACTTATAGGAAACTGGCAGGAACCTGTTTAAATGGCCCGAGTAAGTTTTCACCTCTTTAGCAATATCCTACCCATGTGATCCCAGTTTTCCCTATTTCAAGAGGTAATTGCAGAATTCCAGGAAAGCCACCTATTACTAATTGTAACAAATCCATCAATCTCTACAAAGAACAGCAGACCTTTCCCTCCAGAGCCCCACTCTTGGGCTTTGCTGGGCTTATTGCTCCATGGATCACCAGGCTCCTGTGGTCACAAGGAGGCTGTAAGAAATTCAAGGCCGTCTAAGAGGAAGCCGAGCATGCTGCTGTGTTCCTCAGGGACGTCCTGAAATGCCCCCTGTTTGCAGTGTTGTGAAATGTTGTAGAGTCTCTTTCAGAATTTTTTCCTCCATACCAAAGCCTAAAAACTATTTGTTGATAAAGGTTTGAGGCAGTTACTTCAGGATATAGTCCCATGTGTTGGGTTTTCTGAGCAGTCAGCTATGTAGAAACCTTAGTTAACATTCTCTCTCTCTCTCTCATTCTCTTTCTCTCTCTCTCTCTCTCTCTCTCTCTCTCTCTCTCTCTCTCTCTCTCTCTCTCTCTCTCTCCCCCTCTCTCTCTCTCATCCTTCCCATCCACATTTGCAGGTTGCATGCCCTTGGCAGGGTTGAACCTGTAAACAGAATAGTAAGCAACTACTTGCCTGGTGTAATTTGAGATGTATCACAATCCCCCTGTTCAAAATATCTTCCCCACCAAATGCCACAGGGCCTAAAATTCCCAGTATTCAACTCATGGCAACTAGTCTTCTCTTCCTTCACCCCATCATCTCTCCTAACACCTGCATGTGTGAAGCACGTCCATCCTTCCAGGCCTAGCTCAATAACACTTTTTCCTGAAGCTTTCGTGATCGCCCAGTTGGAAGTGATCTCTCATTCCTCTGAACATTCAAAAAGCTTCACTTGTGCCTCTTTTAGATTATATATTACTTTATATTTAAACACATGTACTATATCCCACCAGGTATAATCTGGAGTTTCAATTCCTCAGCTGAGTCTTATTTATCTTTGTACCACCATCCCATCCTCAAGCAACCACAGCCAGAGCTGACACTTAATAAAGAATCAGTATCTGACCAATGGGTGCTATATGGCTGAATGAGGAGTAAGACACAGCTTTTCCTAAGCTGAGATTTTGCTGCTCACTAGCTCTGTATACTTCAGCAGTCACTTCAGAGCCTTATTTTCTTACTAGAAAATAAGGTCATTGAAGAGTTATAAAATTCCAGAGCCCTCTCAGCCATCATTGCTAATCTACTGGATGATCTTACAGCTTATACTGGTTCAGCAAAAGCCCAACATTATTTGCATTCACTTTTGGAAATAGCTTGACAAAATATATACTGTATTAAGGTCTTTAAAAAGAAAAAAGGTAAATTAAAAAAACAGTAAGATAAGGCCAAACAAAAAGCAAACACACAGAAATAAATTATTGATGGTCCTATTTACTTACAAAGTGGGACATAAATTTAGCTTTTAGCTTCCTAGCAACCAAAGCAAAAATGTATTAAAGTAAAAGTCTATTGCTTGCTCAAGAAAATACAGATTTTCCTGTTATTAAAATTCAAGAGAAATTGATGTAAACTTTGTACTCAAAAATCCTAACAATGAATATGCCAGAAAGTTTCATAGAACTATTTCCTGCAGCATCCTTTTACAAGAGTGTTCCAGTTATCTATCACTGCACAACACCAAAATAGTGGCTTAAAGTGACAACATTGTGTATTATTATATCTAAGATAAGGGGTTAAGCTAAGCAATTCTCACTTAGAGTCTCTTACAGACTGTAGTCACCAAGTGAGTGGGTCTGAAGTAACCTGGAGCCTAAGCTAGGAAGATTCAAACAACTGGAGGCTAGAACAGTTGGTCCTCTTCAGATATCGCTCGGTGGTCTCTCCATGTGACTCCAGCACGGCAGTGTTAGAGCAGCTAGAACTCTTACGTAGAAGCTCAAGTGCTGAGAGGAAGACAGCCAAGCCAACTTTCGCACCTTTTATGAGTTAGCCTCAAAAATCACATAGTATCACTTCTAACACACCCATTTGCTAGAATCAAATCACTAAGACCAACCTGTATTCAAGGGAAGGGTAGTTTAGTCTCCATCTTTTGATGGGGGAGTGTCCAAGAATGTGAGAATATGTTTTAAAACCATGATTAAGGAAAAAATAGAAATTTGCTATTCAATAAACGCTATTCTTTGGAAAGCCAAAGAAGAAATATTTCAGCTTGATTCAGGGATAAAATTTAGAATTACAGAATTGTGCTGTTCAATATGGAAGCCACTGGCATGAGTGGCTATTTAAACTTCACTAAAATTAAATTAAACATTTTCAGTACCATTATTTTGTTTTAATAGCCACATTCCAAATGCTCAATAGCCACACATGGCTAGTGACTATTAATGATGGATACACAGTTACAGAACATTTCCATCACTGCAGAAAGTTCTATCGAGAAACATTTATCTAGGATGATGAAAGAACAATATATCCTTAATGGAGGCTGAGGTGTAAGGAGCATTACTTGAGCCCACAAATTTGAGGTTCCAGTGAGCTACGATCATGTCACTGCACTCCAGCCTGGTGACGGAGCAAGACCTTGTCTCTAAAAGGAAAAAAAAAAAAAAAACTGTATATCCAGCTGTCGATTAGAGCTGCTAAGTCTTCTAATTAAGCTTTTGGTAGAAATTGGGCAAAAGAGATGTCCAAATTGTAACACTCGACAAGACTATGAACTGCATGAAATCTGTGTTGCTAAAAAAAGACAGTCCACATGCCTTTAAAATCAACCAAGTAGAAGGTAGATTCACTTCCTTTAAAGAAAATGAAGGTAGGCCTGGGTGATTGCTGTCAAAATGGGCAAGTTCATAAAACCTGGGAAAGTAGTGTTAGTCTGGGCCAGACACTACACCGGATGCTACTCTGGATGCAAAAACCATCATCGTGAAGAACATTGATGATGGCACCTTAGAATGCCCCTACAGCTGTTCTCTGGTGGCTGGAATTGACTGTTATCCTTGCAAGGTGACAGCTGGCATGGGCAAGAAGAGCACCCAGAGGTCAAAGATCAAGTCTTTTGTGAAAGTTTATAACTACAGTCACCTCATGCCCACAAGGCACTCTGTGGATATGCCCTTGGACAAAACTGTCATCAACAAGGATGTCTTCAGAGACCCTCCTCTTAAACACAAGGCCCAAAGGGAGGCCAAAGTCAAATTCAAAGAGAGGTAAAAGAACAAGTGGCTCTTCCAAAAGCTGTGGTTTTAGATTTTTGGGGGGGGCTCATTAAAAATTTTAAAAATAAAAATAAAAAAAGGAAGAAAAAAAATGAAGGCTCCTAGCCAAGACCCAAATCGCTGGCCACCTTGCCTCCATGTGGAGGTTTTCAGTGAAGGACCTGTCAGTAAGGGCAAGATTTTCCTCCAGACTTTCACACACTGTTTTCTCAAAACATCTGGGGGAAAGAAAAGTAAAATCAAAGCTACAAAGTTCATTCCCTCACTCTTTAATTCAACATTTACTGAGTAGGCAAGGATGCTATGATTTGTATCTGAAAAAAAAAGATTGAAATAGATTTTACTAATCTCCCAAGTCCCAGAAATAAACAAACAAATGTCAATAACATGCCCAAGGAATATCCACTTTTAGGTAGCATCATTTTCTACTGAAACCACCAGAGAAAAATGGTTGCAAAACGTACCCCTAAATAGCTGAAAGAGTCGGCCAGCTATATATAATCATTAGATATAAGCCAATTAAATTGCAAATACTATCTGCCAAAAACGATGATTTTGAATATAGAGAAGTTGAATTCAAGCCACTCTATTTTCCAGTAAGATAAAGAGGCCATTTCTTGTTAGTGACAATAAAATTACATCACTAGCATAGACAGTAGTTATTTTTGTACTTTTTATAATAAGGGTACATGCAGCTAGATCACACACAAATTGTTTCAAATTATTAAGATACAAATTAAAAAGAAGAGTTGGAGGAAGCAGAAGCAGAACACAGTTTCATTTTTTTAAAGACCAGAATTATCTGATCTGTTAGGAAACCATTCTCAGGAACATTTGTTGTGGTATAAAGCTCAGACTGCATATAAGCATCAGTTATCAGATCTTACAGCCCAGCTGCATTACATATCTTCTCCTTCACCCTCCCCACCCTCTCTCCACCCTTTACCCTGCTCTGTGTCTCAGGAGGCTGACTTGTATGGGCTGCATCAATGGGCTCCCTCTCCATAGCCCTTCTAAAGGAGTTCAGCCAATGGGAGGTACCCGCAAGAGATTAGAGACTGGGAGAATAGGAAGTTAGAGAATTTAACCCCCCAGCTTCCTCCCTACTGGGCCACCGTAGGTTGGCTGCATTCCTCACCCAAATGCTGATGTCAAGCAGTCCTCTTCATATGGCTCCACTCTCCAAATCCCCGTAACCCCTCACTTCGTTTGATTTTTCACCCATGAGTTGCAGTGGCTCCCTGCTATTATTGTTGGCCTAAGGAACTATACCCACCTCTTGTAGGTTTTCCTCAACTCTGCCTGCATCTTTGTATCTAGTTCCTTTTTTTCTTTTTCTTTCCTTTTTTTTTTTTTTTTTTTTTTTTTTTTTTTTGAGAAGGAGTCTTGCTCTGTCACCCAGGCTGGAGTGCAGTGGTGCGATATCGACTCACTGCAACCTCCGCCTCCCAGGTTTAACTGATTCTCATGCCTCAGCCTCCCAAGGAGCTGGGAGTACAGGCATGCACCACCATGCATGGCTAATTTTTGTGTTAATATTTTTAGTAGGGATGGAATTTCACCATGTTGACCAGGTTGGTCTCGAACTCCTGACCTCAAGTGATCCGCCTGTCTCAGCATCCCAAAGTGCTGGGATTATAAGCATGAGCCACTGCACCTGGCCTGTATACAGTTCCTTTCATTAAAGTCTCCTTAGTTACTCGAATCGTGTGCACTGTTTCCTTACAAGTCCTGATGATACATGAATTCATTACTAGTTTTTAATGCCCAGAGACCAAAGAAAGATCAATTAAATATATAAGCAATCTTAAAGTTATTCCTGAAAGATTTTTCCAGCGCATCAAAAAGAGTATAACATGATTAATAATGGAATATTGTACCTGAATCCAACCTGTTCCTCAGGAAATATTAACAAAAAAAAAAAATGAGAACTATAATTTATGAAAAACATTTAAATGAAAAGTCTGCCAAAATAATGACTCTATGATTTCATACAGAAATATTGTCCTTTTTAAAAAAAAACGGGGCAGGAAAGTTTAACCAGACAAAATTAATAAGAGTAAACAAATTAGCCCTCAATTAGCGCAGAACTTGAGCAGTTCGGGTGGTAAGAAGTCTTTGTAATCAACAGCACTACATGAGGAAGTAATATCAGGACGCAATCAACAAATAGACTTGTTATCCCAAAGATAGGTGAAGTTGTCCTGGAGTTAGGTCCCTGAAGCTACCCTGCCCCCTACCACTGCGGTGCAGTGAATGAACACAATTCTTCAAGTCAGGCAAATCTGCTTTCAAAGTAGGCCCAGCACTTTGGGAGGCCGAGACGGATGGATCACAAGGTCAGGAGATCGAGACCATCCTGGCTGACACAGTGAAACCCCGTCTCTACTAAAAAATACAAAAAACTAGCCGGGCGAGGTGGTGGACACCCGTAGTCCCAGCTACTCAGGAAGCTGAGACCGGAGAATGGCGTAAACCCGGGAGGCGGAGCTTGCAGTGAGCTGAGATCCGGCCACTGCACTCCGGCCTGGGCGACAGAGCGAGACTCCGTCTCAAAAAAAAACAAAAAATACAAAAAAGAAACAAAAAAAAAAAACCACTTATAAAGTGAAGGAAATAATATTTCCAATGTAGAGTAGTTGCAAGGATTAAATAGAAAAATACATATAAAATGCCTAGCACAGTGCCTGGTTTGTTCGAGTCATTAAGAAATGGAAATTCGAAAGGAAATCCAACAGAAGGAAACCAAAGACTTACATTCTGAGACCAGCCTGAAAATCAGCAAGTAGATTAGAAACATATATGAAGGAATAGGTTGACAAAGTGTCTCAGCCAGGCTTCTGTGGGTCATGTACATTTCAAGGACCTCTATAGTGGATGAATTCCTTTCTCAAATTCCCTTCTGTAAGAAATAATCACCTAAGAGAATTTTGTCATTCTCTGTCCTGGAAGATCTCCAGCTTTCTTTCTTTTTCTTGCACTTTATGTTTCAGGTTAATTAACACTTTCCCCAATGTACATACTGATCATTTCTTGCTACCACAAACTATCCTAGAGGCCCGCACAGTTCAAATGGGTACTGGACTGAAGTAGGCACACCATTGGCAAGTGGTTGCCCTTCCAGCTGACTGGAAAGTTTTCTGGCCCTTTGTTCCAGAAGTGCCCTGAGTGCAGTGCCCAGCCGGGTCCTCCGCTCAGTCTTTTGAGATCATCCCATCTGAGTGACTAAACATTGCCTTTGGGTGGGTGGGCCATACCCAGGACCCAGAAGTAAGATCATCATTTCCTTACAAAACGGAATGCTTTTTCCTTCCATTCTATTCTTTGTGTTATGCCAGAGACTCATGACTGACCCTAAAATTCACATTTTAACAGCAATCTTTAAGATATAAAGATTCTTCAGCAGGACCTTAAGGAAGTGGGAGTGAGAACAAGGTATTTAGACATGTGAGAGAGGAAGAGTGTTCCAAAAACTAAGACACTTCACAGTGTGTTGGAAAGTCCCATGAAAGCACATGTGAGAGAACCCTGAAGACAAATCAATTCAGAAATTCCACCTCCTCCCTGGAGTTGGTTTACAGACCTTGCAAACGTAGGCCCAGTTCCCCAGTTTTCCTGATTCTGGGATTGGTGTTCCGTGGATCCTCACGACGAACTTCCTAGTAGACTCCTCAATAAAATATGCCATGGTGAACAGAAAGAACTCAAGTAAAAGGGATCAACATGTAGCAAACTCCTACTATGTGCCAGGCATTGCACAGCATTTTTTACATGTTATCTCAGTCAATCCTGATAGTAACCCCATCAAATAGACAGTGTAATCCCCATTTCACAGGAAAAAATGAAAAGACTCTGAGAAGTTAGGTAACTTACTTAAAATTAACTTGTAGAACAATAATTTGCACCAGATCTTCCTGTTTCGTAGCCCATTCTCATTTCATTCTGCCACACATTCATCAAGGACATCATCCATTGCTCAGCATCTTTACATGTAGCTATGAAACCCTGTAACACATTCTGTTTATTCTGGCATAGGCTCTTCATCTTTTACACAAAGTTGCCACAAGTGTCAATGACTTCTAGAAATCCAGATAACCCAAATGTACAATATCCCCCACTCTACTATTTTCTACATGTAACTGGGTGCTTGACAATGAACACCTGTATCAGTTGTCTGTCATTGCATAATAAACCAATACAAAGCTGGTTGCTTACAACAACAATTTATTATATATCATGATTTTGTCAGTTATTTGGGCCATTCCTCCATTGGTCTTACATGAGCCTACTCACAAAGCTGCATTTAGCTGGTAGGTCACCTGGGGATAGGTAGAGCTTGAGGCAACAGGGCCTCTCTCTACACATAGTCTTTCATAACAAGTTTTTTTCCAACATGGTGATCTCAGGGCAGCTTCCAAGATAACAAGCCTCAAAGTGCATGCATTTTACAAGCTTATGTCCCAAGCCTTTGTCCAAACCCCAAATCATTATGGGAGGGGGCTAGGGGCATGAATACCATAAGGCACAATTCACTGAGGATCATTATTGTAACAATGTACCACAGCTGGCCCTCTGATCCCAATGACTGACATCCCTCCCATCTGCAAAATGCATAACTCATCCCAAAACCACCAAGGATCTCATCCAATCATGGCATCGAACTACAAGTCTAGACTCCTTATCTGTCTCAGGTCCAGGTGCGGCTGAGGCTACTTGGGTGCAGTGCCTCATGCAGCTCCACAGGTGTGGCTTCTCATCATTCAGGAACCCATGAATTTAATAAAAAAAAAAAAGTTATTGCCTCCATGCATACTCATCACACAATTATGAGACTGGTACACTCAATAGATACTCCCATTTAAAAGGGGGAGGAACAGAAAGCCACAAAGCCATCTGGACCATAGCAATTCTGACATCCAGTCATGAGTATACTGTAGGACCTTCTACTCCAGGTATAGAAAATGGTGCTTGAATATAGCCTGGTTTACCTACTTCTACTCTCTGGAAGTGGTTGCCTCTGCTTTCTCCAAGATAACCTATGTTTTCAATAAAAATAGCCTGTGTGTGCAGCTGAGTAATTTTCTCAGCTTACCTCCTGTTTCTATTTATTTTGAACTTCCTGTACATCAGTTAGTCTAAACTAATCCAATATCTTTCTATGTGGGCTTTCTATGTGCCAGGTGATAGTCCACTTGATTAGACAAAAGCTGTATCCACAACTATTTTTGAGATAGGACTCTACTTTGGTTCAGTATGTCAAGGTGCTGTGGAAAAAATGCCCTTAAAATTCTTAAAAGCCATTTTGCCTAGCTGAGAGACTAATAGTCACTATTTTAAATCATTCTGTGGTCTTAAGAAAGTCTTGTAGCCACACCCTTGATTTGATTTGTACCCTGAGACCATTTCTAACTTTGAGAATCTTTTGGCAGTAGGAGAGACTGGAAATGTGAGACAGTTTTATTTCCCACCTAGCATATCCTGGGCACTCCATATTTGCTTTAAAGTCTGATTGCAAATGGAGCAATTCTTTTTTTTTTTTTTTTTTTTTTTTGGTTCATCTCTCTCTTCCTATATCCTATTATGTATCACTTTTAAAAAGCTAATTGGCCCCTTCAGCATTCTAAATGGAAACTTCCTTAAGCCAAATCTACAAGTTCATTAAATACGTTTTTTATCTTCCAAGTTTCTGGAGATGACAGTGTTGCCAGTTATTCTACTACTATATAACGTGATTTGCCCTTGATCAGCCTCCAGTAGCGGTTTCCTCTCAGGTCCTCAGGCTCCACTAATAATCTACTTGCTGTACCTATTGCCTCTGCTAACCACTCAGCCCCAAAGCCAATGCCTCATAGTTTAGCTTTTTGTTAGAGCAACATACCATTTCTGGGTATAAGTTTTTATATCGGGCCGGGCGTGGTGGCTCAAGACCGTAATCCCAGAACTTTGGGAGGCCGAGGCAGGCAGATCACCCAAGATCAGGAGTTCGAGACCAGCCTGGCCAACATGGCAAAACTCCGTCTCTAATAAAAATACAAAAATTAGCTAGTCATGGTGGCAGACGCCTGTAATCCCAGCTACTTGGGAGGCTGAGGCAGGATAATCACATGAACCTGGAGGGTGGAGGTTGCAGTGATCTGAGATCATGCCACTGTACTCCAGCCTGGGCCGCAGAGCAAGACTCCATCTCAAAAAATAAAAATAAAATATAGAGAGATAGATAGATGGATAGACAGATAGATAGATAGATAGATAGATAGATAGATAGATAGATAGATCAGTTTTCCATTCCTAGGAAGTAAATGACCCCAAAATTTAGTGGCTTAACAGCAATTTCTATTTCTCATGATTCTGTGAATTAGCTGGGTCACACTTCTGCTGGTCATACCTAGGATCATTCATGCAGGTGCATCCAGCTTGGGGACTGGGCTCAACTGGTCTCTCCTACTATATGGTATATAATCCAGGGCTTCTTTATAGCATAAAGATCTTAGGGTCCCAAGATGACAAGACCCAACATGCAAGTGCTTATCAAACCTCTGCTTCTATCAGATTTGTTTTATTTTATTTTATTTTATTTTATTTTATTTTATTTTATTTTATTTATTTTATTTTATTTTATTTTTTGAGACAGAGTTTCACTCTTGTTGCCCAGGCTGGAGTGCAGTGGTACCATCTTGGCGCACTGCAACCTCCGCCTCCCGGGTTCAGGCAATTCTCCTGCCTCATCCTCCCAAGTAGCTGGGATTACAGGCATGTGCCACCACGCCCGGCTAATTTTGTATTTTTAGTAGAGACCTGACCATGTTGGTCAGGCTGGTCTCAAACTCCTGATCTCAAGTGATCCACCTGCCTTGGCCTCCCAAAGTGCTGAGATTACAGGCGTGAGCCACCGCACCCAGCCCACATTTGTTTATATCACATTAGCCAAGGCAAGTGCAATGCTGAGTCCAGTACAAATGTAGAAGAGGCATATATAAGGATGTGGATACTAGGAGGTGTAATCCATTCAGGTCATTGCTGTAACAATCTGCTCCAAAACCAAAATGTAAGTTTCATGCTTTTATCTGGATCTTTATTCAAGTATATAGCCCAATATCTTGTTCACTTGGACTTATTTGGCATGTTTGTTTAATTGAATTAAAGAGGTAGAAAGTTTTAGAAACACAAGGACCAGAAAGGCTGAAACTATGATAGTTTTGGAAATCCAAAAGACTATAGAGCAAAGCTAACCATTAAAAAACATGTTTTTCACCATTTTTCCATGTTCTTGTGAATCAAATATGTTTTCTGACCAAAGGGATTTAGGGTATCATAATTTTCAAATAAATGACTGACTCATCAACCTTGTCTCTGTCATGGTCATAGAAATAAATTCTATATGAATTTGCAAATTTTCTCATTCTAAATAACTGTTTGAACATCTGAATAATCACACAATGTAGATTCCTCTGTATTTGCACAAGAGAAAGAGAATTAAACAGAATTACTGGCATTTCAAACCCAGTATTTGAATTTTGCTAAGATTAGACGCTAGACTTGATTTGTCTTTCCCATCTGAGGATATAGGTATATTTAGTTTTTCACTAAAATAAAGAGAATCATGGCTGTGTTTTAATGGCCTCAAAGGTTCTTTTCCTAACAGTCATTTTCTCCAGAAGAGGTTGAGGTTTTTCATCAATAGTAGTGGATAATGATGAGCACATTTTGAAACTGACTCATGATTAATGATATCTTCCTTTCAAGGATTGATAGACCATAAAACTCTGCGCTAAAAGACACATTCTTCCCTTGCTACCAATTGTGAGTCTAAGAATCCAGGTATGTTTGCACTATTTTTTTCCCATGAAGCAGAATATCCCATCAAAGTGTAACAAGGGGATTCACTGAGAACTCAATTTGCATGTGCTGCTTTTTTTTATTTTGTTCTGTTCTATTTTGTCTATTTGCTTGCTTGTAATACAATAACTCCTCTGCCTAAGTTTCCAGTTCTAGCAAATGATGTTCCTACCCCAACGTAGGGAACAACAGGAGGGGTTCCTGAACCTATTTTTGGGGACCAGATGGGGCCAGTAATGCATACTCTATTTGAAACTCCGGCTACCAATTGGTCCTGATAAGTATGTGCAGCCTATTGTGATGCTGATGATAACAATATCCAGTGTTTATTGATTCCTCACTGTGCCAAGCATTGTTCAAAGCACTTTACAGGATTAACTCATTTAATCCTCACAACTCTCTGAGGTAGGCATTATGATTTATCTCTACTTTATAGAGAAGAGCATTGAGTTGTAAAGCAATTTATTCAGGGTTAAATAGTTTGAAGTGGCAGAGCCAGGATTTGAACCCACCACCAACTCTATTGCTTCAAAGACACTGGTCTCAAGCAGAATTCAGAATTTTTTCCTACATCTGTGGCCTTGGGACTGTATCCTTAGCAGGATGTCACTGATACTCATAGGCTTTGATGTTATTTGACCTATCTGACTTTCTGATGCTTTGCACAAATTGTTAATAGAAAGGCAATTATAGTCACCTAAGGCCAATGACATCTTGGCCTAGATTGTCTCCTTGATTGTTTGGGAGACTATATTCTCCTAGAATCCAAATGGGATTGCTACCCAGGTCACTCTCTGTGCTGATGTGTCATGGCCTCCAACCCCACAAAGCTGGAACTCTCATGCGCCATGCGCCCTCCCTAGTCACCACCACCATGTCCCACCCTTACACATAGTCAATCCAAATGTGTTTCCTGAGGGTGTACTGTATGTCAGGCTCATAGTATACACACAAGATAGGCCCACATACTGGGGGCTTTCATTCCCAACAGCCCAGACTTCCAATTTGAGAAACATGATTACTTTGGGGAAATACCAACCTGGCAGTAATTGGTGGGGAGAAATGTTTTAGGAAAGATTCAGACTAAACCACCTTTGTGGTCCCTTCCAACCCCACCCCCATCCTCTTAATTTCTCTCTAAGGCAAGCATTTATTAGTTTGATTTCAACACACACACTTGTACCTGTAATTACTATATAATGTCTGTTTACTTTTTTAAATGAAAATGAATTTAAATTAATCTTGTTTTGTGAATTTCAAGGCACCCCCTGAGATAAATGAAGACACTCCAGGGTGTCATCAAGCCAGTGCTGGGAATCCTACTCTACAAAGTAGAGAAGAGAGCTCATTAAACCTTGAAGGAGCCAGAGGGGAGAAATGTATATAGATATAGAGAGAGCACACTAAAAAGAGAGTTTTATATGTGCAATACACATGCACGCAAATATATGTGAAAGGTGGTGCACCAAAATGTGGTTATCTTTAGGTGACTTGTTTCTCGTAAACTTAATATCAATGCCACTCATGACTAAGTTCTCTGCACCAGAGAGGAGATCCTGGGAGCAACATTTCCAAAATCCTTCCCATAGATCTTGAGTGCCAATGAGAGGCACCTATGTAAGATTTGGAAAGAAAAGAGAGACCATCATTTGCCAGAGACAGGTAAGTGTATAGGCAGATGAAATGCTGAAAACAGCATTCAGGTGAATTTCTTGAGACCCCCCACATGAGTGCCAGAGACTGAGATAATTGGTGGGAATTTCCCAGAAGTTCCTGAGACTTACAGTGGAATTGCTTCCAGGAAAGATCTTAAAGAGAATCTCATTTGGATGTTACCAGCTCAGATCAGCCCACCTGCCAGGTATGTAAACCCTGAATTCCTTATACTGCTTCCTTTCATACTAGGAGAGCATAGAATGGTTTCTCTTTTCCTAACTGAACACCAACTAATATAAATAGGTAATAGGTGATCATTTTTAAAATTTTGCATGTGTATGTATTTTAATGCTTTTACAATAAACACGTTATTTTATAATATAGCAATAAAAGCTTTAATATGTGTTTAATATATAATGTCATAAATATTCTAATACACACACTGCAGAAGCTCAGAAGAGGGACACAAAACATGAATTGGAGCAGGGAAAGCTTCCTAGAGAAAGTGGTCTGTTTCCAAAGTGAAACTTAAGGAAGTTGAGGTGTTGCTGCAGGCCAAAGGTAAGAGCAGGGAAGGAAAAAAGCACAGCATGGGCACACGCACATAGGAGAGCTCTGCTTCTCTGACTGACTGCACATTGTTCAGTGTGACGGTAAAAGCACTGCTGCAGAGGAATGAGGTAAGGTGAGGCTGAAGGAAAAAGCAAGAGGCCTCATCCTGGAGGGCTTGATATGCCAGTCTGTAAATCTTGGGGGTTTGTTCTTGAAGATAAAAAGGAGTTATTAAAGAACTGGAAAAGTAACTTCTGTGCTCTATAAAAGTCTGCGGATGCACAGAGGGGAAATGTGTAGAGGCCGGAATAGAGTAGGCCAGTCCAGGGATCCACAGAGATGAAGGGTCCTAAGGAGGTTTTGGGGGGATGGGATTTGGGTGGGAAGAAGGCCTGTTACAGAGGGGAAAGGAGGGGCTTGTGTGAAAAAAGGTTGTCCATAGTGCCTTCTTTCCCGTAAACTACAGGGAGGCTAGAGACATTTAAATTGGAGGATAATGACTGGGACACTTTTTGCCTTGCCTGGAAAGGAAACTAGTGTAAAGGTAGGTAGAGTAGGAAGCAATGTTTCAAGCATTCCTCTAGAAAGGAAATCTGGAAACTAAGCCCTTCCTTGGAACAAAAAACAGGAAAGGTACATGTACATTAAGCATGTTTTTCTTGGACATCTTTCTAACCTGTAGATAAAGCCAATGTGTTGTTCTAATCCAGGATTCTTAGGTGTTTCTAATTGACCTCAAGTTTTCACCCAGGCCAGTGAGGCCCCTTTGAGGCCTCTCTCTCTCTGCTGACCAGATCCTCCGCCCATAGCCCTGCTCAGCTAAAACTTCTCAGCTCCAGAGAAGACACATCTGGAGATCTCCAACTCACCACCTCTGTGACCAGACCACTTTCTGGGTGCTACCGACGACCAAAGGAAAAACAGAGCTGCAGGACAGACTTCTTAGCCATAGGTGTGCTTATGAGCCAACTGAGGATCTCATAGGTTGGATGGCCTGAGATTCTGCATTTATCACAGGCTCCCAGGTGACATCAACTGTGGATCACACCTTGAGAAGCACTGGTCTAAAGGTGGTGGAGGCAGCAGCCAGGAGTTTCGAAGGTGCCAAAAGGAAACCAGATGCTGACAGTTTGTGAGCTCCACTGGTTCATCATATTTGTTGCATCTGCACTGCAAAATGAACCTATGCAGCCTATAGTTTCAGAGACTGAAAAACTTAAAACAAAGGGGAAAGAAAAAAAGCAATACAGCCGTTTAGAAACTTCAAAGGTTTAGTGCTGTGGTGAGCATATTGAAGATAAGAAAACAAAGTAAATAAAGACAACTGTATTGGTTTTCTATTGCTGCATAACAAATTGCCACAAACTTAATGGCTAAAGAAACACCATTTATGATGTCAGTTCTGTAGGTTAGAAGTTGGCCACAGGTTAGCTGAACCTCTGCTCAGGGTCTCCTCAGGCTGATATCAAAGTGCCGGCCAGGCTATGGCTCAGCTGAGGCTCAAGGCAGCATGAACAGAAGTGAGAGAGTCCACCAAAATGGTTTTGATCACAGAAGTGCCTCTCCCCTAACTGAGTGCTCCCTCTTGATTCCACTCTCACCTGCCTTTGTTGAACGGCTTTTCAAAAACCAAAGCCTAGTCCCCACCTCCCTCCCCATCTCCAGCTCCCATGATGATAGCATCTGATGCGAGGCGGCATTCCCAACACCCCAACTTAAACTTTCAATGCGCTCCTGGGATGATCTAAGAAAAAAAAAAAAAAAAAAAAAAAAAAACATAATTTTAGGTGCCATAAAGGCAATTGGCTTGTCAAAAGTACAAGAAATCAACTAGTAAATTGGGAGATTTCAGTTACGGTATGTTCTGCAACAGTATACGAATCACAAATTTTTCAACAAGACAAAAAAAAAAGAGAAACAAGGAAAAGCTATCAGTGCCATCTTGTGGAAAGACCTATATTAAAATGTCCAAGGTAATCTGGCCACACCCCAGACCATTTCAGAGCCTCTACTCCGAAGGCTGACACACATCCAACTGACATGAGGGTAGCTTCACGGTTTGTTTGCGGGTAATGGTTCTGGTAGAGGCTCTATTCTAATTGCTTGCTTCTTGTGCCATGACCAATTGTTAAATAATTTGTATATCATCTCTAACCATACAAATACCACAGCAACCTATACCTCCAATACCATACACACACAAAACTCATGCCCAGACTACTCTGGTTGGTTCCCCCACAGAGCATGGTTCTCCAAATATGGAAAATTTGCATTAACCTATCACAACATCCCTGCATACACACTTAGACCACAACTGCTTACAGCATAATTCTTCCTTTTTGAATTAACCTTATTTTAATTTTATTTTACTTCTTGAGTTTATTGTAAGTTATTTTTCTTCTTTCCTTCAAATTGAATATTTTTATCTATATTAGCTACATATTACTGCATAATAAATTACCCAAAATTTGATGGCTTACAAGAATAAATATTTATTATCTCACAGTTTCTACAGGTAAATAATTCAGGAGAGGCTTAGCTGGGTTGTTCTGGCTCAGGGAATCCATGAGGCTATAATCAAGATGTTGGGTAAGTCATCCAAACTATTCATGGGCTGCAGAATTCACTGCAACAATAGTGAGCCACTGACTTGATGGTTGGTAGGAGGCTTCAGTTCTTCACCACATGGATCTCTCCACACAGCTGCTTGAGTGTTCTCATAACATGGCAGCTGGCTTCTTCCCAAAGCTTCCCAAAGCTTCCCATGGCAGGTCTTCTTTTCAAAAGAGAACAAGGCAAAAATTAAGTATTTTTGATGCAGCCTAGGAAGTCACACACCACCATTTCCACAATATCTTACTGGTTACAAAAATCAGCCCTATCAATGTGGAAAAGGACTACGCAGGCATGAAAAGGCTCATTGGGTGCCATCTTGGAAGCTAGTTGCCATGTCATTTCTTCTTAGGTTCAATTTCCAGATCATTGAATCTTAGGTGTGAAGTGTGTTTAGACATTAAAAACTCAGAACACTGAGGGCACTGAGCATTCTGACTGTAATCCAAGGGCCACAGGAACCTGGACCCAAGCAATCCTTTGCATTGGTGGAACACAGGGACCTACCTGGAGGAAGAAATTCTCTGATTCCAATTGCACCCCTAATTGCCACTAGCATCAAGCCAATCAGGGAACTGGGGCTTCAACATGAACAAGAACTAAGTCAAAACATTCTTATCAGCTGGAAAAAGGGAAGCTGGGATACCCTAAAAATGATCTGTTGAGCCTTATTTCTTAAGTTCAGGGGTACATGTGAAGAATGTGCAGGTTTGTTATGTATGTAAAAGTGTGGCATGGTGGTTTGCTGCACAGATCATCCCATTACCTAGGTTTTAGGCCCAGCATCCATTAGCTATGCTTCCTGATGTTCTCCCTCCCCCAGTCCCCACTCCAGACAGGCCCCAGTGTTTGTTGTTCCCCATCCCCATGTGTCCATGTGTTCTCATCATTCAGCTCCCACTTATAAGTAAGAACATGCAGTGTTTGGTTTTCTCTTCCTGTGTTAGTTTGTTGAGGATAATGGCTTCTAGTTCCATCCATGTCCCTGCAAAAGAATGATCTCATTGCTTTTTATGGCTGCATTGTATTCCACGGTGTATATATACCACATTTTCTTTATCACTGATGGGCATTTAGGTTGATTCCATGTCTTTGCTATTGTGAATATGCTGCAATAAACATACAGTGCGTGTATCTTTATAAGAGATGATTTATATTCCTTCGGGTATATACCCAGTAATGGGATTGCTGGGTCTGCTGAACGTTTCATTGGACAGTAGACAAAATGGAAAGAAAAATCCCTCTCTTCATAAGACATTTCTGGTAGTTCCAACTCAAACTTATCTTCCCCCCACTGACTTCTTTTGCACTTGTTTTTACTGCACAATTGGCTTTTTAATATGTATTATCTGATTGTCTTTGATGAGCAATTTAATACTTTATTATATGTCCTAAGAATAATTACATCAGAGTCTAAATCCCCCCCAAGGATGTTGTAAATTCCTTGAAGTCAGGGAAATTTCTTAAGCTTATTACTCAGCCCACTATCAGTGTCAATAGATTGTTCTCCAGGAACATGGCCCCTCCAACACTCTCATATACACATGCCATCACACACATGCATACCGCAGAAGCAGTGCTCTATAAAGAACAAGCTTTATTTATCCCATTTCATAAAAATACTAATTAGACATAGCCAAGATCATACTGACACAGCCATTCTTTATTTAAAAGCATAGTCAAGTAAAAAATACACTTCAAAGAGATACTATCCAATACTCAACACGGTCCTCAAACTTGTGCATTTAAAAAGAATTACAAATGCACATTGCCACGTGGTCTGACAGACTCACATTCACTCCTACAAATGTACCTTCCCAGTCTTGCCAATGCATTCTACTTATTAATTTCCCATTCATTTGTTTATTTAACATTCTGAGCCCTGTGGCTCAGGCTCCATATTAGATGTGTGGAATTCAAAGATGGAACAATACATTCTTGCCTCCTGTGCAAATATCCTCAATCCAATGAAATTACTATACTGGGAAGACATGTTTATACAAGGTGAGATGGGAGTACAAAAAAACAAAAACAAACAAACAAACAAAAAAAGCCTAAATCTTCCTGAGGGTCAGGTAACTCTGTACAGAGGAGAAAATAAAAGACGGTCAGTATCATGTATGTGGGCAGACAAGGAGGTGGTTAGTTGCAGAAGTCCCGTTAATTGCAGAAGTCCGAGCCAGGAAACCATCAGAGAGGGTTTTTCCTTACAGTTTGAGGCCCCCTGGGCCCAAAACAAAACATCAAATGGCACCCGTGACAATGGGACACAGCTTAAGGCAGGGACCCTGGGCCCTTTCCATCTGGGTCTGCTGGAAGGGAAGAGCAGAGCTTCCTAAAAAGGGAGCCAACTGGCCTGTCCACAGGGAGGCCCCAGTGGTTTGATGGGTGCACTGCTAGCCCTGCAGAAACCCACAAGAGGGAGAGAATCACTGTTAGGGGACTCAGGGAAGAGGAAGATCTAGGTCTCCCAAAAAAATTTTATCCTTCTGGAGAATATGGGCTTCGAGCTGGGTATCAAGGAGGCAAAGACGGGGCACATAGGAGGGCAGGGAGTGGAGTGGAAAGCTCCCTGATGAGTAGGGGAAGCAAAGAAAGGAGAACAAGGCAAAGGGACTAAGAAGAGGTTAACTTACAAGAACAAGTGCGACGAGAAATCCTGAAGAGCAGTTGGATAGGGAAGAGAAGTCGGAGGTCAGGGGGTGGGGGGAAGAGGTGACTGGTGGCTGAGAGGCCATGGCTAGGAAACAGAGAAAGGAATAAACTGGGGAGGGCCGGTAAGATTGATAGGAATTTATGTAGGAAATGAGAGTGCAAACAGGAAGGGCTTAATTAGGGCTGTGATTGTCTGGAAGGAATAAAAGGGGAGATTTGGCAGCTCCTGGAACCTGGGGAAAGTAGTTGTCTGGGTAAATGGTAAGTGTATTTCCCACAGGGTCAGAGCAGGCTTTGATCTTTAGGAAAAGACAAATTCCTTTCCATCTTGCTGAAGCCAAAGGCTTAAATGGTCAAACGTGTGTCATAGGTAGGTGCAAAGGGAAGGAAATATAATACACCCTCATAGCCAAGTGCCCTGGGCTTGGATCACTGTGTCCTTGGCCAAGTTAACCAACTTCTTTAAGCTTCCAATGATTCATGCACCAAAAAGATACAAAAATGCCTTTCACATGTGGTTCTTCCAGAAAGCGCTTGGCACAGGGCCTGGTACATAAACAAATTCAGTAAGGGTTAACTATTTTCATAATTACAGTTAGTCTGCATCGCTAGAAGCACATTACTCAAATGAGGATATGGACTGGTCAGATGATAGCGGAAACGGTGTTCAGATCTAGGGGTCCCCACCTTGTAAGAACAACACTAATCACCTCTAGCCTGCCCAGGGGACAGTGACCCAGAGAACTAGGAAACCTTGAAAAATGAAGAAATATGAAATACTAATAAAAATTAAGAAAACCCACAAGCTTTTAACCCAGATAATATTTGGGGACATGAGGGGGTTATGTGAAGAGAAAACAATGTTCCATTTAACTTTAGGAAATGGCGGTGTTATTAAAGATTTTGGAGGCATTAGTCATCATCCTTTGGTCAAGTTTATTAACCTCTCCAGTGCTTCTGTTTTTTCATCCATAAAATGGGATTCATTAGATCACCTACCTTATAAGATTACTGTGGCAATTAAATGAGTATGTGTTAAGTGCTTAGAAGACTATCTGGCACATAATAAATGCTCAGTAAGTCCTGAGGAGCAACTGGATTGACAGGAGAAGTGGGGGTTGACTGTTGGTGCTGGTTATTATTATTACTATAATTATTACCCTAGGTAAGTTTTTAATAGTTCCAGCAATGAAAAAATGAGAATAGCCTCCTGTGCAGCAGTAATTCCCTCTCACTGGAACAGTTCAAAAAGTCGCTGGTAACTACCAGTCAGTCATTAGAGAGCAGACTCCTCGTCCTGGGAGAAAGCCGATTTGTCATCTCTTAAACCCCAGGGCATCCAGCGTGAAGGAGGTGGAACTAGGCCGGCCCGCGGGGAGCCAGAGGCAGGCGCTAGTGACGCAATGACTGCAACACGCCGCCAGGGCGCAGCAGAGCCCGACCCCGGGTTGCCCCATCCGCAGCAAACAATTCCTAACTCGCTCCAGGTCTTCCTTCTTAGCTGAGTGGGTTGAACCACGCGGAGGTAACCCCGCCCATTATGATGATCCAGCCAATCACCGCGCGACCTGCTCGGGCGGGGCGGTATCGTGGCGCTTCCCTCGGTAGCTCAGAGCTTGGGTTCCTCGTTCCAGCCCCGCCCCAGGCTCTGGGCCAATCCCCGCGGCAGGGCAGAGCGTCCCCGAGGGCGGCGCCCCGCAAACCACGTGGCCTGGGAGGCGCCGAGGCCAGGTAGGTGGTGGGTTAACCAGCTCGGAGCGGGCGAGGAGACGGGTGGGAGGAGCGGGGCTGGCCAGCCTCGTCTCCCATGACCCGCTGTCCTGTGCCCTCTCCCAGCGATGGGCGTGCAGCCCCCCAACTTCTCCTGGGTGCTCCCGGGCCGGCTGGCGGGGCTGGCGCTGCCGCGGCTCCCCGCCCACTACCAGTTTCTGTTGGACCTGGGCGTGCGGCACCTGGTGTCCCTGACGGAGCGCGGGCCCCCTCACAGCGACAGCTGCCCCGGCCTCACCCTGCACCGTCTGCGCATCCCCGACTTCTGCCCGCCGGCCCCCGACCAGATCGACCGCTTCGTGCAGATCGTGGACGAGGCTAACGCACGGGGAGAGGTCAGCGGGCGGGGTCAGCGCAGGGAGGGAGGGGCCTAGAAGGTCATCCGGGGACGCGGGCGTAGCTGGGGAGACCCGGCCTGGAATAACTTTACTGGGCTCGGGGAGGTACTGGGGGCAGACAGTAGGGCCGGGAGACTGGGAAGCCAGTGCGGGGGAGGGGGGCGCTAAACGGAAGGAACTAAAGAGAGGGTGAAGCAGTGCGAACTGGGCTTGAGGAGAGGCAGTGAAAACCAGCTAATACTGTGAGTTGAGAAAGAGAAGGGTGTGGACAGACACCTGAGAGAGGTGGGGGTTGAAGTCAGGTGGAGCATGTTTACCGTTTTTTGGAGTAAAGCTGCCCAAATATAACGGAACGTAAGTGGCTCCATGTAATGTTAATTTTTCTAGCAACCGCATTCTTACAAAGCAAGGAAGCAGATAAAATTAATTTTGGGGATTTTAATGAGATATTTTCATTCTTTTTTCCACTACCTCTTCATACCCTGTTGCGTTTTTCACACTACATCTCAATTTGGACTAACCACATTTCAAGTACACAGTAGCCCAGTAGCCACAGTAGCCGTGGCGAGTGGTTTCTGAATTGAACACCACAGTGGAGGGCTGTGCGGAGGCGGGCAGCTCTTGAACCAGCCACTGCAGAAGCCTCCTAGCCACCCAGTGCAGGGACAGCCCTCCCTGACTTTGCTGCAGAGCCCTGGACCTGGCACAGAAGAAAGAGCTGTGGGGAGAACCAAGTGAGGGGCAGGAGACAGTTGGGTCTGGGGGAGTTGGGCGGCACCCATCGAGCTCCCTCTTCATAGGCTGTGGGAGTGCACTGTGCCCTGGGCTTTGGCCGCACTGGCACCATGCTGGCCTGTTACCTGGTAAAGGAGCAGGGCTTGGCTGCAGGAGATGCCATTGCTGAAATCCGACGACTACGACCCGGCTCCATCGAGACCTATGAGCAGGAGAAAGCAGTCTTCCAGTTCTATCAGCGAACGAAATAAGGGGCCTCAGTACCCTTCTACCGGGCCCTCACTCTCCTGCCCCATGTTGTCGATGGGGTCAGAGATGAAGGGAAGTGGACTAAAGTATTAAACCCTCTAGCTCCCACTGGCTCAAGACACTGAAGTAGCGCACCCCTGCAGGCAGGTCTTGATTGAAGGGGAGGCTTGTATTTTTTTGTTGAATAAATGAGTTGTACAAACCAGGGCACGTTGCATGGTACTTTATAAAGCATTCCCACACATCAACTTATTTCAGCCTCACTGTAGCCCTGTGATACAGGAAAGGCAGATGGGCCATCTCTGTTCTTTGGATGAGGTGGCCAAAGCTCAGAGAGGCCCATCATCACACTTCTAGAAAGCAGAAGGATGGGCCAAAACAGCAACACACGTCTTCAATCCCTTGAAGATGCTGAAATACTATGTATCTGTTCCCTGACAATATTCGATGTGTTTTCTGGGGGAGCTAGTCAATGAAAAGGATTCAGGTCCGGAGTAGCCTGGCCTCCTGGCATTCCCAGGTCTCTGATGCTCACAGGCCAGGAGGCCCCTCCGTATAGGCCCACCTGCTGCACACGTGGCACCCTTGTTTCTCTGGGGGTAGAGACAGCCTGGATGTCATACTCACAGATAACCACCATCTCCATCTCCTCAGGGCTGGGCGTCTCTTACCAACCTCAGGTGCTGCTCAGCTCATCTGGGTGCTCTGGCCCATTCTGCTGCCCCACAATCTCAGGCCAAAGGACTCAAGAACAGATCCAATCTAGGCAGTTACACAGAGCAGATATTTAACAATTAAATGAAGAGTTCTAGGGCTCTAAATCTTGCCCATGTTTCTCAGATGTTATCTCCAGTTATCCCCTATTGGACCCCATTCTGCCCTCCTATTGGGCCCTATTTTGCCAGCACCACTAAATTTTTGACTTATGAGAGATGGGAAGAATGGCATATATCCACCCCATGGAGTCTTTGCTGTAGGTCTGCCTGAATCCCTGTGCTCTTTTCTGCAATAGCAGGCTGAATAAGATAGAAATACACCGTGAAATGTGTGAATTCCTGTATGTACCTGTATGAGTCCTGTTAGATCTGGAGGCCACACAGTGGAATGAGACATGATTCCTGCTCTCGGGAGCTCAGGCTGCTGGAGAAGGTGGGCACAGATAGAGTCCATCACAGACAATGGATGCTATTGTAGACATGCATTCCGGTTCCAGTGGAGACACAGAAGAGGGGAGAGTCAAGGGTTCCCCTGTAGATCTCATCTTTTGTGTCATAGACCAGAGACAGGCCTAGCCACCTGGTCCTTTCTGCTGCTTTCCACCTTCCACTACTAACCACCCAGTTCATCCCTGTCCAACTCAACCTTAAACAAGGGATATCAGCTGAAGTCTTGCCAATCTAAGGCCATAAGATGCCCTCTCCCCAGTTTTCCTTTATTTGTCAAATCTGAGTGATAGTTCCTTCAAGCTTAGTCCTCACCTAGCCTACCCAGGTGAGGATGTCTCCCAAAGAGAAGAAACGCACACATTCCAGGCATTCCAGCTGCAACAGAGGAAGGAGAACGCAAATACAGGATGCACTGAAACCCTTACCCTCCTGTCACCAAAAGTTCTGTCTACCCTGCTCTCCCCCATCCACGCCTCCTCCAACAGTATGGCCCCATTCTGTTTGGAACATCTTCCAAAGGAGTTTGTGTGTGTTTTCATGTGAAGGGAGTAGGGCATGAAGGGTGTGAATGGACCACTTCCTGAACCCCTCCCCTCCAGTCAGGGGTTACCAGGATGGAGAGAGAGAGGGGTGTGAGGCACAAAGCTTCCCTGAGTTCCTGGCTCCGCTCTGATCCTCACCTGTTAGGCCATACAACCAATCCTTGCCCTTTCTGCCTCTTTGTTCCTGTGTCACTCCATCCTCCCCACATCTCTGCATTGTGGAAGAGGAATATACCCTTCCCTTCCTCCCAAGCCTCCTTCAAAGGAAACAAAATTTTTCTAACCCCATTAAAGCCCTGTGTACTGCCTCCATCCCCATAATTTAAGCAAGTCTCCTCTGCCTCAAGAGTTCCTTAGGGAAATACACATATAATTAAGTGCTTATGGAAACTGCTTTTTAAATAAGTAAGAGTTGGCTTGAAATGAAAAACTCTGCCCTTATCCTTCCATCTACATGGGAGGTTAGCCTGAGGCTTCCTGTAGGCTCATTTCCACTCCCAATTGTTTTTGTCTTCTCACCAAGGCCTCTTATGTCTATGGCTACCAATAAGGGGTAACAGACTAGCTATGTCCCCATTCTACACCGAGATAGATGAGATAGATGATCCGTGCCACCATCTAAAAAGAACATTCGCCTCAAACCAGGATTTCTCAACTACTGACGTTTGAAAGAGGGTGATTCTTTGTTGTCGGGGCTGTCTGTGAGTTGTTGGGTCTTTAGCAGCTTGCCCAGCCTCTATTTACTAGATGCCAGTAGGATGCCCTTCCTCCCCCCAGATGTGACAACCAAAAATGTCTCTAGACATTGCCAGATGTCCTCTGGGGGAGCAAAATCGACCTCAATTGAGAACTACCGCATCAGACCAACAAGCACTGGATGCGGTCATTGGCTTTCATTTCCTCTGGGAGTGGACGTGGGAACATACTTGGTAATGTCTCCTGTGGATGCACACATTTTAATAGGGCAGAAATTACCAACTCAAACCTCCTACCTTTTCAAGCAATGTCTTGTAGCCATCCCTGGTCCCTCAGCCTTTTTCCTGGCTAATTTCCCAAGACAGTGATAGACACCACTAACTTCCCATATTCAGGAGACTTTGATTCTCAATGAGCTGCTGATGGGCACAGCTGCAGTAACATCTACTCCCACCCTCATGGTTTTTTACGTTTAATGTTTATTCTCTGGTACATGATCAGAGTTCTCTGCTGAACAGAGGCTTCTCTTAACTGGAAAATATCCCTTCATATCATATCTGCAGTAGTCACCTCTTGGGTTCCTCTTTCAGAAAATTGTCCAGATGCAGAAACAACTGGAAGCAGGTCAGAAGGAGCACCAGCCACACTCTTCTTTGAGAAGATTCCTCCTCATCCTTCCCTGACTGGGGCCCTTTTGCTCTCTGGGTTCTGGATTCCATGACTGCCTCACAAGTCATGTATCCCAACATAGGCGTCCTGCTGCAGAGAGGACTGGAGTGGGGAAATAGGCCACACACTGCATACACTGAGGCCGGCACACACCTCCCTTGGAGCTATACTTGGTCATCACCCTTACATCCTGACCATTCATAACACGTGGGGCTCCTGTCCACAGGAGGCTCATCACCACTCTTCCTCTGGCTGACGAGGTCCCAACTGCCCCCTATTATCCCCAAGATCCAGTCTTCCCGGGGCAATGGTGAGCACATTACCTGGGGCAGAGATTTGATCCAAACCATAAACCGTTTCCCAGAATGAACTGCACCTGTGTGCCAAGCTTCAAATCAAATGTTCTGCTGTCGGTATCCTGCCATTCTTTCTGAGAATCTGGTCTCACAGGATTGCTTTGTCACAAAACAATGTCAATTACCACAAATGCATTTTTTCATTTTGTCATGACCGTACTTTTCTTACTTATAGGATCATAATTGCCATCATTTACAAAGTGCTTACCATGTAGCAGGTGTTTTACATACATTGTGTTATATTATTTTATCCTTACAACTCTGCAATTCATGTATTTCCCCCTTCTTATAGATGAAGGGACTGAGATTTAGAGAGATAAGTAACATGCCCAAAGCCACACACTGTTGATGGAGCTGGGATACAAACTCAAGTCATAACTTCAGAGCTCATGTTTCTTTGGCCAGGCATCCCACTTGCCAAGACTTTTCCTGGTTTCAGCCCACAAAGGAGTCTGCCTTCACAATTAGAGCTTGGCCTCATGGGCCGTCTCATCAACATGGCTTCCAATGACCACCCTTTTTATTTTTCTTAGGAAGCCAAAGAACAACGCTGCATCTGACACTGATGTCAATAGCACCTGAATTATGTGCTTCTCCTTAAAATGACCCAGTGACATTTTGGGCTGGATGATAAAAAATAAATTAAAAATGTGACCTGAGTATTTAAGAGCAAAATAGTGACACTGATCTATCAGGGTGGTTCTGTCACATCCACTGTTATCTAATTCAAAGCAAACAGATATCCTTATCTGGCATAACAATCTTAAGGCATGTGTGTCTGGTATCAAGCCCTCAAAAATGTCTTTTTATGTCTGATGATTTACTGAAAACCCTAATACCCTTTCTGTTTTCTTGTTACTTGAGCCCTTAATGCATGCCAGGCACTATGCCAAATGCTTTACAGACATTATCTCATTCCATCCTCAAAAAAAAAGAAAAAAAAAACAAAAACAAAAACCCTATGAACAAAGTATTACAATAACCAGTGCACAGATGGATAAACTGATCCAGAGAGTTTAGGTGATCTGCCCACAGTCACCAAGTTGAGCAGGATTCAAACTTAGGGCTGTCTAACTGTAAACCGCCTTCCCTCTTGGGAGCAGTGAGAATAGACTTTGTTGTAATTAGAAAACATGTAACAGCATCTCTTGTTCCCCAGAATGGAATCATCTGGACTCACAGGGCCATCAGTGGAGCTCTCCAACCACACGACTTTCCCAGCCCTGCTGCTCAATGTTCAGTGGCATAACTCTGACTTGGGAGCTTGCAGGCTGCCAGCACAGTCATCATCTCTAACAGGCTTCTGCCTCAAGCCTCCAACACCATCTAAAATATAATCCCCTGTTGACTTAGAAATGAATTACATAAGCACTTCTTCCATTACTTTAAAATTTTTCTCAGGTTATTAGGATTCGAGGCATGCTCTTGAGAAGTCAGCATGCTTGTCCAAGCAAGTAGAAATTTAAGAAACACTTTGGTGCATGTCCATGCCTGAAGTTGATGACTTATTTGCAACCTTGATAACAGAGTTTCTTGTGCCAATAAATTGCTTAAATTGCTTTGACAACTCTTTCACCCTATTTTTCCACTGACTTACTCTGTCACCATGGATATATAATCATGAAACAAATTAGTGATGTTTTCAATGTGTGGCATTCAGTATGGCAAAGAGTTCTGGGATTATTTCCCCGCTAGCTTTTGTCAATGAAAAGAGTCAAACTCTAAAATATTTTAAGAGATTTACTCTGAGTCAAATATTAGTGAGCATGGCCCGTGACACAGCCCTTAGGACATCCTGAGAACATGTGCCCACGGTGGTTGGGGTACAGCTTGGTTTTATACAATTTAGGGAGGCACAAGACATTAATCATCAATCAAATACATTTAAGAAATACATTGATTTGGTTCAGAAAGGTGGGACAACTCAAAGCAGGTGGGGAGGGGGCTTCCAGGCTATAGATAAATTTAAACATTTTCTGACTGACAATTGGTTGAGTTTGTCTAAAGACCTGGGATCAATAGAAGGGAAATGTTCAGGTTAAGATAAAAGATTGTAGACCGGGCACACTGGCTCACGCCTGTAATCCCAGCAGTTTGGGAGGCCAAGGCCGGCGGATCACGAGGTCAGGAGTTGAAGACCAGCCAGGCCAACATGGCGAAACCCCGTCTCTACTAAAAATATAAAAATTAGCTGGGCATGGTGGCATGCGCCTGTTATCGAAGCTACTCAAGAGGCTGAGGCAGGAGAATTGTTTGAACCTGGGAGGTGGAGGTTGCAGTGAGCAGAGATCACACCATTGCACTTCAGCCTGGGCGACAGAGCAAGACTCCATCTCAGAAAAAAAAAAAAAAAAAAAAAGATAAAAGATTATGGATACTAAAGTTCTTTTGAAATCTTATAGTGGCTGCTGTTAGAGATAATAGATGACAAATGTTTCCTATTCAGGCTTTTAAAAGGTGCTAAATTCTTACTTACGCTCTTCAGGATTAAGGGGGCCTGGAAGAAAAAGATCTAGCTATGTTTCTAGAAATTCTTTACAGATGCACACGTTCCCCCACAAAGGACAGCTTTGCAAGACCATTTCAAAATATGGCAAAGAAACATGCTTTTGGGGTAAAATAATTTGACTTTCTTTTTTGTCAAGTAATGTTATGCCAGAGTCACATTGGAAAGTAAGTCACAATGTATAGGGTTAAATATAACCCATCTGATGAGAATTCGTGGTTTGAAGGTCATGACTCCCCAGGCCCCTTAGATAGGAATTTGGGCAAGATAAAAAAAAAAAAATCAGAGCTTAGTCCTCACATTTTAAATTATTATTATTGTTTTTACTTTTCTTTTTTGAGATGAAGTCTTACCTGTCGCCCAGGCTGGAGTGCAGTGGCACAGTCTCGGCTCACTGCAACCTCCGCCTCCTGGGTTCAAGTGATTCTCCTGCTTCAGCCTCCCAAGTAGCTGGGACTAAAGGCACCCGCCACCACGCCCAGCTAATTTTTCGTATTTTTAGTAGAGATGGGGTTTCACTGTGTTAGCCAGGATGGTCTTGATCTCCTGACCTCGTGATTTGCTTGCCTCGGCCTCCCAAAGTGCTGGGATTACAGGCATGAATCACCGTGCCTGGCCAGTCCTCACTTTTACAGTAAGCATACCACTGTATCTTCTTTAATAATACACATTGAGTTTAGTGACTCTACTCCAAACTCAAGGGGACCCCAAGGGAAATATTCATCCATGCACCATCCCACAGGTGATACCACTTATCTTCTTCACTAGATTTTGTGTGCCCTTGGGCTCCCCTACCCCAGTGAAATTCACTGGTTTGCATGTTTTCCATAGGTACTCTTCATGAGATCTAACTGGGGCTGGGTGCAGCCTAGAGCCATGGAATAGAATTAAAGTAGCCACACTGAGATCAAGCCTACAGGCAGAACCATGCCATTCTTGACCACGACCTGTAAGGACCTAAAGAATCCAATCATTTTCTTCATCTCCTTCCTCACCTCATATACTCCTCTCTCCCACAGGCTTTGTTCTCTTCTCTCTGCCTGTGTTGGGGGTCCCCAGAACCACTCTCAGGTTGGATATTTTGCTAGAAGGACTCACAAAACTCAGAAAAGCTGTTATACTCTTTTTTTCCCTCTCAAAATATTACCCTGTCTTGGTATACTCTCGATTATAGTGTATTACAATGAAAGGGAGTGGGTTAAAATCCACAAAAAAGAAAGGTACGGTCCAGGCGCAGTGGCTCACGCCTGTAATCCCAACATTTTGGGAGGCTGAGGCAGGTGGATCACGAGGTCAGGAGATTGAGACCATCCTGGCTAACACGGTGAAACCCCATCTCTACTAAAAATACAAAAAATTAGCCAGGGTGGTGGCACGTGCCTATAGTCCCAGCTACTCAGGAGGCTGAGGCAGGAGAATCTCTTGAACCCCTGAGGTGGAGGTTGCAATGAGCCAAGATCACACCACTGACCTCCTGCCCTCCTGCCTGGGTGACAGAGCGAGACTCCATCTAAAAAAAAAAAAAGAAAGAAAGAGAGAGAAGAAAGAAAAGGAAGGAAGGAAGGAAGGAAGGGAGGGAGGGAGGGAGGGAGGGGAGGGAGGGAGGAGGAAGGAAAGAAAGAAGAAAGGAAGAGATAGAGAGAAGAGAAGAAGAAAGAAAGAAAGAAGAAAGAAGAAAGAAAGAAAGAAAAAAAGAAAAAGAAAGAAAGAGAAGAAAGAAAAGAAAGAAAGAAAGAGGAAAAAAAGAAAAGAAAGAAAGAAGAAGAAAGAGAAAGAAGAGAAAGGAGAGAGGAAGGAGAGAAGAAAAAGAAAGAAAGAGAAGAAAGAAAGAAGAAAAGAAAGAAAGGAAAGAAAGAAAGAGAGAGAAAGAAAGAAAAAGAAAGAAAGAAAGAAAGAAAGAAAGAAAGAAAGAAAGAAAGAAAGAAAGAAAGAAAGAGAAAGAAAGAAAGAAAGAAAAGAAAGAGAGAGAGAGAGAGAGAAGAAAGAAAGAAAGGAAGAAAGAAAGAAAGAAAGAAAGAGAGAGAGAGAGAGAGAGAGAGAGAAAGAAAGAAAGAGAAAGAAAAGAAAGGAGGGAGGGAAGGGAAGGAAGGGCAGAGTTCAGAAGAAACTAGACACAAGCTTCTAGTTGTCCTTTCCCAGTGAAGTCACGTGGACAGTGCTTAATTCTTCCAGCAACAATGTATGACAACACATACAAAATATGGCCAACCAAGGATGTTCACCTGAGCCTTGATGTCCAGAATTTTGTTTTTAGTTTAGTTTAGTTTTGTTGAGGTAGTGGGGGTTCAGTCACATAGGCATGGAGCATTCACATAACTCAGTCTCCAGCCCCAACACAGGTCAGACTGAAACAACAGGGCCCAAAGCAACCTAGGCATATAGAAACAGGTGTTCACCATAAATCACATTGTTGGTAGAAATGATGTGGCCTGGCTCACGGTCTCAGGTATACAAAGACACTCTTACCATGCAGGATATTTCAAGGGTTCAGAGGTCTCAGAAGCTAATCAAGGGCAGTCTCAATGACCCTTGGAATGTGCAGGGTTTGGGCAATCCGGGCCTGCTCAGTTTATCTTTTACTGCACACTACTCCATGCTACTTTTCCTGCACACTCTTTTTGCCCTCTCCACATGACAGTCTGGGTACGTGGGATGCTTTGCTCTCCAGCTCTTCGCCTAGTTCTCAACTCCTACTGACCCCTACTGGTCATCACTTTTTTAAAAAGTTTAAACATCACTTTTTCAGGAAAAGGTTTCCAACAGGCCCCCATGTATTCCCAAAGTATCTCTCCTACTTTGAGGCCTTTTGCTCACCAATAAGGATTCATTTAGGCATTTAATATTTCTCTGTATGCTGCTGCAGTCTAAGGGCCATGTGTGTACCTGCAGCACAGTACAATGCCTGGCACATAAATACTCAATAAACAGATGATGACTGACTAACTGATGTGCTGTCACTTACCCAGGTATCTGCACATAGGTGAATAAATGGGAAGAAAGTAATAAACCTAGGAAATGGATAATCTAGTGGAGGAATACATGACATATGTACCCTCCTAAGTGTAAATGCAAAGTTGGATACAATTAGCCAATATGCAATGCATAAATACTATCCCATTAAGCAATGGGATAGTGATTAAAGAGATAAAAGGAGTGAAATTTGAAAAGTTGAATCTTCAAAGAGATGTGGAGAGTGAGGTTGGATAGCCTAAAGGGATCTACAAATGCTGGATGTTATTAAAAATACCAATGTTGTGTGTTGGGTGCAGAGTCCCTATGGGAAGCCTTAGATAGAGGGACAAATACGTATCAATGAGGGGAGGGAAAATATGGGGAGTCGCTTGGCATAGATGAAGTACAAACCTCATCCGGTGGGTAGCAGGAAACGCGTGGTTAGGTGAAGATAGTGAAAGGGCAGCAAAACTCATGCCAAAAGATTTGGATCATATCTGATCAACAGTGTGGAGTCACCACAGTTTTCTGAGTAGAGGACATGTCACTAGGTCCAATTTTTCTTAAGTTACACTCTGACAGAATGGCTCCGTTACTTAGCCACAATGTGGTGCATTATGATTTAACGTTGCCAAAGACAGACAGGGTCTCTCAGCTGCTGATTTTTAAGGCTTTTCAGAAGAGTTAAGTAAGAACCTACTTTTCCTGCTTGCTGGAAGTTAATGACTTTAATGCTTTGCAAAAGAAAGTAAAAGGGTTGTTAAGTCAGAGTGCTCACCCTCTGGGCCTGCAGGTTATGATTTTTTAATGCTTTTCAAATGGGAAAGTATCTAAAGTGAGTGTCATCCCTGCATGCTAGAAATATATGTCTTTCAGACGGCAGCTGGCACAGCCTCCTGCACACCCACTGCTCTGCCTGATTCACTGCATTCACATTTTAAATCTTGGAATGTTGCCATATCTCAGTTGACCCAATTCACAGGTCCACAGAGGCAGCGACCCCAGGGGCTGCAACTCAGCCCAGCCTTTCTTCCTGTTGCCTCAGGTCAGGGGGTGTCCTGGGCCTTCAAAATTTTTGCCTCAGTTACATCCCTACTCCCTCCCCTTCTCTGTCACTACATCTGTCCACTTACCCTCAAACCTGTCTTCTCTTCTCCAAATACTGATCAATTTGTCAAGTACTAATAAGCCACAGAAATCAGGTAGTATGTTTTTTCTGTAAGCAGAGGGCATGGTGTGTGCTGAGGAGGGAAGAGCTGGGGACTGCAAAGACAGCTCCCCACAAAGGAACACCCCCGGTCCTGGAAAAGTCAAGGCAGCTGAGTCTGGCAACTCAGGCATCTCCTGGTCAGCACTGTTCACCTGAAGACCTAGAAAATCACAGACCAGCACGGGCACCAGGGAGTCCTCTCCTGTCCCTCACAGGGAACTGCAGAGCCCAAGATGGGACTGGGTAGGGGGACAAGCCTGGGTCTCCACATGGTGTTCTGCAATCCTGTGGTCCCAGATCTGCCCTGGCACCGGTGCTCAAATCCCTCCAGGGATGAAGGAAGGCTGGGAAGACATGGAGGGTTCCAGGTCCATGCAGGAGTCAGGCCACACTCTTGAGAGCCTCAACCCACCCCAACCCACCTCTGCTCCTTTAATAACCCGGAGGCCACAAAGGAAGTCAATGGGATCCCCAGGTGAGGCAAATCAGAAAGAAACCAGGACATTACAAATTAAAATAAGAATAACAACAATAAGATATGATTTTATATACAGCAGGATTGGGCACACATACACCCACCCCACACACACACACACACACGCACATCCACACACGCACACATTCACACACACCAAATCTCAAAATACTAAAGTTGACAAGGCTAAGGGGAAACGGGTGCTCCTAAACTGCTGAGGATATGTAAATCAGTATAGTAACCTTGGAGAGTGATATATTGATTAGTTCACCCCAAAATCCAGCCACTTCACTTTATATGTGTGTTATATATATTATATATTATATATATAATAATTATATATTATATATTATATATATATATATTTGCAGACAAATTCTGCATTTGAGTAAGTTAGCCACGTGTATGAAGCTCCTCACTTATTCACTAACCCAATGCATATTGTATTGAGCACCTACTATATGCCAGACACAATTCTAGGGTCTAAAAATTGAGTGTTAACAAAAGCCAAATGTCTGCCTCCATGGAGTGTATTATATAGTCTTGTTTACATAGCCAAAAACTGAAAACAACCTGAAAATACATTGCTAGGAGAATAGACAAACACTGAACTGGAGACACCAGTATCAACACAGATGTATTTTAGAAACAATGTTGGGTGGGTAGGAAAGAAACTTGCAGATACAAAGTACTATTTGTATGAATACAAGCAAACAATACTGTAAATTGTGTGTTGATACATACATATGTTACACAAATAAATGGTTTGGATACCTACCAAACTCAGAATCTTAGCTGCCTCCCAGAAAGGAGAGAAAAGACCAGGAAGGAGAACTTCAAGTTTAACTGAAATGTGCTTTGTTTCCTAAAAAGAAAACATCTGAAGCAAATGTATACATGAAAATGTTAGCCATGTGTATTTAGGATGTTAAGCATACAGGTGTTTGTTGTGGCACATTGGGTCCTTTTTCATTTTAGTTCAAAATAGGGAAACTTTTGTTTTGTATTGCTTTAAAATTTTAGAAAAGAATTAGGGGAGAGGAGGATTAAGACTCCATCTCCCAGTGACTCAGGTGCCGGAGCCTGCTCTAAATGCACCTCTGGGATCCTGACCTCCAACCACCTGACCATTGGACAGGACGACTGGGAGAGAGAATAGCAGAGTACCCCTCCTGCTGCTGCTGCCCTAGATCTCAGCAAGCTGCTGGGTGCCTGCTGTGTCCCCCTCCCTACCACCAGCTAAGTCAGTGAGAGTGTGGAGCTCCGTAAATTCACCCACACTGCCGTGGGAGTGGAAATTTGCCAACCACTTTGAAGAGCAATCTGGCGCTATCTAGTAAAGTGGAAGAGTCACATACTCTATTATTCGGAAATTCTGTTTTTAAGGTTTTACCCTGGAGAAACTCTCAAACATGTTCCCAAGGAGACGTGTGCAAATATTCTTTGCAGCATTGTTTATAATGGCCAAAAATAGAAAATGGCACCATTATCCATCATTAGAAGAACAGATAAAATCAGACATATATATCCAATGAAATACTATGCCACCGTGGAGATGATGAGAGCCACACGTGTCAGTGTGAATTCATCTGACAAGGCTGAGGAAAAGGGTGAGTTGCAGAGTCCTCCACAGTGAAATACCATTTACATAAAATTGTAACTGTTCCAAACAGTACCATATATTGTTGATCAGTGCAGGTGTATGTAGTGAAAGTGTGAAAACACACTTGGAAGGGATGAATACCAGGTTCAGGTGTTACTTATGGGAAGGGAGAAAGAATAGAATTGGGGAGGAGTATATATGGGACTTCAGCTGATACTGCGCTATTTTATTTCTTTAAGAAAAACAAAAACTTGAAGCAAATATGGCAACATTTTCGAATTAAAAAGTGCTGGGTGATGAGTACCCAAATGTTTCTTATGTTCTTTCATATGCTTTTCGCTTTTGAATATTTAATAATATTTATTTATTTATTTAGAAAGGGCAGGAAGAGAGGTGGTGGGTAGCGGAAGAGCCCCTGAGACAAAGGGAAGAGCGGCCAGGTGCAGTGGCTCATACCTCTAATCCCAGCACTTTGGGGGGCCAAGGTGGGTGTATCACTTGAGGTCAGGAGTTCAAGACCAGCTTGGCCAACATGGTGAAACCCTGTCACTACATCAAATACAAAATTAGCTGGGCATGGTGGCAGGCGCCTGTAATCCCAGCTACTCAGGAGGCTGAGGAAGGAGCTTGAACCCGGGAGGAGGAAGTTGCAGTGAGCCCCAGATCATGCCACTGCACTCCAGCCTGGGCAATATAGTGAGACTCCTTCTTGAAAAAAAGACAGAGAGAGAGAGAGAATGAGAGAAGAGCACCTAAGAAAGGTGCTCCCTGTGTTGGCAGATCTGAAACATCAGCCAGAACATAGTAAGAGGGGGCATAGCCTCAGGGCAGGCCAGAGAGACAGAGCTGGGCATCCAGGGCGCTATAAAAGAGGTGATGATTTATTCTTAGTGGAATGGAGAGATAGGGAGCTAGGGGCTTTAGCCAGAGGAGTATTTACATTGATCTGTTTACACTGATTAGGTCACTTTTGTCTGCTCTGTGCAAGACAGAAAAAAGGAGGGTAGGAGCAGAGGCCAGGAAAAGAATTAAGAGGCCTTTACAGTAATGCAGGCAAAGGACATTGGGGAACTCCATTGTAATGGTGGCAGAAAAGATGGAGAGAATAAGATGAATTTGAGATATATTTTTAAGAGGAATCAATAGAACTTGGGAATAGGTTAGATGTGAAGTGTGACTCTGAGGTTTGGATTTGGGTAACTGGTGGTGCTGTTTACTGGCTGAGAAGACTGGTGGGGATGAGAGCAGGAACCATGACAAGAATTGTTTGTGCATCTGTTTACTCGTTCCCAGCAAGGAGGAGAGGGACAGTTTTATTTTGGGCATGTCAAGTTCGAGATGATTGTGACCCACCCAAGTGGAGGAGTAGAGCTGGGCAATTGCATATTCAGGTCCAAGATCCTCGAGAGAGGTTGAGTCAGATCAGGAAATATAAATTTGGGTGTCACCAGCATATGATTTCGAGCCATGAGAATAGGGAGACAGTGTAAATAGCAAACTCTGAACATCCCTACATTTAGTGTCAGGAAAAAGAGGATGATCCGGCAAACAGACTAAGGAGTGGCTGGTGAGGCAGGAGAATCAGGAGAGGGGACATGATGCATGCCAAGACAGAAAAGCATTTCAGAGCGGAACGTGAAATGTCAACAGTTCAAACGCAGAGTGGCCAAGTCAGCAGAAGGCAGAGAATCCCCTGTTGGAGCCAGCAACACAGGAGCCTTTGTGTCTTTAGCAAAAGCAATTCAGTGGAGTGGTGGGAGCTAAGGCCAGATCACCCACTATTAGGGAGTGAGTAGGGATTGCAGAAGAGGAAAGAGTGAGTGTGGGTGAGTCTTCTGGCCCAAATGGAAGGGAGGAGAAAGATGGGGAGGAAGCTGAAAAAGATGAGTGAGGCAAAGGAGTGGTTTAGTTTGCTTTGGATGTTATTGTACGTGTCTATATACAGATGAAAAAAATCCAGTGAAGAGACAAATTGATGGTGGGAAAGAGTGGAGGGAATGAATGCAGGAACGAATACTTTGAGAAGAGGAATGAGTAAGGAATCCAAGCCGTGCAGCCTCATTCACCAAAGTCAGGATTCTAAATCAAGCCTGTCTGATTCACACACCATGCTCATTCCTAGGTGCCTCTTTCACTCACCCATGAGTGTCCAACTCCCAGGGTCCAGTGCACTAAATCCTTTACCACCATCTCCCCTAAAGACACAAGTTTTATAGTCTTCCCATTTCCATCTGGGTTCTGCATCTACCCAAGGAACTGGAGGAGAAAATAAGCAAACTGAAGAAAATTAAATCTGACCTATTTTATGCATTCTATATAAATGCATGAAATAGATTATGTTTGACAGTGGTAAACAGAGAACCCAAAAAAATCTAATTTATCACTTTAATTATATATGCTTTTCTTCCTCAATCTCCAGCCAAAAATGAGCCTCCAGTCATTTTCAGTTCCTTCTGTGGAGCCATTCCCTAATTTCTAAAGCTGTTTTTGGTAACCACAGACTTCCAGTCAAGGGTGTTTTATCTGAAGCACACTGAAAACATAGCCTGCTGCCTACGATGGCACATGTGAGGAGGAATGCGCTGGGGATGTATGAAATTGAAAGTAAGGAAGTAGAGGGGAATGTGGAGTTCTGATTCAAAGGAACAGCATGAATTAAACTGATGTCCCTCTGAAGAAATTGATATTCTCCTACTGCTGCCACGAAGGAAAGTAATAGGTGCTGAGTTATTTGGATACTAAGCTAATTCAGAGTCAACCAACCCCCTTTAGTAAAGTAACCTTACCCTAAAATCTACTTATTCATGAATAGGAGAGTGTAAGAGGACCTGAAGGAGGGCAGGTGAGAAGGCAGTTAGCAGCCATCACACTGCAGGGAGAAGGGGACCTCTGCCTTATTGCAGTCTCCATCTCACACATATGTGTCGAACACCTGCTTCCAGGCACTGAGGGTA
Organism: Rhinopithecus roxellana; assembly: GCF_007565055.1. Taxonomy (NCBI): domain Eukaryota; kingdom Metazoa; phylum Chordata; class Mammalia; order Primates; family Cercopithecidae; genus Rhinopithecus; species Rhinopithecus roxellana. The sequence continues at coordinate 56,827,705 of NC_044556.1, read as the reverse complement.
CAGCAAAGAGCAAGACAGAAATGGCCCTTGCCCTCAGAAAGCTTGCAGTCTCTTGGGGGAATGCACACAAGAGGCAATTACAGTGCCAGGGAAAAGTGCTAAATCCTCAGACAGGGGATGTATGTGCACCTAACTCAGCCTGGGTGGGGAACGGTGGTCAGGAAAATGTTTCTGCAGGAACAGTTAAATAAACTGTTTTTTTTTTTTTTTTTTTTTGAGACGGAATCTCGCTCTGTTGCCCAGGCTGTAGTGCAGTGGCACGATCTCAGCTCACTGCAAGCTCTGCCTCCCAGGTTCACGCCATTCTCCTGCCTCAGCCTCCTGAGTAGCTGGGACTACAGACACCCACAACCACGCCTGGCTAATTTTCTTTCTTTCTTTCTTTCTTTTTTTTTTTTTTTTTTTTTTGTATTTTTAGTAGAGATAAGGTTTCACCGTGTTAGCCAGGGTGGTCTCGATCTCCTGACCTCGGGATCCGCCCGCCCCGGCCTCCCAAATTGCTGGGATTACAGGCGTAAGCCACTGTGTCTGGCATAAACTTTTATATCTAAGACATGACCGAGATTTAGCCAGACTAGCCATGAGGGCAGGCAATCAGGAGATAATAAACAAGAAAAACATAAAGCACATGTGTGTGCCCACAAATACACAGTATCTATTATCTTAAAGGGTCATGTGAATGAGAACATTGTTGCTGCTTTATTTTGCACTTTGGGGAAAATCAGAGTCATGACAAGCCGTTTCAGACTCACAGTCAGGGTTAGTGGTGCTGTTGGATAATGTAGGAAACAGAAAAAGACCAGGTTGGGAGGTCGAGGCTGGGTTCAGCCTTGACAGGTTGAGTAAAAGGAGCTTCTGAGACCTCCACATGGAGCTCTCAGGTAAGCAGTCAGATACTTATATCTGAAACTCGGGCTTATGGCTTGGGCTAGAAAGATATATTTGGGATCTATTGCATTAGAGGTAGCAAGTTAAACCATGGCACAGATGAGCATCCTCAGTGAGAGAAATACTCTCACTAAAAGGGAAAGTGAAAAGAGAAAAGGGCATGGGGCCAGGGGATGAAGAACTTCTTCACAGCCACTAGAGGAGGGAGGCTGAGCCTGCGGAAGAACACGGGAAGGTGTTACTGGGAGAGATGGTAGGAAAACCAGGACAGAGTTGCTTCACAGTGGTTTAAAGTGGAGGGAGTAACCCACAGTAATGACATTAGGATGTACCCAAACAAAATGAGGACAAAATCCGTCCATTGGATGGGCCAGAGATGTGAAAGAACCACATCTGAAGCCAAATTGGAATGGGTTGAAGATGAGTGAGGAGTAAGCTAACACACACCAGTGCTTGCCAAAATCTACTGCTTTGTGGAACATATAGAAAATTATATCTCAGTGGACATTGGCCAGTTGCACAAGGCTGCTCCCAGCTGGAAGTGTGGTCCCACACAGATTCTCTGAGGTCTAAGGAAATCAATATTTTATAACACCTATAGCCATTTGAGATACACCAATGTGTCTCGGAATACCAACTGGTAAGGTCTGCCATAGACCAGTTTCTCAACTAGAGTGCCTATGAATTGGGGCTCCCAGGGGGGCGTGGAATCAAGGTGAGCTTGCTGGCTTGGTTTGGTTTGGTTAGAAGAGTTTTTAAGACCTTAGCATCTTTCAGAAGCATCTATGGAAAAAATCCAGTTGAGATGGGGGGACTGGATTCATAAGAGAGAAAAGGGTAGTATAGCATTGGTGGTATAAGGCTCCTCAGAGCATACAAAAGAATCCAATTTCAGGTGAAGGGTCAAATGTACAAGATATAGTGTGTGCAAAAGTGTAATTCTCTCCACAATACTAGAAATTGAATGTCGTTATTACCGTGTTACAAATTTAGAACCTGAAGCTTAGTGAGATTAAGTCACTGCCCCAGGTTCCTTGCCTAGTAAGCTGCATAGCCAGGACTATAACCTGTATTTCTCTGACTCCAAAATTTCTAACAATTATACTTAGGTGCTAGGCCTAGAGACACAAAGATGAGCTAGATTCAGTTCTTGGCTTTGAAGAAGTCATATACTAAAAGTATACAGGGACACTAAAATAAATATAACACAGTGTGATAAATAGAATAATGGAGACATGGGGGAAAGTAGGAACCACAAAGACTACACCTAAGTATATGCCCATCACTTCCTGAACTCATGGAGGCAGGGGTGGACTAGACATACAGCAAGGGCTAAAAAGAAATACAAATATCTGGATGGATGGATGGATGGATGGATGGATGGATGGATGGATGGATGGATGCATGGATGGATGGATGGATGGATGGATGGATGGATGGATGGATGCATGGATGGATGGATGGATGGATGGATGGATGGATGGATGGATGGATGGATGGATGGATGGATGGATAGAGAATAATAGTACGAATAAAGATTCCCTCCTTAGGGCAAGTGTTGTTCATGTGGCCACAAGAGGTCGCTGCAGACCTGACACAAAAGAAGTTTTTTTTCCACTGGCGCTGCCATGCTCTCTCCAATAGCTTTCCAGAAGGAAGGGGTAAGGATGGAGAGAGGAAATGAGGATGGTGACCAGATGCCCCATAGCATTTTCTGCCCTCTGTAGGCCAGACCCAGAGCTTCATGCCCAGTCTGGCTCCATCTTCACCCGACTCCTGGTCATTTCCACTCCTGTCTTAAGTTCTAGGCTTTTGATGTTTCTCCAACGTGTTCTGTCTTTCAGACCTAACTCAGGAATGGTCTCAGGTTTCTCCATAGGCCTGTGGTTCCAGCTATGGATGAGGATCCAATCGCAGCAGACTTTCTGGCTGAGTGCCTTTGCACAAATTACTTATCTTTCTGGGCTTCACTCAAAATACTAAGGTTGAGAGGAAGGCTCTGGTAGTTAAGGCTTCCTGGCCCACACTTCTTACAATAGCTCACCTTCCCTGAGCACTTCCTACTCGCGGGCATTGGTCTAAGTCTGCAGTATCCAAGAAGGCAGATACTTGTCACATGGAGCTGTTTAAATTTTTTAAATTTTCAACTAAAGTAAAAACAATTAAAACTTCAGTTTCTCCATCTCATGAGTCGATTTCAAATGCTTAATAGCTCTACGTGGCCACCAAACTGGACAGCCCAGAAAACATTTCATCGTCACTGAAAGTTCTATTAGATCTTGCTGTCTGAGTGCGTCTCATGTTTTTAATCTTGTTTAACCTTCATAACAACCCTATGATGCAGGTATAATTATTTATCCACTTTAAAGATAAGGACCCTGACGCACAGACTGGTTAAAAACTTACCCAGGGTCTCTCACCAGATTCGTATCCGGAATGAGGATTCAAGCTCAGATATTGGGCTCCAGGGCCTACCATGCAGAGCTGTCCCTTACCCCAAGCTCTCCTGCTCTCCCCTCTTGCCTTTGGGAGCTGCAATGACTTATCCTATTCCCCAACGGCCATTGTCCCTGACTAATGCCGCCCTGACAACTGACTCTGAGCGATGAGAGCACCTGGGCCTGGAGCCTCTTCTGGCTCCAGAAAATAGAGTGTGGATGAGGATCCACACTCTATTTTCCTCCCACCTCCTTTTAGCCCCTGAATTCCCTTAGAGTATTAGTGTTAGTATCATAGGTTTTAATATCTCCGCTAACCCATCCCATTATCAGTTCAAGGTCAGCCAGAGTCCTGGAAGATTCCTAACCTGGGCAGCAGCCCTGTTGCTGCTCCCCGAGGGTCACCTTCATCCCCAAGGGAATGACATGCAGCCAGCTCAGCTCAGAGAGCTGGTTTCGCCAATACCTCTGAAGGCACAACAGCATCTCACTCTGCAGGGGAAGTGTGAAAGGTCAGATGCAATTCACGCTCTCATGCCGCTAGAACCCGGTGAAAGCAGAAGTTGCCGGGGCAGAGGCATCAACCATTCTGTGTGCAAACCACCATAGGTATTTGCAAGCTAGACCACTTGTGGTTATCCCCTCTCTCTCCTGCCCCAGCTGCTGCCCTGCAGGGCCTCCACACAACCACAGGACCTGCAGCTGAACGAAGTTGAAGACAACTCAGGAGATCTGTTGGAAAGAGAACGACAGAGGAAAATGTATGAATGTTGCCATCTTTAGGCGAGTGAACAAGAGATCTACTTCCCACTTTACTTCCTCACTACTTTTACCTCTTTCCTAAACAACTGAGTCACCAAAAAAAAAAAAAAAAAAAAAATTTCCTGGCAGTGTCAAATTAGTTTCCCACTTCCACTGAATCAGAGAATCTAGGGCAAGAAAATTTAGAAAATTCTCTCTCTCCATCCCTGGCCTCAGCAATAAGCACATCAAATTCCATCAGACTGTGTAGAACTTCTCACTTAAAGACTTCCAGGAATAACTTTACTGCAAGAAAATGCTTAGCCGGGCGTGGTGGCTCATGCCTGTAATCTCAGCTACTTGGGAGGCTGAGGCAGGAAAATCACTTGAACCCAGGAGGCGGAGGTTGCAGTGAGCCAAGATTACACTCAGCCTGGGCAACAGAGCGAGACTCCTTCTCAAAGAAAAAAAGAAAGAGAGAGAGAGACGAAAGAAAGAAAGAAAGAAAGAAAGAAAGAAAGAAAGAAAGAAAGAGAGAGAGAGAGAGAGAGAGAGAGAGAAAGAAAGAAAGAAAGAAAGAAAGAAAGAAAGAAAGAAAGAAAGAAAGAAAGAAAGAAAGAAAGAAGAAAGAAAGAAGAAAGAAAGAAAGAAAAGAAAGAACATGCTTCCTAGTATTTTGCCTGACTCTGTGTTTCACCGTAAACTCTCATGTTCTGTCCACAGAGGAGATGGGAATGTGGGACCTCTTTCTCTGTTGAGGGAACACTGAATAATTTCCAGTGTTTATCTATTACAAATGATGCTGCTATGAGCACTCATGTGCATAGATTTTGATGCCTGTATGTATACATTTCTGTTCAACATCTACCCAGGAGTGAAAATGCTGAAACATCAGGGATCCTTGTGTTTAGTTTTGGTAGATTCTGTCAAGCCATTTTCTAGTGACTGTACCATTTATATTCCCACTGGTGGTGTACAAGAGTTCTAGTTTCTTCACATCGTCACCAATACTCAGTAGAGGATTGCATGGGGCAGGTCACTGGGCTCCCCCAGACCCAGCTCAGTCTCAGCCAGTATCACTCCCTTATTCTTATGGAAGGTGTAGTGGTATCTTACTGTAGTTTAAATTTGCGTTCCCACAGTGATTTATGATATCAAGCTCCTTGTGCTATGTTGATTTGACACGTGGATATCTGCTTCTGTGAAGTACCTATCCAATTATTTTTGCCCATTTTTCTAGTATTTGTCTGTCTTTTTCTTATTGGTTTGCAGAAATTCTTATATTTCTCGTGTGGGCCCTTTGTCAGCCACATGTATTTAAACTATCTCATCACACCACAACTCGCCTATTCCCTTTCTTAATGGTGTCTTTTAAGGAAGAGTTATTCTCAAAATAATACCTGACAGTCTTAAAAGCCTCAGATTCCAAAGCTCCATCTGTGTTCTACTCCATACTCATCGATGCTTGATTCCTTCTTGAACTGAGGATCCTGTGAACCGTCCTCAGGGCTCCACTTCTTCATCGCATTGCAGCGTCCACAAGCATTTACCGCTGGAGACAGGAGCGCCTCGGAAGCTGGGAGGTCGCTTGGGGGTCAAGGGGTAGATGATCTTAGTTTTCCAGTGCTGCGCTCCCAGACCAAATGATGCTGAGGACAAGCAAATTCGGGCAGTCTCTGGATCTTTCTAGTGGAGGTGTCCCATAATAATGTTCCATCCTAGTTCCCTGGCATAGGCTTGTTGAAGCCACAGAAAATGTAAGGGATTTATTAGTGAGTTACTGACTCCTTCATGCTTAGTGTTCAAGAAAATTTATTCGTGTAATACTTCTTCAGCCACAGAAGAAATACCAGTTAGAGCTTTGTAAGTTTCTTTCCCACTTCCTATTTCAACTATCAAGCTATAGCACCACCCAGCTTAGGTCACTCACCCACCTTCGATCCTGAGGCCTGGTTGCTCTCTGCCAGCTTCGCCCAGCCTGTTTCTGACCTGTGTTCCCTCCTCTGTGCCAGGACAGGCCCCATGCTGCTTTGGACGGCTGTGCTGCTCTTTGGTAAGTCAATGAGCTTGGGCATCCCCTCCTAGAGCACTAAGGACCATAAGTCATCCCTGAGACACCAAGTTCCTCATCTTACCTTTTCCAATTCCAGTGGGTTTGTGGCTGGAGCTCAAGACAGGTGTGTGCACCTGGGCATGCTTGGGAGAGATGGGCACTGGGGTAGGAGAAACTCCTCAGTGTTTCCTATCCCATTGTCCTGTGTCCTTGGCAGGGCAGCCCTTTGATACGTCAGAGATAAATTAGGGAGGCAGAAAATCACATTACAAAGTCCCCTAACTTCCCAATGACATTTCTATCTTGTGACATCAGGTTAAAATACTAATCATAGTTGTCTCAAAAGGAAAGTTACAAAAAGGAAGGAGGCCGCTGGGGGCAACAGGGCAGGAGTCAGGGAAATGAGGGATAACAGTCCCAGACATTTTGCTCAGCAATGGGAGGTGGAATTTTACAGGGTGACATATTTTTATGGGGACTCAGCATTTTCTTAGAACCACTTAACAATGGTCAGACCTCTCACCTGGTTGAAAGGCCTGTGCTCTGAGTAACCAAAGCCCTTTTCAAATTGACCATCTCTCTTCCGCGTACATCTCTCTGTTGGAGGCTGTTTCAGACCCATGGGGCTGGTTTGAAGAATCAACTTCATTATCTGATCCATGTCTCTCTCTCTTCTCTCCATTTCTCCTCACGCAGGTTACTTGTAACTGACGGAGCTGGTCTAAGGGTGGAGGATTGCACGGGGAGGGTCACTGGGCTCCCCCAAACCCAGCTCAGTCTCAGCCAGTATCACCCACCTTATACCTAAAAGAAATAATTTGTGCATATATTTTGTTTCACTTTACAGTTTCCAAGTGGACCTACTTTTTAATTCTTGGTCCCAATAGCTTGTTTGCTGTTTGTTTTCATTGAACTAGAAAAGCAAAACTGTTCCTAAATATAACCTCTTCCTGGACAGAGTTTGTGAGAATTTGACCCTGTGAGGAAAATGCCTGTTCCACTCAATGTTCCTTCTCCAGCGTAGCGTGTTACTCTGTGTGTTTTATGAATGGCCATTTGGACAAATGGAAAGGTCTAATACTCACACTGAGGCAGTGCCTGGATATACTCCAGGCACAAGACTCACAGGAGCAAATGGCACTACCTTGTAAAAGGAACAGCCCTTGGAGTTGTCTAGATACAGTCTGAGAGTGTTCCAGCTTAGAACCCAGGACAAGGATGACAGACAGCAAAGGAGGAGAGGAAGGGAGTCAGTGACCGGCTGACTGGTGCACAGTGTAATGGAGAACCCAGCACCAGCACATTTGGTCCCATGTGATGCTCAGGGACCCCAGAAAAACAGCCGAAATCACAGGCCCTGCGGCTGGGTGTGTAGAAACATGTATCATGTAGAGCTGCTATTTCCTCTCTCAAGAGCAGGATGTGGTCATAATAAATTGGTGGCTATTACTATTATTGGCTGTCAGGACTCCAGCAGGAAAGGAACCCTGACACTGAGCATGCTGGGACCTGGCTGAATGTGAAATATGTACTTAAAGTTTGGGAAATTAAGCTTAATTTTCTTCTGAGCTGAACATTAGCCAACTTCCCTCCTACCGCTGGAGCCTGCTCCCTGCATACTCACACAGTGTCCATAGGAGGTGTCATGGGGTCCCACACAGCGCTCCCAGCAATGTGACTGCTGCGGCTTGGCACAGCACCCTGTTCCACAGTGGCAGAGCTCAGTGGTGAGAGAGTTCTTCATGGTGAGCTGAAATCTGCCTCCCTGATCCCTCTAGTTTCCATTTCTGTCCTAAAAAGTAACTCAGAATAAGTCGCTCCCTTCTTTTAAGCTTAGCCCACCAAGTATTTTGTGTCTCTCCTCTTGTATCTTTCCCAGATAAATATCTCCCGATCCCTCAGAAACTCTAAGAGGAAATTATCCTGCTGCTAGAGTTGGCAGGGGCTGCTGCCTTCATTTTTTGGAACTCTATTATGGAACTTGGTTTGACAGTAGCTCTTGGCCACCTCATTATACGGTCACCTCATCTTCGGCCTATATAGCTAATGGAGGTCCCTGGGCCCTCATTGCAGAAACTGCTGTAAGCAGGTGTCACCCACTGTGTATGTTCCCATTTGGCTGCTGTTTTAATTGCAGAAAACAAGTTTGTAATCCCACCTCCAAGATCTTGCAGTACCACAGGCAGCAAGTCATCGGGATTTGGGGGCATGAGCTCATTTTAAGTGCATCTATGCTTCCTGGGTGCTTTCTGTCTTGTTTTTGGCTTCAGTGGCCTCAACCCTGTTTGTTTAGCACTTTGTAGCTGCAAAATTGTTTTCCAGTGAGGAGGGGAAGGGAAGGAAGACATTACTACAGAGTAAAGTCTCTGTCACTCTGAGGTCAGGCCTTCTTTCTGCTTTCAGTTAATGTAGTAACCACTTTCCCAGGCAGTGGGTCAATATAACCTTCACAACTACACTGTAAGAAAAAAAAAATGACTATTATCATTTTTATTATGTGATATGACAGAACAAGATATTGAAGGCTCTTGGAATTTAGACAACTTGTTCAAGTTCATACAGAAAGAGTCAAATTCATGACTCAAGTCCAGGTCATCTGATTCCAAATCCTGCATGCTTTCCTCTACACCAAGCTCATAGATGGGGGTTAGGGGTGGAAATGGAGGGATGATGAGGAAGAGACTCATTGTTCTGCACACTCTTGAGAACTTATGACTGAGCTGACCCTGAGCTGAATAGAGAATGGAACTGAAAGTCTCCATCTGTGTCCAAAGTATTGTGAAAAACAAAGATGACACCATGTGACAGAGCCAAACATCTGCTCTTAGAGGGTTTTCACCCACCCCTCCCAAGACCATTCTTGCATTTTCTTGGTGTTATGCAAAATACCTAGGACATGTCAGCAATGAAGGACACAAATAAATGTATGAGGATTGGCTGGACTGACTGCACTCAGCCCTACATTCATTCATTGTTTCACACCTTGCCCCAAAGTCCAAAAGATTCTTCACTGCTTCATATCCAGCTGTGACTTTCAATTTCGAGTCTTCCATTACTTGGGTTATTCAAACCTACCTAACCATATCTGTCATCATTTTGTGAGTTGGCCTCTCTTCCCAGGTTACCTATTCTCACACCATTCATTTAAAAGGATGAATGCAGCACATCCAAGATGCAAGCATGATGTGGGATGCATCCATTTTATTTGTAGTTCTCTTATTCATCTGTGCTGCCTGACAATGTCTCACATCCTTTAATGATTACTCTTTCAGGGGACTTGGCCTCCTCAGTCTGATCACTTCTGTACCCTTTTCACCAGAGTTCTGTGGACAGATGGGACCACAAGAATCAGGCCCTGCCCTTGCAATATGGGTTCTCTGGCACATTCATGCAAGAGTCTAGTCCTATGTTTTCTGCTTTTTGCTTCCCACCTCATACAACTAGATGCAAAGGAAAGCATTTGTGCATTTATTCAGCGGATGCTTACTGAACACAGACTATGTTCCAGGCACAGGTCCTAGGCATAGAAAATATAGCAGTGAGTAAGATAGGCAGAGTCCCAGCTAATGTGGAGCTTACATTATAGACAGACAGCTGATAACATGTAAGCAATTTAATGAATAAGATAAATTCGAATAGTGATAAGTGCTTTGATGATAATACAATGAGGCATTGTTTTAGTGACTGGGGAAAATTCTTCTGATTGGAGTCTCAGGGAAGACGTGTTTGAGAAGGCAATATTTGAACTGAGATAGAGCAAAGAGTTCTAGGGAGTAGGTCCACCAACATTGAGTGGTCAAGTGGCTGACTGGTTGGGTGGTTGAATAGTTGGATGGTTGGGTTGTTGGATGATGGGATGGCTGGGTGGCTGGGTGGTTGGGTGGCTGTGTAGTTGGATGGTTGGATGGCTGATGGCTGGGTTGCTTGGTGGTTGAGTGGCTATGTGGCTGGATGGTTGGATGGTTGGGTAGATGGGTGGATGGGTGGTTTGGTGGCTGGGTGGTTGGGTGGTTGAATAGTTGGATGGTTGGGTTGTTGGATGATGGGATGGCTGGGTGGCTGGGTGGTTGGATGGTTGGGTGGATGGGTGGATGGGTGGTTTGGTGGCTGGGTGGTTAGGTGGTTGAACAGTTGGATGGTTGGGTTGTTGGATGATGGGATGGCTGGGTGGCTGGATGGTTGGGTGGTTGGGTGGATGGGTGGATGGGTGGTTTGGTGGCTGGGTGGTTAGGTGGTTGAACAGTTGGATGGTTGGGTTGTTGGATGATAGGATGGCTGGGTGGCTGGATGGTTGGGTGGTTGGGTGGATGGGTGGATGGGTGGTTTGGTGGCTGGGTGGTTGGGTGGTTGAATAGTTGGATGGTTGGGTTGTTGGATGATGGGATGGCTGGGTGGCTGGGTGGTTGGATGGTTGGGTGGATGGGTGGATGGATGGTTTGGTGGCTGGGTGGTTGGGTGGTTGAACAGTTGGATGGTTGGGTTGTTGGATGATGGGATGGCTGGGTGGCTGGGTGGTTGGGTGGCTGTGTAGTTGGATGGTTGGATGGCTGATGGCTGGGTTGCTTGGTGGTTGAGTGGCTATGTGGTTGGATGGTTGGATGGTTGGGTGGATGGGTGGATGGGCGGTTTTGTGGCTAGGTGGTTGGTTGAATGAGTGTAAGTCCCAATTGCTGAGTGACAGGCCTCCTTGTCAGAAAGCTCTTTTTGCTACTTAACCTAATTATGTTACTTTGTTATCTTGCAGTTCCCTGTGTTGGGAAAACTGGTAAGTTGTGTCCATGTCTCTTCTAATTCAAAGTATGTCTATGGGCCACAACTTACTGGATGGGAACAGGACAGTGCCATGGGATCCCCCAGAAACATCTGCAGAGCAGCACCAGACTAGGCCCCTTCCTCAGGTGTCTCGGCCAGTTCCCAGGAAAAGGAGGAACCTGAAACTCCACTAGTCTAAGGCTGAGGGTAGTCCCAAGGTGACCCAAGCCTCAGCAGTGGGGCTCTAGACCTCTATCCTATACCCTTAAAAGTGGCTATGGCCTCTGTCTTCTCTCCATGTGGTTCTGGAGCTCTTATATTCTTAACTCAACAAGACTGGGACTCCCTTCCTTCATTTTATGTTCAGAGAAGCAGGTACCTTTGTCTGCTGATCAGCCTTCCTTCCTTCCTCAGATCCCCTTCACTCCAGCCCATTCGGTGACACTGACCTCCATGGAGCTTTCTGTCAAACAGGAAAAAATTCTGATCTATGAAATCTTGACCTCCAAGGACATACCCTGTGATTCCAGGGGGGGATAATTCAAACCAATACTTAGTGCTGTTAGAAAAAGGAGTAGTGGAAGCAAGGCTTGCCATTCAGTAATGCGGTAAGCATCATTTCTTCCAGGGTGAGGAGAGTGGGTCCTAAGGATCCAGAAGATCTAGACAAGAGCAGGATACGCTGAGGCTCCCTAACAGTTACTCTTCATTAGTCTCAAGCCATCAGGACGGCTCAGAAGGCTGTCTGGGAATGGGGGTGTCTGGCTTATCAAAGATATGATACAGCCTGGGGACAGATACAGACTGGGGACAGGCTCAGCCTGCCCTGCAGGCGATGATGCTGATGCCCTGCAGGTGATAGTGGATTCCTGGGAGCTCTTCTTCTGCTCATGTCAGGGCACAGAATACATTTTAGGAATACAGACAGAGAGAACAGATCCCTTCCATGAGAATGGCGGAAGATGAAATGCCCTGCTGAGGTAGAGATGGAGGCTGGGCCTGGAGAAGCCCAATGAGGAAGGCAGGAGGGAGAGAGCTCAGGCTGTGGCACCTCCAACACTCCCCACCAACTGCTTTCTGGTGGACACAGATGCTGCTATTAACAGAAGTGAAGGCTGCAGAAAGTGTCACATTAGGTAGCCAGAGGAGGAGAAGCCAATCTAGGCTGGAGGGAATTGAATCAGGAGGAATGAGGCAAGACAATGAACAGAATGAATGCAGTTAAGCCAAGCTTGGCAAGGCAGACAGAAAAGTGCAATATAAAGGAAGACAAGGAGGGTGGGTGGAAGGAAAGCCACAGAGAAGACACAGGGAGAAGAGAGAAGTGGAGGGGAAGAGAAAGGAATAAAGAGAAAGAGGGAAGAGGAAGGAGAGAAGAAGGAAAGGAAGGAGAAGGAGTAAAGGAAGTCCAGGTCCTGCCCTTCTCTGGTCGGCATAAAGGACTGGAGACAGTGACACTGCACTGGTGCCATCCAAGGGCCTCCATCCCAAGAGGGAGGCCTTAGGCTGGGGGACAGAGAGAGAGAAGTGACCGATGGGACCTGCAACTCCAGGGCTGCCCTGTTCCTCTGTCTCACAGCCTGGCTGTACCTCCAAGCCTGGCCAAACCCTGTGTTTGAAGGAGATGCCCTGACTCTGCAATGTCAGGGATGGAAGAATACACCACTGTCTCAGGTGAAGTTCTACAGAGATGGAAAATTCCTTCATTCCTCTAAGAAAAAACAGACTCTGTCCATGGGAGCAGCAACAGTGCAGAGCGGTGGCCAGTATAGCTGCACTGGGCAGGTGATGTATATTCCACAGATATTCACACTAACTTCAGAAACTCTCATGGTTCAAGTCCAAGGTGAGTCACCAGCTTGGGAGTTTGTGGGGCAGGAAGTGCCACTCAAGGATCCCGTCTCTAGAGGCCAGTAGCTCTCTGGACAGGACCCCTGTCTCTGGCTGCCCCTCATGCTGGGCCAATGAATGGGGCCCCGAGGTTTCCCAAGATGTTGTCTCAATACTCCCCTGTCCCCACTGTGGGGCACATATGGAGCCAGGGGAAGGAGAGGGGAGATTCCTGGGAGGGGGCACTGGGAAGAGCCAGGCTCACCCTTCCCCTCTGTGGACTAGAGGACCTCGAAGGGCCCCTCTGCCTCTGACTTCCAAGATTCCAGAAGGGCCTGGCTGTGTGGGAGTCACTTCAGAGCCTGTGGGTAAGGACAAGAGGACAGGTCCTGGGGATCAAACTGCCTCCCATCGGCGTCCCCAGGCTGCAGCCCGGGATGAGTAGAAGCTCAGGCCTCAGCCTCCTGGGGCTTCATCATCCGGGACTCCCCTCCTGAGCCCTGGGCCTGCATCTCCCCAGAGCTGTTCCCACCTCCTGTGCTGAGTGCCACCCCCTCTCCTGAGCCCCGAGAGGGTAGCCTGGTGACCCTGAGATGTCAGACAAAGCTGCATCCCCTGAGGTCAACCTTGAGGCTCCTTTTCTCCTTCCACAAGGACAGCCACACCTTGCAGGACAGGGGCCCTCATCCAGAACTCTGCATCCCAGGAGTCAAGGAGGGAGACTCCGGGCTTTACTGGTGTGAGGTGGCCCCCGAGGGTGGCCAGGTCCAGAAGGAGAGCCCCCAGCTGGAGGTCAGAGTGCAGGGTAAGTGTGTGAGAGACTGGAGACGCCCCCACGGGCCTGGGCATCAGGCAATGGGATCCCCTGGGGGGAAAGGAGTTGGGGAAAGGTCCCCAGGAGAGGAGGGAGCCAGGGTCCTGGGTGGTCAGGCTGAGCCTCCCACCCGATGTGTGTCCCAGTTCCTGTGTCCCGTCCTGTGTTCACTCTGCACCACGGACCCACTGACCCTGCTGTGGGGGACATGGTGCAGCTCCTCTGTGAGGCCCAGAGGGGCTCCCCTCCAGTCCTGTACTTGTTCTACCTTGATGAGAAGATTGTGGGGAACCACTCAGCTCCCTGTGGTGGAAACGCCTCCCTCCTCTTCCCAGTGAAGTCAGAGCAGGATGCTGGGAACTACTCCTGCGAGGCTGAGAATGGTGTCTCCAGAGAGAGGAGTGAGCCCAAGAAGCTCTCTCTGAAGGGTGCGTTTTGTCCTCCAACAAAGCTTTGAGCCCCAGCAAGCTGGCAGGGGTCAGATCTCACCCTCTGTGTACCTCCCACCACGCCTGGCACAGTGCTGGACCCGTGGCAGCCACTGCATGACCGAGCATGGACCTTAATTGATCCATCTGTCCACTGAGCCTGGCAGAGAAATATTGAAGTCCATGGAGTGGGGAGCATCATGGGGGGAGCAGTCACCTGGTCACTCATGGTGTCACCATCATCGTTGCTGCCATCCCCTGAGCCATCCTTCATGCCCATCTACGAGGCTCCCCCAGGCTAGATGCTTCCTCTAATACCAGTCATTCTGCCTCTTCCATGCCAGGCTGAAATGCATTTCTGAATTTTATCCTCAGTGTTCATGGCCAGCTTCTTCTCCCCATTCCCAGGTTCTCAAGTCTTGTCCACTCCCACCAGCAGCAACTGGCTGGTTCCTTGGCTGCCTGTGAGCCTGCTTGGCATGATGGTCATTGCTGCTGCACTTCTGGTTTATTTGAGACCCTGGAGAAAAGCTGGTCAGTAACTCTTCTTGGCTTTCTTAGCTGCTGAATCCCTGTGGCAGGCCCTGCCCAGGCTTTGGAAAGCCAGAATCTGATAGGGCCAGCCACTCTCTTCTCCTGGGTGTGGGGTGGGAGGGGGGACTTCTCTTCCTGTGTCACACAAAGGGGCACATGGAAGGACAGTTAATGCTTCCAGGACATATACACACATGCACTCGCTCACATGCTCACAGTCATTCAGAGATGCACACAAACACACAACTGCACACTCAGGCGTGAAGAGAACATAAACCAAGGAATTATTACAAGCCAAACATGATGTATATCAGTATCCTTTACATTTGAAAGACAATCTGTGGCTAGGAATATGACAAAAAAAAAGGCCTCCTCCTTTCTCTCTCATTGAGCTCTGCTAAGCAGAGCTCTGATCTGCTTAGACTGGCACATAGTGGGTGCTCAGTAAATTCTCATTCTAATCTAAGCAGATCGCCCCAGCAGGTTCCCAGGCTGCCCTTTCTCCTCTGTGCATTCTCTAATGCTTCTAATCAAAGTCACTGAAAATAAAAAGGTAGGTTAAAATTCTGATGTAGAGGAAAACAGTCAGATAAATGACATTTCAGGTTATCTATTTATTTTGATATTCCAGATTTTCTTCTTCTTCCTGTCTCAGTCGTGATCATAAGAATGAATGTTGGCTTTCAAAGCAATTAGTTTGGGTGGCCACACGTTTATTCCAACTCTAACCTTTGCTCGACTCAGGCCACATGTAAGGAATGGCTACCAGTGCCAAAGCTATCTGGTGTTGGTTCATTCCTAGGGCTTCAAATCTGCCTACAGAGGTTCAACTCAACCCCACTTCCTCCTCTGCAGGGGCAATGTTTTTACTTTCTGCTTGTCTGGGACAAGGTCTTGCTCTCATAGACCTCCAAAGACAGATGTACTTATTTAAGTTTGCAGCTCCCTCTGTTGAGAAATTTGGGACAAGTTTTCCAGGAGCTAGGCCATCCTGCTAATTAAGGAAGACCACCCAGTCATACGTTCAAAGCATTCCTTCCTGCATCCACCAGGGTACCTGAAAGGATCTCTCCCCAGCCCTAGTCCCAATACCCTGCCTCACCAGGCACCTAGTTAGGGCTTGGACCAGACTTCAACTTCCTCTCCCCTTTTGAATTTGTAGTCTTTGTCCATACAACTTCCCATCTCCACCCTTCTCACTAGTCTTGAGTCTGGATTCAATACAGGCTAGACTTGCTTTAAGTATCCCTTCTTAGTGGGGGAAAAGGAGAGGAGACCCAGACCTATTGGGGAGACAGCTGAAGTAGGGAACCACAAACCAAAGATCTGTGAGTTCTACTGTCATTGTGTCTAATGAAGTCTCCTCCAAATGGCCTAGCCTGGCCTCAGTAATACAGGTGTTTCTGTTTCTGTCCACTCACCTCTGAGTCAAAGCATTAAAGGCAGAGTAATGGCAGAGTAATGTAGCACAACTGCCTCCCTCCCCAGCCCCAAACAAGATAGTGAAACAGTGGCCACTATTGAAAGATCCTCAAGAAGAAGATGCCTTTCACAGAGAACAAAAGAGCATCCCCTTGATGTAGAGGTTATAGACCATCACCACCACACCCACTGCCAACCCTGGAGCAGGTAGGCTTCATTTTACTAAGGATCCTATCTCTCATGCAAACAGGACTGCTGGTGGTGATCTTAATATCTCAGAATCTCAGGCACACAAAATATTCTTTAGAATATTGCTCAGAAAGTCACTTTCAGGACCAATTCCACAGCTACGCAAGAAAAACAGCCAGATCAATAGCCTTATTCTCCAAATCCAGCTCTGGGAGACTCACAACCATTTCCAAATATCATAGCTGTTCTTTAACAAAGAGAAATATGCCACCACCAAACACAGTCAACAGATGTAATGTCCAAAGTCAATTTTTAGAACATTTGACCAATGATGGTGTTACTGGAACAAGGATATGGTCATGCAAGGGGTCCACTTCAAAGTAGCACTCACCTGCATGTACAGGTTCTGCTATGCTTGTTTAAAAGCATTCGTTTTACTACCTGTTGTCACACATCCCATAAAACAAAGTTCTATCAAACTCATGGAACTCTTCATTGAATGGAGACTTGGAAACTGAGGCTCATTTCTTAGCCCTGACAAATGAGCACTGGAGAATGCTTAATCACTGGGGATCTGTCTAAGTCTCCATAAATCCCCTCTTGATTTTACAGAAGAAGCCATTTCCACATATCCTACCCGCTGATTCTGATGCTTTCTAGCTGTTAGTGTAATGAGTATTTCTTGGGCACCAGGCATGACCCAAGTGTTCTAAAATCTACATGTGACCCAATTCCTATCCCAAGAGTTACCTTTAAAGATCTGGAAGCACCTGCTGTTCCAGAGGCAGTGTGCTAGTGGAGAAAAGGCATGCAAACCTGGATTAAGATTCTGTCTCCACCACTTACTGTGACCTTATAGAAGTCACCTCTCCCAGCCCCAGTCACCTCATCTATGAAATGGAGATAAAAATATCAACCTTTGCAAGATGGTTGTGAAAAATATTAGATACCAAAGAATTAGGAAGAGAGATGTTTTTGAAATCCAACTATGTGCTGGTCACTGGTTAGGTGCTTTACTAGGAAGATTATATTTTATTTGGATTGCCTGGCCCTGTGTCTGGCATATAGTGTATGGTCAAAGTTATTAGCTTTTCTTCCTTCTGAAAAGCAGCTTGACTGGTAAGCCTAGGCCCCCTCCTAGGAGGAGAGCAAAAATGTGATCCATTCTTGCTCACCTTACTTTCTCCTAGTTTGTGATTCCCATGGAGCCATCTAGGGTATTTTTTCAAAGGAAGCATCCCATAAAAATCAACCATGTCCAGACCTCTGAATTAGCCCTCCTAATCAAACTGGCCTCAAACCTCTGCTGGAGGCCTCTCTGTCATTCTTGTTCACAGTTTTCCTGTCCCCTGTCCCACCTGCCCTCTAAGGGACACCCAGTGAATCATGCCTTTGTATCTCCTAGGGCCCCTTCCATCCCAGATACCACCCCCAGCTCCAGGTGGAGAGCAGTGCCCACTATATGCCAATGGTAAGGACTTCCAGCAGGACGGTGGTCTGCCCATGTGGGCCAAGAAGAGCTTCTTAAGGGAAGTAAGAAGGGAGCTTTCCTGAGCCCTGTGTCTCAGGAATTGGAGGCATCTGGGGAAGGAAAACAAACAGCTTCTAGAAAGGGCATGAGGAGGGAGTGCTGTGGAGTTGGTGGTGGGAGAGGGAGGTGGGAAGGGAGCCAGGGCTGCAGGAGACGGGGCAGGGAAGGTTTGGACCAAGGGTTGGCAAACCTATGGCAAAAACCCAGCACACTGCCTGTTTTTGTAGATAAAGTTTTACTGTAACACAGACATGCTCATTTGTTTATTTTGTTTGAGAGCTTTCATATTACAGAGTTGAATAGTTGTGACAGAGATTATACAGGTCACAAAGCCAAAAATATGTACTACCTTTTTTACAGAAAAAGTTTGTCAACCTCTGGTTTAAACAGTGTCAGGGATAGGGAAGCTGCAAAAAAAAAAAAAAAAAAAAAAAAAAGTGCTAAGGGGGCCTGACTCCTCTTGCCATAATGGCTATCCCCACATTAGTGACCAACCCCCATTGCCGCTTATCACCATAACAGAGCCCCTGATGGGCTTCTCTCCATGTCTTCAGGACACTTATGGCATGAGGTGGGAGAGTCAAGTGGATCCTATTTAAGCCTCATTCCTTCTTTCAGTGCATCACCAGAAAGAGAAAGATGAAGGTGTTGTCTACTCTGTGGTGCATAGAACCTCAAAGAGGAGTGAGGGTGAGTGATCTCAGACCAAACTTGGTACTTTTGCGAACAGAAGTTTTGGACCTACAATGAAAGTATCACTACCACTGTCATTACTTTTATCATTACTGTGACCACCACCATTATCACCAAGACCATCGTATTTATCTCCATTATTGTCACCACCATTTCCTCTTTCACTACCACCTTCACCTTCACACCATCATCAGTGCTACCATGACCACCACCACCTATCTCCTCCACTACCACGCTCACCACAGACACCACCATGACCACTACATTCGCCATTCTCAACACCATCTCCTCCACCACTGTTACCATGATAACTGCAGGGAGTTTTTTGCCCTTTCCTGAGCAATGTGAAGGACAAAGAAAAGAGAGAAAAAATGATGTAATCTTCCTTTGCTCCAGAGTCTAAGTCTAAGCAGGACAGCCCTCACTATAAGATGGAGTCAAGAAGACCATGAGCTCCAGCCACAGCTATCAGAATCAGGTGGCAGAGGTGGGGGAAAGGCTGGTCCTTTAACAGAGAAATAGGTCATGTGGCATCATGGGAAGAGTCTGGGTTTCTGAGTCTCAGAACTGAGTTTGAAACCTGACTCTATGTACTTACTTACTGTGGACTTGGCAAGTCAAGTGTCCTCTCTGAGCCTAATCTATAAAGGGGAGACAATGCCTGCTTTGCAGGATTACTATAAGTTGTTAGGAATGGAATCTAGGTTCTAGAAACAAGCCTTAAAAATTGTCTACATGTAATAGACGTTCAAAACAGGGAGTTTTGTTGTTGCTGTCGTTTTAATGTCTTACCTGCTCTGCTAGTTCAATTCCTAGTCTGCAAAAATGGGTTTGAATTGGCATAGGGTTTCTGCTCCTTCCCATAAATGGCAGTAGGGGAAATGAACAATCAAAGAGTCTCTTAACTGAAGGGCAGTTCCCCCGGGACCTGAGGTCACACAGCTGGTGTGTAGTCCAACTGGAACTAGAACCCAGGTCTCCCCATTCCAGATTGAGGAGGAGTGAAAGGAATTTCCCCCCGCTGGCTTCCCTGGCTCTCTAGAGGAAGACAACCGGCCAGGAGGGGTGGGAAGGAGATGTACTTGCTGTGAAGCACAGATACCTGACCTGAACTCACTCTTTCCCCACAGCCAGGCCTGCTGAGTTCGCCGCAGAGAGAAAGGTGAGCTAGGATCCCTGCTCCTTTCTCAACCTCTGTCTTACATCTGCTTCCTCATCCTAAGCCAACTCTTCCACAGGACAGTTCTATCATCTATGCAGAGGTGAGATGCCTGCAGCCCAGTGAGGTTTCATCCAAGGAGGTGAATATAAGAAGCACCCTCCAAGAATCCCTTGGCGACTGTGAGGAAGTCCTCTGCTAGTGACGGTGTTCTCCTATCAACACACGCCCACCCCCAGTCTCCAGTGCTCCTCAGGGGGACAGCGGGCTCCTCGACTCTTTCTGGGGCTCCTTCAATTCCCAAATCCAGCATCACGCAGCCCTGGAGCCCTTGTCCTGGTCAGAAGCACCTGAACCCTGGGTTCTCCTCTTAGCAGAAGACCAACCAATGGAATGGGAGGGGAGATAGCCCACCAACACACACACTTAGGGTCAGTCAGTGACACTGGACACAGAAGCCACAGAAAGCATGTTACTTCCCCCCGATATATGTATATATATCTCGTCCTTCAGGAAGCATCCAGAAGGAGGCCTTGTTATCATAGCAGATGACAGCTCCATGTGTGTTGTTGTCCCCGAAGACCTTCCAGTGGGACAAGATGATGTGGTGGAAGACAGTAATATTGATGATCCGGACCCTGTGTAGACCTAGGTTAATGTGTGTGTTTATGTATGTCTTAGTTTTTAACAAAAAAAGTTTAAAAATTAAAAAAAAAAAACATTTAAATAGAAAAATATATATATATATATGAAATAGTTACATGCCACATAACAGCATTTCAGTCAGTGATAGACTGCATACACAACAGCAGTCCCAGAAGATTATAATGGAGTTGAAAATTTGCTACTGCCTAGTGATATCATAGCTGCCTTAACATCATAATACAATGCATTTCTCACACGTTTGTGGTGATGCTGGTACAAACAAGCTACAGCGCTGCTAGTTATATAGAAATATAGCACACACAATTATGTACAGTACACTATACTTGATAATGATAACAAACAACTATGTTACTGGTTTATATATTTACTATAACTTTTTTTTTTATTATACTTTAAGTTCTAGGGTACATGTGCATAACGTGCAGGTTTGTTACATATGTGTATTTGTGCCATGTTGGTGTGCTGCACCCATCAACTCCTCAGCACCCATCTATTCATCATTTATATCATGTATAACTTTTTTTTTTTTTGAGATGGAGTCTTGCTTTGTCACCCAGTCTGGTGTACAATAATAGGATCTTGGCTCACTGTAATCTCTGCCTCCTGGGTTCAAGCAATTCTCTTGCTTCAGCGTCCTGAGTAGCTGGGACTACAGGTGTGCACCACCACACCCGGCTAACTTTTTTATTTATTAGTAGAGATGGGGTTTCACCATGTTGGCCAGGCTGGTCTCGAACTCCTGACCTCAAGTCATCCACCCGCCTCGGCTCCCAAAGTGCTGGGATTACAGGTGTGAGCCACTGCGCCCGGCCCTGTATTTACTATAACTTTTTATCGTTATTTTGGAGTATATTCCTTCTACTTATTTTTTTTTAAGGTAACTATAAAACAGCCTCAAGCAGGTCCTTCAGGAAGCATCCAGAAGGAGGCCTTGTTATCATAGCAGATGACAGCTCCATGTGTGTTGTTGTCCCCAAAGACCTTCCAGTGGGACAAGATGATGTGGTGGAAGACAGTAATATTGATGATCCGGACCCTGTGTAGACCTAGGCTAATGTGTATGTTTATTTATGTCTTAGTTTTTAACAAAAAAAGTTTAAAAATTAAATTAAAAAATTAAATAAAAAAGCTTATATAAAAATATTTTGTATAATTGTGCAATGTGCTTGCTTTAAGCTAAGGTTTATTACAAAAGTCAAAAAGTTTTAAAAACCTAAAAAGTGTATAAAGTAAAAATGTTACACTGAGCTAAGGTTCATTTATCATTGAAAAAAAAATTTTTTTTTTTTTTAAGACAGTCTCACTCTGTCACCCAGACTGGAGTACAATGGTGCCATCTCAGGTCACTGCAAACTTCGCCTCCTGGGTTCAAGTGATTCTCCTGCCACAGCCTCCCGAGTAGCTGGGATTACAGGCATGCACCACCACACCCTCCTAATTTTTGTATTTTTGGTAGATACAGGGTTTCGCCATGTTGGCCAGGCTGGTCTCGAACCCCTGACCTCAAGTGATCCACCCGCCTCAGGCTCCCAAAGTACTAGGATTACAGCCATGAGCCCCTGCGCCCGACCTGAAGAAAATACTTTCATGAATTTAGTGTAGTCTAAGCATACAGTGTTGATAAAGCCTGCAGTAGTGTAATGTCCTAGGCCTTCACATTCACTCACCACTCACTCACTGACTCACCCAGAGCAACCCCAGCCCTGCAAGCTCCATTCACAGTAAATGTCCTATACAGGTATATTTTTTTCATCTTTAATATTGTATTTTTACTGTACCTTTTCTGCGTTTAGATATGTTAACTACGAAAATACCGTTGTATCATAGCTGCCTACTATATTCAGGTTTGTAGCCTAGGAGCAATAGGCTATACCAAAAAAAGAAAATGAAAAAGAAAAGAAAAGAATAGGCTATACCATATAACCTAGGTCTGCAATAGGCTATACCATCCGGCTTCGTGTAAGTACACACTACGATGTTTGTACAGTGATGAAATTTCCTGACAACGCATTTCTCAGAATGCATCCCTGTCATTAAGTGACTCACGCGTGACTTGGTACGTGTGTGTGCACGTGTGCTTCTATGATGGTCCTCAGTCCCTTTGAATATGCTTACCTTGACCCTGAAAAGAAAGAGCATCTGCTGCCCTTTCAGAGCACTTGGCAAGTCAGAAATGCTTCTAGATGTATTTGCATGCACTTACTTTAAAAAGAAAAAAAAAGCCAAATACACTTTCTCACATTGTAATTTTGCCTTACTGTCTGTTATTTCTCTTTGCTGGCCCTTTTCTCAGTCCAAATGCCAATTGGTGGAGAGGGAAAAGAAATGAATGAAAGGGGCACTGTTGTCGAGTGGTTATGCCAGCAGGAAATATCACCAGGTTTACCCTGAAGCATTGTTCTCTCAGAGGAATAGGAAAACATTTCGAATCTCTCTCTATTTTGTTCTTAAAGGTCAGTTCTTGGGATATTGACGACTACTGTCTGAGAGATGCTGCGGGGAGATTTTCAGGATTGTGTGGTCTTTGAGGCGGGTGTTTTTTAAGACAACATTGACCACTGTTCAGTGTCCACATGATCATTGTAAGGTTGCAATGCCACATGATAGTTGGTTACATAAGACACAATTCCAGTGACTGAAGGTGGTTATACTGCATGGTGGCGTGTTCAAGATGGCACTGGCATCTTTGAGCGGGGCCTGGCTGTGCAGCACCATTTGATTTTTAAGCGCCCTAGAGATCTGGTGGTTGTTGCTGTTGTCCTTTCCTGGGAAAGTCACAAGAGAAGTTCCAGTCCAGGTGAACCTGGAGTTTACAGCGTTGCTTTTGTTTCTGTTTTATGTTTTGCTTTGTTTTTTAAATTTACCGATAGCTGATGATACTATTGCCTGCATGCTATTTCTAGTGAGTGCTAAATACAGTGTGGTCCAATGACAATAACAGCCCATGGTACTGCCAGGGCTGTCCGTGGGCATATCAGTGAAAGCCCCCATGTGGGTGGAAGAAACCTGTCATTTCCTTCTTACATGTGTTTGAAGTACTAAATGAATAATTTGCTCTTCTTAGGAAAAAATGACACGACAACAAAAACTTTTTTAATTAAGGGTTTTATATAATGGATATGCCCCACCCCTCAACCTAAAAAAAGAAAAGAAAGAGCATCACTCCACACCCCAGAGGGCTAAGCCCAGGGCAGCTCTGAATGCATTTCCAGCTTCCAAGCTGCTGCTGAGCCCATGAGTGACCGCAGGGCTGAGGAGCCTCTCAGAGGTTCAGCAAGACCAAGGTCAGCCAGAAAAGCGCCGGGCCCAGACAATATCATAGAATCCTGACACCACAGCCAGAGCCTCACAGGCACTGAGAGCTCTGCCTTTCCACACAGCCCCATTCCTGCTCAGGAATTCTTCCAGTTTACCAAAGACAGAACTGAGGCTTGCCCAAAGCCCTGGTGTGTGGAGTACATCAGAAAACTCAGTTACCCCTTACTTGTTTAAAAAGGTATACGGTTGTAGCATCTAGTTTTTTGTTAATAGAGGTCTATCAATTAGTTTCATATTGTTCATCAATATCAACAATTTGCAATACCTGATAGTTTGATTTGGTTTGTTCAAGGAGTCCTTACTGCTTGATGACTGAGGGTGGTCAATAAAGGATTGGTTGTACTTGTTCCTATGAGGCCTTGGCTTCAGCTTCATAGGCCCCTGCTCTGGAAGCAGAGAAAGTAAGATTCAGCTTACAGATGTTGGACTGCATCAGACTCCACCCAGCTGGCTGATGAAGTAGATGTTAGTGTGATCAGGGATCTCCTGGCACCGTGGAAGCTGCAGGCATCTAGCATCTCCCCTGGACCAGCTGTGTTGACATCACCTTGGAGCTCGTTAGAAATGCAGATGCCCAAACTCATCTCCGACCTGCTGAATCAGAACCTGCATCTCAATAACATCTCCAGGCAATGTATATACCCATTAAAGTTTAAAGTTTAAAAAGCACTGGTCTACCTACAAGATATAAACTTCATCAGAGTACATTCAACCCCTCCCCATCCTCATCTTTCTCTTCCTCATCCTCCTCTTCCTCTCTCTCACAGATGTCCAGTCCATGTCCAGAATACTCCAGGGCCCCTCCCATTTGTCAATAATCAGAGACCCCCCTGGAAGGACTGAGAAGCACAAGCCAGGTAATCTAGAAGCTCAAGGTTCTCACTGGTCAGTCAGGATGTACCAGCAGAAGCCAAGGCCTTGCCACTTCCTCTATAAAATAATGCCCCCTTGTAAAAAGTAAAAACATAGACAAGACAGCTCATGAAGGAAAACTGATGATGGAGACTTGGGAGGAACCAGCCCTTCCAGATGTCCCCATAGTCCACCTCCTTCTTGAGTTTTCCTATCTCTCCACCTTCCCTGCCCCACACCAGTAATACTCAATGTGTGGTCCACAGCCTCCTGCCAGTCTGTGAATTGATTTTTACTAGTCCATGACAAGTTAAGCAGAAAAATTGAAGCAAGAATTTAGAAGCTTTTAGAGCAACCTGACAAAGTAATTTTATGTTTGTTTAATACAATCATAAAAATCAGGGCTTGTATTTTGTATGTCTTCTTAATTTCATTTTTCTAGTAGTTTTATTCTATTGTCTCTACAAAAATATAGGCCTGCAATGAATTGGAAATAAAAAAGAAAAACAGGTCTTTCAAGACAGATAGGTGAGAAGTCCTATCCTACACACAGACACACAGACACACACACACACACACACTATTGGCCTGGCCTCTCAGGCACTTTGCTCTCTGCCTAGAATACCTCTTCTCTCCACCCAGCTCTATTTGCATGGCTGAAAACATCCTTTTCCCTTTGTTTAGAAAAGAATGAGCCAGGATTTTTCCAAATGAACAATTACTAAGAAAATTGAAGAAAAATAAAATCTCAAAAAATAACATAAAGTAGAGATTTCAAAGGAGGCCCTGCCCTTCAGCCCAGATTCACTGGTTTCCCTGATGTCAGCCCATGGAGTCCCAAAGCCCCATTTCCAGTCCTCAGTTATCACAGCAGGAACCTGCTTCTGCTCTGCAGGACACTGCTGGGCTGGGCCATCTCCAAGAAAGAATGGGGACATCCACCATTCTCTAGAGGCAGACCCTGCAGACACTGAGGAGGGGTACCCTGGGGAGACCAGAGAGCTGCTTCCCTACTTCCCCTTTTCCATAGCCCTCCTGGCCTGCCACAGCTCCACTGGCCATGCTAGCCACAGGACTCCCCGCCAGTAGCCTCCTCACAGTCTCAAGGGTCTGCCCTGTGAAACATTGCTTCTCGCTTCAAGTCAAAGCTAAATGCAAACACTTATTCAACCAGAGTGACTTGTCTGTGCCTCCTCTTAGGGACCTGGGTTCTGTGGGGTCATATTACCTACAGGGTAAAAAGAGAGAAAAGAACTCTAGCTGGGTTGAGGGTGGAGAGGCAACCTGGAGCTACTCCTTAAGTGAGAGAGCAGGAAAAAAAACCTCCACCTGGGAGCCTTGTGGCTGCCCTCTGGTGGCGCTCTCAGGTATTTGAGGTCTTGCGCTGGCTTATACTGATCTGACCCACTCACTGGACGGCTTCAGTGTAAGATGTGATTAGACACCCGTGCTTGTTTTGTATGTGAATACACAATCTAGATACAAGCAATAACAGTGAAACGTGGCCCTTCTCTAAACCTGGAAGATTGAACACATTGGGATTTCTTTCAGTTCCAGATTTGTTCTCTTAGATTTGGCTAAGAAGTAAGGCTTTATTTAAATAAGCATCCACCAAATAGCTCTGTGTCCTTCATCTTCATATCGACTGTGATAACAGTGACTACTGACAGGGTGTACAAGATGAGAAAGACCCAGGCTTTTCCCTCCAGTATTGGGATCTTTTGTGTCCTGCCACCTGTTCACATCTCCCTCTGCACTGCTGAAGAGGCTACATACAGTTGGCAGGACCTGCAGCCGACAGCACGTCTGCTCCTTCAGCATTCATCACTTGCTGTGCCTTTGCTCAGAGGGGCCCTTCTCTCAGGTTCTTTGGAATAAGAACCCATGTTGAACTTGTTCTGGAATTCTTTCCCACATGGGGCACAGATTCTTATTGTGACTGATCCTCGCAGGAGTATTATGATTACTGGGACCATCAGCTTGAGTTCTTGACCCCATGAGGCTTACACATGCTCGATGCTCTTTAGTGTTGGTTGGATGCATTAGTGTGCACAAGATGGGAACCAGGTGTTCGATGAGTGAGTGAATGCCTGCATGAGCTTCCCGTTTCCCCCTCTCTACCTCAAGAGAGCGCAGTGTGGTTTTGTTTCTGTTTTATGCAGGCTTCCTTCAAACCTCTGGGAAGGTGTATCTTTGCCTCAAAATCAGACAGACCTAAGCCAAAGATCCCTTCCATCCAGACTCCTGCAAGCTGTTTCATCCCACTCACTTTCTCCTCTCTCCTCATTTTCTCCCTCTCCAGCTGTGTGCACCATGCCTCTAGTTCATCTAAGACTCCACTCCCTCTACTTCTCCCCAGCAGGGCCAGGATCAGGGTGAGACAAGAGAGGCACCTCAGGCACAAAAGTTAAGGAGGCACTTAGGCTCAAAGCGGTGCCAGCGCCATCTCATGAGAAGTAAGGCCATTTCGCATCCATTTCCCATCTCCAGAGGCTCAGCAACAGTGGGCGTTTCTAAGGAGTGACAGAGACAGGCTCCTTCCAGGGTCTTCTCCCTCTAGACCAGACTTCCTGCCATGTCATGGCACTGCTGCCTAAGCTGGCTAGCCAGGGAGGGGTGCACACGGGCTCCGTTGCCCCAGGCAGCCTCTTGGTCTGTGGCTGCTCATAGCATGGTACCTGCTGACAGATTAAATGAAAGCAGACACAAAGACAGGGCTTAGGTGGGATCCTACCTTCCCCTTTCAGTCCCCATCCCACACCACCCCCTCAAAGCAGTGCCCAGAGGCCTCCCCACTCCCTAGTAACACCCTTCCTCTTTGGCTTCCACCTTTGGCTCCCAAAAAGCCTGCTAAATGCCCGCTCCTTCCAGCTGCTTTGCCTCTGCCTCCTTTCCTACCTGGCTCCCCTTCTCTCTCAGCTCCTCAGGCACCCCACCTTTCTTTCCCTTCTCCATCTTTCCTCCTGGGAGAAGTGTGGCCCCATTCTGCCTGCAGGCACAAAGCTTCACCCAAATTCCACCCCGCCCTGGAACTCCACATCAAGTGGTTCAGGGTTAATGGTCAAGTTCAGGCAGCTTATGTGACCTTGGTCAACACCTGCTCCCTCACTCCCAGCCCGAAGTGAAGGTGGGCTAATGGTGGGTGCAGGCTGTTCCACATGGCAGATGGAGCTACTATGCCTGCCTCGGCGACCAACGCAGCAGATGCAGCTGAGAAAGGCCCCAGGGAATGGAGTCGCAGCACTGGCTGCCAGCTGCTCTCTTAATTAAGGAATGTGGGGAGTGGCCCCTTTGAACTCACCAGCTAATTTACTCCTGTGCACTCCCCTCTGTGGCTGGGTAATTAATATGGTGTGAACCAGTGATTAGCAAGTAGAGAGAACCTGCCTGCCACAGGCTTAACCCTTCCCTGCTTCTGGAAAGAATCACCACCTTCTTAGTTCATCTTTCTCCAGTGGTCACATGGGCAGTGAGTTTTTCCCTTTGGGGAGGTGGAATATTTTTCAGTCTTCACTCCACCTCCTCCTACCCCCTTTCTCAGCTTCCCCAAAACTCCCCTCAAGGAAAAGGGCTTCAGGTGGGGGAAGGACTGCAATTCATTCCTTGCTTGGATGGACAACTATGGGTGACCAGCTCTGCTTAGTGGCAATGTAACTGCCCACTGCCTTCTCCAAAGGAATTCAGGATCTGGCTCCACGTTGACCCCATACCTGCATCCCACAGCCCTCCCAGTCCTAGGCTTTGACATTTTAGAATCATTCAATCCAATCCCCAACAGATGCCTGGAGGGCTTTGCCTCATCGAAAGCCTGTCCTTGGCAATATACAGGGTGCAGAAATGAAGGAGATCCCTCCCCTCATGGAGCTCCCAGTCTGCGAGCAGAGAGTCAGAACAGGGGACTGCCCAGCCTGAAACATGCCTTTATCTGATTTACCCAGGTTTCCCTGCTTCCCTCTCCCTGGCCATTTAGTAGCAACAGTTAGTATTTGAGTGCTAACTGCACCCGACCCCAATTTAAACCTTCACATGTGTTCATTGGCAATACTAAGAGGTAGGTATTGTTAGTGATTCCCATTTCACAGGTGAAGATACTGAAACACAGGGAAGTTACTTTGCTCAAGGTTTCACAGCCAAGATTTGAACTCAAAAAGTCTGATTCATGTTTGAGTTCTGAACTCCTGCCCTCATCTGATTGTATTCTTAAGTCTCACCTCAAATACCACCCCCTCCACAGAGCCCTCCCCAGCCCCCCACCTGCCCTGGCAGGGTCAAATCTGTCCTCTGGCTCTCACAGCCTCCAGGACGTACATCTGACATTGCTCTTGCTACACTGGTTATAATTATTGGCTTATATATCCCATCTTCTGTGAACTCCTTAAGGTCAGGGGCTAAGCTTTCATCTCTGTGTCCCTAGGTCCTGGCACCTAAGTAGATGCTCAATAAATGCCTGATGAATGAATGATGGAATTGGCAAAGGAGTCGTAAATGAGTTCCCTCCCTTGCCCTCTCCACCCCCACGCCAGGCAGCTTCCCAGTTCTGCCCTTTTCTCGGTACTCCAGACATTTCTTTCATATGCAGGCCCTTCTCCTTCTCACAGGAGAAAAGGGCAGACAATAGCTGCTGTTCAGGTTCCCCTGCCCCTTTATTCTCTCCCAACCTGCCCTGCTGCTGTCCTCCCACTCCCACTTAAAACAGGCAACAGTCCCTCCCTTCAAGCAGCGCTTCCGGAGCGTTCCCCCAGTCCACCAGCCACAGACTCACCCTGAGTGGGGGTGCTTGTTATAACCACAGATTTCTGGGCCCTAGCTCAGCCTGATGGCACCTCTGAGAATCCAAGTGCTGAACACGGTTGAGAGTCACTTGTCTCCAGAATAACTTAACCCAGTTTTCAAGGCCTCCACAATCTGCCCCCAACCTCCTTTTCCATTCTTCCCACCCAGCCCTGAAGGATTCCTGTCTGCTGTCACTTGTCCTCTGTGGAGCCTACTTGGTATTTTCCCACGGCCACATCCCTGCACGCTGTGCTCTCCCCTCCTACCCAGAGCCCACCCCCAACCTCTGGCTCTCTCCTTTCCTCATCCTATCTAAACCATGCCCATCTTCAAGGCACAGCTCAAATTTCACCTTCTCGAGAAGCGTCCCCTGCCCAGATCCACGAAGCCCTCTTTCCCACCCACTTCTGAGGGCTGACTACCTGTTTGCACAAAGTGGTGTCTGTCTGCAGATAAGCCTTCACTTTCCCTGGTGTACCTATCTCTACATTTTGGTTGTGAGTACCTGGAGGGCAAATGCCTTATCCCAAAATCCTCCTGCTCACCACCATATGCCAGTCAGAAGGAGGAATCTTGACTCAGAACAGGATGCCCCGAAAGTGAAAACATCCAGAATAAAGTGGAAGTTGGCCCTGGGCCTCGCTAGGCTTTCAGGAGCAGATTCTTGTAAGTCAGCCTCTTTCACATGCACATGGTTGGCTAACACATGGCGACAACAGCCCCCACACAAGCCACATCTTCCTTGCTGGATCTCACTGGCCTCCCTGCATCCCAGCCTGCCTTACTGCGATCTGTCCCCCTCAGTCTAGCTAAAAATCCTTCTGTGGCCTCCTGTGGCCCTGAGAATGAGGACTAACTCTCTGCTCTGCATGCAGGCCCTCCTGAGTCAGGCCTTCTTCTCTAGGCTGGTCGCCCACAGTTATTCTTCCCTCCAGCCATCCCAAGCCAGAAGGCCTCCTTCTCAGAACTATATGCCCCATCCTATATGCCTAGTTCCTGGCTGCCCCATCCTATATGCCTAGTTCCTGGCTGAGTCCAAAGCTCAGTGTCCAGTTTGATTGACAGGTGAGAGGCTGTGCAGGGCCAGATACAATGAGCCACACTCCAGACTAGCAGGAATTTTCCTTAGGGGCAACACGTCCTCTAAAAAACTTTCCCTTACAAGAAACCAGGAAACTTGAAATGAGAAGAGAAACAGGATGAGGAGGGGGTGACTGTGGCAAAATAGACCACACTTCAAAAGTTGAGGTTTAAGTTCCAGCTCTGCACCTCTGTGACCTCTGCAGGGGGCCTAACCTCACTCTGGTTTTCACGTTTTCCCATTTCTAACTGGATAACAAGGTGATCCTCTCAGGAGTGTTGCAAGGCTTACATAAAGCCAAACGCATAGCCATGTCTAGAATGTACTCACTCACTTAACAAATACTCATGAAACATCTGTAATGTGCCGAGCACTGAGGGCAACACAGAAAGGAATAAAAGACCATGCTGGCTAAACAGTCTGTGAAGGCCAGAAAACTGTCATCAACAACACATCAAGAGTAAAGAGGGAGGTGTGAGAATGCACAGGGCACAAGGAGAGGGCCTCTCACCTGCCTGTGGTCAGGAAGCCTGGAAGGACATCCTCGCTGACTGCACAGCCACGCTCTGTTTGCAAGGATAAAAGGAGCAGCAGGCCTAGTCGGGGGAAGGGGGGAAAGTACCACACAGGGAAGTGTGAAATCAGTAGTTCTGAGAAGGAGGCCTTCTGGCTTGGGATGGTTGGAGGGAAGAATACCTGTGGGCGACCAGCCTGGAGAAGAAGGCCTGACTCAGGAGGGCCTGCATGCAGAGCAGAGAGTTAGTCCTCATTCTCAGGGCCACGGGAGGCCACAGAAGGATTTTTAGCTAGACTGAGGGGGACAGATCGCAGTAAGGCAGGCTGGGATGCAGGGAGGCCAGTGAGATCCAGCAAGGAGGATGTGGCTTGTGTGGGGGCTGTTGTCGCCATGTGTTAGCCAACCATGTGCATGTGAAAGAGGCTGACTTACAAGAATCTGCTCCTGAAAGCCTAGCGAGGCCCAGGGCCAACTTCCACTTTATTCTGGATGTTTTCACTTTTGGGGCATCCTATTCTGAGTCAAGATTCCTCCTTCTGAACATGGGACTTCCCAGAAGGACCACAGCTCCTCCCGTGCACCCACTCAGCCCGGGAGGTTCTGGATTTTGGTTGTTGAAGGAGTTTACCTGCCTCACCAGAGAAGGATGGCCATGAGGCCCCTGTGGAGTCTGCTTCTCTGGGAAGGTAAGTGGGGCAGGCAGACAGCCGGTCCTTGGAGAGCTGAAGGCCCCTCCCCAGCTGCCTTCGCCAGACATCTGGGCAGGGCTCCCTCAACCCGAGTGAGAACCCAGAAGCTGAGGGTGGGTAGGTGGGTAGGGAAGACTAGAACAAGCTCTTGGGCAACATTTTAAGCTAGGCAGATACAAAGAAATGCAGGGTCCTGGGAGGAAGAAGGTGGCAGCTTGAGGGGTATTTTTATCTGTGGGACATGAGCTGTTTTGTGGCCAAGGGCAGTAAAAATGGAGCCAGCGGAAGTCGGCTGTGAGAATGGTGAGGACCCAGCAGTGTTAGCACGCAGAAGCTCTACAGAGTTTGAGGAGAGAAGCAGAGGGCAGGACAGAGCAGTGTTCCCCACAATCAGCAGAGCGTGTTTTCAGCAGCCTGTGGGGGAGCTGAGGTCCCTCCCTGCAGGCCTTTTTAAGGGGAGGCAAGTACTAAGTAGGGATGAGAGAGGCTAAATACGGCCCACGTGGATGTGGGGGTGGCTGATGGTGGTGTGATGTTGGGATGGCTGACACACGGGGTCTCCTCCACACTGGGCGATCCCTCTATCCATCTGATGCCTGAGTTCCCTTCCTTGGTCAACAAGCAGCCAATGTGACATGGGTCAGCACTGCCAGGCCATGGATGAGGGTTTATGGGGTGCGGCAAAGATTAAGATGCCATTGTTTACATCAGAGGCTTATAGGGACTTTGGGTTGCTTTGTCTCTTTTCCCTGCCTGGGTTCCTTGCCCTGAGAGCTCCAAAGCCTGCAGATTTCTTCAACATTTCTAAACGTGTGCAGGAAATCACACCTTAACCTCAAAAAAGGCCTCGGTCTGTTTGGCTCACAAAATCTTTCAAATCATCGGACATGTGAGACAAAAATAATTTGCCTTTTTTTTTTTTTTTTGAGACTGAGTCTTGCTCTGTCGCCCAGGTTGGAGTGCAGTGGTGCATCTTGGCTCACTGTAACCTCTGCCTCCTGGGTTCAAGTGTTTCTCCTGTCTCAGCCTCCCAAGTAGCTGGGATTACAGGTCCCTGACACCACACCTGGCTAATTTTTGTGTTTTTAGTAGAGATGGGGTTTTATCATGTTGACCAGGCTGGTCTCAAACTCCTGACCTCAAATGATCCGCCCTCCTCAGCCTCCCAAAGTGCTGGAATTACAGGCATGAGCCACCACACCCAGCCCAAAAATAATTTTTCAAATGGCCCTTAATGATAAAAGATCTGTGTGACTGACCTGGTAAAGACCCCTTATTTTTCAGTGGTACTGAAGCCTGAGGGGTGGGGGGTGATGTGCAGAAGGCCACACAGCTGATCGTGGCAGCACCAGGAGCGGGTAGAAGCTAGGTCTTGGTTGACATCCAGTGCAATGCTCTTTGTGTGTTACATTCCTACTCTGAGTTGACACTGAAGCTTTCTTCAGTGTGAGAGGAGGTTGTTGGGCCTGGAGGACAGTGAGGCGGAGGAGGGACTGGAATTATCATGGCCGACTGAGCAACCATCCAGAACACAGCTCATTGACCAAACCTTCATCACCTCTTATTCTTCCCTACACCCTGTGCCAGTGACAGGCATGGGGTCAGTCCTCAGCAGGGTAGGTGATTTATTCAATACCATTTACTAGGCTTCTCCCACACTCTGTTCCTAAACAGTGGTGGGCACTGGAAGCACAATGATGGAGAGAAAGAGCTCACAGTCTAGTGGGAGACGGTGACTCACAAACAGGCAATAATAATAGAGGGATAAGGGTAGTCAGCATGGTGACCCCAGGCCACTGTGAGAACACAAGAGAGAATATGTAATCTCTCTTGGTTATATTACCTATGAGGGATAGGGGAGGTCAGAGGAGGCAGTGATGCTACAAGAGTGGGCAGAAATTAGTCAGCAAAGGAGTCAGAGGGGCATTTCAAGCAGAAGTGTCTCCTATACACCCCTGACTCAAATACAGTCCCCAAAAGCAGCATCTTGCGGTCTTGCCCCCTGTCTGTTTCTCCTCCTGTTCTGGATCACAGAGAATAATATCCAGTGGATCCCAAGGACCTGGGAGCCATCCTTGACTCCTTTTTCTCCTTCACTCCCCAGAGCTAATCTATTACCAAATCCTACTGATTACACCATCTTCATGTTTCTCAATTCCTCCCACTTCTTTCCATCCCAGTTGCTCCCTTCCTCAATTCAAGTTGCCATCACTTCTCCGTTGGACTAACGTGAACAGCCTCAGTCCTGCCCACCTCCAGTGCATTCTCCACATCTCTGCTGGAGTGATCTTTCTAACCATGCATCTAATCCTGTTACGCTCCTGCTTAAAACCCACCTGAGACCCCCCATTGCTCTACAGATAAAGCTCAAACTCCAGTATTGCTTTCAGGGCCCTACATGATCTGACTCCCACTGACACTGCAGTGTAATTTCCTACTCCTCACACAGAAAACTACTCTCAGTTCCCCGTGGCACCAACTCTCCCCCTCCAGGCCTTTGTCAGTACTATGCCCTCTGCCGGTGACACTTCCCTATCCTGCTCCAAGCCGCCCTCCGCTTGGCCTGGCTGATTCCCATTCCTCTTCAAGGCTCAGCTTAACAATTTGTTTTCTGAGCCCATCAAGGCTGGGTGAGGTCCCCTGTCACCCTACCTGTGTTCTCCCAGGGCATCCCATTTTTCCCTTCATGGTATTTAACAGAATTCATTTTAATTGCTTTCTTGAATGTCTGGCTTCCTCTGTAAGCTCCATGAATGCAGACACTGGGGTTATCTTCCATATGTTTTATCCCCGGTACCTGGCACAGTGTACCCTCAACTTGAGTGGAGGGAGTGTCAGTGGAGGGGCCCCAGTTCACCCCATAGCACCTCAGATGCATGCAAAAGAAGGATGAGGAGCGTGGGGCAGGCAGAGTGACCAGGGGCTCTGTTCTTTCAGCCCTACTTCCCATTATAGTTACCGGTGCCCAAGTGCTGAGCAAAGTTGGGGGCTCGGTGCTGCTGGTGGCAGCACGCCCTCCCGGCTTCCAAGTCCGTGAGGCTATCTGGCGATCTCTCTGGCCTTCAGAGGAGCTCCTGGCCACATTTTTCCGAGGCTCCCTGGAGACTCTGTACCACTCCCGCTTCCTGGGCCGAGCCCAGCTACACAGCAACCTCAGCCTGGAGCTCGGGCCACTGGAGTCTGGAGACAGCGGCAACTTCTCTGTGTTGATGGTGGACACAAGGGGCAAGACCTGGACCCAGACCCTCCAGCTAAAAGTGTACGGTGAGTGTGTCTAACACTGGCTGCCTGACCCTCTTCTCCCACAAAGCACCAGACAAGCATCCTGAGTCATAGCAGCCAGGGAGAGCTGGGTTCCAGAAAGCTCTGGTCTCTGACCATGTTGCTGACTCAGGGAACAGCTGCTCCCTGGTAGTCACGTCTAAGAAAATTCCTCCTGGCTGCAGCAGCCAGGCTTTGCCGTTTCACAGTGCTTGCCTGAACTCTAGCTCAGTCTTTTCTTAGCTCAGTGGCCTTAGACACAATGCTTAGCCTCCCTGGCCTTCACCTTTCTCCTTTGTAAATGGGCACTGTAATACTACCATGTAGAGTACCCACAGGGTGAAATGCAGTGGGATTTGCAGTGACATCCAAGACAGAGCCTGGCCTGTGCTTCCTCAGTTCTAAAGGATCGTCATAGACTATAAGATGTGCCACTAGTCTATGTACCACTATAAAGGGAAAAAAAAATGATGTTACATACTAAACTATGACATAATGGATTTATTTAAAAATCAAATTATAATGAAACTATGACTAAAAGTATAGAATTTACACATTTCTTACAAGGGCTTCTTAGAAAGATTTTAACTATATATGATTCATGGGTTCTCTCAGTCATTCATCATTGCAAAACAAACCATCCCAAAACTTACTGACTGAAAACAACGACGATGTTTACTTCTCATAATTCTGTGGGTTGGCAGGCCCAGCTGGGTGCAACTTCTGCTTCACATGGGTCTGCAGAGCCCTTCACACAGCTACATTCAGCACCTCAGTTGGCTGCATGGACTGGGGGCTGGGTGGACCTTGTTTCCAAACAACTCCACCTCCACCACAGCCACCTCCACCACCTTCATCATTTGTCTTCTGGTCAAGAAAAAGGGGCTTTCAGCTCTCATTTATCTACCTAATGGGTTAGAAAAGAGGCATAGGTGACCCTAAATCACTGTTTCAGTAAAACCTTAGAAATTTAGATAAAGTGGAAGAGAGGGGAGTCCAGCTTTAAGAATGGAAAGCAGAGGTAGCAGCTTGGAAGAGGGTAGTCATGAGGGAGATAAAGGCTGTAAGCAAATTGGGGAGGTGCCTTGAATTACGCCGGGC
Source organism: Rhinopithecus roxellana (assembly GCF_007565055.1). Taxonomy (NCBI): domain Eukaryota; kingdom Metazoa; phylum Chordata; class Mammalia; order Primates; family Cercopithecidae; genus Rhinopithecus; species Rhinopithecus roxellana. The sequence goes on along the minus strand of NC_044556.1, from coordinate 56,791,975 downwards.
CAGCTAACTGGCTGTCCTTGGGCAAGCCATGCAGGGTGCCAATGCAGTTGCAGGTGTCTTTCTGGATGCACACAGCCCTGAGCCTCATCTTGGCAAGCAGAGTACTGGCTGTATTTCAGCACCCCCACCCCCTACCACCTGTTACCCTGTGACCCCCTTAGCCCAATGTCCTTGTGCAGTGAATAACCTACCCTACCATACAGTCAGCCCCTGGAGCCCCTCCTCCGGTCTAAGTCTCAGCTGCTGCACATGTGAAATGAGGACATTGAATGTAATAATACATGCAGCACCCACACCACTAAGCTCTAAAATGCCTTGTTCTCAGCATCTGAATTACAGATTTTAAGGAAATTGCTGTTTTATTGCTTCCAAATACATAGCGTGATTAGAACTAATTGCACGAAGCTGCCAAGCAGCCATCCTTAGGAGCTCTGCTTTGACAATAGATAAGAATGATTTGAATTAGCAGATCAGTTACTAGAAATGTCAATGGGTGTTTCTACTGTGCTTGATCGTGTTTGGAAGCAGCTTGTCCTCTTAAGTGATGTAAATATCCCCCCTGTAATCTTTGTTTATACTATTAGTGTGCCCAGCAAATCATTTCTCTTTCATATCACAAATCCCACCAGACTGAACTGGCATTAACGAGGTTTTTCTCTGCTTGACTTTGGAATGCTGTCAGAGACTGAGCTCTCCCGTTGTTACCAGAATGCTCTCCCACTGGCCTCATTTCCACTGAGACTCAGGATTTACTCATCAACCTGTATAGGAAGGGGGATCCGTGGCCTAGGACACCAGGATATCGGTTTGTTCAGTGACCAGGTATCGAGCACCCACTATTTGCCAGCACTAGACAGCTAAGGTTACTGAGCTAATAAGACAGAGACCTCACCTCTAGGCCCCTCCACAGTATTTTGCACCCTCATAATTATTTTATTAATTATTCATAATCATTTGTCAGTATTTGTCTTTCTCACCAAACTGTAAGCTCCAGAAGGCTAGGAATGTGTTTGTTTTCTTGCCTGACTTAATAAATGCTTGTCATCTCTTATTGACTGACTGACATATTGTGAGATAAATACTACAGAAAGAGATAGAGTGCTTGGAGAGCTCAGAGCCATGCCTGGGAAGGCTTCACAGTCAAGGCATTAAGCAATGTGTTCAAACCGGGCCTTGAAGGATGGGTAGGAGTTTTCTGGGAGGACAAGAAGGGAAAGGCATCTATGTGCACAGATGAACCATGTGAAAGCATGAAAGATATTTAAGAGCATGACATATTTGGGAAAACTGCAAATTAGGATGAGCAGGGAGAAGCAGCAGGAGGTACAGCTGGAGAGATGGGCATGAATCATTTCCCGAAAGGTTTTGAATATCAAGCTAAGGAATTCAGCTTCTGTCCTGTGGGCAGTGGAAAGCCAGACAAGATTTCGGAACAAGAGAGGCCTAGTCAGAGGTGGCATCTAACCCTGGGTGCATCCCAGAGCCAGAGATATGGGCCCTGCCCAGCATCCCTGGGACCCATACCTGTTGTACTTTTCTTTCCCAGATGCAGTGCCCAGGCCCGTGGTACAAGTGTTCATTGCTGTAGGAGGGGATGCTCAGCCCCCCAAAACCTGCCAGGTTTTCTTGTCCTGTTGGGCCCCCAACATCAGTGAAATAACCTATAGCTGGCGACGGGAGACAACCATGGACTTTGGTATGGAATCACACAGCCTCTTCACAGACGGACAGGTGCTGAGCATATCCCTGGGACCAGGAGACAGAGGTGTGGCCTATTCCTGCATTGTCTCCAACCCTGTCAGCTGGGACTTGGCCACAGTCACGCCCTGGGACAGCTGCCTTCATGAAGCAGGTACGGCAAGGGTCAGCAGTCAATGGTTGAGGGCTTATGAAGCATCAAGTCCACCTCTGACCCCACCCCTCCATGTTCAGCACCAGGGAAGGCCTCCTACAAAGATGTGCTGCTGGTGGCAGTGCCTGTCTCGCTGCTCCTGATGCTGGTTACTCTATTCTCTGCCTGGCACTGGGGCCCCTGCTCAGGTAGGAATCCTGCAGGTACAGGAGGTAGGTGGAGGAGGTGGAGTTCCTGGCGGGGAGGGCGTCTTGGACCTCCGCCTATTTAGGCTTCAGATGGTCTGCCCCTTCTTACCTCTCCCACCTCATCTCTTGGCCTTCTCTAGCTCATATCTTGGTTTCCAACCAGACTCAACTACTTGAAGTTTCTTTTGCAGTTCTCCAAATGAACTGTTCCCTCACATCCATCTGCAGACCTTTGTACATAATATTCCCTCTGCCTGGAACACACTTTCCATGATTTCCCACCCAGCCTCCCCCCTTCATGTGGCTAACTCATACTCAGTCTTCAAGGTGTGCTTGCTCCAGAAAGCCTTCCCTGACCTCCCCCACACTCAGGCTGATTAATGTCTTTTCTTTAATCTCCATTGCTTACCCCAATCAGAGAACTATTTACATTTACTTCCCCACTGAATTCTGAGCCCTTAAAAGGAGGATGCTGGGTCACCACTGGGCATGTCAGTGGTTCCTAAAACACAAGGGTTCCTGAAACATAGCTGGCATCGACAAACATTGTTGAGTGGGAGTCTAGACGACTCCCAACCCCTTCTTGCCTGAGATTTCTATAAAATGTCTCCTTAAGAGAAGCTACTCCCTGGCCAGTGGCTGATAGGGCTGCCTTCTTGAGAAGAGGAAGGAAGAGGAAACTCCGAGATCAGACCAGGTTCTAAGCTCTACATCCAGCTCAGTCCCTTCCTCTGCCCCAGGATGCCCTGCCCCTGAAAGAACTACCCGACTGACCAGGGCTCCATGGTCATTTCCATCCCAGGCTGTCGGAGCTGGCTTATCCCAAGGTGGAGAAAGGGGGTCAGCAAGGAGGAGGCACTGAGGCCTCATTATGATGGGTATGTCCTAGAAGGCAGGGTCTGGGTCCAGCCTGTAAGCACGGGGACAGGCAGTGCTGATTCCTGTTCATCCTCTCCAGCAGGGAGGAGGGCAAGAGGGATCAGCTGAGGCTGCACTCCATCTGAAAGCCCCATCTGCTGTGGGAGGGTGTGGCCCTGGCCCCTGCCCCAAGAGTCCCCAGGATTTGTGATAAGAAAATGGAAGCCAGGAATGAGCAGGGAAAAAAATAGCTTTATTGAGATATAATTCACATAGCATACAAGTCACCTATTTAAAGTATACAATTCAATGCCTTTTAGTGTATTCGCAGAGTTGTGCATCCATCTCCACAACCAATTTTAAAACAGTTCCATTACCTCCCCCAAAACCCCGTAACCCCTTAGCCATCACCTCCCAATTCCCCCATTCCTCCCACAGCACTAATCTACTTTCTGCCTCTATGCTTTTGTCTTTCCTGGACATTTCATATAAATAGAACTATACACTATGTGGCCCTTTGGCCAGGTTTTTTTCACCTAGTGTCATGTCCTCAAGGCTCGTAAAATAGCATCTTTGGCCGCTGAGAAGGGACCCAACCACCTAGGATAGTAGAAAGCTCCACGCAGGCAGTCCAGAAGCTGGTGCTGGCTCTGCCTCATGGCTTCTGTCCAGTTATTTAACTGGGTCCACCACAGGCCTAACTTTCCATACCTTCTGCAATTAAACGTACGGCATAGTTGTAGGCCAAGGTTAGACATTAGGAAGAATTTCCTATTCTTGAAGAGCCTCCCTTTCCAGGGTGTTGGAAGACCAGGAGAAATGTTCCTTTCCCTAAGGTGACCTTGGGCTAACACACTGAGGATTCAGAGGCCTGCGGGCAGGCCAAGGATGCCAAGACTCCAAACATTGGAGGGGTAACTTTCTTTCTGATGTCCTTACCAGGGAAAAAGAAAAAGGATGTCCGTGCTGACAGGGTGGGTCCAGAGACAGAGAACCCCCTTGTGCAGGATCTGCCATAAAGGACAATATGAACTGATGCCTGGACCATCAGTAACCCCACTGCACAGGCACGCGATGCTCAGGGACATAACTGGTGCCTGGAAATCACCATGGTCCTCATACCTCCCATGGGAATCCTGTCCTGCTTGGAAGGAGCAGCCTGGGCAGCCATCACACCACGAGGACAGAAAGCACCAGCACGTTTCGCATTCCCCCTTCTCTCTCCCATCTTCCCATATCCTGGCTCTTCTCTGGGCAAGATGAGCCAAGCAGAACATTCCCTCCAGGACACTGGAAGTTCTCCAGGATCCAGATCCATGGGGACATTAATAGTTCAAGGCATTCCCTCCCCCACCACTATTCATAAAGTATTAACCAACTGGCACCAAAGAATTGCCTCCAGCCTGAGTCTTAGGCTCGAAAATATATTAGATATTTGAACTGATAGAGGAACTCTGAGTCACCCATGCCAGCATCAGCTTCAGCCCCAGACCCTGCAGTTTGAGATTCTGATGCTTCCTGATGGCCAAAGCATTGCTATAAGAAAAGGTCTAGAAACAGGTGAAAGTGAGAGGTGGGGGACAGGTGTTTCTCTTTCTGGCCTAAGGACTTTCAGGTAATCAGAGTTCATGGCCCCTCAGAGGTAAATTGCAGTTGTAGACACCAAGGATGGTTGACAACCCATAGTTGAAATGGGCACTGTTTTACAGGAAACACCATATTAATAGACATCCTCACCATCTCCCTCCACTCTCACGCCTCCTGCAGGATCTGGGAGTGAGGGTGGAGAGTCTTTCCTCACACTCCAGCACAGTGACCAGGAAAAAAATATTGAATTTGCCCCAGCCAACAGGACGTTCTTGCACAACTTCAAGAAAAGCAGCTCAGCTCAGGATGAGTCTTCTTGCCTGAAACTGAGAGAGTGAAGAGCTATAAAACGCTATGCAGAAGGAACATTATGGACAGAAGGGGTATGAGGCACTCTAGAATCTGCCACATTCACTTTCAATGCAAATGCAGACCTACCTTAGTTCAAGGGGAGGGGACAAAGACCCCACCACCCAACAGGAGGACTGTAGAGGTCACTCTGACTCCATCGAACTTTTTATTGTGGCCATCTTAGGAAAATACATTCTGCCCCTGAGTGATTCTGTCTAGAAAAGCTCTGGAGTATTGATTGCTACTGGAAAAACACTTAATGAGCTAAACTTACCCTTGGGGATTATTAGCCGTTAAGGTTCACAGTTTCTCTCACCCAGGTGTAACTGGATTTTTTTGGAGCCTCACTCAAGTCTTGATAACAGAGAGGAAGGAGGTATTGAAGAAACAGGGGTGGGTTTGAAGTACTGTTTTCCCAGGGTGACTTCACTCTCCCCACCTAGGATGTCAGTCCTGTCCAAGGACCTTCCCTCTTCTCCCCAGTTCCCAGGCAATCACTTCACCTTGGACAAAGGATCAGCACAGCTGGCCTCCGGATCCACATCACCACTCCTCCACTCGATTGTTCCCAGATCCTCCCTGCCTGGCCTGCTCAGAGGTTCCCTGCTGGTAACCTGGCTTTATCAAAATCTCATCCCTTTCCCACATGCACTTCTCTCCTATCACCTTCCCCCAAGATTACCTGAACAGGGTCCATGGCCACTCAACCTGTCAGCTTGTGCTGTCCCCACCTGCCACCTACAGTCATGCCATATGCCTGGTCACTGAATCATGCAAAACTGGCCTCAGCCCCTGAAAATGAGTGAAAAGGAAAGCCCAGGATCTGACAAGGAGCCCTGGTGGGTTTCTGGGGAAAAATACAGCACTCCCCACCTTTCTTCTGTTCATCTCCAGGGCCCCACCTCAGATCAAAGCAGCTCTGGATGAGATGGGACCCGCAGCTCTCCCTCCATAAGGTGACTCTTAGCAACCTCATTTCCACAGTGGTTTGTAGTGTGGTGCACCAGGGCCTTGCTGAGCAGATCCACACTGCTCAAATAAAGTTCCCATCCTCAATGACTCACTTGTCAACTAGTGGACTAATGAACTCTCTGCCAAAAAAACACGAAGTGCTTCCGTGAGACCAATTTTGTGCTAATAAGCGTTGAGACTGATGCTTAAAAAGTCACACCACAACAAATATTGATTGAGGGTGCTGCATGTGCTGGGTACATTTCTTGGTATTTGGGAATCAGTAGTGAAGCAAAACCCTTGCCTTTGAGAGTTTATGTTCTGGATAATATAAATAAACAAGTAAGCATACATCAGATGTTGTTAGTTTCTGTTAAGAAAGATAAGGCAGAGTAAAGGGCTACAGAACAATGTGTTGGGGAGACAGGGTCTGTCTTAGATAAATCAATCAATGACAGCTTCAGTGGGGTGCCATTTGAACAGAGGCCCAGTGAAGTGGAGGAGTGAGCGTGCAGTGGCAGAGTGTTCCAGACAAAGAGACCAGAAAATGCAAAGGCCCTAAAGTGACAGCATGGTTGGTGTTTGCAAAGAAGAGAGTGGAGGCCAGAGGGGCTGGATCCAAACAAGGGAGAGAGAGAAGGACAAGAGTCCAGAGAGACGGCCCGGGGCCGCATCATATGGGACTTTGTCAGAATGCCCCTTTGTTGGAGTTACAATGACAGAAAGAACCCCTCAAGAGTCCAGAGATCAGACTCCTCCCAGAACACCCTCTACTTCATTGCTCCAGGATGCTTGTGGTCCGGCCAGAGCCCTCTCCAGATCTTCTTTTGCTTTTTCCTTGTTTTCATTTTATTTTCCTTGAGCAGTAGTTTTTGCATCTGTTCTCCTGTACAAAAGACAAATACAAGAGCTGCTAGGGCAAAGGACTCATGAGACATGATATCAGAGAGAATGGGAAAAGGGCATAGCAAAAGAAAAGGGTTAGAGAGGACATTTTTCTCATCAATGGAGACATGAACATTCAGTGCTTCATTTTTTTAAAAACTGCTGTATGAGCTGAGATTGTGCCACTGCACTTCAACCTGGGTAACAGAGTGAGATTCCGTCTCAATTAAAAAAAAAAAAAAAAAAAAAAAAGCTGCTGCAAACATTAATGACACCTGTAGCAAATCTTCCTTCCATGTGTATTAAGAACTAGCACCTGTTCAGTTAATCACCCTTGGTTACTTACTGATCTTCAGAGGAAGCACTGTCTCCTTCCAGATTTGGCTCCATAGCTACTTGCATCTGTTCTGCATATAGCCTGAAGGAAGGGCCTCTAAAATGGCAACGAATAACTATTGCTAGATCTAGGAAAGTTGTAGTGGCTGCCTCCCCTTGGGCTGTGCCTTAGTCAACATTATCTGCCAGGAGGGGCAGGCTGAGCGCACAGGCAAGTAGTGGGGAGACTCCCACAGCGTGACCAGCCCGGGTCCAGGTCTCAAAGCCACATTTCCACGCAGACACTGAAAAACTGGAGTGTCCTGAAGAGAATGACCAGAATGGTGAAAAGTCTAAAAACCTTACCATATGAGAAATGATTACAGAAACTGGTTATGTTGAGCCTAGAACAAAACACTCACGGGAGCATAGGTTCTCAAATATTTGAAGGGTTATCACATAAGCCCAGACTGTGTAACTGGGGCCAATGGAGCATATCACTAAAAGGCAGATATTGACTCATATGAATAATAGGATCTTAAAGCTGGAAGGAAATCTGTGGTTACTCAGTTCAAGTTTTTTTATTTCTTATGTGGAAACCGAAATCCAAAGAGAATGTTACTCCTCTGAAATTACATAATTAGTGGCACAGTCAGAATTACCTTTCGATTATCTGAATCAGTCCAGTCCCTTCCACTGCACTAGATTACCAAGGAAGAATGTTCTGACAAGTGGGAAAATCCAAATATGAAGTAAACTGTTTCAACGAATCTGCTTAAGCAGAAACCATCTCAGAGCAATACTGTAGACTAGAGACTTATAATAATGAATTATAAATGAAAGAAAGAATGGGCAGGCACTGTGGTGTACACCTGTAGTCCCAACTACTAAGGAGGCTAAGGTGGGAGGATCACTCAAGGCCAGAAGTTCAAGACCAGCCTGGGTAGCACAGTGAGACCCCATCTCTAAAAGAAATAAATAATTAAAATTAAGAAATAAAAAGAATGAATGAATGCATAAAGAGATGGTCAAAAGAGGCCAATGAAAGGATTCTGCTAGGGTGTCAGAAAAAAAGCCATGCTTTCTCTAAAGACAATTTATTCTAGCTTCCCTTCTTGTGCCTTTTTTATAGTATGTTGCTTTGGGGAAGTATCAGAATTGAAAAGAGACTGATAGAAAGTAATAATCCCATTACCAGGAAAAAAAACCCAGCAAATCAGTCAAATAAGTGAATATAACACATATAGTCATTAAACATTTTATATTCTTTAGGAAATTTAAAAATAATAGGAAAATACTTATATCAGTCAAGTTTCTTTGGAGGCAAGCAATAGAAACCAACTCTGGTTTTAACTAAAGTAAAAGAGGAAATGTATTAGAAAGTTGTGAGTAACTTAGAGAACCAAGGAAAATGTTGACCAAGGCTCGGAAAAGACAAAGCCAGGTAGCCTTGAGGATGCAGGCCTCAGGGCCTCCGAAAATAGTTCTGTTCTATCTTCCCCAGTTGCTCACTGAAGATTCAACTCCCCACCAACGGAGCCTGATTGGCCTATTTGAGGCCAAGGGCCCTCCTTTTTGATGGGGTGGGGAGGAGCTGTAGGACCTCGCCAGAAGCATCAACTGGGTTAACAAAATAAAGTACAAAACAAAGCTTGAACAGGTATCTGTAGAACAGGAAATGCACCCATCTGTTCATTCAATAAGCACTTACTATGCACCTACTATGTGTCAGCACCAACTGGGATACGGGAATTACTAAATAGTAGCACCACAAGCCCTGCCCTCAAAGAGCTCACAGACTGGTAAGAAAGCAGTATGTCAACAAAGGATTCCAGTGAGTTCACAGGGACACAGCCCCTAACATGAGCTCAAAGGCACCTCCTGGCCTGTAAGACCTCAGTCCCCAAAGACAGCCAGTCAGGGTCCCAGGGGAAATGGTAAAAGGAGAAAGCATTGCCTGGGAATAAAACTTCAGCTGGCAGGAACAGAAGATGACATGGTATGGTAGTGTCCTGGGGCAGGCCTTCCCACAGCAGCATCACACTTTTGTTTAACCGTGTTGCCTGAACACCAGGACATCTCATGCTGGTAGCTTGTCTTCAGATTTCCCTTGAGATAGTGTAGAAAAGGGAGAGCCGCTCACAAGGGCTGGGGGCTGATTCCATTCTCCTGGTGGTGGTTGGGTGGTCCTGGCTGGGACACCTGGATTGAGATGCTGATGCTGTCCTGTCTGCCACCCCACCCTGTTGGTCTTCAAGCCTGTACCCACTGGCTGGGCCTGCTTAGCCTCCTCAAGAGTCTTCCAAAGTCAGGTAAAGTAATTTGAACTCAGCCTAACCAGAGAGAAAATGAAGAGGTCAGAGCTCTGTCTGCTGGCTGACCCACTCAACCATATGCCCACCTTCAGTTGGCTTAACCGCAGGAGCTCAGAGTTCCAGCATACTCACTGCAGTCCCGCTCCCAGGCCAGGGAGCCACTACCCCCGTTCCCACCCCCCAGCAAAGCAGATACAACCAGTTGATAGCCTGGACCTCTCTCTTCCCTGCTCAAAAATACCTTGGGATCCCTCCTGCCCCTCATTGATAAAAACCTGACAGCCTAACAGTCCCAGAAAATTCCTAACAATCCCCACACACACCCAGGGTGCTGGATCCCTCCTGAGCACTGAGCACAGATCCCCACATGTAGGGATGCCTCCGCATGAGGACATGAGAGAGGCAGATGGCAGAAGGACTGACCGCAGGCCTGGTCACTCCCAGGAGAAGGACAAGAAGTACAGGGGAAGGCCTGAGGCTCTTGGCTTACTTGTTGTTCTGAGGCCTGGGCAGTCAGGAGAAGGTGGAGCTCTCATTCATGCACTCATCTGAGGGAAGCCTACACCAGAGGCCGGAGTCACCAGCCAGCACCTCAACCAGCTCCAGCCAGCTACTAATGGAGTGTTTATTCTTCTGTAGGCTGCGTCTAGAAAGGACAAGCCTAACAGGATGCCTGTCAGTCCATTCCCTATCCAATTACCCCAGGAAGCCACGAGCACAGACAATATCACCCCTACAGCAAGGCAAGAAGGCTGCTGCCCTGGCCTGTACTGCAGAAGGGCAGCTCTGGCTCTCCTCCACAGGCAAGGAGACAACAGTGCTTTCACCTGTAGCTCCCTCTCCCCCTTTTAAATCACATTTCAGAAATACAGATGGGAATTCTGAAGATGGGCTAAAATGCCTACGTGCACCCTGAGTCTGAGGGTAGCTGAGGGGCAGTTTATGGACAAGGTGTGGAGGAAGCTCGGGATGTGCACAGCTGTGAGCACAAGGCTTTTCGCAGTGTGGGCTGGAGCTGCAGGTGAGAAGAGAAAGGATCTGATTTAAGGCCTGGGCAAGGGAGCCAGTTCTTCCTATGCTGGGAGTTCTGGTATGAAACCCCAAAGAGTCCAAGATTTCTGAATCCAAACCTAGCCTTCCAAAGCATTGTGAAGGTATGTTTGTCAAGCTAGGAGGGTAGAACATATTTTACGTAATAATGTGTTAACTCAACTTATAATTACAAATGTCATGGGTGGGCCTCAATATGGGGACCCCTCCCCCTGGACTTTTTCCATCATAATTCCCTCCCACCCCCTGAACCTGACACCTGCCCCATGACGAAGAGGAAACCCCCAGCTCTCACTGCAGCTCAAAATGAGCACAGCAACGTGGGTCTAGAATCACACTCCGGACAGCGGGCTCTGATTTTCTGGAGGACTGATTCACGGGTCCACGGCACTCATTCTCTCAGCACGTCTTTAGTGAGTACACACTCCATGCCAGACACACTAGGAATAGAGCTGTGGGCACCACAGGCGAGTCTCTGCATTCATGAAGCTTGCCGACTAGTAAGGCAGAGACAGACACTGTACAAATGTACACAAATGTTTAATTAAAACTGTGCTAATCTCTACAGAAAAAAATAGCTGAAAACCAAGAGCCAGAATAACAAGGGAGCAAAATATAGCTGGTGGGTGGACAGAGGGAAGGGCCTCCCTGAGGAAGGACAGTCAAGCTGAGGCCAGTGGGGAGAGGAGGAGTCAGCAAAGCAAAGAGTGGGGGAGCTGCCATGCTGGGAATGAGCATCCACAAAAGCCCTTCTAGAAAGATCTCTGCCCTTGTAAGCATCTGAGGGAAAGTCCCCAGGGACAGAGGGCAATGAGCAGGAGGGACTCTGGGAGGAGAGGACGGCAGAGGCCAGATTATGTAGGGTCTGATAGGACATGGAGAAATTTAAAAGTTAATTATAAATGTAAAAGCCGGCCACTGAAGAGCTTTAAAACAGGAAATGACACAATAAGACTCGCATTTTAAAAGATCATGCTGGCAGCTGCATGGAGAATGGATTGAAGGTTCCGAGAGTGAAGGCAGGAAAATGAAGTTATTGCAGGAATCCTAGAAATGAAGGTGGGGAGAGAAAGGGAGAGAAGTGGGTGACTTCAGTGCATATTTAGGAGTTAGAATAGAATAGACAAGACTTAGTATCCTTGGTTGAGGGAGGGGTCAAGGATGACACTGAGGTCTCTGACGTGAGTAAACAGGCAGATGAAGGTGCCATTTACCAGACCTGGAAATACAGAGTTAGTTTTGGCTGGGCACAGTGGCTCGCGCCTGTAATCCCAGCACTTTGGGAGGCCGAGGCGGGCGTATAACCTGAGGTCAGGAGTTTGAGACTAGCCTGACCAATCTGGAGAAACCCCATCTCTAGTAAAAATACAAAATTAGCCAGGCATGGTGGCACATGCCTGTAATCCCAGCTACTTGAGAAGCTGAGGCAGGAGAATCACTTGAACCCAGGAGGCGGAGGTTGTGTTGAGCCAAGATCACGCCATTGCACTCCAGCCTGGGCAACAAGAGCGAAACTCTGTCTCAAAAAAAAAAAAAAGAGTTAGTTTTAGGGTGAAGTCAGAAGTTAATTGGTCCTTAATTATCAGGGAAGAGGGGCTTTAAAAGGAACAGATTCTTAGAGGCTGAGCAATATATTGGGTTGAATCATAAGACAATTGTCATTTTTGTAAGTTTTAAAATAGTCAAATACAGGTAATTTCATACAATTCAATCTAATAAAGGAAATGTAAGATGACTTGAGGAAGAAAAGTCATCTCTTCTGCTGCTCTGACTCCACCTCCTATAAGGACAACTGGGACATTCCTATAACCTAGTAGATGTTGGCAGAGCTCCTTCAACATGAACCTGGGCATGGAGGGACTACAAGACAAGAGGACCTCCCACAGCACTCTCAGTCCACACTGGTCGGGGGCCATGGTGTCCTGGTCAGCTTCTCTACCACCTGGACTGAATCCTGCCTGCCCAGCTCCAGAAAGTCCTGAAACATTCAGGAACCAAGGTTCAGAATGGCAGGGAGTGATGCAACTGCCTCAGTAGCCATGGAGAACTGTCCTTGACCTCAACCCCTCTGAATCCAACCCACCTCATGCCTTGTCCTGCAGCATTCACAGCCCCATATAGATTGTGGAGGTAGAGCCCCTGATGCTGTCTGAGGAGCCTTTCCAAGCAACAGGGGCAGTGACTTGGCCAGGCAGGCATGGTCAGACACAGAAGGGCAGTGCATCAGTCACTCCAAAGTTGCTGGCTTCATAGATACCGTGATTGTCCCTCAGCCCACCCCTGCTGGGGAGCACAGCAGCTGGAAGACTTCCTTCCCTTTCAGCCAACCTGAGACCTCAGAGACCTTAAGATGGAGATGACTCAGCTATTGGCAGCCCCAATTCAGCACCCCCGATTCCAGACAGACTCGGCTCTTGTCTGTCCCCTGCCCCTGACATACTCACGCACTCTGCCCCTTTAACCAGGCTTTTCCCCCTGCCTCCCAACTGAGAATATCCTTCTTTATCCATCTTGGTCTCCAACCAACACTTCCAGGCCCAGCCCCAGGCACTCCTCCTCTCAGAAGCCTTTCCCTCAAGTGGTCTCTTAGCATCAACTCTCCCAGCTTTGCATGAGCCTGAATCAACAATTGTGTGCATTGTTCTTTAATTTGTCTAAATGAGATTAATCATCTCACTTGGAAGGCTCCATGTTCCTAGATGGATCAGGTTTAACACCCAGTCCTACCGGTGACACTCAATAAGCACATCGCCAAAACACACTTTGTAACGAAGTGGTTAACTCAAGGTTGGGGAACATGCAGGTGGACAAAATGGGCATTCTCCAGATATCCCCTCCACTGAGGAAGGCGAAACTCTCAGGCCAAGAGATTCCATGTCTGCATCTCCCCTTCCAGGCAGTATAATCAGTCGGCTGGGTTCAGACAAACTTCTACACCTCTTAGGGACCTCTTGGCCACACAGGAGGAGATAGGCCGCTCCTTACTAAAGTCTCACCTCCTGGGGATGGGGGTTAGCTCTTTCTGCTGCAGTTGGTCTGTCTCCTCCATCTCTTTTCTTTCTTGGAAACAATATTTATTGAGTGTATGCCATATGCCTGGCACTTTTTAGGAGCTTAAGTACATTAGCGAATAAAACAGACAAAGATCCCTACCTTGTGTCCCTCCTTGTGGAGCTTACAGAAAGGCGGGGACAAGTCAATTAGCAATCATCATAACAAATAAATGTTATAGCATGTTGGAGGAGGATAAGTGCTACAGATTAAAGGAAAAAAAGCAGAGTAGGAGGTGGATAAGTGTGATGAGGAGCACAGGCAGGAGGGTACTGTAATCTTAAACAAGGTGGCCATGGTAGGCCTTACTGAGAGGGAGAAAACTGAGCAAAGATTTGAAGGAGGTGAGAATTAAGCCATTGATAAATCCGGAGGAGAGCCATTCTGGGCAAAGAGAACAGCCAGAACAAGGACCCTAAGGTGTTCAAGAAACAATGAGGTGCCAGTGATGCCCCGGGGAGAGAGCCAGGAAGAAGAATGATCGATTAGGTCAGAGAAGTGACATGGATGGCCTGGAGCACTAGTGTAAGGAATTTGATCTTGAGAAGTCATTTCAGGGGTTTGAGCAGAAGAATGATTTAACTATCCCTCTGGCTTCTCTGCTGAGAATGAACTGAAGGTGGGAGGGAGGAAACAGGGAAATCAGTCAGGATGCTGCTGCTGTAACCCAGGCAAGAGATGAGGGTGGCTGTGAGCTGGGAGGTAACAGGAGAGAAGGGTTTGCTTCTGGATTTGCAGTAAAGGCAAAGCCGATAGACACAATCATGGTATCTATGAAGCCAGCAACTTTGGAGTGACTGATGCACTGCCCTTCTGTGTCTGACCATGCCTGCCTGGCCAAGTCACTGCCCCTGTTGCTTGGAAAGGCTCCTCAGACAGCATCAGGGGCTCTACCTCCACAATCTATATGGGGCTGTGAATGCTGCAGGACAAGGCATGAGGTGGGTTGGATTCAGAGGGGTTGAGGTCAAGGACAGTTCTCCATGGCTACTGAGGCAGTTGCATCACTCCCTGCCATTCTGAACCTTGGTTCCTGAATGTTTCAGGACTTTCTGGAGCTGGGCAGGCAGGATTCAGTCCAGGTGGTAGAGAAGCTGACCAGGACACCATGGCCCCCGACCAGTGTGGACTGAGAGTGCTGTGGGAGGTCCTCTTGTCTTGTAGTCCCTCCATGCCCAGGTTCATGTTGAAGGAGCTCTGCCAACATCTACTAGGTTATAGGAATGTCCCAGTTGTCCTTATAGGAGGTGGAGTCAGAGCAGCAGAAGAGATGACTTTTCTTCCTCAAGTCATCTTACATTTCCTTTATTAGATTGAATTGTATGAAATTACCTGTATTTGACTATTTTAAAACTTACAAAAATGACAATTGTCTTATGATTCAACCCAATATATTGCTCAGCCTCCTGACCCAACCCAGTGGATGTGGCGGGGGAGTGGTGAAATAGAGAAAGGAATTAAACAAGGACAGAGTCTCCATCAACTGAGAGAGGGAAGACAGTAGGTGGGGTAGAGGCAGTGTCTGGGACATGCTACGTTTGAGGCATCTGTTAAACATCTAAGCAGGTATGTGAGTGTGGAGTGCAGGAGAGAGGGCTGGCCTGGGTGTATAAATTTTGGTATTATTGGCATGCAGGTTTTAGGTGAATACTTAGAGAGGTGGTGGGGGGCTGGGGAGGAGATTATTCCCATCCTCATTCCTCACTTTCTCAGACTATGTGCTGCAGTCTCGGGAAGGCTAATGTTTATTGAAAAGACAGAAGCAGATTTCCCCACAGGAACAACATTGTAATAGCAGGTTAGGCTCCTGACCAAGGATCTGTTGCTCAATGTTTTCACAGCAGTGATCACAAACATGGCCTACCTTTAAGTCCTTAGTAAACTGTGAGTGAGAAGCCTGCGTGCAGGACAGGAAAGAGCTTCCAACAGAGTCTGTTAAACCATGACCTGTCCTGCAGAGCTGAGCCTGGCATGGCCCACGCCCTACCCGTGGGAGGCCCAGACCACCAGTGAGGCTGTTCCCCAGGCCCTTGCTGACTCTGCTCACCAGGTGATGAACACGCTTGGGGAGGGCAATGTTCACATGTACCTCCGAGAAGGATCTGGGCGGATACATGTGGCATTTTCCACATCATGTCCTTGAGGCAACCACAGGCATTAACTATTGTCATTAGACTCCTAAGCTGAGGGAGGAGTCTCTAATACAAACTTCTTCCGCCACACTAATTTTAGGACAGGTCAGCGCAGAGAGGCATTCTGAGCCCTCAAGAAAGTAGATGTTGAGAAGGGAAGAGACATGGCCCCTGCTCTCAGGGGAAGTCTAGTCTGATGGAGATGGGAGGATAACAGGACACTCCCAAGACAGGGTGAGGATAACAAACACTGTATGAGAGCAGGCAAGAGACTGGGATAAGAGGACAGGGTAAGGCCAGTCTGCCTTTCTGAAGAAAGAGGACAAGGAGAGAGAGGTACGGGAGTTTCACGGACCGGCCTTGGCAAAGGGCTGAGGTGAGGTGGGGACGGGGCTGAGGCAGGGACTTGGAGCCACAACCCCAGCGTTTGGGGAGACACAGGAGCCAGTTCAGGTGAGTGACTGCAGGAAGAGTCACGAGGCTGCAGATGGCATCCAGGCAGAAGAGGGGCGTAGACCAGGGGCGTCTGAGGGGACTGACAGGAGGAGGCTTCCCAGGCCAGAGGCAAGCCGGAAGTGGGGCCTGGATTGGGCTGAAGGAGTTCACTTCCAAGGCTGAATGAATTCTCCCGAAAACGGTGAAGAAAATCTACGTGCCCCCCAACTCCCATGTGCCAGGAAGGTCCCTCCTCAGCTCTGGGAAAGCTGTGTGGCAACCCTTCAGGAGGGACCCTCCACCTGGGAGGGGTTGTCAAAGTCAGGGCTACAGAGGGCACCACAGTGAGCCCTGGGCCCAGAGGGAGGCCACAGGGGACCTGAGTGCCAGGAACTGAGAGCAGGCAGATGGGAAAGGGCATGGGAGGGTACACCCTGGCCCGGTGAGCCACCCTGAGGATTCTGGCAGCTTATCCCCAGACTGACTCTGTGACCCTGCCGAGCTTGTGTTTCCGGTGCTTCCTGTTATCATTAGGATTATTATTACTAATGAGGATTCCTGTCAATATTCACACCTGCATGTGGATTCCAGGACTCAGAGGCAAGGCCTGGTTCTCCTCCTTCTCTACTGGGGGCTTCCTGGACTCCTTGCCTCTTCCCCAAGATGGTGAGCCATCTCCAAGTTCAATCCCAAGGCTTCATTCTTCATTCTCCGTTCTCCTCCCGGTGGACCTCCCACTCCCCCAGCCTCTGCCCTTGACCTCTGTTTGGTTAGATCCATACCTCCAGGCCTGTCCTCTTGTAGGAGATGAAATTACATTCTAGGGGGAGATGAAATTACATTCTAGGGATATGGAGGGTTGAGGATCAACCATTTGCTGAGCCGTATGTTCCAGGCTCTGTAATATGCCTGTCACAGAAAACAGCCCTATTACTATTCCATTTTACAGACAAAGAAACTGAGGCTTTGGAAGTTTATTAAATGACTATAAACCCACATCTGTCTAGCTCCAAAACTGAGGCTTTTTCCTTTGCAGATGGGAACATGGCTAACTCACTAACATGTACTACAAGTTTTCTTCCTCCTCCCTTCTTTAATTCCTCAAGAAACCTACACAGGAGTCTGCTATCACCTCAAACTCAGCCTCTGTGACAATGTGATCAGCAGTTTCACCCCATCCTCCTCTGCTCAATGTCCTGCCTTTGTCAAGGCTTCAGTCTCCTCCTTGGTGCTCAGTGTCCCATCCTGCCCATCCTGCTAAAATGCATCTAAGAAGACTGGGGAAGGCAATGGCCACAGAGGGGTGGCAGAAGGCCATCCTGTCCACTCCCCACCAGCAGCCACAATGATCACACCCAGCTCCTCCAGATTCCCCAGAGCAGCCACTATCCCCACCTTGTCTGCAAGTTCCCACATCCCCCATGCACCCCTCTGCTGCACATTCTTCCCAACCTAACTACAAAGAACTGAATGGAATCGGTTTTGTTTCCATACACCAGGAATAAATAAAATTGTTACCCCAGATGGGCTGAATGAACATTGAGTTAACTCCAGAGTGTTAACTGTTAACTCCAGAGCAGGGGTTTCCCAGGTTCCCACCAAATCAGGGAAATGAGCCATGAGGAGACTCCCTGGGCAGCTTAGGGGACAGGGCTACAGATTCAGTCCTCTGCCTCCAGGCAGGCCCCAACCTAAACCCATAGGAGTGAAGTAGTTTTTGTAACTCTGGAAGGATTATGATTGGGTAATTCCCAAAACTCCTTTGTTTCCAGTGAGGAAAAATAATTATTATTATTTTTTTTAACCCCTCCCCAGAGTCACCACAGTTTGACTGGGCCTAGAGTAGGTGAAATATAATTGAGCAGCACATGTGGTAATAGATAGTCAAAGAGGAGCACACAGAAGAAAATTCCTTGGGACTCCATATGACTCATGGTCTTGAGAATTAGGGGCTTAAGAGAAGACGACTAGAGGATGACTTCCTAGAGCCTGGAGAGAGAGTCAGAGAAGGAACTGAGACAATGAGGACACACAAGCATTTCTTGAATAGATTTCCCATGGCTGGATGCCCTGGGAGACAAATTCTTTGGATGCCAACGCAGGTTTCTGATGGCTACTGAAAGAGAAACCCGGAACCAAGGGGATATAAATTCTCTCAATAATTTTTCAGTGACCTGAGGAACCAGAATTCAGCTCCAGCAAGGTGGGGGAGAGATGGAAAAGGTGGAACTAGGAAGTAGGATGAGGACAATTTAGGTAGTATTTAATAGAAGTAGCATAACTTTGTGCTGTTTGCATCTCTCTAGAAAAATAGAGAAAAATCAAGATGTACTTGAGATTTCCATTCTTGAGGCAACACTTGTGTACCTAGCCTTCTGCTTGCCTGGGGTGACACGGTCCACCTAACTTTTCCAAGCCAATTGTTAAGTGCAGCCATTATTTAAAAGTAAATTACATACATTTGTAACTAAATGATATTAAAAAAAAGTTGATAAGTACTCAAAATTCATCACTTCCTGATGACTTTACTATGGTACACTATTACCTAAGCTCTTAAAGTTATTTACTTCCTCCATTGTATCTGTATCATGGAAATACCATACAATCATGTGCTACCAAACATTTCTCCCAATTCCATGCCAGTCACATCATGTTGGTAGCTTGAATTCAGCCATAGTGGAAGCATTGACATCATGGAAATCAGCAAAGGCTATAAATCAGGGCTTCCCAGCCCCTACCCCACCCTACACCCTACTCCCAAAGCCACTGTTGAACATATGTCACCACAAGTGCTCTCTTCCAGCACTGAACAAGGTTTCATGCAGGAGAAATGAACAAAAAACACCAAGGTGCCCCTGAAGCAAAATTGTTGAAACAGAAACTTCCCTCCCTTATTCTCCTGGGGTGGTAAGTACAGTGACTGTCAGTCACAAGTACAGTGACTTACTTACAGTCACAAGTACAGTTACTGTAAGTAAGTACTGTGATCTCAGCATTGGATTTAGGAACTCTCTACCTTCCCTGTTGACTCACCCTAACAGCAAGTTGTTCTCAGAGTCTCTCTAAAATCTCTCTTGCTGCTTTTTAGTGAGCCTTTCTTGCCAGAGCCTCACTGGTCCCACCCCCCAAATGGAGGTTAAGTCTGATCATGGCTTCCTTGCTCCTGGAATGGGGAAGATGATATCATTCAACAACCTGCACAGCCAGCTGGCTGCCTCTGCCCCTCAGCACCTTGCAGGAAGCTGAGCTGGAAGCTCCTCAGACTGGGAGGACCCGCCCCACGTCGTCCTATATCATCCCCTGCCTTAGGGCAAAAGTATGCCAGGCACAGTGTCCTGCTGAAGATCTCTTCATCTATGACAAGTCATCTTATAGGTGCTCATAAATATGACCAAATAAATGAAGGGATGAATGGTTCCTGGAGTTCCCTGCTCTTCTCCTTATTTAACGTCCTTTCCTTCCCATTTCCAAGAACTCCCCACCTTCCCACCCCCAGGACGGTTGTCTCTGGTTCCTTTTGCCTCATTACTGTCTCTCATATCTCCCAGCAAACTCTATAAAAGCAGAGTTGGCAATGCCATCACCCCTTTGCAAATACCCAAGGCATCTTGAGGGTTTCCTAGTTATGTGTTACTAACAAGGGTTTGGGGGCTTCCTAAAGACATTTTGAGGCCCATGCACACCCCACACCTCCTGTGGCCCTAGAATAGGAGCAGGAAAAATGAGGAAGACTAGCTTCTCCTCAAAAGAAAAGAGACAAAGAGAGAAGAAAGAGGCTGGGCTCTCAACAAGGAGGCAGCTGGGGAAAGGAAAGCAGAACGAAGCAACCTTGAAGTACTGTGCTCTTCTGAGCACCTCCCACCAACTAGACCAGACAAGTGTCCAGCTATGTTCCTGTTGCAGCCATCCTGTATGGAGCGCAACCACTTTGTCCACTAGAGGCAGCTGAATTAGAAATACAATGCTCTGGGGTCCCTAAGAGTAGAACTTGGATCAAGCGATAAAAGCTATATGGGGACAAAAACTGGGTTCCAGAAAAATGTTCTGTTGAATATTGACAGTGAGAGGCCAGGTGGCCTGCCTTGGAAGGTAGTGAGCTGCCACTGGAGGTTGTCAAGAAGAGGTTGAATACCCTTTGTCAGGAATGCTATAGAAGGAATTCAAATACCAGAGAAACAGGCTGCTGTCCTGAAACCAAACATGCCTAGATCAAATCCTGAATTATCTTTATTATCTTTGTTGCCTTGGTCAAGATACCTAATCCCTCTGAGGCTCAGTTTATTCATCTGTATAATGGGGATAATACACAACCTCATAGGACTAAAGTAAGGAATAAATAAGACAAAAAATCGAAAAGCACCTAACACTTAATAGGTGCTCAATAAATGCCAATCCCCTTCCCACCAAAAGGGGGAGCTGGGCTAGCTGGCCTTGAAGGTCTTTCTACACCAGAGAGTATGACTCTGAAACCCTTCCTGGCTATTAAGAAAGAAGACATACATCTGAAAGAGATAAAAGAAGTCAGGAATAGGTCAATGAGGGGAAGAGAAAGAAGGATGCTAAGAATGGTCAGGGAACATTTAGAGGTCATCCATGACACAGCCCTGTTTCCTCTCATCTGACCTTCTAGAATAAAATGGAAAAGTAGAATTGGGGATTTAAAGTCCAGCCTGAGGGGCCTCAGTTTCTCTATCTGTATAGTGAAGGAGCAGGATTTTTTTTTAGGTCAGACTTCAGAGTAATCATATTGAACTTTACTTCATCATGCTCAGTAAACACAGATCATTATAAATCCAGCCAAGGCCTTTCCCAGCAACTCATGCAGCTAAGTAAAATCACTAATATCTGCAGACTGCACATCCCTTCCCAAGGACAGGGGGCCTGGGAGAATGAGATGACTAGTTTTATGTGACAATGGATGTGAAACGGTGACAGTATTGACTGACATGGAATTAAGGGGAAAATATGAAGGAAAAAAATCAAAGACAGACACACACACACACACACAGAGCAACCTGCCAGAAGAATAATATTGAGATCCTGGTTTTGGTAGAACTAAATATAACATCTTATATTTTCACGAGCAAATTGCCCAACAAATTGAAATGGAAATATTCTAATGTTACTACAGTCAGATATAATGTCAACAACTTGCTATTCTCCTCAATAATTCATTACAAACCAATTTAAAGACCTAGAGTACATTGAAAACAACTGCCAAAATATTCCAGAGTTAAGTGTAAACAAATAGTATGAAAGAATCAAGAAGGATGACCACATAAAATCAAGGCAGGCCAAACAAACGAAGCCCAAAGTCCAAAAGGATTCTGAGGGAGGTCTAAGCTAAGTTCCAACATCCCTGAAACAAGGGACCAAAGTGGTAAGGTAACACCACCCAAGTTTTGGCATGAAAATAATAGAACCCACACTACTTTTCCTGATACATGTCTCATAGCAGACATGAAACTGCTGACTTCAAGAACTTACCCTTTCAAATATATGTTTGCTACTAAAGCACAAATAATCTAACTAAAATGAACTCTATAAATAGTTATACAAATAAATTACATATAAAATGAGAAACAGATAGCCCAGACAATTCAGATATACAAACACCTACTCCCCTGCGTCACTATGTTGTCCTCATGAGCTCATCAAATACAAAATCATTCACATTCATCAAACACCAGTTGAACTATGAGGTTCCTTCTTAAATCTTGGGCATTTAGGATGGACCTAACTGTTTTCTTAAGTTTAATCTTGCTCAGCACAGGAAATTAATCCAGCCAAGCTTCTCCTATTAATCATTTCTATCCCATATTAGAAATTCTTAAATCATAGGCAAGTGGGAATTACATTAGGAAAATAGATTCCAATGCCCAACAGAGATGATGTCAAACAAAGAAGGATTAGTAGAGCTTGTCTACTTGTCTGCATGCCCCTCATTGCTGTGTGACCACCTGGTACCTTTATCAACAAAGGAACATCTATAACACTGCCCACTTTACTTACTGTTTGCTTAGCAAATATATCCTTGGAACCTTATCTCAAACATTACTCTTCAATTAAGCACTCCCCATCTCGCTAAACAAGAGAGGACATCTCATGCCTATTAACAAAAACAGTGCTTATTGATTTCCACTTTTGAACCAAAAATGACTAAAACATCTCCCAAAACACATTGTAAATATCACGACAAGGTGTTTAACAAAACAAGTGCTGGTAAATACTGAATAGCTCAATTAATCCCTATTTAGGAGTGGCTGACTACTTCAGGGTGTAAGAGTGTGGAGCTGGATCTCAGAAAGGCCTAGATTCTAACCACAGAATATTCTATTATAAGGTAGTAACTGTAAAATATCTAAAAACTTTTTTTTGCTAGCATAAAGTAATGCTGCCACATTCATGCACTTGGTATTTCTCAAACATTTCCTGTGGATGGGCTCTGCACAAGTTGACCAACTGTAGACAAGTGAAAAACACACACACACACACACACAAATAATTGTTCTAAAACACCAGCAGCATCTAGGTGAAGGGACTTACCATACTCTCCGAGTTCCATAATATTCGCTATATAAATATTATTCCCCCTCCTTCCTGCACTTCACCCAGCACCCTAGAACTGTGGCACTTAGTTTTTTTACTATAACAGGTAGTAGTCTTATTTTCACTTGTCCTTGTTTCTGTTTCACCGGGTGCCTGTGCCTTCTGTGATCCAAGGACTAGTTTCCTTTTAGCTTTCAACAACATACAAAGACTCCCTAGACCTTCAGAGCACATTATTCTCAATAGAAAATCTTGACATGTGTAAACTTTGAATATTTAGAAATGGCAAGTGTATTGCACCTTGCCAGTTCCTCAAATAGTTTATTTTACGGTCATAGAGATTCTGAGCTAATTCTTTTTGTCTTTGTTTTCCTTTTACCTGCACTTTGTCTGTTGTTGAAAGGAGTGGCATTGGATGGCCCCTTCCAGCTCTGACTGCCAGGTATCTAAGCAGGAGGGAGGAGAGGGGCGGGGTCGAGGTGGAGCGACAGAAGCAACCCTCCCGAGCCCTGGGCAGGGCTAGCCACCCCGTGCCCAACCTCCGTGGAACGCGGACAGCCACTTCGGACTCCCGTCTCAATGTTTCTTTATTGTGCTAAGACTGCTGCCTCAGAGCTCAGACCTCACACACAGGACAATTCGTCCAGACAGACCCCCACCCACCCGGCCTCCGGGGCCCTCTGCTTAGGCTGGGGACACCGGGCCTCCGGCCTCAGCCGCTCTAGGACACTCAGCCTCCTCCCTCCCTCTCCCCTGAACCTTCGGTCCCGGGGGTGCGGAGAAGGCTCGGGATCGCCTTCCTCCGCCCTCGTCCGCCCCCTCCCACTTTTGGGGAGGAGGCTCTGCCTCCCTACGCATTTCCTTAGGGAAATACCTTCACCCCCAGCCGCCTGGCAGCCTGGGGCGAGCGAGGTCAGCCCCAGCCCCGACGTGTCCCCAGCTGCGGACAGAGAGCCCCGCGCCCTCCTCCCGGCCGGGGCGCAGCCCGGCCCGGCGCGCGCGCTCACACCAGGAGGCCGTTCTTGCACTGCACCGGCCCCTCGGCGCAGTCGGCCGGCTCCGCGCTCTTGACCTTGACGTAGACCGGGGAGGGGCCCGCTTCGCAGGCGGCGGCGGCGGTGCAGGGCGCCAAGGCCACGTTCTCTGGGCCACCGCAGGGCGGAGGCGCGTACTTGCGGCGCAGGGAGCGGCTGACGTTCTGCGTCGGGTACCCCAGGAGGTGGGTGACGCGGCTGCCGCGCCCGCTGGCCTTGCACCCGGGCGCCACGGCGTCCTCTCTGTGGAAAACAACAGGCGGGCGGGTGAGCGGGCTGCTCCGCGGCGCGGCGTGGGCACGGCCTGGGCAGAGCCGGGGGCTCTTGGCAACCTCTCGTCTCCCGCGCCTCCCTCCACCTGCCCTCGCCTCTCTCTACCTGCCTTCCTCTCTCCCTCGGCCTCGACCTACTCTCTTTTGTGCCCCTTCCTGGGTCGGCGACCCTGCAGCGGTCCCGGGGCCAACATCCCCATCCTCCAGACAGGGCTTGTCCACGCGTATCTGGACAGCCCCGCAGGCAGTCCCCTCCAGGCCCCGCCAATCCCTTTCTGATGTTTCGCAGGCCAACCGCTTCAAATAGAGATCCAGAAGGAGCTGCTTTTCCTCTTCATCTTTCCTTAGCTAACCCTGACCTTGCACGAGCAATCTCTCTCTTTCTCACATCCTGCCCCTCAGTCTTCTCCGTCTTTCCTTCCATCCCCGAGGCATTGCAATCATTAGCACTACTAGACTTGTTCTATTTTTATTTCTAGTTTGTTTCTAATATAAGTTATTAGCACTATTCTTATTATTAGTTTATCTTAAATAATCATGTCAGAGTTCTCACCGGCGCAGTACAGGGGAAACGTGAAAAAACACAGGCCCTGCCCTCCAGGAGCTTACAGTCTAGACAAGACAGACAGGTGCGTAGACAGGAGGGAAATGGAAGGCAGGGAGCAGAGGTGAAGACTGGGGTGGGAAGGGGAGGGAAAAGCCATGCGTTGGGTGGCAGGTCGACATGCCGCAGTCCCAGCATTCCGTGGCGATGGCGGGCAGGGTTGGGGTGGGGGGCCCAGCCGGCCGGTGGCAGGCAGGAGTGAGGTGGGCAGGGCGCCGGTTCCCTGCCGCACAGCAGCATGCAGCATGCATCAGGTTTTACCTGATCTCACTAGCCAAGTCGCCGCAGGCCCCTCCGCCGACCCCGCCGCCGTTGCCGTAGCCGAAGGCACCGCGGGCGCCGCCAGCCCCGGAGCCCCCGCAGCAGCAGCAGACGAGCCCCCAAATGCCTACGGCCAGGCAGCCCAGCGCGAGCAGAGAGCCCAGGATGGCGCCGATGATCACGCCTATACGCCGGGAGTCTGTGGAGAGAAGTGGAGGCAGGTCAGGCTTTCTCACAGCCTGGCAGGTGCCTGAAGGACCAGCACCAGGAAGTGCCAGGGTACGGGTTAGTGGGAAGGAGGGAGAGGGACCCAGGGGGACTTTTAGCCCTGGGACACCCAGTGGGGAAGATATGGGGAGATACAAGTTAACCCCTTGTGTCAGCATGCTTCTCCCAGGGCTTCCAGCTGCTCTGGGCTCTAGAGCTCAGAGTGAAAGCTGTGCTGGGAGAGGTAAGACCCAGCTCAGTAGGGGTAATTGTACCCACTGACCTTGGCCCACTTGTAGGAGAGGGGCTGGGAGCCCCCATTGGCAAACGGATGGCAGTGGAAAGGCAGAAGCAGCTGAGGCTCCAAACCAGAGCCCAGCCTCCTCCAGTTCAACCCTCCCAACCACCCAGCCCTCAAGACAGCTGCACCTACCTGAGACCTTTACCTCCACCACACAAACACTGTAGCCCACGTTGTTGGCCACTGTGCACTGATACAGCCCATCGTCTGCTCTGGAGATATCCTTCAACACCAGGTCCCCGTTGTTCAGGCCTGAAAGTGAAGTGGAGAAAGACCTGGTCTCAGAGCTCACACTCCAACCTCAGTCCCTGTGGGGTAGGGGATGGGACACCCACTCCGGAAGAAGGGAAGGCTTATGCATGTGTGTACACCCACACACACACACACACACACAGACACACACTCCACTCTCCAGGTGAGTCACCTTCCCCCTGCTGTGAAAGAGATGCAAGAAAGGACCTCTCTCCCAGCGGCAAGACAGAGACACCATTAATTCACTCTGACCTTAGGGAAATATATCCTCTCTCTGAGCCTTGGTCTCCTCCTTTGTACAGTGAGGACAGGGGAAGCCAGGGGAAGAAGAACTCTAAGGTTCCTCCTAGCTCTATTATTCTTTGTTTGACTGAATATTGTCAGCTTCTCTATGTACTGGGAGCTTTACCCACCTCCCCCATTTAATCCTTTCATGCCCATGAAAGGTATATATTAGTATTCCCTTTCCATATATGAAGAAATTAAGGCACAGGGAGGGTAAGCCACTTGCCTTAGACTTGGAGCCAGTCAGTGTCCCAGCCAGGATTCAAGCCCAGCTCTGTCTGAGACCATGCTCCCTCCAAATTCACCATAGTACTTTTGACTGACTCTCCACATTTGCCTTATCATCTCCTCTCAATAGCAGCTGCTGGGCCAGGCACAGTGGCTCACACCTGTAATCCTAGCACTTTGGGAGGCTGAGGTGGGCGGATCACCTGAGGTCAGGAGTTTGAGACCAGCCTGGCTAAAATGGTGAAACCTCATTTCTACTAAAAATACAAAAAATTAGCTGGTTATGGTGGCACGTGCCTATAATCCCAGCTACTCAGGAGGCTGAGGCAGAAGAATCACTTGAACCTGGGAGGCAGAGGTTGGAGTGAGCCAAGATCACGCCATTGCACTCCAGTTTGGGCAACAAGAGCAAAACTCCGTCTCAAAAAAAAAAAAAAATAGCAGCTGCTGGGATAGGCCCAGAGGGAGGGTCGCCCACAGGGGATTTGATGGCACTGATAACCCAAGGAAACCCCAACAGATCCCAGAGTCCCCGATCTTCCATTCATCCCCACACTACCCTCACCCAGTGCCCTCTCACCTTGGTTTATGGAGCTGTGGAAGGACTCCTGGTAGGACAACTCAGAGTGGTAGCTGTGCTGGGAGGTGTAAGACCCAGCTCGATAGGGGTAATGGTGCCCACTGATCTTGGCCCACTTGTAGGACAGGGGCTGGGAGCCCCCATTGGCATAGCACTTCAGCACCACATCATTGCCATGTGTCATGTGGCCCTCAGTCCAGCACATGGGCACTGCAGGTCGTGCTGCAAGGAGGCAGACAATTGTAAGCCAGGGCCCAGCCAAGAAACAGAGCCAGGCTCAAGGGGGCCAAGCTGCCCTTGGCTCTGAAGCCAGGGAAAGAGGAGCTCAGAGGAGTCTGGCCATACCTTGGACAGTAACAATGACCTTCCGGGTGGCCATGGTGGTCTTCTTCACCCGGCACTCATAGGTGGCTGTATCAGATACCTGCAGGTTCATGAGGTTGATGGAGGCATCGTACTGGCTTGGGTCTGAGGCTGCAAAGCGGACCCTCTGCTGCAGATGGGGAAGGTTGCCATGGTTGATCCTCTTGTCCTGATAACTAAGGAACTGTGAAGAGAAGACGAAAACAGGTGGTGAAACAGGCAGGGCCAAGGAGGGCCATGTGGGTTGGCTGCTTTGGGCAATTCACTAAACTTCTCTGAGACTCTGTTTTCTCAGCTGAAAAAATGAGAATAAGGATGCCTGAGCCACTGACCTCTTATAGAACTGGTGAGATCAGGTGAGATTAAGCACTTGGAAAAATATATGGTCAGACTGGGAACTTTTTGAAGGCAGAGACTACACCTTATCTTCCCTTTAGAATGGGATGGGAGGAGATAGACTGACTGGCTAGCTTAATTTACAATTGCAGAGCTCTCATCCCCATTGCCTCATTCCCTGAGAGGCCTTGGGGGAGGTTCAAAGTCAGTCTTCTCCCCTTGGGATGTTGGCTGTCCAACAGGTAGACATCATGAAGCACAGAAGAAGGAGATCCCTGTGCCCAGCACTCACCACGTTCTCTCGGTGGTGGGCGGGGTCTGAGTTGACCTGCATCCACTCGATGTCCAGCCCATTGGGACCATAGTCCTCAGGGTCCAGGACGTAGGGGCAGCCCAGCCTCACATTATCACCTTCTGCCAGGTACAGGACCTCCTGTCCATCCCCGTTGATCCGCACAGCAGACAGCAGTGCTAGGGGGAGGGCAGAGAAGATGGGGTGGTAGGAGCAGAACCAGGGCTTCAGGGGGAGTCAGTGTCAGCCCTTCCCTTCATATTCTCTGTTCGCTGCACCCAGAGGTCAGGGGTGCTTTCTTTTTTTTTTTTTTTTTTTTTTTTGAGGAGGAGTCTCGCTCTGTCGCCCAGGCTGGAGTGCAGTGGCTTGATCTCGGCTCACTGCAAGCTTCGCCTCCCGGGTTCCCGCCATTCTCCCGCCTCAGCCTCCGAGTAGCTGGGACTACAGGCGCCCGCCACCTCGCCCGGCTAGTTTTTTGTATTTTTAGTAGAGACGGGGTTTCACCGTGTTAGCCAGGAGGGTCTCGATCTCCTGACCTCGTGATCCACCCGCCTCGGCCTCCCAAAGTGCTGGGATTACAGGCTTGAGCCACCGCGCCCGGCAGGGGTGCTTTCATAAAAAAGAGGGCTGCTCTTAGTGGGTGTGTATGTGTGTGTGCACGAATTGTCATAGGCATATAACAGCTGTACATATAGCTGTTATATATGTAGCTGTTATGTATGCTTGTATGTATATATGATTATATGCATGTATGAATATGTACACATATGTACATTGTATGCTTATGAGTATTTGTGACTGCTTATGTATACTGTGAGGATATTCATGTACATGACCATGTAGCGTGTCTGGTTATATATTTATATGATAGTGTGGATGTGTTTGTGTGTGTGTGAAGGCATGTAGTACACACAGAGTTGTTAAATGCTCTGATGGAGGAGCCTGGCTGATTAAATGTCACCTATCTGGGCTCTGTCTGGGCTGAGTGAACTCCTCCAGTCCAGGGGCAGCAGGGTGGTTACAATGGCTCCTCTCCAGCCTGAGAAGCCAAAGACTAAGTGTGTCTATGTGTATCTGTGTATGATAGTGTCTGTGGCTGTATGCCTCTGTGTGGTTTTGTACAGTGATGTGTGACCATGTGAGGCTATGTAAGTGCTTAAAAGTGACAGTGTGTGCTTGCACATGACAGTGGACAGCTATGACCAGGAGCCTGACTGTGTTCATGTGTGATAGTGAGTGATGGTGTGCACCTGGGACTATGGCCACAGCTATCTGTAGGACATTGTGAGTCTTTCTTGACTACACAGCATTGTGGACTGTGTGTGTTTCCTCTTATGTGATTGTGTGGCTCACATGCAGCCGCCCCCACAAGCTGGCTCCCAGTGAGGCCCCTCCTGCCACTGAGTCAGTGGCAGGCAATCCTGGGTGAGGAGCTGGGATCCCAGGACCCAGGAGCTCGGGACTGAGCTCTTGTCCCTCCCTGCCCTGAAGCCCCAGCAGGCCTATCCCCAACCGGTTGGACCTAGAGAGGGATAAGACCGGGGAGGTGGAGGGGGGGGGCGTAGCCAGAACCCCACCCTGGACACTCTGCACTCTACCTCCCAGTCTCCAGCAACCCTGCCTCTGCAGGCCCCTCACCAGGCCTTATACACTCTCTGTCTGCGTTCTTTTTTGAGTCAATATGTCTTCTGGAGTCACAGCCCCAGATCTCAGCAGTCATTCTGTTCTGTCATTCTGTGGCTCAGGACCACATTTACATGTAGAGATCTCACACATACACACACACACACAATTACACCGTCACAGGCAAACAAATTGATACGTGGCCCACTGTCACAAGCCTTCAAAATGCAGATACATACCTATGTGACCCCATCTTCCTACACACACAGACACTATTAGATTCATACAGACACAGACACAATCTGCACAAAAATGCAGAACATATTAATTCAAAAGACACACCCACCGTGTGTTCATATAGTCCCTGTGTGTGTTCATTCAAGACCAGACATATCCATGGAAGCCCTGCCAGGAAGGCTTAGCCGAGCTCCAGAGAGGCCAGCAAGGGCCCTCTCGACACATTCAACACCTCAGGGATCCCTGAACTTCCCCGCTAGGAACACTGGCTGGGTCATCAGCTCTGTCCTAACCCAGCTAAACTCCAAGGTGACCCAGAGCAGGCAGGCTGACTGCTGGGGCTGTAACGGGACCTGGTGATGCCTCTACCAGCTCCAGGCCAAGAGAACAACAGCTCATTCCTGAGATAAGGATCCTGCTGCCATCTGCCAGATCCTGAGGCGGCTCAAGGCAAGCCAGGGATGAACCAGAACTCGGCTGAGAGCAGAGGCTCCACCCTGGAGAAGCACTGCTGGAAGCACCCACGCAGGGAAGACTCTCTCCATGCCATAGGAGCCTGCCAGGCAGGAGGGTAAGCAATCTGGGAGAGGGGCTTGAGAGGGAGCGACAGGCTGCAAGAAAAGCACCTCCACCCTGCAACAGGCTGAGAGCTTCTTCAATTGTCCCAGGCCAGGAAGCCTCACCCGGCTTTTCTATCTCCTTAGAAGTCTTCTCAACCTCCTCCCAAGGGTTCCAGCCTTTTCTCACCCCTCCCTCTCCTTGGGAGGTTGTTCCTAATGTCTCACCTTGATTCCTTTCGCTGTAGCACTAAGGAAGTACTATAGGGAATGAGAGAGGAGAGCCTGGAGAGAGGGAAGAAAGGCAAAGTGGAAGAGAGAGCTGGATGGGAGACTTGTGGAGAGACAGGAATGGAGGAATCACAATGGGCTCTCCAAGGAAGAGGACAGTGGTGATTCTTTGCCCCTACAAAAGCTGGCCATGCTTTATGGGGTGTCATCTTAATAGTAGTGCCTACTCTCTGCTTGTAAATTCTTTCTGAATCTTCAAGGTGCTTCCAGAACTCGTGACCCTCCCTCTGGAGGTAAGGGAGGGGAGAAAAGGCAGCTCCAGCTGAGGGTATTGATGTGTTAATGCAGCCAGCATTGAGTTGTCCTCACACACCCACTGACACACCATACAGGGGGAAGTCCAGGTCCCCACAGCACAGCTGGAGCCTCCAAGTGGACTTTGCCAGCCCTGCTCTCACCAGACAGAGAGGGGCTGCAGCTATCCTGCCAGAAATGTCATCATTCCCACACAGGCACACACACCCACACACTCACATACACATTCACGCTCACACAAAGGCTGAAAATGTCGCCCTGCCTTCCCACATTCCTCCTTCATGCCCCTTCATCCCAAATCCAGACCGCAGGAGGGACTCAGCCATTTCCAGCCATGTCAGCATAGAATGTCCCTTGGTGGAACTTGCCCCAACCTGAGCAGGAAGCCACAATGTCCAAACTTGAGCCCTGCCCTGTGGACCTGTCCCGGTGGGGTGAGAAGTCTCTGGAGTTGCCATCCCCGCCACCCTCAGGCCTCATCCTGGCGTGGGGCACTGCCCTCCCATAGCACAGGGTGCCCAGGGCTGTGGTCTCAGGCCTGAGCTCTCACTGGCCATGATGGAAGCAACCACTCAGACTTACACCAGCCTTAGTCTCTCGCCCTTTCAAGGCAAGTGACTCCCCTGCCCTTTGGCCCTGGCCTTGGGAGAGAAGGAGTAGCGCTGGGAATAGCACACAGTCTGATGAAAATTGATCCTTCCCAAGCTCCTCCTGAGCCCTCACCCAATGCCCGTGCTCACCTCTCTCCTACCCCACCTCCAGCTCCTGCAGGGCAATCAATCCCTCTCCTCCTATTCACAGCACGAGCTTGCAGGGCACCTGCACACATGTGTGAGCCCAACAGGGGACACATAAAGATCCACTCAAAGACCTCCACACCTCAGACACCCACCCTGAACCTCAGGCACCGGGTCTCCTGGGGAGAGGTCCCCTGGCAATACCCACACCCGGCTGCAGCAGGGCAAGGGTGGACAGCACCCTGTCAGGCATCTCAGGCAGCCCCAGGCTCTGCTGTGAGCCCTCACTGCCCCCTTCCTGTCCACTTGGCTTCATGCTGGCTATCCCTGCCCTCTGCCCAGCCCCGTACCTGGGCTCAGGCACACGAGTAGAAGGTGGAATGCTCCTCCAACTCCCATGTTTCTAGACTCGGTGTTTCCTCTTCCTGGGCTGGATATCCCGTGGGGTCTTGGTGGTGGGTGTGAGGGGGTGGGTGGGGGGGGGGAACTGAGGGCCCAGACACGGCCCGGGGTGGCAGGAAGGTGCAATGAGTGCCCAGCTGGGGAGCAGCCGGAGTTATTTCTATGGGAGGGAGGGGGCCTGGTCCCCGCCTTGGGGAGGAGTCCCAGGAACCCTAATTAGCGGGGTGACAGGGTGGCCTAGCTGGGCATTACTGAGTCTTCACCCAAGCTCTTCCCTGTCCTAAGAGTGGCACAGGATAGCCAGCGGGACTTGTAATTAGGCACCTGTTAAACTTCACTTCCTCCTGGCCACATCCTCAGGGGGACAACAGTCACCTCATTTACAGCTTCCAAGGGCTCCCCTCACCACTCATTTGCTGCCTCCTTGCCTGGGGGAAGTGGGGAAGAGGAAGGAGAAGCCAGGCTTGGGAGGAAGAGAGTGGCCAGGCTCTGAAGAGTTAATCCTGATCCCAGGGCATAGGGTACCCCAGGAATGTCCAGCCCACCTTCCCCCGAGGCTTCAGGCCTTTCAAATGGAGTCAGGCCTCCTGAGCTGAAAGAGAAGAGAAGGGATATGTTCAGGAACAGCGTCTCCTCCTAGCTGTCCCCTCTGGAAATGTCCTCCGCACCCATACCTGACTCAAGGCCATCCCCAAGTGTAGGGGACCCCTGGGAGCAGGGGTGCTATGGGGGATCCAGGGTGTGTGGTAGGAGTAAGGTGACTGATGAGCTAGTGAGGGAGTGTTGGAGAGAACAGTGCCAAGAGGATCGGGGAAGGGGGTGCCTGTGTAGGCGTGTGCACCCCTCAGCAATGTGTCTGTGGGAGGGAGGCAGGATGTCCGTGCCAGGGTGTCTCTGTGAGCATGGCTAAGCCCCTCTGAGTGAACTTCTTGAGGGATTGCTTGGTGTCTTGGCTTCTCTGCCCAGAAAGAGTGGCCAGGTCTTGAGGGTTAATGCAATCCCAGTATTAACTGGGTCCTTGAGACCAAGGACCCTCATAACCTGGACTGGTCATCGGGCTGAC
The DNA here is from genome assembly GCF_007565055.1 of Rhinopithecus roxellana. Lineage (NCBI taxonomy): Eukaryota > Metazoa > Chordata > Mammalia > Primates > Cercopithecidae > Rhinopithecus > Rhinopithecus roxellana. The sequence continues at coordinate 56,759,276 of NC_044556.1, read as the reverse complement.
TAAACCAGCACAGTTCTGGGTAAGTTGGCGCTGGGGTGGGGAGGGTCCTGGTAGGCATGGGGAGCAAGGGGAGGGCCGCCCTTGTTGGCTTGTCTGAGGGGGACAGAATGGGCCTGTGCCTCACTGGACTCCATGGTGGGAGTCAGGACATGAGCGACCCCATTCAATAGCTTAACTACCTCAAAGGAGTCAGGGACTGCCCTCATCCCTACCATGGGGCACAGAAAGGGCAGAGGAGGAAGAGTGTTGGGGAGAGTTATGGGGCTCAGGGATGCTGCCAGGACCCACCCCCTGAGGAAAAATAAGACAGAACATTAAGGAAACGCAAGGAGTCCACGCGTCTCTGCATTCCAAGCCCTTGCACCCGAACTCCCAACAATAACAGGGCGCTCTGAGACCTACCAGATGTACGCAATGAATATCTTTATTTCCTTATTTATTTGTAGGTTTATGGGATTGTCCTGCTCCCTTTGAAGAGCAGGGATCATTATCCCCATTTTCCAGATGGGGAAACAAAGGCCTGAGAAACATGGGGATTCAGCCAATGTGGCTGGTGCCTAAGCTGGGATACCCAGGTACCCAGGGTGTCAGTCCAGAGTTTCCAAAAAATGGTCTTGGTGATCCTGTGGATTACTAGACCCACTCATGAACAAGAACCATGGAAGGTCAGGGTGAGTGGGAGGGAAAACAGTGAGACTACAGAGAGATTGAGGAGAAAGCAGTAAGGTTGTGGTTCCACTAAACTACAGTGCAGGCTTGGGATTTAATTGGGTTCTGGATGTGGGCTAATGTTAGAGCTGGGGTTAAGTTTGGGGTTAGTTGAATTATGAATGTGGTTGAGGTCAGATCTGAGGTTGGGATTAGAGTTAAGGTTGGGATTAGGGTTAGAAATACAGCTAGAATTGAGGCTCGGGTTTATGGGCTGGGGTTGTGTTACGATAAGGAATAGAGTTTTAGTTTCATTTAGACCTCTGCCTGGGAATACAGTTAGGGCTACATCAAATGCTGGGTTTAGATTGATTTAGGATTGGGGTTATCATTGGGTTAGAACTGAGTTTGAGATTCACGTTGAAATAGGCTGTGGTTAGGATTGGAACATGGTTTAAAGACACGTAAGCAGCGGGAGTTGGTGGGGATCAAAGATGAGGTTTTATTTCTAATATAGAAAGACTTCAGCCTCCATCTGCTAAATCCAGGTTTGGCTAGAATTTTCAACCCTTAGTGCGGGGAGACTACTAGTAGCACATGTTGATTGGGGTCCCAAGACTTGGAGGAGGAAGCCAAACGTACACAAGCCCATCTAAGGGGTATGAGGCAATTAAATCCCATACAGACTGGACCCTCTGAAGTCCTGCCCCACTACTAAAGCTCACCACCTGGCCAAGCTCCAGGAAAAGCATTTGGGGAGGAGACGTGGGAAGCTATTGACAATGAGTGGGGCTCTGACACCAAACCGAACTAGAAGATGGGGTCCATCAGAGGGAGTCTTACTGAGTGGGGAGGAAGGGTGGTCTGGATTTGGAGTCCTCAGGAGATGGGAGTTGGGAGAAACTGAGAGTCTACATGCTCTTAGAACAGCCACTTTATGGGGCATCACATGGGGGTCTTTCAAAGCCTGAAAGGGCAGAGTGCCATTGTTGTTCCCCCTTGACTCTCTGAGGCTTAATTGCTACCTCCTTGCAATTTGAATCCTGTAAAAGAAGCTGTCAGCCTTCTAGTCCTATACCCTGAGCCCTGCAGGGTTTTCGGGGAGGGCAGTGGTGGGGAGGCTGTGGATGGGGTGAAGGCATTGGGATGTCAGCATAGTTTCCAAAGTATATATCGCAGCCCCACAGTCCCCTCCCTCTGGGACCAGCTCACAGTCTGTATTTCTCTCTGGGCCGTATCCTCAGCAGTGGAAGAGGGCCCTACTCTTAGGAAGAGCCCTATCCCAACTCCTCCCTCTCATTTTTCCCCAGCCAGTCTCCACCCCAAACCTCTCATTTCCCCACCCACTTCCTTTTCAAGTTTTATAAAGGTCTGGTCAAGGAGACTACTGGGGTTCCCCCTGTGACCCCAGAGAGAGAGAATAAAGAGATTGGGAGAGATAGTGATGAGTTAAGGGGCAAAGACAGAGACTGGGACAGAGACAGACAGAAAGACACATGGTCTAAATGGCCCCTCCAGAGACTCAGAGGGAAACAGAGGAGGCAGAGCGCCCAGGCCACGAGCTGGGAACCAACACAAATTTCCGAAAGGGCCCCCTGCTTTTTCCTGAGAAATCCATGACTCTCCAGGGAAGAATGGCCCTGGTTTGACTGGTATTTGCTTCTATTCTAAGACAATAACAGAAAATCAAAGACAGGCCTAGAAAGGAGTAAACAGGGAGATACAGGAGGTAGGAAGAGGCTGGACAAAATCTCAGAGAAAGCCACAGACTGCTTCCAGTATGAAGTGCAGCCCAGCCCCAGAACCTTTCAGGGAAGGACAGGCAGAGGGCTTGGGCTGCCTACTTTTCCTCCAAAGCCTATTCTTCCTCCAAAGTCCCTTTCACAGCAACTCCACCCCAGCCCTCTAAGCCCTGCCCTTCCCTGCCTGGACTTGCCCACCCCAACCCCTCTCACTAGCCGCCAGACTCCCTGGGCTCAGGCTCAATCAAGCTCCCCACAACCCCTGCCTTGGCTGACACTGCAATTTGACTCTTTCTAAACTCCTCCCTACACAGTCAGCAAGCTGCTCAGCCCCCCTCTCCCAAGTCCCCATGTAGCGCAGGGCTCACCCTGCAGCACCCAGGGAGGCATTGTCCTACAGAGGAAACCTCTGAGGTAAGACTCTGGGAACAGAAGCTGTGAGTGACAATGGATAGGCAAAGAGTCACAGAGAAGCCAAGGAGTCTTGCAGCTGCTGTCTGTCCACCCAGCTTTCGGTGACGATTTGGAGGTGGAGGTCTGCCAGGTGAGGCCATGGTTGCATGAGAAGGGCAGGGGGCTCAGAGGTTGCATGGATGGTGATGGGACAGCATCGGGTTCTGGTTACAGAGAGGGATGAGATCGACATGTGGGTTTAAGTTTGAGGGTGTGGGTTGGGTTTGAGACTAAGGCTCAGATCAAAGCTGGCAGGGAAGAGTCGTGAACACAGGTGACACAGGGACGTCCCAAGCCCCTGCTCAGGTTTCCCAAACCTCAATGGTTCTGACTGGTACACTTCAGAAGAAGTGGGATTCTAGGAGGAACCTGGATATGCCCACATCTCTCCCATCAAGCAATGTCCTGAAGCTGACAGACTCAGAAGAGCAAGCAGCACACACATGGTCGCCATCAATTAAAGGAGTGGCCAGAGCTGTCACTACATCAACAAAGCACAAGAGCAAAGGGAGGTGATTGAATACCACCAACTGAACTGTTAGCAAGAGAATGAGTGGAGGCAAGAAGAAATCGCTTGTAAAGGGTATGTGATTTCCTATGACAGATCTGAGGAAGAATGAAGAGACTTTGCAGATAAAGGTATCTTCACCTCGCCAAGATCAACCACATCCTACAGAACCTTCATTCATTCAGCAAACAGCTGGGCTTTATGCTAGGCCCTGGGGAAATGGCAATTAAGAAGACTCAGTCTCTATCCTTACACAGCACCCCATCTGATAGGGAAATAGCTCCTGGCCCGCAATGTGGTAAGCTGCAGTAATACGTGCAAGGATCCTGACCTAGTGGCAATGATGTTTGAGCCGAGATCTGAAGGATAACTAACAACAGCGTGCCAGAGAAAGGAGTAGGGGGTGGAGAGAAGTGGCCAGGGGAATATTTCTGGGCTTGGTAAGTAAGCCAGGTCCCTGCCAGACATGGCCTGAGAAGAGCAAAGCCAGGAGTGACAGTTGATGATTATTTTTTGACTGAGGAAGGAAGATCCTTCAGAACAGAACCTCTTGGGACCTTCTACCCAGAACACCAGAGCACCTCACAGGGATCAGAGTCAGGCCCTCAGGTGGATTAAGCAACTAAAATTGATCGTCCTGAACCATGAGTCTATCTGTTCATGGGGAAAGAAACTTTGTGATGAATTAATCCACAGGTCCAATGGGACTTTGACCTTTTAATTTGTAGAAATAAAACTTACCTTGGATTTTGCCATCTGGATTCCCCAAACACATATCCACAGAGGGGAACTGTGGTCCCCCTCGACCTGCAGGGTGGCCCCAGGCCTGCCTTGATCCACTGGCAGTTGCCCAGGAAAGTGTGTGGGAGCTGGCAGGCGTCAGTATGAAGCCGCAGCTGGTGTGTGTCTCATTCAGAGCCTTTCTCACAAAGTTCGTCCTGACCAATCCTTGCTCTGCCCTCTGTGTTTGTTTCCTGTTGCCTAGACACCAGGATAGAAGGAGTCAAGGGGAAGGTGGTGCCACAGGGGTGGGGCTCAGAGGCAATAGAGTTCTGCTAGGGCTGCAGGGACAGCAGAAGTCTTACCTGGCAGGAGAGCAGCAGGCCCAGCCCAAGGGATAAACTTGAAGATTCCCCATTCTCCCAGTTTCCTCCTCTCCCTGAAATGCTCAGGAGAGTCCTGTGTTTCTAGAATGACAGGCATTTCCCCTCAGAGTCAGGATGCATAGCAGCCAGGGTAGGAGATAGCTGAAGAAATATCATGTAAAAGGAGTCTGACCCTGCCTTGTGTGGTCCCAAAGAGCAGAGCTCGGTCCACGCGTTGGATACACAGGAAGACACATTGACTCAATATTAAGAACCTTCTGGGCATCAGGGCTAATCTGAGATGGTTTGGGTTGCCTTTTGAGGTAGTGAGTGCCCTGTCTCTCAGGATGTACAAGCTCAGATTGTCCAACCACTTGACTAGAGTTTGCAAAGGATATTCAAGCATCAGAGGGTCTTTGGGGTCCCTTTCTGCTTTGAGATTCTAAGATATGGTGCCCATCTCCACTACACAGGGATAGTCTTTCCCAGGGACCATGCAGGAAAGCTCATTGGCTCTGGACAGTTTCTTCCAGGCCCAGCTCTTCTGCTCCCCACTTCCATTCACCCCCTTCTGACTCTTCTTTCTGGGAGTCTTCTGAGAAAACCCTCTAAAATATCAACCCTACTCCTGTCCAGCCTCAAAGTTATCAAAAAGTATTGAGATGATGACTACCCCTTTCTTAAGAGGACATGGGTGAGAATTCAAAAAGAAACACGGAGCTTGCACCTCAAGGAGAATGTCCCAACTGGGAGGGGACAGGTTTGGGGGACAGGACAGAGGGAAGATCTGAGCTATTTAAGCCAGACAAATCAAGAATAACTCTACGGTGTCAGAAATGAGGACCTTCCAGGTAACCTTGGCATGATTTTCCCTGACATAGCTCAGAGTCTGGTAGGGGAGGCAGGTTGCCATAGGCAGCAGCCCAGGAGGGGAAGAGACCTATGGTCTGCAGTGAGCCATCTGCTTCTTCCACAGTTCTCCACCAGGCTCCCACTCTTTGCAGAAGCAGCAGTTAGGAGGAGAGGGAGAGAGGGTGAGAAACAGTGAGGAGCTCACTGTCCCTGAGTCTCCACAGCCCACAAATCCAGACTTCTTGTCTGAGGCTCCAGCGTCTCCTTCCACCATCACCTAAACCACGGTCACTCTTCCTCACCCTGAAAGCCCTGTCTGTCTTTGAACTCTCTCAGCCCCTTTCATCTGAGCCTAATCCAAATGCTTTTACTGAGACCAAGTCATGTCCAGCTGTGACTTGAGTCACAGGTGGGGGTGCTGAGGCTTTCAGGGGTAGTAAAGGACATCCCAGCACCCCACTGAGGAAGGGACAGCATGGCTTAGCTACCAGGGCAGCTGCTGAGTCACATCCAGCTAGAGCCACTTCTGCAGCAGATACAAAAGTACTGAGATCGCCTCCAACCCACAACAGGACGTGGTGTGGGCAACAGGCACATGTGGGCGGGTGGGACATAGATCCCAGCCAGGAGCCAGGAGGCACATGCCTGGGAGGCAGCTGCCTGCAGATCTGACTCAGTGCCCCAGCAGGGAGCCCAACCCCTGGATTCTCTAGAGTGGACTAGTTCAGTCTGACATCATAAGGGCTGGAAGACCCCCAAGGCAGAAGACAGGGAGCTGGGAAGTCCACAGGAAGTTAATATGTACCTTTATACATAAAATAATGTAAAAAGTGCATATGAAAAGATCAGATGCCCATATAATAATGTCAATAATAGTGTTGGAAATTAAGAAAAAAGCCTTTATGTTAACAAAGACGATGCAGCAAACTGCACTTCCTACTTATCTCTTACAGCCTCTCACATAGCCCTGTGTTGATTCAGTGGCTTAGGGAGTACACAGAGCTCACCATCTCCCTCTTTGAGCATTAGAAGGAGAAAACTGAAGCCTCCTCAGCAGAAAGCACCCCCACTGAAGGTCCAACCTCTAGTAGCAAGACTGAGCCTAGGAACCCACTAGAGTCCTCAAAAGAATGCCCATTTTCTCTTTGTCTCCAGGCCCTAGCCTTACTCTGCAGGCTCAGCTCACACAGTGCCTGCTGGGTCTGCCACTACTATCATGCAGCCTAACCCCACCAGCCCCCACTTGACGCCTGGAGATTTCTCTGTAATTATCCCCACTGCCATTCCTGAATGAGATTGGTAGAGGGTTTATAAAAGATTGCCCAGACGTAGTTGACTGGCCTCAGATCCCAACTGCCTGCCTGGCTCTCAAGAGTGTCAGACATCTTAGAACTAGTTTCTTACTGGTTCAGACTAGTTCTGGAGCCCATGAAAGCCTGGGTGTGACTTCTTAGGAATCCCAAGAGAAGAAATTGAACCTCTCTTCCACTTCATGGGCCAATTCCAAGATGGAGAACTCCTGATGACAGTGGAAGGGTCAACCCTGGGGCAAAGCCCTGAGATTCTCTCCCAAACCATCTTCATTTGCTCAGAAGCGGCTATATTCTCTCTTCTCCAAAGCCAGCCTTTATTTACATAACCTATAACTGCCCTTGTGTCCAGGCCCAGTCAAGACAGTCTCACTCACTTTTAGTAAGGCTTTGGGATCTTCCAGGACCCAAAGACCTATATTTTCACCAGCAGCAGCTCTGGTCAAATGCTGGCCTTACTTTCAACCTGTGGTGTTGGCCCATTTTTGTCTAAGTGGGCTCAGAAGTTAGCAGTGGGTGTGGAATCCCCTTTCTCCTCAATCCTTTCTCCACAGTGGCCCATTTTTTCCAGCTCTGAGATAGATGACTTAGGTGTGAGACTAGGCAAACTCTAAGCACCCAGGCTCTTTCTGGCTTTCCTGGGAAAGAGTGTCTCCTGAACTAGGCAAAACCTTGTTCCCTGGTCCCTGCAGCATCAGCTAAGCAACAGGTGATGCTCAGAGAGAACCTTTGCCAGTGTGCCAACTGCAGACGAGTCCCGGAATCCTCAGCGGCATTGCCATGTCTTCTCTCCCATCCGAGGCTGGGTACCACATCTTCCCAAGACCCCTAGGGAGGAAGGCATCAGCTTCTCTAGGAAGGAGGGTTGCAGTTAGGGGTGCCAAGCAAGGACGGTGAGAAAGCCTCTTTCCCAAACAGCTGGTGGGGCGGGGCAACAATCTTTCCTGGTGGGAAAGGTGGAGAGGGCGCCTGGGGAAGCTGTGGCTGTCCAGAGGAAAAGGAAGCACAGGAAACAGCTTACCGACTCTCTCTGGGTCCCATGAAAAGAGGACTCTTGCCTGAGGCCCTCGTAACCTGGAGTTGTAAACATCCAGGACGCACCCAGCAGCTTCCTTGCCCCCTCTAGTGCAGGGCCCATCAAGGAAGGCAAGACTGGGTTCTGGATTTGAGAGATGAAACCATCCCCAGGGATAGAGAGGGACCTCATCATCACAGCAGCTGGAGGAAAGCCCTTTCCCCTAGGCATACAAAAACAGGGACATGGCTCCATCCCTAGAAGCTAGCAGTCCAGCCCCAAAGGAGCACCTGACAACCAGGTGAGAGGCCAAAAAGCCAGAGATGATTCCAAAGGTACAAGAAATTTGGTGGAAGCAGCTCAGGGGAGAAAACAGGAGCAGACTGACATAAATGAGAGGCTTCTGAGGGGGCAGCGAGGTCTGTTGTGCTCAGTGAGTGCCTGGAATGTACCTGGCATGTAGTAGGCACTCAGTAAGTATCTGAATAAGTGAATGAATGATTAAAGTATAGTTTGCGGCAAAGTGAGAGAAATTGAAAACAGATGAAAATTGTTTGGGAGCCCCACCTATGGGAGTGAGGTCGACTGAGGAGAGCCCAGCCACAGGAGGGGCTGAGTTCGGGTAAGGGAACTAGACTGGCAGGGTGGGGAGTGCAGGGCTCTCGGCGTGCCCTAGTGGGGGATGGGTCAGTGTCTGTATTGCAGCATTGCCTGGAATTGAAAGGGTTCTGGTGGGAGAGAGCTGAGACGGGCACAGTGAGCATCAGGTTCAAACATCAGTCCCTCCACAGATGTGATCTGAGTCATGGGTGTGATCCTAGTAAGAGCCCTGCCTCACCTGGCCCTGGTGCCTCCTTCACCAGCTCCACCTGGCCAAGCCTTACCCCAGCCCTTCCCTGAGAGGCATCTGTAGCTGTGCCTCAATGCCCTGAAATGCTTCTGAACTGGGCGTCAGGGTGGAGCAGAGACAAGATTGTGCTGAAGGTTCACATCCCAGGGAATCACAAAAAGGCCAGGAGACACCAGGACAAAGTGACCTCCTGGCTTAGAAGAAACCATCATAGAAGCATCTTCCCATTCCCTTACCCTCAGCACCACGCCACCAACACTCAGGTCCCCTACAACCTATTTTACTCCACTTCAGTACCTTGTAGCAGCCACATTCCCACAAGAAAGCCAAGCTGTTCCTTAGAGAAGTCAAATAGATTTAATCTGTAACTATGAAATGTCTAGGTTAGCAGCAATTACAGACACCCAGAAACTGGGCAGAATCTGTCCCCCGAAGGCATCCTGAGGGCCACGAAGGCTCCCCTCAGTTCACAGAGGTAGCTGGTAGGATGTTAGCTTTGCGCTCAGCTTCAATGCAGTACTTCTCGGGAAGGCCAGTGGCTCTGCCGGGGAAATGCAGGCAGGTATAAGGAAAGGTGCTGGACCAGACAGGAGGCGGGAGGAAGCAGGCTCTGGATGGGGTTTACAGAACCTGGAGGACTGCATCCCCCAATACTGCTCTCATAATCCACCACCGAAACATACATTCATGCCAAGGCTCCAGCATCCTGCCAAGGAGCTCCCAGAGAGCCAGCAAGACCCCATCCCAGGACTTTCTGCTGGAGCCCCCTTCTGAGGGATGAGTCCTGGGTGGGGATGCTCCCTGAGCATCTCTCCCATGGCCCTTCACCCCCAAATCCCATGCTTTCCAGCCTGTGGTGCCATCTTTTTGCGGGAGGGAAGAGGATCTGGGGAAGGAGGAGATTCCAGCGCACCTCAGCTCTTCAAGCTTTTTCCTCTTGATGTCATCGATGCGCTCACGGCGTTTCTGGGCCTCCTCTTTGAGGCGCCGGCCCTCCTCAAAGGTGGCAATCCGGTTCTGCACCTGCTTCTGCTGGTTCTCTCGCACCTGGCGCCGGAGCTCATTGGCATGCTGTAAGCGCCCTGTGGCCTTTTTCTCCTCCTCCAGCCGCTCCTTCTCAATCTGTTCTCTCTGAGCCCTGGGGGAAGGAAACAGGAATGCAATGAACTCAGCTGAGCTGACCCAGGCCAGGAAAAGTGGTGGGGGAGCCTCCTGGGTGGGCTCCTCCGGTAGACATGCCTCAGAGACCGCAGCCCTCTGTGCTCCAGCCCCATTTTGTAACTCAAAGATCAGCCCCAGAAGCTGCTGCCCACGCATCCCCACTTCTCCCACCCAGCGAGAACTAGCTCCAGGGTCGCATGACTAGATGTCATGGGCATGCTTAGAAAGGCCGCCAGTTTGGTTTGATGCTCTGCTTTCACTGTTTTGAAATTCTTAATAATTTTTGAACAAGGGAGTCCACACTCTCTTGCTCTGTCACCCAGGCTGGAACGCAGTGGTGCTATCATAGCTCACCGCAGCCTCAACCACCTGGGCTCAAGTGATTCTCCCACCTCAGCCTCCCAAGTAGCTGGGACTACAAGAGAGTGCCACCACACCCAGCTAATTTGTTGTTTATTATTTGTAGAGATGAAGTCTCATTATGTTGCCCAAGCTACACATTCTTAATTTTCACTGGGCCCTGAAAATTATGTAGCCAGTCTTACACCCAGAGTTTCACCCACTGGGAGATATTGTTGTTCCTACTTCTCCCTGATAACAATGCTTAACTCCTCTCCAGCATATCCTGAGATTTCTTCTCTCTCCTTCCTTCCTTCCTTCCTTCCTTCCTGCCTGCCTGCCTGCCTGCCTGCCTTCTTCCTTGCTTCCTTCCTTCCTTTCCTGCCTCCCTCCCTCCCTCGATGCTTGGAAACGTAAAAGATGCGGTAAAGTGTCATGCTAACTCCACCCTGGTTACTGGAGGAAGGAAGGAGCTCATCCTGGTATCTCTCAGTTCTCTTCCTGATCCACCTCTCCAAATTTCCCTTAGAAACCTCTTCCACAAAAATACTTCATGGACCGTGACATCAGGGAGAAAATCACTAATGGCAACAGGAAAGGCTTAGAAAGCACTCAAATGAAATGCATCTGCATCTCAGAAAAAAATGCATTTATAGGCCTTCTTAAGCTAACATCTAATTTTGTTCTCAACATAATTTAAAAAATGAAATGTAAAATCATCTTAGGCAGGAATTTCTCACCTGCTCTCCTCCCCTAGAGTCACTGATACCCCAACAAAAGGTACCTACAACACTGCTTCATTTCCTCACTTCCCTCTAGCTTTGTTCCAAGATCCACCATACATGTGGCATCCTCTCTACTCCTAGCAACTCTTTCCATCATGCAAACATCTCCTAAAATTCTACACCTTCTACAGAGACCTCCCAGTTTACCTGAAGAGAACTGCTGGCTTCCTCAGCCCTCTGTATTTAGACACCAAATCCTGACTGCCCAGACACATCTCTGATAGCAGGAAGACTCTCTCCTCTTTCCCTTGCCATTGTTTTCCTGTATTTGGAACAGTTTTCTATTGTTTCACCCTCTTCTGAGTGAAGGGGTAAGTGTGGAAAAGGGGGACTTGTATGTGTCACTAGAGAGCCCCGGTGGTGCCAGGCAGTTGAAAATCCAAGTGAGGATGAACCTGGTTATTCCATTGGGTTAGGGCAGTGCTCACAGAGTCTAGCTACGTTTTAGAATCACCTGGGAGTTTTTGAAACATATTCACGCATGGGCCTCATCCCAGACCATTTAAATCACAATCCAGGAAGTGGAGCCTGATCATCATATTTTTCAAAAGCTCCCAGACATTTCTAAAAACCACTTGGTAGGGGAAGTCAGCCATCTCTGCTTAGTCAACAGGCTGAGAAGTATGGACATCCCTCTGTCCAGAAACAAAAGTCCACATATAGGCTGGGCACGGTGGCTCACGCCTGTAATCCCAGCACTTTGGGATGCTGAGGTGGGCGGATCACGAGGTCAGGAGATCGAGACCATCCTGGCTAACACGGTGAAACTCTGTCTCTACTAAAAATACAAAAAATTAGCTGGGCATGGTGGCGGGGGCCTGTTGTCCCAGCTGCTCTGGAGGCTGAGGCAGGAGAATGGTGTGAACCCAGGCGGTGAAGGTTGCAGTGAGCTGAGACCGTGCCATTGCACTCCAGCCTGGGCAACAGAGTGAGACTCCATCTCAAAAAAAAAAAAAAAAAATTCCACATATAGGCCATACAGGAGGCCGTGCTTCTGAAGCAGAGAAAGTTGGATTTGGGCAGCGGCAGAGAAGCTTTTGAGTGAAAACACCCACCACGGTGGTCACATGGCCCTGGAGACACTAGGCCTGGATACTAACCTACAACAACAGGTAAAGTTGAACTTCTCCAAAAACGCTGGTCTAGCTTTAATAACTGGCTAGTGCATATGCTCCAGGCAAATGATGCAAAGGAAAGACAAATGGGTCGGTAGCAAAAGTAGGACTTAAATTTCTTTTCATTAATATTTATTAGTGCCTGTTAACAGCAACACAGATGTCCAAGGGCATAGAGGCCAAGGAGGAGAGGGGAGACATCTGGAAGGCAGTCTGTAGCCCAAGGGCAGAATCTTTGGGGGCATTTAGGAAGCTACTTTCTTCACTAGGTGTCCAGTGACCATGGCACAACCCTGGGGGCAGAGAAAGTTACAGACCCAAAGGGCATCACAGCAGGGGGGACATGCTGGGGCCTGCAGTCCAATAAAAGGCCAAAAATCTGGCTCTGGTAAGGACAGAGGTTCCTGAAGACCTGCTCTGCCTTTAGTTAGCGGTCTGGGTAGCCTGGTCTGGCATGCAACTAACTACCCATTACCAAGAGGAAGGACCTAGAGCATATGAACCAAGAAAGTGATGCTATACTGTTTAATCTCTACTTATCTGAGCATAATGTCTGTAATTTTGTATCTCCTCAATTCAAATTTTGCTTGGCTTGTTTCCTTTTGAAAAATCCTGATGTTGTAGGGTCTGAACCAGAGCAAAAAGACAGTCATTCCCAGTTAGACCAGGAGAACACTCCCAGGGACCAGGTCTGGGGGTGGCAGATCTGACTGGTGGAAAATAGAGCAGAGAGGGAAACCAATGGAGGCTGTGACTGTTGACTGCTTTGGGGGAGGGAGCAGAACAGTGAGAGATGTGAACATTTAGCTTCCACTTATATGTTGAAATTATCATTGAGCCAAAAGAGAAAACAAAAGTAAAAGGATAAAGAGCTACCAAGGAAGAAAGATGGATTGATGTAGGTATGGTCCATCCAAACACAAATCTCTAATACCTTTCCTGTGGAATGGGCAAGAGCAGTGTCTTGTTAATTTCTAATGTCCTCCATGGCATCCAGCACAGAGCCCTGCATTTCTGTGCTTTATATTTGTCAAATGAATGGCAAAAGGCTCCCTTAAAGTCCTGCTCCAATGACTCACAACCCTTAGTGTCTGAAGTTCTTATCTCTATCTTTCCTAAACCACTCCTCTTGCAGTTTCATCCCTAATTTGCAGGGGGACATGAGTCAGAGGGCAGCAGAAGGGACCAGATTTTTACCTTTATTTATACTTTTACTGCTCCAGGGTAAATAATCCCAGTCATCGCCAATTCCTTAAGCAATTCCAGGTGCTATCTCCCAGTTCTCTAATCACAAAATTCTTGGCTCAAGTGAGTTTTACAAGTTTCGATCGTCCATCTAGTTATAATGATCCCACCAACCCAGACAGGATGGACGAGCATCTGTTAACATGCCAGACAGCTTCTCTCTATCCAATATGGACCATCCCTGCTATAGTACAAGGAAAGGAATCCAAGGTTCCCAGGCCCCTCCTACCGAAGAATCCTCTCGAACTCATCTCGATCCCGTTGCACCTGAACAGCCAGAGCATGCTCCTTGAAAGCCACCTGTTCGAGCCGACTTTTCCGCAGCTCGGCCTCTGTTTCCATCTTCTTCTGCGCATTTTCCTTTTCCTTTCTGCGCCACTCTCTGTCTGCAACCTCCTGGTTGCGCTTGGCCCGCAAGGCATCCTGGGAAAATTGGCAGGGGACCAGTGAGGGCACAACATAGCTGGAAGTACAGACCAAGTGCCTTTAAGAAGACACCTACTTACAGACTCTGACAGTCTGCTTTGAAAAGCACCATGAATTTCTCTGGCAGCTAGTTATTCTAGGAAAGGATAAATGGAATACTGTCATCAAACTTTTGGGTTAGAAGATAACCTGAGGGGTCATCTTGTCCTTCCAACCCACTCATCCCAGTTCTTTCCCTGTACCTCAGACATCTCCAGGCAGTCTTGAAATCACTTCTAATTTCAAAAACTGCTAATGATGGAGATACCACAGTTTCCCCTGGTGACACATTTCATTGGTTGGTTAAGGTTGAAAGTTCTTCTTTATGGAGCAGTGAAAAACTTTCTCTTGAACCTTAAGCACATGCTGCACTGCTCAATCCCTGCTGACACAGGCCCTGGGAGCAGGCCCACCCTTTCCTTCTCAAACTACTGAAGTCTAGGTAACTTGCATCCTTTCCTCCACATCTCCACCCTCGAGGCCATTCTACAGGCTGTCAAAGGGATGGATAGGCAAGGGAATGGGAAAAGTAGAGGGAAGTCAAGACTAAGCAGGTACCTGTTCTGCCTGGTAATCTTGGGCCTTCTCCTGCATGGCCCTCAGGCGGGCGATCTCCTTCTCTTTCTCCCTCCGGATTCTCTCCTGCTCAGCCTCAAACTCTGCTTCTCGAGCCTGCCGGAAGGAAAGATGTTGTAGAACAATTGACATTGCCCAGCCTTGCAGAGTGAAACAAAACCCCTACAACAGACTTTCCAATATCCCCCCTACCACTTCCTGACTCCTTTTAAAATAGGACAAAATGAGGCCAGGCACCATGACTCATGCCTATAATGCCAGCACTTTGGGAGGCTGAGGCAGGAGGACTGCTTGAGCCCCAGTTCAAGACCAGCCTAGGCCACAGAGAAAAACTCTGTCTGTACTAGAAATCTAAAAATTAGCCAGGCATGGTGGCATGTGCCTATAGTCCCAGCTACTCGGGAAGCTGAGATAGGAGGATTGCTTGAACCTAGGAAGTCGAGGATGCAGTGAATCATAATTGCATTACTGCATTCCCCTGGGCAACAGAGCAAGACCTTGTCTCAAAATAAATAAATAAATAAGGTAAAATGAATTTAGCAATGCATGAACATAAAAACAATTAACATTTATAAAATGCTTTATTGTTTATAAAACACTGTCCTATGTGTCATCCTGGAGAGCCCTCACAACATTTCATGAGACAGATATTATAGATGAGGAAACTGATGGTCAGAAAGATCAAGGGTCTTGCCCAAGATTGCACAGGAAGTAAACTACCTAACAGGATTTGAACACAGGTACCCTGACCCTGGCTTTCACACTCCTTCCACTATGTCATAGACAATTTTCAAGTTGCAAGGCTACTGGGCCAAGAAACAACAGTGGTTTTTTGCCTGGCTTGTAAAGTACAGCAGGTGGAGGTTATCTCATTAGTGCCTGGGCAAAGAGCCAACCACGCTTTGGGCAGTCCCACAGTGGTTACCAGATATGTAAAGAATGAACCATCAAAATTAGCTCCCTTTCCACCTCTCTGAAAAAACACACATATCCTTAAAAGCTTCCCAAGCCCAGCTTCCCAACTGCCATTTTTAAGCAATCATAAGATGAATGGTGCAGGTTGGAGGCAAATGTGACCTTAATAAAGAATCCTCCCAGCCCGACATGGTGGCTCACACCTGTAATCCCAGCACTTTGGGAGGCTGAGGCAGGCAGATCACAAGGTAAAGAGATCAAACCAGTTGGGGCCAACATGGTGAAACTGCATCTCTACTAAAAATACAAAAATTAGCTGAGCATGGTGGCGCATGTCTGTAGTCCCAGCTACTCCAGAGACTGAGGCAGGAGAATCGCTTGAAGTGGGAGGCAGAGGTTGCAGGGAACGGAGATGGTGTCACTGCACTCCAGCCTAGTGACAGAGCAAGACTCCATCTAAAAAAAAAAACAAAAACAAAAACAAAACAAAAAAAAAAAACAAAAAAACAAAAAACCTTCCTTGGCCCTCATTTTACCTGACCAGACTTCTGTGAAGCCCAGTGAGTTGTCCCTGTAAAGCTGTACAGGGCTGTTGCCAAGCTGCTTCCTCTGTCCACCCTGCCCTAGATAGCAGGACAGGGAACTCTGGGTGTTTCTACAACCAATCTCTGCTTTTAGCTCTGCAGGAGCAGCCCTGGCTGCAAGAATAAATACCACCATGAAGTCGGTAAGGGCTTGTGATATACGTAGATACTTACGGTGGACTGTGGACATGCCCAAGTGCCTGATCCTGTGGCCAGTCTCCCGCCTCTCCCAGCTACACCTTTCCATGATAAAGACAAGATATACTCCTCTCTTGCTTAGAAATTCATGGCGACTCATCATTCCACCCTTCCAGTTCCACTCAAGGTCCAAGACACCCCAACAACTGCTCTTAGGTCTCCATCTCACCACCCTCATTTCTTATTATGTCCACTACAAACTCTCTGCTGCAGCCAGAAAATATGTGCACTAACTCCTACACAGAATTAACTCATTATCCCCACCTTCATCCACTTGGGAAAATAGTGGTTGAGTTCCAATGGTATAGCATTATTCTAGGTAATTTCAGCCTAGTCTGACTGGACACATATTGAAGGATCCAGTATATTTTGAATCATCAATGACTATTTCACAGGATTATTGTAAAGATTAAAAGAGATAACACATGTTAGCACAGAGCCCATGCACAGAGCCCATGCCCAGTGCTCACTAAATGATAGTTATGTGGTTGTTATTATGTAGGAATCATCTATGTCCCCAACCCTGCATTCTCACTCTATTGCTTGCATAGAGTGTCCCCAGCATCCAATAAGAATACTAAAGCCAATAAGTGAGCTTAGCTGAGCTTCATTTTCTGTGGTTGTCTTCAGAACATATAGGTGTACCAAATATGCCATTCGAATTATACTCACACCCTCCCCTTGGCCTTCTTTAAAAATCACTACTATAGAGGAGCATAGAGAAGTACAATGTGTTTCTGTCATCATGGAATTTCAAAACTAGCAGGGCAGACAAGACCAACACATGAAGAATATAATAACTTTTCTGCCACTCTGAGTACTTCCCCTCTTTTTATATAAATCCACGTTCACTTTATCTAAACCACTCTTAAAAGCCTTCTTCTACTCTCCAAACCCCATAGATCCCAATCATTTTATTACTCAACTTTGCCCCAGAATGAACTGACACATTCATGAGCTACATTCATCTGCAACTGTTGGTATGGTTCTCTCCTCCACTGTGCATTTGCTCTGTCTTATAGGTTCTTTGGTGGGAGACAGGGGAAGACTATTTTCTGAGTCTAGCACCCAATACAGGATGCCCAATATAGGCATTTGCACAAGAAATTTATGTAACCTCTGACTCATGATTACCAGGGGTATAATTATGCAAGTCATGACAAATCCACAAAAAACCTACTTTCACCAATGGTTTTAGTTTTCTTTTCTGCCTGCACATGGCCCTCATCCCAACTTCTAATCAAAGGTGTTAATGAGGATAAAGCTAATTTAGGTGTCCTTTCTAAGCTGTCTCTGTTAATAAACAAGTGGCCTGGCTAAGACGAAGAGACAAAGAAGCCAGGCTTTTGAACTAAGGATGTGCATTGTAGAATGAAGGTGCGGCTGCCTTCCACTGAAGTTCCCTAAGTTCTCGGCCCTCCTCTCCCTGTGACAGACATTCCATTCCTAGCCAAAGATCCCAGAAACCTAGTCCCTACCATCTTCTTCTTGGTGAACTCCATCACCATCTGGTCCGCCAGCTTCTCCTGAGCCAGCAGCTCTGCTTTCTGTTTCTGGTTTTCATCATTGATGCGCTTAATCTCAGCTTGCATCTTCAGTTTTTGCTGCTGCCTTTGTTCCATGTCCTGCCCGCAAAAGAAAGAGAGCCTCAGAGTACAAAGAGGTAAGACGAGAAGCCACTGGCATCCAGAGATAGAGAGACGCAGATGGGGGGGGCGGGGGTGGGGGACAAATGCATTGCCTGCGGTCTAGCGTCCACAACCATCCTTTGTTAAAGCTGTTTTTTCAAGGGTCATCAATGAATTTGGTCTTTAACCAAATGGCCTCTTTACAGTCTTCATCCAACTTGACTTTGTGGCAGCCCCTGATGCCATTGATCTCTATATTTTCAGGAAGCAGACGCTCTTAAAGTTCCATGGAATTGCCTCTCACATGTTTTGCTAAATCCCACCCCTGTGGCTTTGCTCATGGTGCTTCCTCCTGCCTTCAATTTCCCTCTCCCATTTAAACCCAACTTTCACTCTCCAGTCAATAGTGACGACTGAAATAACACCTATTGCCCTGAGTACTTTCTATTTCTTGAGCACCGTACACAGACTATCTCTAAATATGTCCTATTTATGACCTAAATATGTCCAAAAATCCTAAAAGGTAGGCCTCATTATCTCTCTTGCTCCAATAAAGAAAGTGCGGCCCAGCATTGAAGTGACTTCCCCACCGGCCACACAGCTTATAATCTCTAGAGCTAAAATTTTGAAACCTGTTCTGTGTAAATTAAAGTATCAACCTTCTCTGGAAATCTTGCTTGATTGCCTCAACTTTCAGTTCTCTCTCCATTTCTAAATTCCCTCTGCACTTAAGGTGGCACCACACCTCTTATAAGGTGATCATACACTGCCTTGCAGGTCCCCACTCATTTCATATGTGTTCGCTCTGCCCCAGTTACAGGACAAGGGACCTTGTGTCAAAAATCCTCTCTTCCCCAAAAACATGTAGCCCAATGCAAGGAAAATAGCAAACATTCGATAACCCATTGCTAAATGAGGCAGGGAAGGTAGGACCAAAGTGAGAGGCATGTGAGAAAGAAAAAAAAAAAAAGTTCTTAGACGCAGAGAAACATTTGACGGAGATCAGAGTACTAATGTGAACAAGGTCCTTTTTAAGGAAGGATCCCCCTGCCTTTCCCAGCCCTGAGCCTTCAATGCCTCTCAATGATCATACCACTTCTGAGCCAAGCACATTCTCAGGTGCAGAGGGGCATTGGAATTAGGGGAAACAGCTGGCCCCCCAATCACCTCCAATCAATCTCAGACTCCTTAAGTTCTTCTACTGATTAACTCACCCCACCTCCCACACTATTTCCAGCTCCCTCCGTTTCTCCAAAGACTAAATCCCTCCCTGGCCTTCCAGCTCTTCCTCAGCCCAGCTGCTGCCCTGATTCATCCAACCAAGGTAACTCTCCCTGTGTGTTGTCCTCTAGAGCTGGCTCTCTGCCAGCTTGGCTCACTGCCCAGTTCAGGGCTCCTTCCTTCAGGAAGCCTTCCGAACTGGAGCCGTATGGCAACTGGCTGCCTCTGAGGTCCATGTGGTGCATGAGTCACAGACATTCCCTCTCTCTCACCATACTCATTTCTTTGCACACTCCACTTCTCCCTTTCTGCTCCTCCAACTCTCACACTCCCTTTCCCCCTTCTCCCCTTCTTCCTTTCCTTTCTAACTGCTTCTCACTGATTTTAGGCCTGCTGTTTGTATCCCAGACATCATTTAATCTCACTGGCCCTCAAAGCTAAAGATGCTGTTGATTTCTGATGTATGACATACATGCAATTATGTATTTATTTACTTCTTTCCCTATTTATTTACTTTTTGGATTGTTGTTTTTGTTGGTTCATTTCCAAGACAACAAAGGACTTTCCCTGTTTCTTTTGAAGCCTTTCCAAAGCAACCCCAGATAAACTCCCTTCACTCTTTTCCCGTTTGCTAGCAAGGTGGGGAACGTTGCCCTTAGTACCACCATGAGATGATACAGTAGGTCTAAAGCTGGGAAGGCACAGGTTTCTACGCTAAAATTGCCCAATAATACTTCCTGGAGACTCAAGGAGTGCCTGTTGGAAGGACATTAAAAGGATAATGACAAAACATCAACGTAATGGTGCTGACTCATGGACTCCTAGAACTTCCTCAGTTAGTCCACCAATTCCCACTCCCCACATCTAGTTGGATTTTCCCGCCCTCACTTCTTGCCCACTACCCTGCATATTTGCCCCATAACTTTCCTTCTTGGCCCTTTCCCATTCTCTCTCCCCTGAGCCAGGAAATGGAGTAACTTGGCCAGGTCTCTCATTGTCTTCACTCTGCTATTCTCCTTCTCATGCAGTTCACAGGGCTGTGTGCCCCTTCAGTTTCCCCAGCTACTCAGGTGATCTTCATTCCTCTTCTCTAGTAGCTCCTCACACTGCAGGTGTGGTGAGAAGGCTTCATAATTACAAGTCTGCCCACCTGCAGGACTCTTCACGTCCCCCTGTCACTCACCACCATCAAATGCACTAGCTGATGACAACTTGACAATTCATAAACACAGGGGAGGGAGAGAATCGTAAAAGAATACGTGTTCCACGAGTTAAATGGCACCATGAGGAGGCAATCAAACAAATTCAGAATGTGAGATATTCTTAAAGGCAACTGGCCTAGCTGCTTCAAAATATCAGTGTTATAAAAAGGAATGAAGAGGGCCGGGCGCGGTGGCTCAAGCCTGTAATCCCAGCACTTTGGGAGGCCGAGACGGGCGGATCACGAGGTCAGGAGATCGAGACCATCCTGGCTAACCTGGTGAAACCCTGTCTCTACTAAAAAATACAAAAAACTAGCTGGGTGAGGTGGTGGGCACCTGTAGTCCCAGTACTCGGGAGGCTGAGGCAGGAGAATGGCGTGAACCTGGGAGGCGGAGCTTGCAGTGAGCTGAGACCTGGCCACTGCACTCCAGCCTGGGCGACAGAGCGAGTCTCTGTCTCAAAAAACAAAAAAAAAAAAAAAAAAGAATGAAGAAATGAATGAATGAATGAATGGGGGAACTCTTCTAGATCAAAACAAACTAAAGAGACTCAACGATTTGCAAGGTTTGCAATGTGCAAACCTTGATTAACATCTAGTTTGGAAACAAGAAAGCCAGAAAAACGTATTTGGAACAATTGGGGAATGTGAATGTGGATTAACTATTAAATGACATTATGGAATCACTGAATTCAAGTTTTTTATGGAGGAGGTGATAATGGTATTGTTGTCATGTAAGACAGTGTCCGTGTTCTTTAGAGCTGCAAGCTGAAGAGTTTAGTGGCAGAGTGTCAAGATATCTGCAACTTACTTTCAAATAGTTTAACAATAAAAAATAAATAAATATATATATATATACACACACACACATACCTAGAAAGAAACAAGCAACTAAGGTAAATGATTAACAATCATTAAATCTAGGTGAAGAGTTTATGGGTGTGATACAATTTTTTCAACTTTTCTGTCTGTGTGTACAAAATTTTCAAAATAAAAAATTGAGGAAAAAAAAAATTATCCAAGTGCCTGCCATATCCCTCACTATGCTAGAGGGTTTTACACATTGTTACATCCCAGAAAAGGCACATAGAAGAGGACATTTTAAGTCTTCTTAGTTTGGGCAGGTATGTCATCATTTCTTTTGCAATAAATATGCCTACTAATTTTATTCGGACTAACAGGAAGAAAAGGTTTGGCTTCACAACACAATTAATGACAATGGGATGCTATGTACTTTGAGTGAAGTAACAGCAGGGAGACTGGAACTCAGATATTGCTACTGTTCATCTACAAAGTATATAATATCCCTAGGTGATTGAGGAAAGACCATAAAACATCCCTGTTTACTTGTGCAATGCATGCAGCCATATATTTCCTTTATGTGTCTATTCACAATGATTTGTCAGTCTTGGACCCCAAGTCCCTGGAAGGAAGGGACAATATCTATCCAAATCACTGCTCATCCCCCAGCATGACACCATGGTGAAATAAATATTTAACATGGCAATAAAAAGTTGATGGTGATGATGTTGTGAAATGAGCATGTGCCTGGCAGAAAACCATTCAACACCCTGAAACCCCAGAGTCTTGAAGGGTTTTGATGCTGCTGGTGGTGAAATGTGGCATTGTCTGTCTGGCCTGTTACCTTTAGATCTTCCTCTTGGAGCTGTTCCATATACTCCAGCATCTGCTCCTTCTCCTGCTCCCGCTGCTCAGCAAGTAGTGATCGTTCCTCCTGGTTCTTTTCCATCTGTTCCACAATTTGCCGCCTTCCTCTTGGAGAGAACAGTGCCACAGTGTCTTAGAAACCCAGGGTCCACGTCTCCCAGAGTCCAACCTCCATCTAAACAACCCCCAAGGTGAGTGGTGTCACAGAAACAATTGACAAGTGCCCCCTAAACATCGATATGCTTCATGAGCCCAGACCAAAGTCCTTCACTCAGGAAGGACCTCAAGGGTTGGCCTCCTTTCTCCTGAGCTCCTGGTTCCAGGGCTCACTTTTCCTGAGATTCTCCTTCTTTATTTGTTTCCCCAAGAGGGGCACCCCACTTGATAAAACACTTTCTACCTTCCAGTAAATAAAGAGTTTCTGAAATCCTACCACCTCCCAAATCTTCCCAGAGTAATCATAGGAAGCTAGCTGAATAGTAAAAACCCAAACAAACAAACAAAAAACAAACAACAACAGCAACAAAAAACCCAGGGTCTATAAGCAGCGTTGCCAGTGATTCCCTATGTGTTAATGGGATGTCAATAAACTTGGAAGCATAGACCCCATGACATATGCGTAAAGGCTGGAAGAATGGGAGAAGACGCAGATTAGGATGAGGATCGAGGGAAAAGAGTATGAGAGCCACATTCAGATGGAGTGCTCAAATTGCTTCATGACTCCAGATGAAGTAAACAGGAGTAAAGAGTAAAAGGGTTACATGAAAACAAGTTTGGGCTCAATATAAGGACCAGCTCAAATCATTACTGTTGCCTAATGAGACAGAGATTTTTCCTTTACTGGAGCTGTTTATGCAGAAGATGGACAGCCACTTAGCCACTAAATAACCTTTTACTGGGAACCTACTATAGTACACCAGGTACCTACCAGAAGTACAGAGGTGAATGTACCAGGTATAGTATACCAGGTACGGAGATGAATGGTTCCAGAGAATAGGATACAGTTGGGGAGATAAAACTGCCATTCAGTGTGGTACAAGAATTATTTACAGAGGTAATTCATGTATTGAATGGTTGGCGTTCTAAATCTAGGACACTATTATTCTATAATTTACTTGCTCTGGGACTTGTCCTTTTCAGCACAAAATGAAGGGGAGACTGAATTGATTCATCCTAACATGAATTAAGCACCTATTACAGGCCAAACACTGTGCTAGGCTCAGAAGCTACAGAAATGGATACGATAGGACCTGTCCCCAATGAGCATAGCATCTAGGAGGGTCAGAGAGCCACAGCACAAGAGTGGGGTGCTGGAGTATAAACACAGAGTGATGGGCGCAGAGAAGGGAGCCACTAAGCCTGCCTGGTGACATGAGGGAGGTGACAGCAAAGCTATGTATAAAGGGAAGGAGAGAGCATTTTCCAGGAGGAAAAGGAGAGGAGGGTAGTCAAAAAAAAGAGAAAACAACAAAAAATTAAGAACTTGTGACATGGCCTGGCATGTTGGGGGCCTGGGAAAAAGCAGAGAGTAGATGGCAGGTAGGGGTAAGAAACGAGATTGCAGCCAGACTGTGAAGTGCCTCCCAGGATTTGAGAAATAAGCTTTTAAAAGTTCTGTGATTCCGGCCAGGCTCACGCCTGTAATCCCAGCACTTTGGGAGGCTGAGGCCGGCTGATCACTTGAGGTCAGAAGTTTGAGACCAGCCTGGGCAACATGGTGAAACCCCATCTCTACTAAATGCCAAAATTAGCTGGGTGTTGTCGTGCGTGCCTGTAATCCCAGCTACTTGGGAGGCTGAAGTAGAAGAATCGTTTGAACCCAGGAGGTGGAGGTTACAGTGAGCCAAGATTATGCCACTACACTCCAGCCTGGGTGACAGAGTGAGACTCCCTCTCAAAAAAAAAAAAAAAAAAAAAAAAAAAAAAAAAAAAAAAAAAAGTTCTGTGATTCTGTGTATCACTTAGTAAAGTTTTAAGATAAGCAGATGACAATAATGACCATTTCGCATTTTTTCCCTCTTTGCTAGGCTACATGGACCTAAAGATACATGGAAATAGCTTAGAGAGGGAGATGCCAAAACCACATCTTTACCTAATTCTTTCCTCCCTCCTCTTCCTGTCCAGTTCCTCCTGCCTTTGAATGGATTTCTGCCGCTCCACTTCCATCATCTGATCCAACCGCTTCTCCTCTGTGTCCAGTTCTTTTTGGATCTGCTGCTTCTCCAGGATTTGGGCATCCCGGATGGCATGGCACTTAGCATTGAGGATAATCTGGAGAGTGGAGATTAAACTGTGGCACTAGGCCTAGGGATGTGTAAGTTTAAGGGGAAGAAATGGGAACAGAATGCTATACTGCTGAGCATGCCGGAGGTGTGCATGACTGCTCACAAGTCTGGGGAAATAAGAATGTTCTTGTATTTACCTTTCCCCTGAATATAGTTGAGCTCAAAATTTTACTGGCCTCCTGCTAGGTGCCAGGGTCTGTGCAAGGAGGGATCTGGAATAGCACCTTTCAGGGAGCTACATCGTAGAGTTTTGGTGGTAATGGGTCACCCTTTGGAAATATGATGAAAGCAGTAGGCCCTCTCCTCCATAAAATTCACTTACAGATATACACACAAAATTTCTATAAAACTTCAGAGGTCCATTGTTCCACTTAAGAGACCCATGAACTCCAGGTTGGACCCCTTGTTCTCCTCAGGGGAGCTAAGACACTCTTGCAGAGGCCAGGCCACAAGATTTTTAAGCTGGAAGAGCCCAACATGACACAAAAGGGATGAAAAGCCATGGGCCCATCAATAAGAACCCAAAAGTAAAACCTTTAGAAAATTAAAGGAGGCAAATGTAGAGAAGATTTACCTGAGAGACAGAAATCAGAGGTGCAGGGATTGGGGAACCAGCACTTTTCATTTGGTAAGGAAATGAACCACGTGCAAATGAGTTACAACAGAATTTAAATGAGCCTCTGGTCTTTATGTTCTCAGCCAAAGGAAGAGCTTTGGGTACTCCAAAAGCATCCAATTGCCTCGACCACCATACGTGGCCAGAACTGAACTAACAGTATGAAAATAAAAGTAGCACTTCACATTTAATTTACCAATCCACAGCCCACAAAGCCTCTCCCATCTATTAGCTTATTTCATCCTGCCAATGATTCCACAAAGCAGTTTTACCACCTTCAAGTTACAAATGAAGAAAGTGAGGCTCAGGGAGGGCAAGTGACTTGCCCAAGGTCACACAGCAAGCAGGTGGCAGAGCCAGTCCTCACTGTGATCACTGCAACTACCACAGCAGGTGCAGCTCTCCTGCTGCCCCTCCCCTGCCCACACCCCCACCAGTCCCTGACCTTGTCCAGTGTGGGAATAAGAGGAGGGAGGCAGGATGGCAGTGAGTGCTCAGAGGGAAGGGAGAGATGAAGAGCCCACCTTGCTCATGTCCTTGAGCTCCTCCTCCTGCTCCATCCGCAGCTTGTTGGCTCTCTGCAGGAGGTTCTGGGCCCGTTCCTTGGCTACCTCCTCCAGGTCACTGAGCTTCTTGTTGTTGTTCCACACCATCTCCTTCTGTTTCATGATCTTCTTTCGTGTCATCACTGCATCCTAAGGGAGACCAGTCTGGCTCAGTGGGGGATTATTTCATGTGCTCTGTGCCCTGGGCACTAGCCTGGCTATCACAGGTGACCCAGTACAATTTTGCCTCGGCCAGTGATGACATCAGAACCAAGAAGTTCCACAGCCTGGCTTCATTCTCAGCCCTCCCCTTGGCCCCAGTTGCTCCCACCTCTCATCTCAGGTATTGCTCTTTGGTCTCCTTTCTGCAATATTTCTTAAGTACGTAATTTGTGCCTCATTTCAGGGACCCCTAATGAGAGTTCCTCAGTACATTTTGATTCTGCGACCCATCTGCAGAGGCAAAGCCTTAGGGAGGTTAACTACCATGATGGCTTCCTTCTCCTTCTTGAAGGCCTGGTCCCTGGCCTCAAGTTCTTCTCTGGTCAGGACATGGGATGCCCATTTGATTCGCTCAAACTCCTCAGGGCTGATGATTAGGGATTCCCCGGAGGGATCCTCTGTGGGAACACTGATACAAGAATGAACAGATTTAGGGAGGTGAGAGGGAAAGTTCTTGGCACCACATTTTAGGCTTCTCTGCTCTCTTCCCCTCTCCCCATCATGCCAGTGGACTTCTCCAGTAGCAGAAGAGACGGCACGTGTGCCATGAGTCCACTGGGGAGTAGAGGTTCCAAGGTGGGGGTCAGGTAGCACTGCAGGCTAAAAAGAGACATTTTAAGTCCTTTTTCTATAAGATCCAACTCATAAGTTACCTTCTCTGTGCAGCTAAGACCCACCCCCCGTCATGTCCACATGTGCCCACTCTGCCCCCCCGACCCACCAAGACCCAATAGATCACCTCCTCCTCTGAGCCCCCACTGCACTCTGTTCTTACTGCCTATATCACAGAAAATCATGCAGGCTCTGTTTCCTTTATGAGCTCCTTCAGGACACAAACTCTGTCTTAACCACATTGGCAGCCTAGTCTCTGGCACAGCGCTTGGCACAGAGTGAGAATTCAAAACAAAGCTGTTGAATTAAACTTTAAAAACAGATTATTCCTCAAGGATGACATAAAAAGGGCAAGAGGACGCCAGACAAGGTTGATATAGATGCTAGTTAGAAACCTAAGCTTCCCTGCCTATCCAGCCTAGAAAGAAGCTTTGAACCCTAAATATTAATTAAAATCTATGATCAACAATAGCCAGAGACATGTCTATAGACCTCTCCTTTCTAGCTATCCAACGCATTCAACAAACCAATCGCTAATTATAATGATTACAAGCAAATGACATACATTAAAGATGGGGGAGGGAGTAGTTGGGGAGGTGGGAAGAAAGCTGCTTCTGGGTGAGGCAGGTACATGCCAATAAGACAGATGGTCTGAGACAGGAAGTGAAACCTCATCTAATAAAACTAGTGTGTGTGTGTTGGGGGAGGGTGGTCCAGGAGATGGACAGAATGAGTGAGTGGATTTGCAGCTTAGCCAAGATCTTGTGTTTCACGAAGCAGAGTGGCCCTAAACAGCCTAGGATCTGGAGTGACCAGCAGTGATCTGAATCTAAGACAGCAGTTCATACTACTTTCAGCAGCCCTGAAAAATAACCAGCCACTTGTCCTCTGATGTGTTTTCAGGACTAGATGGCTCCAAGAAGGATCCCTTCCTCTGGCTCCAGGAGTGGCTGCAGGGCTCTAGCCACATCTGGCCATTTGATGCCAGGGCTGACCAGACATGGTCAGTAAGGAACTGCAGTCCAACACAGCTCCTGGGGTGTGTACCAGATGTGCCTCCCCAGCTGTGACACAGGTAGCATTTTCTGGGAATTAGGGTTTTAGTAGGTGGAGCCAGGGCAGGGAGAACGGTTGTAAAGGGTGAAGCACTAACACAAGAGCTAAACCACCGAGCAGTGTTGGCTCATGGCACATGGTTGAGCTAGGACTAAGCCCCACAGGAGGGGCTCAAGCCTGGGGACAGCTCTAGTCAGGAAGTGGGGCTGAGCTAATCCCAAAGGAAACCAAGGAGCTCCTGTGAATTTCCTCTTATGGCCTTAGAGTCTGGGAGGAAGCCAGGGGCTAATGAGGCATCTGGTTAGTTTCCCTTTGCTTCAGATTCTTAATGCAGCCAAAAGGAAGTGACTCATCTGGATCACTTCCCTTTAGGGAGGGCACTAATGGGGACTTAGAGAGGACTCACTAAGCACCTCCCCTCTACCAGTCCCTTAGCTCACACAGCCAGCCAGAAGTAAGGAAGGAGAATGAAGCTGAGAATAAAGGGCAGTAGCAATAATAGATACAATGGGAGAAACAAGAGAGGCCAGAACGCAGAAGAAAGAAAGAACTATCAAACAAAAAGGGGAAAATGAATAGGAAAGAAGTGGGGATTGGACGGGCAGAATGAAACCAGGTGGGTTTATCCATCTCCCTGCAAAGATCCTTAGCAAAAGGATAGGGACTGGGCAAAGAAGGACAGGGGACTGTGTACTCACATGAGCTCTCGGACCATGTCCCGGGTGATGAGCTGTATGGTCTCTGGCTTTCGATCCAAGCCCAAAGCAGTGAGAGTTTTTTGAAGGGTATGCTTATCTCGGAGCAGCACAATGGGGCTGTCACTGTGGCCCTGGGCTGGGGACTATGAGTTCAGAAAGAATAGCTTAGAAGCTTGTCACCCCCACTTCCTGCTGGTCAGTCCTAACTTCAAGGATAGAGCAGCAGGATGCCCTATATCTGAGCGTGGCTGGATGTGTTCTGTACTGACCAGCTTTTCTTTTCTTTTCTTTACTTTTCTTTTGAGATGGAGTCTTGCTCTGTCACTCAGGCTAGAGTGCAGTGGCGCAATCTTGGCTCACTACAACCACTGCCTCCCGGGTTCAAGCAATTCTCCTGCCTCAGTCTCCCGAGTAGCTGGGATTACAGACAACCACCACCACACCTAGCTAATTTTTGTGTTTTTAGAAGAGACGGGGTTTCTCCATGTTGGCCAGGCTGGTCTCAATCTCCTGACCTCAAGTGATCCGCCCACCTGGGCCTCCCAAATTGCTGGGATTACAGGCGTGAGCCACCGTGCCAGGTCCTGACCAGCTTTTCGGAGAACAAGTCTCTTGTTCTTGTACAGATATTCCTTGCAGAACGGTAGGTATAGTAAGGAGTGGCGGTCACTAGTGTGTGTCTATACCTAGTCTAAAGTCATCAGGAATGAAAGCAAATTTCTGGTCTCTAGATTTTCCTCTCTCCATGAAAGATTTTCCTTTATGAAAGAAGAAATAATTATCTCTCTAGGACCACACAGTGGGTTTGAAGCAATATAATTTGTTACAGACTCTTACAGTCTTTGACATTGGTCATTTTAAATTCTTTCTTACAATTAAATTACTTTAACCCCCACAAAAAGCCATATTGAGGGAGATAGAAATCGCTAAATGACCTGCAGAGGCCTACCCTTAAGATCTATGGGTAGTTCTCTACCAGCTCATTGAGTTGGTGCTGAGGTCAGTGAGTTAGAATTCAGCAAGAACACAGACTGTGTTTTTTTTTTTTTGTTTTGTTTTTGTTTTTCAAAATTCTCCGACCTGAAGGAATTAGATAACAAGAAAATGAAATCACCTGTTTCAGAAAATGTCTAAACACAGGAAAGGATGTGTCATTAATGCAGCCACTGTGATCCTGACCAGAGGCAGGGGAATGGCCCCGCTTGTCCTACCTCACTTTGCACTCACAGTCCCGTGTGCTGCTGCCACCTGGTGCCCATCTCTGCTTTCACGTGGGCACAACTCAGTCATGCCACAGGCCACTTCTGCCCTCTACTGCCTGTTGAGAGACTTCCTGAACTCTTACCCACCAATGAGGCCAAAGAAACTAGACAAGGGACAAGCATTTTTCTGATAACCCCCTTTTGCCAGCCAGCATGACTACTCCTGGAGAACTCAGCCAATTCCAAATCTCTCTTTGCTTTGACTAGAAAACTCCACATGTACCCACAACAACAGCAACAACAACACAAATGTCTGTAAGTGAAATTGCATTTTGGCCAGGTGGGGTGACTCACACCTGTAATGCCAGCACTTTGGGAGGTCGAGGCAGGCAGATTGCTTGAGCTTAGGAGTTCAAGACCAGCGTGGGGAACATGATGAAAGCCTGTCTTTACAAAAAATACAAAAATTAGCCAGGCGTGGTGGTGGGCACCTGTAGTCCCAACTACTTGGGAGGCTGAGGCAGGAGAATCACTTGAGCCTGGGAAACGGAGGTGGCAGTGAGCCAAGATTGTACCACTGCACTCCAGCCTGGGTGACAGGAGTGAAACCCTGTCTTAAAAAAAAATAAAAAATAAATGCATCTGTTGATCCTTTCTCTTACCAACAGGAAAACTGCTGCAGAGTGAGAGTCTTCTGAATGAGAGTCTTCTCCATGTGTACCAAAATCAGTCAAAGCTCTATTATCTAGCTCTCTTTATCTAGACTAAAGGAGTTGTCAACCTTTTGGTCTAGACAACACTTATAAATAAAGACCTGCTCATTTCCCAAAGCTAAATAATTGTTTTAGTTGAGCAACTGGGAAAGGAGGATGGTTTTGTGTTGTACTCTGATGGTATTATCCTTGGATGGAGGGGGAAGATGTTGCTCTTGCCTGCAAGCTTAGCCCATCAGCCCTCCAGCGGTTCCGTCACGGAGCTCAACTGCAACTATTGCACTCTCTGCAGCTGAGCCTTCCTTTTGACATTACAACAGATTTTAAACACTGTGAAGACATGAGAGACTGGGGTGGAAGAAGCCGGGTGTCCCTGTTGACATAGGCTCCACTAGATCCCAAAGCTCTGCAGCTCAGGTCTCAGAATTCCCCTTTGTCTTCGGTCTGAGAGTTACCTATGAGAGCAAGGTTACTCAGCAGAAGCTTTGCCCTGAGCTACATTTTTGGGCTTCTGCCTGCAGGTGGCATCGACTTGAAAGGACTTGTTGAGGATTACCTTGATATCTCCAAAGAGGCTCTCATCCACCTCAGAGCTCACGGCTTTGGTCCGATAGCGAGCCTTATTCCTTGACCTGTTGGAAGTGGCAGAAGAGGAGCTCAGGATGCCAGCTGTGCTTAGTGGCTGCAGGAAGAGGCAGAAAGTTTGGGTCATCAGTACTGAGTGGCATCCAGACCCTAAGCAGTCAACAATTCACCAGCCCATGCTGGGGGAGTGGGTGGGCATGTGAAAAAGAAACAGTTAGGGAAAGTGGCTGTGTAAACTCTGAACCGTAGGGGACAAAGAGTAACAGATGGAGGGCATCCCCACAGAGCAGGGGGATCCCTGAAAAAGAGAGCTCTGCACAAAGGAGCATTTCTGTAAGACAGTTGATCTCATAGAAGTAGAGAGTAGAATGGTGGTTACTAGAGGCTGAAGAGAGGAAGGGGAGGGGCATGGGGAGAGGTTGATCAATGAGTGCACAGTTACAGTTAGATAGGAGGAATAAGTTCTGGTGCTCTATTGCACAGAAAGGCCACTATAGTTGATAATAATGTACTGTATATCTCAAAAGAGATACACAATATCTAGAGGAGAGGATTTTGAGAAATATAAATGTTATAAGATTAAATGACATGGTAAGATCTAGTATTTGATAGCACAATAGAATGACTAGAGTTAATAATGCATATAATGTATATTACTATATATAAATGTATATTAATATACATGTATACAATAATGTATATTATTTATATTGTATATATATATATATTTTTTTTTTTTTGAGACGGAGTCTCGCTCTGTCACCCAGGCTGGAGTGCAGTGGCCGGATCTCAGCTCACTGCAAGCTCCGCCTCCCGGCTTTACGCCATTCTCCTGCCTCAGCCTCCCGAGTAGCTACAGGGACTACAGGCGCCCGCCACCTCGCCCGGCTAGTTTTTTGTATTTTTTTAGTAGAGACGGGGTTTCACCGTGTTAGCCAGGATGGTCTCGATCTCCTGACCTCGTGATCCGCCCGTCTCGGCCTCCCAAAGTTCTGGGATTACAGGCTTGAGCCACCGCGCCCGGCCTATATTGTATATTTCAAACTAGCTAGAAGAGAGAATTTTGAGTGTTCTCACCGCAAAGAAATGACAAGTGTTTTAGGTAATGGATATGCTAATTACCCTGATTTGATCATTATACAATGTATATACATGTATCAAAACATCACACTGTACCCCATAAATGTGTACTATCATTATGTGTCAATTAAAAACAAAACTGTTTTGTTTTTTTGTGGTTTTTTAAAAAGCAATTCTATAGTCCTCGAAGCTGAAGGCCAAGTCGGCCACATAGTATGGAAGTAAAGATAAAAGAAGCGGGAATGGCAGGAGGAGAGAAGCAACAGTTTCTCATTATCAGACTAGTACCAGTTTCCCAAGAGGACAACCTCTCGTGGGGCAATTTGGACTTGCCTCCCCAGACATGCGCAGTGTCCCCTTTGCCTCCAATCTTTTCAGCTTGTGCTTCAAGTCTTCCTCACAAATGATACCACTGTTTGACCTCCTTCGTATCTCCACAGTCTTACAAGGTTATGGTGGGAGCACAGGATATAAAGGATGGAAAAGCGCCTCACCCACTGCTTGGCATGTGGCTGATGCCCAATAAACTTGAGGCAGTGGTGAATGATAAACGATTACTAGCTACAATCAAGCAAACCAGTTCATAATATCCACTATTTGGCTGTTTCTCTCCCAAGACCCTTTTAGTGTGCCTCAGTCATTTTTTAGCCCCCTACTAACTTCCTATTTTGGCAAATTCCCCATCTAATGAGTTGTGGGAGATAGTGCTCATCTCCAACTACAGAAGCTGAAAACATCAAATATTCACCTTCTCAGCCTGGCCAAGGAACCTAGGCTTACCCAATGAGATGGCCCTGGACTGACAATGACTAGGGAACTAGTGAACCAAAAGTCAGAACAAGGAAAACCTTTCTGACCCAAACAGAACTGGCAGTCAGACCCAGTGTCTGGTCTGATATCAATACTGATAACGATACCAGCAGCAGCACCCTATGTACAGAGTTGGCAGTTTGGGGGGTACAACAGTGCATCAGGGTCCTTGCCAGACCAGTTCTAGGTTTTGATTGTGGTCTTGATTCCAGCTGCAGAACCTTCCTTTGTTCCTATTTTTGAGCTTTCCAAAATCCTCTTAACACATTCTCTTTTACTTAAATTGGAATTCTGGTTCTGTCGCTTGTAACTAAGAATCTGATTAACACAACCTCCATTCCCAAAGGACAGGCAGCTTCAGCTCAGTCCCAAGAGTAGACATCTATCTTTAAAAGGTAGTATCTACAAAGACTACTGGATGACTCCAGGCTTATGATAAAGCTGACTCAAACCTCACTTTGGAGGAGCCCATATGCCCCACATCTCTCTAAACTGGGTTACCTTGAAGGAATGGGCCTCAGTCTCCCCAAGACTGGGAATCAGCAGCTGTCAAGGGAACAGGGTAGACAGGGAAATACACCATGCATTCCAGGTCACTAAGCCCTGGACAGTGTTCTGAAAGCTCTCTCTGATCTGTCATTACCAACCAGACACCCCAGTGCCTGTTACACCTGTATCAGGTTTTCACACTCAATTGGACAATTATTTTCCAGCTGTCTCTGTGCTGTACATTGAACACTGCTATATGTGCATTTCCCTCACTGCCTGGCACAGCCAGCAAAAGGCTTACATAGGAAGTCTCCCTCTACAGCCTCAGCCAGCCCCAATACAGTAGAGCAAAGAAGCTTGGATTTATTAAAAGGTAAAAATAGTAGCCCCAAGGATGCCTAATAACAGCCTCTGAAGGGTTATTATATGGTAGGTGGTGAGCTACGGCTCCCCTTTCCACCAAAAATAGAATAAGAGGAAATGAATAGAAACTTCAGTAGGTGGGATTGAGGCTAAGCATTTGGAATAACTGGAAAAGGTGGAAGGCTTTGGATCATGAGTTTTGTATGTAATTAAGGGAAAAGGCGCAGTGCCTGGCACATACTAGGAACAATATAGCAACGTGCATTTGATGAAGAAAGATGACCTCTCAAGGACAGGACTGCAGACCAGATTGAGATGGATACTTTTCTGGAATACGTCTGCCTGACTCCAAGTCACTCCACCATTCCATATTTTCCAGATCACATATGTGGTCTCCACTGTGGATAATAACGTATGTGAAAGGGCTTTGGAATACAGATGGAAAGTATTATTGTTTTCCATTTGTTTTCCTGTCTCTTTTCAAGGACTCCAACAGGTTTTCCCTTGTGCTGAAGTGTCCAACAGACTGCAGGTTCCTCCAGGGCTGAGCCTGCATCTCCTGTTTCCTATGCCCTTGGTACCCATGTCAAGAGGAAGTCACAGCAAGGACTGCCTGAGCCAGAATAGAGGAAGAAAAACAGATGACCACAGAAAAGTGGCCACTGAGCAGGACAGTGGGAAGCTCTGAACTCTAGGGTTGGGTGGTTGAGAAAAACCTCATTTGGAAAATGCTGACTTTGAAGCCACAGCCTTACACCAGGGTTCGAATAAACAGTTTTGCCAAGGGTAACAAGGATTACAAAGGTCACTGTGTAAACATACTAGAAAAACATGAAGAACCAAGCATAAATGTAAAGTTGGATCCCTCTGGGCCAGAGGCAATAGTGAAGAAGTTATTTTAGGAGGTGACGGGCTGGTTTTCTTCTTTGCATGACTAAATAAATATTGCCAAGAAGCTGAACTATGCATAAGGAGAAGCATATCCAGTCCTGCTTATGGGGAGACAGCTCTTGAAGGGAAGGCAGCTGAGAAGGCAGGGGGTCTGGGGAAAATGAGGACTGGGGACAGATAAAGGTGCCAGCCCTGCTTTGATATTTTCGTCTTGGTGACTCAGCTGACTCCCCCTCTCTTCATAAGCCTTCCAACTCCTGGAGCACAAGAATTCAGCCACAGCTAGGAGCTCTATGAGAGACTCTGATGCAGAAAGATTTGCTGATCAAACAAATAATGATTTTGATTTACAGTCATTGATATAGGATGATCTCCATAACATGTTAAGTTGTAAAGGAAACAGACTGTAAGAAACACATAAGTCTGGGTGCCATGGCTCATGCCTGTAATCTCAGCATTTGGGGAAGCCAAGGCGGGTGGATCGAATGAACTCAGGAGTTCAAGACCAGCCTGGGCAACATGGCAAACCCCACCTCTATAAAAAGTATGAAAATTAGCCAGGCGTGGTGGCGTATACCTATAGTCCCAGCTACTTGGGAGGCTGAGGCGGAAGGATCGCTTGATCCCAGGAGGCAGAGGTTGCAGTGAGCCAAGGTTGAGCCACTGCACTCCAGCCTGGAGAGCAAGACGTTGTCTCAAAAAAATAATATTAATAAAGAAAGAAAAAGAAATATAAGTATTCTTGGCCGGGCATGGTGGCTCATGCCTGTAATCCCAGTACTTTGGGAGGCCAAGGTGGGTGGATCACCTGAAGTCAGGAGTTCAAGACCAGCCTGTCCAACATGGTGAAACCCCCGTCTCTACAAAAAAATACAAAAATTATCCAGGCATAGTGGCCCGTGCCTGTAATCCCAGCTACTCGGGAGGCTGAAATCCCAGCTACTTGGGAGGCTGAGGCAGGAGAATCGCTTGAACCCGGGAGGCAGAGGTTGCAGTGAGCCAAGATCGCGCCACTGCCCTCCAGCCTAGTCGACTCCATCTCAAAAAGAAAAACAAATGTAGAAGTATTCTTGTAAAGATGTTTAATGGCAGGTATGTGCCCAGAATGTATTACTGAAAGCATGTTCAAAAAAATGTTTAACAGTGTGTCAGGTAAGCTTTACCATCTTAAGATGTTTCTTTATTGAATAATTTCCTGCAATGAGTAGACAGCTATTTTTATGACCAGAAAAAAAAAAAAAAAAAACTTTTTTTTATTTGAAAACAAAGCATAGCAATGGGCCTGGTGCTCCAACTCTGAAAGCAAGAGAGTACAACCCTTAAAAAAAAGCAAAAAAACAAACAAACCAAAAAAACATAGCATTATATATTCTGTGATCCAGGATGTTTCACTCAAATCCAGCAAGACAAAGCTGGAATGGGGCTAGAATAGGTCAGTGTGGAGTTTCCCTGATGTAACTTCAACACCCATCAACTGAACGGGTTGACATGTTCAGGAAAGATATGTCTTTTCCTAGATGTCTTACCCATTCTGATCTAGTTCTTTTTTTGCACAGAGTCACCGCAGGCTGGCAAATTCAGGCTTCAAACTCTTGGTCTGGTTCTACTTCCCTTTCTGAAGACTTTGGTTACCAAGTAAGGGAGATTCCCATGAACCAGACCCCTTGCCTTTTACTCTGAGTGATCCACACAATTATCCTCTTTCTTCAAGTGGGACCAAGCTGGCCATCTGTAGGATGCCACCAGAAGATAACATCCCAGTCAGTACTGAGGTCCCCATCTCTCCTTCTGGAGGATTTTTTTTTTTTTTTTTCTTTTTTTTTTTTTTTGAGACAGAGTCTGGCTCTGTCGCCCAAGCTGGAGTGCGGTGGCCGGATCTCAGCTCACTGCAAGCTCCGCCTCCCGGGTTTACGCCATTCTCCTGCCTCAGCCTCCCAAGTAGCTGGGACTACAGGCACCCGCCTCGTCGCCCGGCTAGTTTTTTGTATTCTTTAGTAGAGACGGGGTTTCACCGTATTAGCCAGGGTGGTCTCGATCTCCTGACCTTGTGATCCGCCCGTCTCGGCCTCCCAAAGTGCTGGGATTACAGGCTTGAGCCACCGCGCCCGGCCTCCTTCTGGAGGATTTTAATCATTATTTTTATAAGAGTTCTGGAAGTCTGCCTAATTGTGAGCCTCACCACCCCTACTATCTCTTCTCAAGCCTTTAAATACTCTCCAAACCTATTGAGTAGCACCATATGTACACAAACACACACACCTGGCCTACCAGAGATCACTAACTTAGACCCACTACTTCTCAAAGGTGTCCATATGCCCAGTCCTGTCCCAGGAATTTCAAAGGGGCTCAGTCAGTGAGTCAAACCCCTGCCCTGAGTGGCTCCTGGATGGGGAATCCCCGATCTGGGTGCTCTGAAGGCCACCAGTCTTGCCCAGGTGCAACTTATGACCTATGAGAGCTTGGAAATAGGAAATTTTTAAAAGAGGACAAAAGGGGAACTAACATTTACCATATGACCTTAGACACCAGGCATGACAGTAGGTGCTCACATACATACATACGCTACTGGGTTTGTAAGGTGCTGAGAGAAGATGGGACACTGAATCAAATAGAATACATAAGTGAAAAGGGATCCCCCCACCCCAAATACAACACTGCAGGGAGTCCTCGAAAGTCAGGAACTGTTCTTTGTTGAAGGCTTATTTAATAATTAACAAAACTCTTCTGAAGTCCACTGAGCCCCAGAAAAGCAATGCAACCTCTGGGCCTGAAGTTTGTCCACAAGTATACCCAAGTAGCAGCTACCTTTGCCACCTGTTGTGCCCCCAGACATTCTAGGTCAGTTCCAATAACCCAAGACTCCAACACTTATCCTCTGCCCTTCCGCTCCCCTCTGGGACCAACACACTCAAGCCCAGGCATCTCCTTCATGGTTCCTCCTAGGCCGTGTTGGCCTTCTCAACCTTCAGGATCCTGACAGTCTTCCCCATTCCAGTGAAACCCAGGCTGACAGGCCTGTGCCAGTCTCTCTTCTGGGCCTTGCAAACCTGAGACCCTCCTCACTCACCCATTTATTCATTCATTCATTCATTCATTCATTCACTGACAAATATTTATTGACTATCTGCTGAGGGACATGAAGCCCTGCTAACAGGAGAAAAACCTGAGGCTCAGGCACAGTCACCTTGCTAGTTAGTGGCAAAACAGGTACCACGACCCATTATCTGGCCTCCTCACCAGTGTTTTTTCCCACACCACATCCACAATCTTTAGTCCACTGAGGCTCCAGTCTGATGGCATCGGGGAGAGGGTTGGGACATCCCTTTCTCTCCAACTGCTCCGCTCAGCGTGCTCCACATTTCCAGTCACTATCGACGCTATCCCTAGTTCCCCTTCTGACCCCACCTCATGATCTCCCTTGCTTCTTCTAGAGGTGTTCTCCTTACTCCTGGGCCTTCCCGACCCTTAGACCCAACTCTGCCCTCCCCTAGGCCCCCACTTTCCCCACTCAGAGCCCCCACACAATTCAGGACACAAGAGGCCCCATCTGAGGTTCTCCCTCACCATGTCCTCAGCCACACGCCCTGACTCCGGACCTCTGTCGCCGCCCGGGTGCCTCCAAGGCCCTGGTGTTGACGCGTTACCGTGGCAACCACTAGCCCGCGTTCTTCGGCTCAGGCCCCGCCCCCGGCCCCGCCCCCTCCCACCTCCAGTGGGCAGTTGCCTTGTGCTGGTGGCGTAGGGAACAGGAGCCGGTCGCTCCAACCGTTGCAGCCCCGCGTTGCAGCCCCGCGCTCTAGCCCAACCGCGGTTCTGAAGGATTGAGCCGCCCTGGCGTGCCCTGCTCTGCACTTTGGCTTTGGCCAAACTTTTAGGTCAGAACCCGAACTTAAAGAGCTTACCATGGGCCGAGGGAGTTCTAACTGTCAGCGGCCCGAAGAGCCTGGGCCAGGGTCACAGTTTTCCCCAGGGACTTCGCCTAGGTTACTATGATTACCCTTGCCCCACTGCCCAGGAGGCGCCAAGCCAACCCCGGATGAGTGTAATCTGCAGAGAAGCCAGCAGGATCAGACCAAACTAGTTTCACAGCAGAAGAGAGTCTGGTCGGGTCAAGAAAGAACTTCCAGCCCTGAGGATGTCTCTGCAGTGTCAGAAGCAGTTTCTTAAATTGCGGGCCTCAAATCTCCGGCTAAGAATCACCTGGAGAGTTTATTAAAAATGGAGGCCCTACATTAGAAAAAGTCGAAAGCTAAGGAACTGACCTTGGGGTACTACTTCCTAGCTGGTATGTACAGTTCTAAAAAGTACATAGGGGTTTTGTCATTTTTCCAATTTAGTTTGGCCTCTCTACCTCCCAATTTGCAGGGCCAGCATTGAACTCACCTCGGTAGGCTGCATGCTCCAAGCCTCACAAAGCTGTCCCACCAGACCAAGGACATTTGTCTTCCTCCGGTGCTGATTAGCTAAGCTCTTGGTGTGACTCTGTGAGTCTCTGAGCTGCTTTCTCAAACCTCTCTCCAAACCCTCACAGCCAGTCTTTCTGAAGCTCTTACTCCAA
The DNA here is from genome assembly GCF_007565055.1 of Rhinopithecus roxellana. Taxonomy (NCBI): domain Eukaryota; kingdom Metazoa; phylum Chordata; class Mammalia; order Primates; family Cercopithecidae; genus Rhinopithecus; species Rhinopithecus roxellana. The sequence goes on along the minus strand of NC_044556.1, from coordinate 56,720,987 downwards.
CTTGGATACTGAAGGCTGTTCACAAGCCCCAGGGGAATGGAAGAAGGGAGACAAGGTCACTTCTTGCTGCTTTTAAAAGGACTTTCTCCAACAGGCTTCACATTCCTTCCCTAGATTTCCCAGTCTTTATCTCCTTTGGGATCAAGAGTACGAAATTGTGTCCCCTTCGCAGAGTCCCACCAAGTGTTGAAGGCTTAATCAGAGGGAGAAGGGAAGGCCTGAAGAGAAGGAGCACAGTCCTTGGGAGGCTTGGGACTGAGAGAAGGGGTTGTTCTGTTCCTGGGAACCTTCCTTACTAAGCCTTGACATTAGAACCCCCTTCCCTGCAGCTCAGAAAGAAGGAAAAACAAGTAACCGGCCCACTGTGGACAAGATGCTTCCTGTATTCTTTTCACCCCAATCTCCCAGGCACATCTGCATGATGTAGTTACTATCACTGTAACCAAAGAGGAAACTGAGGCCAAGAAAAATAATTGTCCAAACTGAAAGTCTGTATCTTAGCCCAGGGTGACTGTCTGAAGATGCAAAGTTGAGGCAGAAAGGGCTGGGCACGGTGGCTCATGCCCGTAATCCCAGCACTTTGGGAGGCCGAGGTGGGCAGATCACCAGGTAGGAGTTCGAGACCAGCCTGGCCAACATAGTGAAACCCCGTCTCTACTAAAAATATAAAAAATTAGCCAGTGGTGGTGGCAGGCACCTGTAATCCCAGCTACTCAGGAGGCTGAGGCAGAAGAATGGCTTGAACCCGGGAGGGTAAGATTGCAGTGAGCCAAGATCACTCCAGCCCAGGCGACAATGCAAAACTCTGTCTCAAGGAAAAACAAAAAAAGGTTGAGGCAGGAAGGAGGGAATGACAGAGTGCAGTGTAAGGGACTTGCCTCCCAGCAGGCAAGTACACGCCTATAATCCCAATACTTTGGGAGGCTAAGGCAGAAAGATTGCTCGCATCCAGGAGTTTGAGAACACCCTGGGCAACATAGGGAGATCCCATCACTACAAAAACTCAAAAATTAGCCAGGCATAGTGGTACATGCCGGTGGTCCCAGCTACTTGGGAGGCTGTACTAGGAGGGTCACTTGAGCCTGGGAGGTTGAGGCTGCTCTGAGCCGTGATCATGCCAATGCACCCAGCCTGGGTGACAGAGTGAGACTCTGTCTTGAAAAATAAAGTAAATAAAATACAATAAAAATTTATCTCAAAGCTAACAATGCTTAAGCTTCAGGCCTCTCATTTACGTAAGCACATGTCAAGGCTCAGAGAAGAACCCTTGGCAATGTGTCTACAGGCATACCTTGGAGATATTGCAGATCAGGCTTCAGAGCACTGCAATCAAACTAATATCACGATACAGTGTGAGCAACACAAATTATTTGGTTTCCCAGTGCATATGAAAGTTACATTTGCACTATACTGTAGTCTATCAGGTGTGCAATAGCATTATGTCTAAAAAAAAGTGCAGACTTTAATTTAAATATACTTCATTGCTAAAAAGTGCTAACAATCATCTGAGCTTTCAGCGACAGTCATCATCTTTTTGTTGGTGGAGGGTCTTGCCTCGTGTTAATGGCTGCTAACTGATGAGGGTAGCACTTGCTGAAGGCAGAGGTGGCTGCAGTAATTTCTTACAATAAGACAACAGTGAAGTTTGCCGCACCAGCTGGCTCTTCGTTTCTTTTCTTTTTTTTCAAATGGAGTTTCACTCTTGTTGCCCTACTGAAGTGCAATGACGCGATCTCAGCTCACTGCAACCTCTGCCTCCCGGGTTCAAGATATTCTTCTGCCTCAGCCTCCAGAGTAGCTGGGATTACATGCACCACCACACCCAGTTAATTTTGTGTTTGTTTGTTTGCTTGTTTGCTTTTAAGACAGAGGTTTGCTCTTGTTGCCAAGGCTGGAGTGCAATGGTGCGATCTCCGCTCACCGCAACCTCCACCTCCCGGCTTCAAGCGATTTTCCTGCCTAGGCCTCCCGAGTAACTGGGATTAGAGGCACGCAGCACCACACCCAGCTAATTTTGTATTTTTAGTAGAGACAGGGTTTCTCCATGTTGGTCAGGCTGGTCTCAAACTCCCGACCTCAGGTGATCCGCCCGCCTCGGCTTCCCAGAGTGTTGGGATTATAAGCGTGAGCCACTGCGCCCAGCTGACTCTTTCTTGAAAGATTTCTCTGTAGGATGTCATGCTGTTTCATAGCATTTTACCCACAGTAGAACTTCTTTCAAACTTGGCATCAATCTTCTCAAGCCCTGCAGCTGCTGTATCATCTAAGTTTATGGAATAGTCTAAATTCTTTTTTTGTCATTTAAATAATGATTACAGTGTCTTCACCATGAGTAAACTCTTTTCTGTTTGTTTGTTTGTTTGTTTGTTGTTTTAAAGCTCTATCGTCAATGGAATAGGAGTAGATTCTACCCCCTAAGAAACAACTCCTCACCATTCCAGTTTCATCACGAGATTGCAGCAATTTGGTCACATCTTCAGGTTCCATTTCTGATTCTAGCTCTCTTGCTATTTCCACCATGTCTAGTATTACTTCTTGCACTGAAGTCCTGAACCCCTCAAAGACATCCATGAGAGTTGGAATCACCTTCCTCCAAACTCCTGTTAATCTCAATGTTTTGATCTTTTCTCATGAATCATAAATGTTCTTAATGGCATCTAGAATAGCGAATCTTTTTCAGAAGGTTTTCATTTTACTTTGCCCAGATGCATCAGAAAAAAATCATTATCTATGGTAGTTATAGCCTTACAAAATGTATTTCTTAAATAATAAGACTTGAAACTGGAAATTACATCTTGATCCATAGGCTACAAAATGGATATTGTGTTAGCAGAAATGAAAACAATATTGCTCTTCTACTACATCTCCATCAGAGTCCTTGGGTGACTAGATGTATTGTCAATGAGCAGTAATATTCTGAAAGGAATCTTTTTTTCTGGGCAGTAGGTCTCAATAGTGGGCTTAAAATATTCAGTAAACCACGTTGTAAACAAATGTGCTGTCATCCCGGCTTTGTCGGTCCATTGATAGAGCACAGGCAGAGCCAATTTAGTATAATTCTGAAGGGCCTTAGAATTTTCGGAATGATAAGTAAGCATTGCTCTCAACTTAAAGAAACCAGCTGGCTGGGTGTGGTGGCTCACGCCTGTAATCCCAACACTTTGGGAGGCTGAGGTGGGCAGATCATTTGAAGTCAGGACTTTGAGACCAGCCTGGCCAACATGGTAAAACCCTATCTCTACTAAAAATGCAAAAAAAAAAAAAAAAAAAAGATCTGGGCATGGTGACATGTGCCTGTAATCCCAGCTACTCGAGGCACGAGAATCACTTGAACCCAGGAGGCGGAAGTTGCAGTGAGCTGAGATTGTGCCGCTGCACTCCAGCCTGTGTGACAGAGTGAGACCCTATCTCAAAAAAAAAATAAAAATAAAAAAATAAAGGAACCAACTGTGTTAACCCCTAGCAAGAACGTCAGCCATCCCTTTGAAGTTTTGAAGCATTGACTTCTCTCTAGTCATGAAAGTCTTAGATGGTATCTTCTTCCGTAGAAGGCTGTTTCATCTACATTCAAAATCTGTAAGTGTAGCCACCTTCATCAATTGTCTTAGCCAGATCTTCTGGATAACTTGCTTCATGTTCTGCATCAGCACTTGCTGCTTCACCTTACACTTTTATGTTATGGAGATAACCTCTTTTCTTAAACCTCATGAACCAACCTCGGCTAGCTTCAAACTTCTTTTCTTCCTCACCTCTCTCACCCTTCATAGAACTGAAGAGAGTTAGGGCCTTGCTCTTGACTAGGTGAACTTCTTTTTTCTTTTTTTTTCTTTTTTTTTTTTTTTTTTTGAGACAGAGTCTTGCTGTGTTGCCCAGGCTGGAATGCAGTGGTGCAATCTCAGCTCACTGTAAGCTCCGCCTCCCAGGTTCATACCATTCTCCTGCCTCAGCCTCCTGAATAGTGGGACTACAGGCGCCTGCCACTGCGCCTGGCTAATTTTTTTGTATTTTTAGTAGAGACGGGGTTTCACCGTGTTAGCCAGGATGGTCTCAATCTCCTGACCTCGTGATCCACCTGCCTCAGCCTCCCAAAGTGCTGGGATTACAGGCTTGAGTCAGCGTGCCCAGCCCAACTAGGTGGACTTAAGGGAGTGTTGTGGCTGGTCTGGTCTTTTATCCAGAGCACTAAAACTGTTTCCACATCAGGAATAAGGCTGTTTCTTTTGCTTGTCATTCATGTGTTCACTGGAATAGCACTTTTAATTTCCTTCAAGAACATTTCTTTTGTATTTGCAACTTGGCTAAGTGGCACAAGAGGCCTAGCTTTCAGATTATCTTGGCTTTTGATGTGCCTTCCTTGCTGAGCTTAATCATTTCCAGCTTTTGATTTTTTTTTTTTTCCAGAGAGAGATGGGATCTTGCTACATAGCCCAGGTTGGACTCCGACTCCTGGGCTCAAGCCATCCTCCTGCCTCAGCTCTTGAGGAGCTGGTACTATAGGCGTGCCTCCTCACCTGGATCAGCCTTGGATTTAAAGTGAGAGACAGCAACTCTTCCTTTCATTTAAATGCCTAGAGGCCATTGTAGGGTTTTTAACTAGCCTCATTTCAATATTGTTGTGTCTAATACACACATTTATTGATTCAGCTTGGCGTTTTATACAGGTGCTGTTTGGGGTACCCCAGAACAATTACAATAGTAGTATCAAAAATCACTGACCACAGATCACCATAATAGATATAATAATAATGAAAAAGTTTGGAATATTGCAAGAATTACCAAAATGTGACACAGAGACATGAAGTGAGCACATGCTGTTGGAAAAATGGTGCCAGTAGACTTGCTCAAACAATGTTGTCACAAACTTTTATTTCGTAAAAACCACAATATCTGTGAAGCGTAATAAAGCACAGTGCTATAAGATGAGATCTGCCTATCATTCAATAACAGGAATACGCAGGCCAGGCACAGTGGCTCACGCCTGTAATCCTAGCACTTTGAGAAGCTGAGGTGGGGGGACGGCTTGAGCACAGAAGCGCAAGAACAGCCTGGGCAACATAGCGAGATTCCATCTCTATTTTTTCTTTTACTTTTTTTTTTCTTTATATTATTAGATGAAATTGAAGCCTATCCACCCCATTTAAAAAAAAAAAAAATTGAGGACAGGAGGCTGAGGCAGGAGAATTGCGTGAACCTGGGAGGCAAAGCTTGCGGGGAGCGGCAATCACACCACTGCACTCCAGCCTGGGCGAGAGAGTGAGACTCCATCTCAAAAAAAAAAAAAAAAAAAAAAAAAGGTAGACAAATTTTTAATAGAATAAATAGGCATTTGGATTATTTGTAATCCAATAAGAAAAAGGAAATTCCATGAATACATTGAAAAAATACTAAATATCTTGTTGATTTGACATAAAACATTGACATTGGTGGAGATGTGTAAAATTCACATTAGTACACTAAAATGAGGACCTATCACAAACTGGTTAATGAGTGCCACCAATTTCAAAGAACATTTAGGAGCCGGGCATGGTGGTGCATGACTATAGTCCCAGCTACTTGTGGGCTGAGGCAGAAGGATCCCTTGAACCCAGGAGGTCGAGGCTGCAGTGAGCCGAGATCATGCCACTGCACTCAAGCTTGGGTGACAAAGTGTGACCCTATATCAAAAAAAAAAAAAAAAGAACACTTAGGATTAATTACTGAACAATGGCCTGAAATCACACAACTCATATAAAAAAATTTAATACAAATTTTCCCAAATTGACAGCTATCATAAAAATTGACATGATTTTAAAAAAAACTGGGAAGTGAAACATTCTAATCTGTAACAGAAGTGTTGATCAATCCATGCCTGTGATATTTATCATTTATCTATCAGTCATCTAAATATATAATTTTTTTTATCCATCATTCCTGGCTCATAACTCCCATAGATAGTCTTTTGTTATGATGTTGGGGTGCTCTAGGCCTCAGAAACAGGCCTCAGGAAACAGAATCTCTCTCTCTTTGATCTTCTTCTGCTCTCCTTTCATCTGCCCAAGGTACCACTCTAATCTGGTTGTGGGCCACAAGACCCTCATTCCAGAGAGTCCTGCCCCATACCTAAATGAAGGAATGCTACACAGAAAGGCCAGGAGAAATCTGAACAGACAGGTCCTGCCAGGTTTTCCCCAGTCAGTCTGTTAGTATTAGATTAATTCCTTTGTTCCAATCGCATTTCTACACAATGTCCATGCTTCAGTCATGCCTATCCAATGAAGTCTCCATAAAAGGCCCAAGAGGATAGGGTTCAGGAGCTTCCAGATGGCTGAACACCTGGAGGTTCAGGTGTTCAGCTGAACCTGAACACCTGGTTGGAGGCGGGTGGAGAGGGCATGAAAACTTCACACTCCTTCCTCCATATCTCACCCTACACATCTCTTTATCTGTATCCTTCACAATATCCTTTATATTAAACTAGTGAACGTAAATGTCGCCCTGAGTTCTCTGAGCTGCTCAAGCAAATGAATTGAACCCAAAGAGGGGGTTGTGGGAACCCCAACTTGAAGCTGGTCAGTCAGAAGTTCCGGATACCCAGATTTGTGACTGCTGTCTGAAGCAAGGAGCAGTTTTGGAGGCTGAGTCCCCAACCTTTGGGATCTGACACTATCTCCAGGTAGATAGCAGGAATTGCATTCGAGCTGGTATCTGCTGCAGAATCAACTGCTTGTTTGTTGGTGGGGAGAAAATCCCCACATTTGATCACAGAAGTCTTCTGTCTGCCTTGATTGTTGTTGTTGAGTGAGAAAATAAGGAAAAGCACTTTGAGTGTTTTTCCCACACTCACAATGCCAGAGAAAAGACTGAACTGTCTTTCTATTCTCTCTGTAGGAAATAATATAACATTGTTGTCATATGAAGAGACAAAGTATATGCAGGCAAAAATGTAAGGATAAAACTACTGTATTTTAGAGTTGCTTCAAGCAGTTAATTCATACAAATCCTGTGTTACTTTTCTAAATCTTATGATGTTTATAGTATTTGCCAGGTTTTTTAAAATTTGTAATTTGTTGTGAATTTATTATTCAAAACAAATGTTTACTTCTGTAATTAATCTTAATAATTTTGTGTTGTTTTTCACAAATGGAGCTTTCGAAATTGTATAAGCTTCATACCTGACAAAACCAAGGTCCACCCTGATAAGCGGGGAGGCAACCTTCCCCTTCTCAGGAAAACTTGGCTCAAAACTGCAGCCATATCTGGTGCTGCTGGGGGTGGGGAGCAGGGGTGTCCTTACTCTCACCTCCCAACCTAGGCCAAGCTCCACTCACTCTTCTCCTCGTTGTTTTCCAGCTTTTCTTTCTCCCATCTACTTGTGCATCTTTAGAGTCCCTTTCCTTCCCCCGAGCTCACATTTCACTCTCCTCCTAGTTCTCAATCCCATTTTCAACCCGTTCTCGCTGCCCAGAAAGCCAAGGACTGAGAACAATGGGGAAAGTTTAGAGGCTAAAGATGCCTGAGAAAGAGGGCAGGTCCAGATTCTCTGCCCAACCCTAACCCCATGTCAGGCTCCCTGACCCTTCCTACTCCCAGAGAAGTCTCAGAATAAAGCCTGATTTTCAGCCAGGGGCCAGGATCTCGGAGCCAAGAGAGGAACTGGGTGCAGAGGAGCCAGGAGCAGAGCCCAGCAATCTTGAGCTAGACTTGGTCCTGGCACCTCTATCTTATGGCCACTGGAACTGGGTGCTGGTCACCCACTGGCCCTGAGGTGCTCCCCGCACAGCGGAGGTAGGAGGGATAGGAATTTTGGCCCTCTGATGAATAAGCATATTTAAATGAGAGGAGTCTGGGAGACAAGGTCCAACATGGCCATTTGGTTACAATGAAAAGACTAGCCTCTTACTCTAGCATGCCTCCTGTCTAAGAACAATGAGAAAGGAGACTGGTTCCGTGATTCTTGCTCTGTCCTTCCTGTCCCCTTCTCTCCCCTCCTGTCCCCTGCCTTCTCCTCCTCTCTTCCCTGTCCCCTTTCTCTGAACCGCATTTAGGAAACTGCACCTCCCAGTGCAGGGATCAGAGATGCTGAAGCTGGATGTGAAAGAAGAAGGTGAAGAAACTGGGATGCGGATAGCAGGACCATAGATTTGGAATGAGACATGGGGTTTCCACATTCCTGTAGAAGTGTCTTTGTAAGTGCACACAGCTTGTGTTAATGATGGTCTATTTCTCTCATATTTCCTCTGAACTCCTTTGCTAATTACTGGGAATTCTCCAGGATAGGGGAGCCCCTTCCTTTGGAACTGTCCGCATTGCCCTATATAGCCTCTGCTCCCATTTTAGGGGTGCCCACCTCCCCAAAAAGGAATTCTGCAATGTCCATTCAGTCCTCAGTACAGCATCATTTCTTCTAGGCCTGGTTCCTAGTCAATAATGCCATCTAGGATATCCTAGAAGAAGTCTCCCTGATTTGTGTTCCCCGGGGGAGCAAAGTGAAGAAGAGAAGTGGTGACTAACTTTGGAAACAGATTAGCAGGTTTTCAACCCTGGCTCAGCCACTTAAAGCTGAGAGACCTTGGGTAACTTGCTGAACCACCTGGGTCTTGTTTCCTTATCTGTGAGATAGGGTAATAGCCCCAAAAAGAGATACCATGAAGATAAGACCATTCTGGATAAATCAATCTGCACAGTGTCTGGCTGTTTTCTTTGCAATTCTTTCCCCCAGAGCATGGGAATATGGTGGGGCAGGGGGGTTGGGGAGTATTTGTTCTTAATGTAATATAAACACCATCAGGAATCAGATCATAAATCCTCCAAGGTGCACAGAGGCCTGAGAGGCTATTTCACTATTTTCATTATTCTCCTTCTTCCTGGAACACTTGAATTCTCAAAACTGCTTCAAAGTATGGCTTAAAACATAAACAAATACTTAAATGCGTGAATTATTTTATTCAACTATTTCCTGCCTTCCCTCTTCAAAACTTTTTCTCTTTTCCATTCTTAAAGACTGTCAGGGCTTCCTGCTACCTTCTGAGAGACCCAGCACGGGGCATGGAGAGGGGAGAGAGTCTGAAGAATAGGAAGAAATTTGGAACCAAGGAGACTGAGTAGGGGTGAATAAAGCTGCGGCAGAGATGTTAGGGTGAGGGTGGTAGTGAGGAGTACTGAGGGGAGCTTGCTGCTAGAGGCCCTAAGTCTAGAGAGCAGAAGGAGGAAGGAGGAGAAAAGGGGACACAGGCCAGGCCGCAGTATTACTGGTGCCCCTACTCCCAGGGAGGGGGAATTAGGCCATGAATGAGGAGTAGAAATGCCAGAGTAATGACAGACAGAGCCCCAGGCTCTGACCAACCCCCTTCCCCACATTCCCACAGTGCAGATATCTCCCAGACCAAAGAGAAAGACATTAGCAAATCTGCAGCCTCCCTGCCTTCTTGAAAACCACATCTCCACCCTCTTGCCCACCCCAGGTCCTTGGGCCAGCCTTGTCCTGGTATCCTAGACACGCCTCTGCACGCCTGGCACAAGCTTCCCCTCCTACGTGACCAGCACAGGCCCTGGACTGGGTGGCGGATGCTGAGATAAGGCCAAGGAGGGGAAAACCGCCAAAGCCAGGAAGTTACACAGCCTGGTTCCCCTGGCAACCTAGCCACAGTCACCAAACAGTGCAGGGTGGGGGGTAGGGCCAACTCTTGTTCAGGGCCTCAAGGCCAGGACCAACTTTCTTGCTGGAGAAACTTCTCACCCGAATCTCCTAGGTCACTGCTGCCTAAGGATTATGGGGGAAGCCTGTTTAAATGCAAATTCAAGATACCACCTCCACTACCTCTGCCACAGATTCTCAGTCCATAGGTCTCCTAGGTCTAAGTGGAATCTGCATTTCTTTTTTTTTCTTTTTCCATTCATTTAACACATTTATTTGTGGAAAGCCTACTCTACCAGGCAGCATGTGGAGGCCCAGCAGGGTATTAAGATAGTCACAGTCTTGCCCATGCAGAGACCACAGCCCTCAGTGACCACTGGGCCTGTGTCTCTATGACCAGACCACGTCATGGAATCTGCATTTCTAACCAACACGCCAGGAGAGTCCAATGCTGGCAGTCTGAGGACGTCACTTAGAGAACAGAACAAGTTTTAAGAAGTTGAGATTCCTTGCAGCAGGGTTAGGAGAAAATACAGGATAGGAGCTGGGATATCCCACCGCCCTGTGTCCACTGTAGTCTACAGCCAAACTCATCTCCAGGGGTACACTTGACTTTGGGTATTTTCAACAAGTGAGTGACCAGGAGTCCAGAGACCCGGATTCTAGTGCATACAGAACCAATTCAATACAATGAACTTGGACGGAGCTCCTTCTGGGCCTGACACTATCTGTTCTGAGGCCTGTGAGCCACACAAAGATACATAAGACATGCTTTCTACTCCCAAGAACACTGGGACCCTGGGCAAATCACTTACAGTCTCCAGGCTTAGTTCTTCTTTTCTCTCTAAAGAGTGTAAAACTGCTAAAGCCCTACCAAGAGGAGACAAGCCTCTCTGGAATTAACAGATATGCTAATACCTTGAAAGTGCAACTCTCGGTATTGTCCTGACCATTGTGGTAGCTTTTATTGCTGGAGATAAAAGTTGGCTGTCTGAGGAGGGTCCAGAAAGATCAGGGAGACTTGGGGACAGAAACCTCAAGTTGTAGGATCCAGGGGCTGGATCTCAGGTACTCTCCATTAGTTCTCATCTAAAGCTGCCAGATCCTCGCTTGCCTCAGAGGAGTGGCGGCTGCAGAACTGAACTTCCTGCACCTCTTCCCAAACCTGACCTCTTCCTTCCTCCACCGTGGCCCTGGGCCTCCACTCACAGAGAAACCGCAGCTCAAGCCTGTTGCAGGCTGAACAGCTTGTATTTCTGCTAGCTGGGTTCAACAAGTTACTTTTATTCTCTTAGCTTCAGTTTCCTCACCTATAAAATGGGAGAGAGGCCAGGGGCGGTGGCCCGTGCCTGTAATACCAGCACTTTGGGACGCTGAGGCAGGTGAATCACCTGAGGTCAGGAGTTCGAGACCAGCCTGGCCAACATGGTGAAACCCCTTCTCTACTAAAAATACAAAAATTAGCCAGGCATGGTGGCAGGCACCTGTACTCCCAGCTACTTGGGAGGCTGAGGCAGGGAGAATTGCTTGAACCCGGGAGGCAGAGGTTGCAGTGAGCAGAGATCGCACCACTGAACTCCAGCCTGGGCGACGGAGCAAGACTCCGTCTCAAGAAAAAGAGAAAAAGAAAAAGTCCAGGTCCTGCCAACAGTGATGTGAAACACTTGACAGTTGATAGTCCCAGTGTCTGAGGAGGTGTTTATATGACCCCTTCAGACCTACCCCCAGTTCAAGTGATGTTGATCTGTCCTTACCTGATCCCTGGTTCTCACCCTGACTCAGGTCTTTTTGCCCTTCCCCACCCCAGGCAGGAAAGAAATAGCCCCTCATCCCACACTGAAACTTGACTTGTGACCACAAAGCCAGGGACTGCTCCTTTTTCCAGAGCACTCCCCCCAACTGGCTCTCCCACTCCCCTGGGTTGATCAGGGGAGATGAGTCCTGAGGTATGCGGCCTCAGCACCCCATGACATCACTACCAGTCACCATCCAGGAATTCATCCAGAGCATTGAGGGGTAGGCAGTAGTCCTCCCACAAAGCCCTATTTGCATTTCTCCAAAGGCACATGTCACAGGTTTTCTGAATTACTGTGGCTTCTGGCCAGTGCGGTGGCTCACACCTGTAATCCCAGCACTTTGAAAGGCCGAGGTGGGTGGATCACTTGAGGTCAGGAGTCTGAGACCAGCCTGGCCAACACGGTGAAACCCCGTCTCTACTAAAGATACAAAAATTAGCTGGGCGTGGTGGCTCACGCCTGTAATCCCAGCCACTGGGGAGGCTGAAGCAGAAGAATTGCTTGAGCCCGGGAGATGGAGGTTGCAGTGAGCCGAGATCACACCACTGTACTCCAGCCTGGCCAACAGAGTGAGACTCTGTCTCAAAAAATAAATAAATAAATATTATGGCTTCTATCTGTGTTGTATCTCCCCTACAGAACTATGCACTCTTTGAGCAAAGAGATCACGTATTAATAATCCACATCCTCCATAAAGTCTGACATAAAGCAGGACCTCAATAATTGTTAAATGAATGAATATATGAATGAAAAAAATGAGTGTGTATATGACCATTCCCAGGCAGAACTTCCTCTGCAAGAAGATGCGATTTGTCCTATTATTGAAGACATTCCTCCTGACCCTTAAAAGATTCCAAAGGCTAGTAACCTTCAGAATCAAGAGAATCATTTTTCCTTGTCTAATCTAAATTTCTCTAGATGCACCTTTGGTGCGTTTTCTTCTAATCTACCTCCCTGGCCACTGGGACTAAAACCCATTTCTTTGCAAGAAGACAGTTATTAATTCACCCTTTTAGCCTTTTCTTCAACAAATTTAATCCCAGGCCCTTTATTGTTCCCTCCCTGGGGTCCTATCATCCAGCTCTTTGCTCGTTCCACTGCTCCTTGGGCCTTCTGCCAAACTCTCAAAGGCCTCCTTCAGCTGTTGAGGCAGGAATGGGACATACTGTTCTCCACAGAGCCATGTACAAACACACAGATGCCTACACACGCAGGACAAACACCTCTCTGCACCCATGATCCCCAATCCTTGGTAAACACATACTCACAGGCAGCCTCCACACAGTCACAGATTCATCTCCTCCCACCTGCACCGCACCCCACCCCCCGGTTCCCAGCCCTAGCCCTGCCAATTCCCACACACCTGAATGCGCACTCACACGCATATGAGTAGGCTGCAGAGAGCTACGCTTGTTACCCACAGGTGAGCCAAACTAGGTGGAGCATCTGAAACCTTCTTCCTTCTCCCCCTGTTCCTCCTCTTCTCTGCCTCCCTTCCCCAACTCTCCTTTCCATTGGCCACCATGGGCCAAGCCGGCTTTTCCTCCACCTCCACAGTGATTTTCCACTTCCAGTCTGAAGGCAAGGAGCAAATGAACCAAAGCTGGCTCCTGCCTCTTCTCCTGCCCTCCTCCCATTCGTTCTTTTTCCCCCAAATCCTCAAATCACCTTCCATTCGTCCAGAGCATGCAATCCACTCTCCAACCTCCTCTCCGCTGTCCGTAGGAAATGCAGCTTCTTGGGTGTTTATTTTTTGGAAATGAATAATCCGAAAGCATTGGAAGTGGACAGATGAGCTGGGCTGTATCTCAGATCTGATGACAGGCTGGGTTGCTAGGCCCTTGGGCTGGCTGGGCACTGTGTTGCCAAGCCAGGGGGCTGAGGAGCATGAGGGTGGTGTCATGCTCACTCATTCATTCAACAAATATTTATCCAGCACCTACACAACATGCCAACCACTATTCTACATGAGCAAAACCAACAAAAGCCTGCCTTTGTGTAGTGTACATTCTATAGGTGGGGACAGAAAATAAGTAAAATATATTGGGTGTCAGGTGGTGATAAAAGAAAGCAGGAATGGAGCATGGGGTCCAGGCTGAGAGTGAAGTGTGCAGTTTTAAATGAGGTGATCGGGGAAGATTATGTCTGAACAAAAACCTGAAGGAGATAAAGGAGCAAGTGAGGGTGGGACCTGGAAGGAGATTGTTCCAGGCGGCAGGAGCAGCCCTGCAAGTGCAGAGTGTTAGGAGACACCTCTGTACGGAGTTAAACAATGAGAACATATAGACACAGGGAGGGGAACAACACACACCAGGGCCTGTGGTCAGGGAAGGGCTGCGGTGAGGGGAGGGAGAGCATCAGGACAAATAGTTAATGTATGCGGGGCTTAAAACCTAGGTAATGGGTTGATAGGTGCAGCAAACCACCATGGCACACGTATACCTAGGTAACAAACCTGCATGTTCAGCACATGTATCCCAGAACTTAAAATAAAAAAAGACAGAAAGAAAGAAAGAGTTGAACAATGAGAACACATGGACACAGGGAGGGAAAGATCACATACCGGGGCCTGTTGAGGGGGTTGGAGACTGGGGGAGGGATAGCATTAGGAGAAATACCTAATGTAAATGACGAGTTGGTGGGTGCAGCAAACCAACATGGCACATGTATACATATGTAACAAACCTGCACGTTGTGCACAGGTACCCTAGAATTTAAAGTATAATAATAATAATAATAATAATAATAATAATAATAAAAGAAAGAAAAATGTAAGAAAAATAAAAAAGAGAGACACCACTGTAGAGAGCCACACAGAATAAGTTGTTAGGAGATGGCAAGAAAAGGCAGAATCATACACAAGCTGGTGCCTAGTCTGGGCTCAGGGGCCCAAAGTGGGGTCAGAGATGAGAGAAGCCAAGTTAGGGATGAAATTGTAACCTCAGGTGAGACAAAATGCTAAAAAGCAGACAAACAAGCTGGAAAATGTTGAGATGCCAGTGGAGGCCAGCTCCACAAGGAAGCAACTGACTCTGCAGTTAGATGGATTAAGGGGACACTAAGATTCCTCACAAGGCTTGGGTGGTGGTGGGTACAGCCAGAAGAAAGGTGAGCCCAATGACTGAGCACCTCTCAAATACAGCTGGTGTCACCCTTGAAAATAAGCTGTTCCAGGTAGTGAGGATAGGGCTACTCAAAGCATCTTTGCCTGTGATCAACAGGACAGTGGTGAAGGGCGTGAAACTGCTGGGCATCAGCTCCCTCTCAGCCCAGGGTCCATACATAAATGTTCTACCTTTTATTCCCCACACTTCCATTTCCTGGCACTATGTGCTAGCATTCCCCATGCAAGTTGCTTTCCAGCGCTCATCTAAGCCTCATGGCAACTTCATGAGGGAGGAATTATCATCTTCAGCTTACAGATGAGGAGCACCGCCCTGCCACCCACCACCACCTCTGTCCCCTAGTCCCTTGACAGCTTCACTTCTTGCTGAGCCTAGAAGTGCACAGGCTCAGCCAGATTCAGAGCCGGGTTGATTGGATGCAAATCCCTGCTTCTCCCTTAATTGCTTTGTGTTCCTTGGCCCTTCTGAGACCAGTATCCTCATCTAAGGACAAAATGGGGAACACATTACAGTAATATCCACCTCCTGGGCGTCTGTGAGAATCTTCTGGGAGAAGGCAGTGGTTCTCAGTGCTGGCACTGTGACAAACAAAAGGCATTTCTCAGAGTTGCGAGGCGTGTGGCCAATAATTTATAGCTATAAATAGTTAAACCAGGGAAAGTGGCAAATGGCTTGTTGTTTTAGTATAAATAGCGAATTCAATGTTTTCTCTGCAATGACATCACTCTCCCTCACTAACATTCCACAAAGCCTTCCTGAATGGGAGATAAAGGATCTAATCTCCTGGGAATTTTGCCCATAGGCTGCAGCCTATCTTATCTGTGCCATAGCCTGTGGGAATGCAGCAAGCAAGCAAATAGTCTCTCGGAGGTATGAGAGAGGCTGGCAAGGCCTCTCTAGGTGGCAAGCGTAAGCGTGGTGTGGGCATAAGGCTGATAGCTATGGCTATGAAGCATTGGCATGGGGCCTGTCCCCTAGTGGGTGCTTCTTGGAAGAGGGAGCCTCAGAGAAGCAGGGTAACAAAAGGGGAGAGAACAAAAGCTCTGGTTACAAACCTGTTTCCCTCAGGTACAGGGCTGTGGCTTTCTCCTCCTAGGGAGACAGAGATACCCTCAAGTAGAAAAGGGGAGAGGGGCAAGGAAGGCCAGGCCCCTGGGTGAGGCTGATGGGGCTGGAACCTAATGTCAGACTGGCCCAGGGTCCCTCAAATTCCCCCTGGGGAGACACAGGATCTGATTGGGAAGCCTTGGGGTAAAGGTAACACCTAGTGGTTAGAAACTATGGGTGGGGCTCCCAGCACTTTGGGAGGCTGCGGTGTTGGCAAGAAAAGGCAGAGCCATGAGGTCAGGCAGATGGCTTGAGGTCAGGGGTTCAAGACCAGCCTGGCCAACATGGTGAAACCCCATCTCTATGAAAAATACAAAAAATAGCCAGGCACGGTGGCTCACACCTGTAATCCCAGCACTTTGGGAGGCCGAGGCAGGCGGATCACCTGAAGTCGCGAGTTCAAGACCAGCCTGACCAACATGGAGAAACCCCGTCTCTACTAAAAATACAAAAAAATTAGCCAGGCGTGGTGGCACATGCCTATAATCCCAGTTACTCAGGAGGCTGAGGCAGGAGAATCACTTGAACCCAGGAATCGGAGGTTGCAGTGAGCTGAGATTGCACCATTGCACTCCAGCCTGGGCAACAAGAGCGATCATGCCACTGCACTCCAGCCTGGGTGACAAAGCCAGACTCTGTCTCAAAAAAAAAAAAAAAAAGGAACAAAAAGAAAAGAAAAAAAGAAACTATGGGTGGAACACTCATGCCTCAGTCAAGGATAGGTGCTGGAGACAACCTGACCCAAAATTGATTATCATGGCCCAAGGCCACCCACCTAGAAAGGAAGTTCTGCTGCTAGTCTCTCCCAGGCACTTAGTTCACAGGTGCTTAGGATCAATCAACAAGGCTTCTTCCCACCAACCACCACCACCAACTCACTCCTGCTCATTCCCCAGCTTTCCACCTTTCCTCACCACTGCAACCCCCATCCTCAGCCCCTACACGGGTCTGGCCAACTCCAACACAGACCACCTCGCCCCAAGCCTGCCTGAGGGGCCTCTCACCTGGAGATAGCTTCACTTGCCAGGACTCATGGCTGTGCCAGCAGCCAGCCCCACCCTCCTAGTGACTGAGAAGCTGTTCCGGCTGTAGAGGCAGACCCAGCCAAAGGCAGCAGGCAGGATTACCCAATTCCCTAGAAAGGGCCTTACCTCCTTGTGGACACTGCCTACACAGTCTGCATTCAGCAGTGAGGTCCTGTCCCCTCTCAATTCCAACCTCCCCTCCCCTAAACCAAGTGAGAATGAGGATGGGGAGGAAACTGAAGACAGAGGTTAGCACTGCAACCTCTCATTTCTGCCCTCCTTCCTGCATCACTCACTGCATTTTGCCCAGTATTCCTCCCTTCCCCACAGTGGCACAGTGGCCCCAGACACAGCCAGAGTCCATTCAAAAATGACAAATCCTTTATTTAAATCAACAAACTCATCTTCCTCAAGCCCCAGACCTTGGTAGGCAGCCCTCCCTCTCCGTCCCCTCACCCCACCCCTTAGCCACAGTGAAGGGAATGGAAAATGAGAAGCCACGAGGGCCCCTGCCAGGGAAGGCTGCCCCAGATGTGTGGTGAGCACAGTCAGTGCAGCTGTGGCTGGGGCAGCAGCTGCCACAGGCTCCTCCCTATAAATTAAGTTCCTGCAGCCACAGCTGTGGGAGAAGCATATTTGTAGAAGCAAGGCCAGTCCAGCATCAGATGGCAGAGGCAGCATCACTGACTCCCAGCCATGGAATGAATGGAAGGCACAGAGTTCAGAGACAGAACAGGCCAGGGGGAAAGAGGAGAGGCCTGGCAGTCAGGGACTAAGGGCCCTAAATTTTGGTCCCAGGGGAAAAGAGGAGGCCAGTTGGTCCAGTTTTGATGGGTACGGGGAAGGGAATGTATTAGTAAGCACAGGGGAGAGGCTGCCAACAGGCACCTCAGAGGTGACAGGACAGGCTGAACCCCCCACCCTGACAGAAGGGAGCTTGAGAGCTCTGGGGCTCTCTGGGAATGTCACTGCTAAAATATATATCTACATATATATTAACCATTCGTGGGAGGGCAGGGGCAAGGCCTGGGGTGGGATCAGAGGATCTGGCGTGGCATCCCGTAGCCAGTCATGCCTGCCTGAGATGCCCCGCGGTTGGTGCCCATCTGTAACCCGATCACATTCTTGCCCTCTTGCAGCTGGTTGTCCGAAAAGTTCCGAGGATTCTCCTTGGATTTCCTGGGTGGTAAGGGAGTGGTGGTTAGAGGAGATCACAGGCTGCCCTAGTAAATCCCTTCCCTGGACAGAACACAGGCTTTGCTGTTGGCTCAAGGGCTGGTGCCAGCTCTGCCCTCAAGAGGCATAAGCTCTCTGAAGCCACTTCCTCATGTTTCCAAAGGGACAGTCACTTGCCATCCCAGATGGTGTTGTGAGGATTAAGTGAGATGAGGAATTTTCTGAAAGTGCTTTGTAAAGGGCCAGCTGCTACTGAGATTAGTTATTTCCCAGGGACAGGACTGGGCAGAAACGATGCACCTGCTGGACCCTGCGGCTGTCCCAGCAATACTTACTTAGGGAACCAATTGGGATCCCCAGAGAAGAGTCCATCATCCCGCGCTACTGCCAGCCCACCCAGATTCATCAGCGTCCGCTGCACACAGGCCATGTTCTTTCCTGGGAAGGAGAATGGGAATATGTCAGCCTCCACAGTGTTCTAGATGCCAGCATTCCACCTCTATTGCTAAGTCAGCAGGCCTGGCTTCCTAATTACTTTTACTCTTCATTTCCATACGCTTCTCCATTCCAGCCCCCAACATGACCAAGTGTTCCATGGAACACAAACACACCCCTCTTTCTCTTCAGGGAGCCAGAAAACAGTCCCTTCTCCCCGGTCAAGAGGGCCCAGCCCAATCTCTGGCCTCCTGGATGACAGGACCCAGCCCCTGGCCCTGTCCCACCTTCCCAGAGGTCCACAGTTTGGAAGATGTCGGTGGTGTTAATGCCATAGCGCTCAGCTGCTTGCAAGAACTGAGAGATCTGCTCCATCTGCTTGAAGGCCATGGTGGAGGCCTGGATCTTCTTTACTGGGGCCTGCCCCTCGGGGTACAGTGCATTAATGAGCTCACACAGCACCTGGATGCGGACAGCAGAGGTGGAAAGGTGAGAATACGCCTACCTACGGCAGCTTAGTGTGCACCACCCTCAGAACCAGAGACCATGAACCAGCGAGTCTCGTGTCTTGCCTGAAGACAGCTTGGACTCTTTCACTAGAGTAAGCCTCACAGTCCTTCTTGCCAGCCTCCTGCCTCCCAGCCCAGAGTGAAAAGCCAGTGTTTAGTCTTTCCTTGTTAATACACCCTCCCACAGTTCTTTCCTTAGAGATATTCTTCCTCAGTGTCACCTCAGCCTTCCACTGCCTGGGAGACACATTCACCCTTACCCTCCACTCCACGGGAAGGGAGGAAAGTACGGGCCCTCTCACATCCTTGACAAAGATCTTCAGGCTGAGGAAGAGGCTGGGACATGTGTGCCCTCAGTCTTCCCCTCTTCAGGTTAAACAATCCCCAGTCCACTGGACCCAGTCCTGCTCTCCCTGCACTTCCAAGCCAGTGGGGCCCGGCTCTCACCGTGCCATCCTTGAGCCAGTTCTGGAAGTTCTCGCGTCCAGGCTGGGGCCGGCCCACATCCTTTCGGCACTGGGTGGTGATCCACTGGATCAGGATCTGCTCCAGATCTGCATCATACTGTTTCTCAATCTTCTGCTGCACCTCCCGGCTCAGGCCATATGCAGGTCCCCTGTTAGCCATTCCAGTGCGTGGTGGTGGCTGCGGGGGAGCTAGGGAGAGGACAGGACACACCCGGGCCTTTGGTCAATACCTTGCAGCCTGGAGAGTGGGGAATTCAGGAATTCTGCCTGCAGGGATACATACCATTTCCCCAGGGTGAGCCCCAAGGATGAGGACCAGAACTGTTAACAAATGCAACCCTTCTCTTTATAGCCCTGGGAAAGAGAATGATTTGGGGAGGGGGGAGGAATGTGGAACAGCTTGGGAAACTGATTGGATCTACCCTCCCTCAACCTCTGGGTTTTCTTTGCCTTTTTTTTTTTTTTAAACTCATCGAGGTTGGTGCAAACCATTGGATTTTAACTGAGCACCTGCTATTTGTGCTAGGGATTGTGAAAGAGATAGAAGTCCTTGGTCCTCAAGTGCCCACAGTGCCATCAGGGAGACACAGTGAGTACATATGAACAGGTAAAGATTGTACACAAATACTGAAGTGCACAGTTCAGATCACATGATGTAGCAGCTAAAAGAAGCAGATGGGCAGAAGCAGCCTGGGAAGGCTTTCTGGAAGAGATAGGCCTGAATAGGTCCTTAGGGATTTCAGCAAGCAAAATGAATTTCCTACGAGAAACCAGGCAATAAAAACAAATTCTACTTTCCCTTCTAGGAGCTATGATAGGCAGAATCATAGCCCCCCAAAAGTTGTCCATGTTGTAATTCCCAGAACCTGTGGATATGTTACCTTGTATGACAAAAAGGGACTTTGTGGATGTGATTAAGATCTCGAGATGGAGAGATTATCCTGGATCATCCAAATGAGCCCAGTGTAATCACAAGGGTCCTTACTAACTGAAAGTGGGAGACAGGTGAGTCAGAGTGGGAGAAGTAACAACAACAACAACAAAAATGGAAGCAGAAGTTGGAGTCACACAGGGCCATGAACCAAGCAATGCAGGTGGCCTCCAGAAGCCAGAAAAGGGAAGGAAATGGATTCACCCCAAGACCCCCAGAAGGAACACAGCCCTGCCAACACCTGCATTTTAGCCAGTGAGACCCCTGTTGAAGTCTGTAGAACTGTAAGGTGCTGTATTTGTGTTCCTTTAAATCACTAAGCTTGTAGCAATTTGTTACAGCAGAAATAGGAAACTAATACAGGAGCTCTGGGTGATATTTTTGGGAAAACCTGGGAGGAGAAGGCAAGATGGGGAAATACACAGGAGGGTTTCTTTAACTTCATTGGAGGACCTTGATTAGCAAGAACTGGGTGGTTTCCCGATCAATGGCCTGAGTTGGCCAACCTCACTGTGGCAGTGTGTTCCCAACCAACACTCACCACCTGGGTCTGACACTCAGAGGCCGAGCAAGACCCGGGCATGCTACGGATGCCAAGGGGAGCCAAGAACCGAGAACGGTCCCTATTTTCTGTCCCACCCCCACGGCCTGGTTTGGCTTTTCTCTCTTCTCAGAAACAGAGCTAGCTGTCAGGCTGCTCACGAAAGGGGACCCCCAGGGCAGGCATCTGCATTCAAGGGGAGGAAAGAGAGCCACCCCTTCTAACCACATCTGGCTCCAGGCCAGGTTGGCCTTCAGGGATGAAGTCATTCTGGCTCCCCCTCTCCCACACATCCAGGTTAAACAATCCCACCACTCCCGCTCAGTGGGCCTCAGGACTCTGCGAAATACAAGTGGACCAGCCTGCCTCAAACCCTCAACCCCTCTCAGCTGCAGAGGCTGTGTCTCAGGCCAGTCCCTCCCGTCCCGACTCCAACATGGCTGCTTATCAAGCTGCCCATTTCCGGCAGATCCTCCCCTAAATCAGTTATTTTTAAACCTCATTAAGAGCAACCCACCCCCTCCACTTCCCCCAGCCCGAAAGCTGGGCCAGATAAATGTCAGTCTGGGCCTCAACCCACAGCACCAGGCACACACACCATCAGCTGGGGGAAGGCAGGAGGGGTGGAGTGGCTGAATTCTGAGGAGAAAGCAAGACAAGCATTCCCACCCTCCCAGCGGCCACTCCGCCACAGAAACCTCTAACCTCTGATGCACAGGGGATTGGCTGGAAGACAGGTAGGAGGAGGAAGGGGCTAAGAGCTACTACCACCAGCAAGCCCCCTTTCCGCAGCCCAGTTCCAGACCTCTCTACTGGAACCTCTCTCCCCGAGGCTCGGGGATCACCATGGCACAGGTAAACAAAGGGCAGGAGAATGATTAACCTAGACACTGGGGTTAAGAGCAGAGAGAATGGCCTGAAGCCAGACCCTTCCAGTGCCCCCCAACCCCCAAGGCAGGACAAACTTGGCCTCCCAGACCCACCACTGGGTGGAAAGTGAATGCTGAGGAACCCCCTCCACCGCCCAACTCTGGGGCCTGGACACAGCTGACAGGGTAGCGGCCTCCAGCTGCAGTGTATCTGCTCCACTCTGGGGCCATTGCCCTCAAGCTCTGAGGTGCCAGAGCCATAGGGCGGAGTCCTGAGAAGGGGCAGTTCCAACCAGGCCAGGCCTGGCCAGCAGCTGTTTCTCCTCCCCACCCCCACAGGCAGGCAGGAGCTGATGGGCTGCGGCTGCTGGAGCTGGGAAGGCCCACCCTAGGGACACCCAGGGGACCTGCCCCTGCCCTCCCATAAAGAAAACAGTAAGCAAGTTGCCTACCAGGGTGAGAAGAGATGCCCAGCTGGAAGACAGGTGTGGGGGACCCCCCAGAGCTGGGGACCCCAAGGGAAGGTGATAGCTGAACAACCTGGGGGATAGCCTGGCAGCAAGCAACCTAAACCCTAGCGCTACTCCAGCTGTGAGAACAACCCTCACCCTCACCCTCACCCTGGAGTTACATACAACAGGCGGGAAACGGGGAGGGGCCACGCAAGGCACTCGGCCCCACCCAGACCCTAGGCTGGAAGCTTACCTCACCAAAGCCAAAGCCAAAGCCAAAGAAAAGGCGGACATGGGTGGGGGCGGGGAGGACTTCAGCGTTCTTGGCTAGAGTGTTTAATTGGGAAGACAAAGGGACTCTCCATCCACCGTGCAGATGGGACACAGGAGAACTTCCCAACTCAGATTTGGGGCAGGGGCTGTTCTCAAAGAGCAGCACAATGAGGGCACCAGCCGACAGAGCGAGGTACCACAAGCAGCAGCAAGGATGGGGGGGCGGCCCACAATTAAGGGAACCACCGTAGGGCAGCCCCTCACCACCGAGAGTCAGGAGCAGAAGAGAAAGCTGAGGCTACACAAACAGGAAGCTCCAAGGCTTGCGTGGGAGGAGGGGATGAGGTGGGGGCCGTTGCCATGGCTTCTGTATACCAAACAGTGTTGGAGGCTGGGTGGGGGCTCCCGGCAGAAACACCCTCTCGACACAGACATTGAGGTGAGGAGACTGTGAGCACGGGAGCAGAAGTGGATGGTTCCAGCAGTGCTCGGGTGTAACCAGGTGCAAGGGATTCCTCCAGGAGGCAGCTATAGTGGGGATGAACAGCATGTGGGGGGAAGATAGGAAATTACCCCTGTTGGGGTGAAGAAGCGGACTCAGGAAGTAGTCGTTCAGGAGAAGAAATCCCCTGGGAAGGGAAAGTGTTCTGAGCTAGAGAACCCACAGCTGAAAATTCTGGAAGGAGAAGGGATGGAATGAAGAAAGGATTGGGGCCAATCCCGGGGTGGGGGGCAGGGGCAGGGGCAGAGGCCTTGGGGTGAGGGAGGGAGTTGCGGTTGGACAAAACCTATTTGTTGGATCTGGAATGGTAGGGTCCTACTGGACCCACCCTGCCTTGGCCTCCTCTGCAGTTTTAGGTCTGCCCCTTGCAGTAGGGAGGAGAAACTGGGAGGGGGCTGGAGACAGAGAGCCATCGCTGTCTGGTGCTTTGGAGTCAAAGAGAACACTGGGGGACCCCCGTCCCAGCCGCAGGTCTTCTACATCGGATCCCACACTCCATCCCCACTCTCACCCCGTTTCTCTCTGCCCCACAGATACCAACTGCTCACAGAACTCCCAAGACACCGGCTCCAGGTAGCCCCAAGAGGCCCAGGGCGCGGGGGTGGAGGGGGGAGACGGCAGTCCACTTCCGGTCCTGCAGGTCCGGCCTCCCAGCCGCCGCCCCCCACCCCCACGACCACACCCTGGGCCGTTACAGCACATGAGTCACCCACCGCCCTCCCGCCGTTGGGGTGACGCAGTGGTCTGGGCAGCCCGCCCGCCCGCCCGCGGCCACCACCGGGTTTCCCAGCAGCAGGGGGCACCCGGTGGGGGCAGCGGCGCTCGGGCTGAGGTAAAAGCAGCCACCACCACCCCCACAACCTCACACAGACAGGGCACCCCGGGGCGCAGTCAGGGCTGCAGCACCCAGACCCCCGAGGTCGGGGGACCGTCATAGAGATGACTGGAGGTTCACAGAAGGTCACTGTGCGACCCATGCGGAGTCCTCTAGCCCCAGCTCGTGACCTCGAGTCCCCAAAATAGCAAGCTAGCAGGAACAGGAATGAAAAGGGCGGCCTCGGGGACTCAGAGGGCACACAGTGCCCACACGTGCTCCTGGAACCAGGAAGTGAAGGGTCGCGCGGGAAAGCCCAGGAGCACGAGCTGGCCCAGGGCCGGCGCCACGACCCGGGGTCACTCGGGGCCAGCCAGCTAATGTCCGACGCCCTTTTTTCCCCTCGCCCCAGTGAGGACTCGGCGATGGAGCCCGCGGGTGGAGCTCAGTCCCTGAGTCCCTGCTCCGGACGGACGAATGCCCTGTCTATGCATGGGCTAACCTCGCCTGACCTCATCGTCCAACAATGTCGGGTCAGGGCTTGGGGACAGGACCTGACAGCACGGGGCGGGGTAAAGTAGTCACCGGAACCTTGCCTGGTTGCCAGCCCTTGATCCCCGAGCTCGCTGGAGCAAGTCAAAAGCGCTGGCTTCTTGGTTTCTACAGACCACGCACATCCCCCCGACCCCCGTCCCTGCGACCTGCTCACCGTTCAAGCGGGCTGGAGAGCGCACTCACTCAAGGTAAGGGCTGCAGCTGCAAGTGGTGCGCCCTGCCCAGCCGGGGGTTTTCATGAGGGTCCCGCCTCAGACGGGGCGGACCCGGGGCGGGGCAAGGGCCAAGAAGGTTTAAAGGCGCCGCAGCGCAGAAGGCGGGAGGACTGCTTGGGACAGAGGGACAGTTGACCAGAGCAAGGGTTAAAGGTTCGGGGAGTCTGGACCTACGAAGGCAGCTGCAGTGGTCTCCACCCGTGAGAACCTCAGCCTCCACCGGGAGCCCGTAGGCTTGTGCCGCAGTAGGAAACTTTCTGCCTAGAAAGTTAGCTGAAGACTGTGGGCGTGTTTATGTGGGAAGAAGCCTCCTAGTTTAGAGGCTGGCAAGGTAAATGGAGGCACAGGAAGGCCTTTCCCCGACCCCAGCTGACTAGTGTGTGACAGGACTGGGACTTGCAGGCTGGGACAGCACCCCCACGTGATCTTGCTCATCTCTTACCTCAAGCCTGGGCAGGGACTAACAGTGAGGTCACTCTTTGCCCAGGGCCCTAGGGGCGTGTTCGGTGTTGGGACCCAGGGTTCAGACCTGACTTCTCCCTGCCTTTCATCTCCTTTTCTATGACCTGGTATCTCTTCCTAAATCCTGGAGGGATCACAGCGGGAGACCTCAGCGGGAGGAGGCTGGCCAGGGTTCTTTTGTCTCTGAGGGTGGAGGACAGCACAGTTCAGGGATGGAGAGAAAGCCCCCCACCCTTTCAGGCTTCAGTTGAACAGAGTCACCCTGGGTGGAGTTCTTCACACGTTAGAGCCCTCCCTTGAACCTGAGATTCCAGGATGTCAATATCCAGTCCCGTCCAACCTTTCTATTCTCTGTTCCCTCCCCAAGTCCTACACAGCCCTATATTCCAGTCCCACTGATTGTCAAGCGTTCTCACTCTTCTGTGCCTTTACAAAGGCTATTCCTCTGCCTAGGATAGTTTCCCTTCCTTGACTGGCTCCCCACCTTTACCTGCTGTGTGACTGTTGCGCACATTACTAAAGCATTCTATGCTTGAGTTCCCTGGTCTATAAAACAGAGCTAACAGTACTACCTAATTCATAGAATTGTAGAGAACTAAACAGTCCACCTAGAGGGCTTAGAGCAGTGCCTGGCACATAGTGAATACTATTATTATTATTACCACCATCTGTGAGGGTCCTGAGAACTCCCTTCCAATATGTGGCATTTGTCCCAGCACACGATATTAGCGTTCACTAAATGTTTGTGGCCTTGAATGCACCATCTTCCTTTGTGCTACCACAATAACCAACACATAGCTTTATCACAGAACTTATCACATCATATGGCAACTATTTCTTTACTTGTCTGCCTCACTGACTAGAAAGAACTCCTCAAGGGCAAAGGCATGTCTTCAAGAACCTTATTTTCTCAGTATCTACTTCAATGGCTGGCCTTTAGTAGCTGGCCTCAGTAAGCACTCAATAAATGCCTGAATGAATGCTGAATGCACCTCCATTCATTCAATAAGATTCTCCTCTTCTTTAAGGGTCCAGGGATTCTCCTGGCACTCTCTCAAAGACTGATAACACAGAGAAACATCTTTCAAACTTTGTTTATTCACCTGTAAAAAACTTCACACACACACACACAGAGAGAGAGAGAGAGAGAAAGGGGCAGACCTAAGATCCCTGTTCCAATCCCCAGACTCACCTAGGGGGTCAGCACATACATTCCATACCAAGGTGACCCAAGCCCACTATCAGGGTCTGTACCTGGGCACCAAAGGGGCAGGCAGGGGCAGTGCCCTAGGTTGAAGCTAGGTCTGGTTGGGGGCCTCCTTTGCAGGTCCATATGCCTTTTCCCAGCCTCACATTAGGGGTGTTCACAGCAGAGTGGCCTGTTCGGGGTGAGGGACTGGCTGTCGATAGGCTGGTAGCCGAGCCCTAGTAGCATCTCGGCGGCGGCGGAAGGCCAGGAATTCCTCCCGAAGGGCAGCACAGCGGGCCTCAGGGCCAGTAACATGGGCAGTGTTCAGCAGGCAGCCCTCCTCTGGAGTCTTCACACCTGCAAGAGGTGGGCAGGACAATGAGAAAAAGCCCTGAGGTTCAATGAGTGAAGAGTTCAGGTGTGAAGCTTGTTAGGCCCTTCCAGTACAGATGGCCCAAGGAGGCAAGGTACAGTCTAGGGCAGAGAAGCCTGGGAGACAGGGCCTGACTGGGTCCTAAGGTGGCAGGGGGGATGTAGGACAGCATGGCCGAGATGCCTGCCTTTCCCCAGGGCTCACACACCTAGCTCCGGCTCAGCTTCAGGTCTGAGCCGGGAGCTGGCCAAGCCCAGGTGCAATGTCTCCAGCAATTCCACGTCCCCAGGGAATTCTGAGTCCCACTCATAGTTCTCGTCCACAGAAGTATTCCTCCTGTAAAAAAAGACAAACATATGGTGTGGGTGGAGGAATAGAAGCTGTTCAGAAAAGTCTGAATTCAGGGACCACAAACTCACATTAGGCCATGGGTTTCCCCTGAAAAATCCCTGGTCCTCAGCAAAAGTTTCTAAAAGGAGACAAGGTTTCCTGTTCCCAGGGTGGGAGTGGAGCAGAGAAGGCGCAGGGTATTGGGAGAGGGGTGAGGTCTGTGGCAGGACTGAGGCAGAGGCAGGGACGGGCAGGGACTGCTCTCACCTCTTGCTGACTGTCACCACATGCTCCCTTCGGGGCCATCTCTCAGGGCCACTGGCCCAGCTGCTGGTGTCTCCTGGAGCAGGGCTGAGGTAGCTGCCTCCAGCAGAGGGGGCTGTGGAGGGGGGCCGCAGGAACGAAGCGCTGCCTCGCCCGCTGCTCTGGCTGGTGAGGCTGCCTCGAGGGGCAGCAGGGAGAAGGCCTGGCAGCAGCCGCTCCCTCAGTGTCCAGTCAGCCAGGGCTGTGTAAGGGGGTTCTGCAGTGGCCACAGCCCCAGGAAGTGATTCCCTGGGGGACACAGGAGGGGTGTCTGGAGGACGAAGGAAAGATGAGGTGGGGCAGCGCGGGGTATCCATGTAATCTGGGGGTGCAGCAGGGCTGGGCTCCTCAAGAGGGGGCCAGTCCCCATCCACATTCATCTCTCGGAAGAAGGGCAGACTCAGGTACTGGAGTAGGGGTCCGGGACCTGGCAAGGGACTGGGTGGAGCTGCTGGAGGGGGCGCCACAGGGCTGATGTCTTCAATGCAGAGGGGCTGGGGTGCCCCACTGGGGCTGCTGCTGCTACAGTCAAAGGACCGGGCGAGACACTGGGCTGGAGTCCGAGGTTCTGCCTGCTCCGGGCCTGACCTTTCCTGGGGGGCCACCACAGTGGGCCCCATCACAAAGCGCCCATCTGGGCCCCGGCAAATGGGCTCCAGGGGTAAGGGTCCCCGGCTAGGCGGAGGATCTGGGTGGGGGCTGGGAGTTCCGGCAAGATTCCCCCAGAGCAGACTCTGGCGCAGGCTGGGAACTGGGGAACCCTGGAGCTTCAGCTTCGCCACGCTGTCAGGACTGCCTGAGCCCAGAGCAGAGCTGGGGAAGGACAGGAGATCAGGGTCTGTGGTAGGGGCAGGTCCCCCTCCCAGGAGCCAGCATCAGGCCTTGAGAGGTTTGGTGAACAACAGAGCAGAGCTAGGGAGAACAAGCGAGGAAAGGACCAACAGGTGGAAGGGGTGGAGGGAAGGCACAGGCCATACTGGACTGGCCTCAGGCTGGGGCCACTGCACATCCCTTCTTACCCTCTCCCACTTTTGTTCCTCTCCCACCCCTAACATCCCCCCAGTAAAGAGGCAAAAAAGGAAGCAGAGGATACTGGCATGTACAATGGAAAAGCAGAAGAAAGCCAAGGAGGTGGAGGCACTTACGGTGCAGCTGACGTCCCGGTCGGAGAGAAGATAAGAGGTGGATCTGGAAGGGCACGAGAATAATAGGTGACACAGGCAAAAAACCAGGCCCTCCAGGCGCAGACTCTCTCACCCAACACCAGACGCGCAACCCCATCCGGGTGGGAAAAGCGTAGGCAGGACCAGATGCAGGACTAAGAGAATGCACCTGGATCACACAGGCGCGAGGATTTTCCCCCAGGTAGGAGGGACTTAAGGAGGGGCGGGGCCTTTCGGTGCGCTAGGCCCAAGTGCGCAGGAGGAGGGCTGAGAGTGGAGGGGGGGGCTTACCTTGGCGGAGGCGCTTGCGGCGGCGGCGGGTAGCCCTGCGCCGGTTCATGAGGCAGGCGGCCAGGATGCTCACGAGGATGGCCACGCCTAGAAAGCAGACCCCGCCCACCACGCCGGCCAGCACAGGCTGGGGCAGGAGACCCGGCAGCTGCGTGCGCGAAGGGTAGACCTCCAGACCTAGGCAGGGGGCCACGAGGGAGGGTCAGTGGACTCGGAGCCCCACCCCCCCCCCCCCCCCACCGTCCCGCAGGCCCTGGTGCTCCTCCCTCACGCCAGATGCTCACCGGAAGTGGAGACGTTGGCCGTGTTGCTGGGGTCGCTGACGTAGCTGCCTGCGAAGGCCACGAGGCGGAACTCATAGAGAACATCCTGCGATGGGGATGGAGTGCCAGGAGGGAGGTCAGGGCCCAGCACCGCCCATCCCAGCGGTGCGCGGAAAGACTGTGCAGGTGGGACGGAAGGGTGAGGTAGGATGCGGAGATGAAGAGTTCAAATCAAGATGAGAAGATAGGGTTTGGGGAATGGAGAAGGACACAGGAGAGCCCCTAGGAGGCTGCTCCCTGTATCGCCTCTTGCACATACCTTGATGAGGCCTGGCACCAGCAGCTCTGTTTCTGTGCCTGCCACAGCTGGGTCCAGCACCTCCCAGCCCTGGGAGCCTTGCCGTCCTTCCAAGACGTAGCCATCCAGTCTCTTAGGGACCAGCTCTGGGGGATCCCAATGTAGGAGTACCCCCCGGGGTGTCCTCACTGCCACCAGACCCCGTGGAGGGGACAGGGGAGGGGATATCTCTGTTGGGGGAAGCCTAGGTGCAGCTGGCGTGGTAGGAAGCCCTGCATGGGACAGAAAGGCAGGTCAGAGCAAGGATTCCCAGCGCCCCTCCCCTGGCCTTCCACCACCCCAGTGCCCAACTCTTCTCCCAGAGCCCCTGAAGACAAGCTCAAATCATCTTCCACACACCCCTCTGGACCCCAAGCTGGCCAGCACCTCTGCCCCTTCCCACCCAGAACCTCCCATATCCTAACTTTCCTAGCGGCCCTTCCCCATCCTTGTCTCTGCTGTTCTGGGACTACAAGCCTCTCACCTTCAGGAGCAGACAAGACAATTTCGCTGAAGGGACCACTGCCCAGCTTGTTCTGAGCCAGCACGCTGAACTGGTACTGGGTGTGGGGCTGCAGCCCTGGCACTAGGAGGTGAGCAGCCCCCACAGGCACTGCCAAGGACACCCAGTCATGGTGCATTCGGTCAGGACGCTTGGCCCTGGGAGACATGAGGACATGGGGGGTACCTCATTAGCTAGGTAGACCAGAAGATCTGGGGTCCAGAGATCTAACCAACTCCTCTCTGCTCAACCATCCAAGGTCTCAGGACCTTGGCCCTGAACTCAGAATCTGGAAACAGGGAAGCAGAGCCAGGACTGGTGAGGGATAGAGGGACAGAAGAAAGGGCAGAAGGCCAGATAGGTTCAAGGAGGAGAGGAAAGGAGGCAAGATTGGCACAGAGAAATGGCAGGAGCAGGTCACTCACAGTGGCGTGTACCAGACACTGAATCTCTGCAGATAGCCACCATCAAAGCCAGGCTCCCAGGAGACATTGGCACCCTTAGGCAAAGGCACCACGGACACATTGGTGACAACATGAGGGCTAGTGCCTGGGCAGGGGGGAATGGAGGAATAGTGGTCAGGGCCTGAGGGAGTGTAGAGAGTAGCAGGGGCCCCAAGGCCAGTGCCCTTCACCCATCATCATCCCAGGGGTCCCACACCCATGATCCCCTTTCTGGGCCTCCAAAAACGATTCCCATGTAATTTCTCCCAGCCCCTGGCCATCTCTCCAGCCACTAACCCAGCACGTAGACGTTGGTGGAGGCAGCCACGCGGGCCACAGCATTGCTGGCACTGCATTCCCAGCGCCCGTGGGCCTCCTTGGTCAATGGTCGCAGGATGAGACTGCTGTTGCTGTCCACCTGGGCCTGGCCTTGCAGCCCCCGGCCCACCTACAGAACCACTGGTGAGCCCTGAGGACACACGCAGCCACCCCTCACCAAGGGCGCCCCTCATCTCTCCAGGCAGCTCCAGTTCCTCCCCACCCTGCCTCTGACAGCCCTCTCCTTCCCACACCCTCCCTCCCACAGAATGGCTGGGGCACAAGAGGCAGGGGTGAAGTGGGCACAGGTACAGGCAGAGCGGGCTCAGGAGCCTTACCTTGGCCCAAGAGACAACAGGAGGAGGGTCCCCTTGGGCAGAGCAGGGGATGAGCAGCTCCCGCCCTACTTCTTGGAAATATTCTTCCTTGGGCTGCTCTATAAAAGCTGGGGGAGCCTGCAAGCCAGGTCTGGCATTGGGAGGGGCCCTCTCTTACATCACCGTCTAAGGTTGGCTACTCCCCCTCTCTGTGTTCCTGTCATGCCATTGTCTCACCTCACTCTCTCTCACTCCCCCTAGCTAAACACTCACCAAGCCTGTCTCCACCTCATTCTCTCTCCATCTCTCAATTCTTCTGTGGCTCTGTGTCTGTTCCCCAGTGGGTAGGGGCTGGAGGGAAATGGTGGCGTAGTAAGGGCTGGCAGGCTTAGGCAGGACTCTCAGAGATGTACAAACCTCTACAGAACATTCTTCCTCCCAGAGCCCCAGAGAGGGAGGCAGCATGGTCAAGGTTAGTGAGAGTTGGGGCGAACAGGATATCTTACTTTTGGATGTGTGTGACTGATGTCCCACCTGCCAAGCACCACCTCTGCAGAAACCTCTGGGATGGCATCAGGCAGCTGCTGCCATGGCCACCATGGGAAACAGACTTGGAAACCCCTCCCCATATGTCTGCCCCACCCCACCCCCATCAGCCTGGCCTTAGCGCCATCTCCAGCCATCTGACTCACTGTCACCACAGGCCCCCACCCACCCCCGGCCTAACCTTGAGCAGCACGCGGGTCACAGGGGAGGGCCCGGCGGTACCAAGACTGTTGTAGGGGGTGCAGGAGTATTCTCCCAGGGCATCCTCGTTCCCCAGGGCGATGATCAATGAGCCTTCTGTGCCCTGGGACCAGCCAGGGAACTGGAAGGAAGAGGAGATGACAGCTCAACATCCTCTCAATCTCAATCTCCTCTGAGAGAGGAGCTCAGCAGAGACAAGCCTGGGATGGCAGTACAAGAGAGGGGGCAGGACGAGAAACCCACAGCTATGCAGAGGACTCCAGCAGCTCCATGTCTAGGCCTGACCCCTCTCCGATTTCCAGTGCTTCCTTTCTCTCCTGCCTACAGAGGGACCCCTCCCAATAGTGTGAGGCTGTGACTGCACAACTCCAGGGGGTGCCACTCACAGAAAATACACTGTGAATGGCCACCCCTGGAATTGGGCTGCATGGGGCTTCCTGCCTGCTGGGACTTCACCTGGCTCCCTTCCCAGCACTCCACAACTAAGTTCAGCGTCTTCCACCCCAAACCAGCTCCTATTTCTCTATGAAAGGGCCCACCGTCCTCCTTGCTGAAGTCTGCCTCCGTACGTTCCCTCACTCCCCCTAGCGAAATACTAAGCCAGTCATCCTGAGAGGTCCCTTTTGTCGGGGCATGAGCCCATTCATCTTCATGTCCTCCTCTCTAAATTAGACTCCACAACTCTCACCTGGGCCATTTCAGCAGCTTCAGAACCCCTCTTCCTATGTCCAGTATCTCCTGCTACATTCCACTGGATAAGCTCAATCCCTGATCACAGTTCTGATGCTATCACACCAATGCTCAACAAACTCCAGCGGCTCCAACTGCCTGTAGACTTTTCTCTTAAACAGTCAACAAAGATATACTGAGTACTATTGTTGTAGAAGCCCCAGGTACACTACGATGAAAAGATGGCAATACTGGGCCTGAAAAAATTTATAGTCTCTGCAGACAAAAGATCCCGATTGCCTTGGAATGAGGCAATGGTAACCTGGCATTCACAGTTCTTCCTTTTGATGCTAACCTGTCTTTCCAGCTTTCTCTGCACCATTCATGTCCCTACAGGCACTCCAGCTTCCACCCAATTGGATGATCCATGCCTCCTTGCCCCTGCCCCCAACCCAGTATCCCACACAGCACCTGGTGAGAAGTGTGTGTTCCCCCGGGACACACAATTCCCCAATCATCACACGAAAGAACCTTCGGTTCTGCTTCTTGACTCTTTGCCATCATTTTCCCCAGAGATCATCTCTTTTCTTTCCCCAGAGAAGACACAAAACCACCACCTTAAACCATGGAAATTTTTCCTCAGCGGTTTTAAGTAGTCTCCTGTGCAACATGTCTCATAACACAAATTAAATTCACAAAAGATATGTGTCCCCAGTCACAGAATTGAATTAAACTGAGCTAACTCCACCCTGCTGTCCTGAGCAAAATAACACCAAGCTGTACTGCCCCAAGCCTGTACCTTGTCCAGCTGCAGGGCCTTTCCATCCTTGGTCCAGCTGACAAAGAGCAGTGGGGGGTTGGCACGAACCGGGCAGCGGATCACCCCCGGCATGCCTATGGGCAGGGGCGTCTCAGGAGGCATAGCTGTCACCTGGGCTGGGTCTGGGGGAAAGTAGTGGCAAGTTGGGGGAGAGGGGCTTGGCCTGGCCCAGGGGAAGGGAGCAGGCTGTGGGAGAAGCTGGGGTCAGGGGCTTACAGAGCACAGTGAGGTAGGCAGAGGCTGAGGGTGGATGCAGGAGGCCATTGCTGGGCACACAGGTGTAGCAGCCGGCATCATCAGGCTGGGTGGCCTGCAGCCGCAGGCTCCCGTCCACCAGAATCCGCACCCGGGACCGCAGGTGGCTGCAATGTGGCATGTGTGAGGAGGGGTCCAGGCCTTCAGCCAAGCGGCTCTTCAGAGACTATGAATTCCCCACCTCCACCCTCCTAATGAGGGTGACCCCACCTAATGTGGAAGACATTGGTGTTGTCCTGGAACCAGCTGTAGGTGAGATTAGCAGGGTATGCCTCAGCGTGGCAGGCCAAGGAAACATCCTGGGAAGCATTGACTGTGCAGTTCTTGGGGGGCACCACGATGACTGGGGGTCCTGTGGGGTGCACAGAGGGAGGAAGGTGGCCTCAGCCCACAGTCTTCCCAGAACCCTGAGGTCACCTCTACAATCCTTCCCAGCTCTGCCCTCTGGAATCCTAGGGCTCATTGTTACAGGGCTTTGGGGAATGGAAACAGAAGCTTCCACCTGTATGTTAACAAGAATTCATCCTCTCCCTGAGACGCATTCCTCTTTCCAAATTCTCTCTGTTCCATCAAGAGCAACCCCATTCATGCGGTTCCACTGCCTAGGAATGGTGTGTGTGTTTGGGGGAGTCAGTTTAACTCTGCTCATTTACCATTTGTATCCCTGCTTGTCACCTCTTGAATTACTTCTCTGTCTCTGACCCTAACCCAGGTGCCCAATACCTCACCTCAAGATGCTGCAGCAGCCCCTGACTCCAGGCTCCCCTGCGGCTGCCACTCTACTCGCCATTCATATAGAAACAGCCCCTTGAGCCACAGAACACTTCTGCTCAGGAACGTGCAACAGCACCTGGCTCCTACTACACTAAGCTCAAACCCAGCCGTGTGGACCCCTGCGATCCAAACGCTCCCTACCTGGCCAGCCATCTTTCCATGTCAGCCCTCATGAACTCTTTCAGGTCAGTGTGGGCAACCAATTCAACCATAGGTCACAGCCCCCTTGCATAGGTAACCCTGAAGCCCAGCCCTCCCGCCAGAGAGCACCTAGCACTAGCACCCCATCTCTATGCCTTTGCTCCCTGCACCCCCAGTCTGGAATGTCCCTCCCAAGGGCCTGGCCACGCCACATACCTCCTGCAAAAGCACCTCTGCTACTACAGTTCCGCTACTTCTTCCCCTCTCTGGGCCGGTACTGCATGAGCAGTCAGTAAGAAGAGGTCATGATGCGAGCTGACACAACAGAGCACTGACTGCATGCGGGACACTGAGTGCTAAGCACTTTACCTGCACGACCTCATTTAATCCTGACCAAAAGCTTGGCAGTGGGAATTGTCTCCATTTTATGGATGAAGAAATGAAGGCTCAGAGGCAGACAGATTGTGAGGTGATTGCCCAAGGACAGCAGGAGAGGCAACGTTCCCATTAGGCTTCCTTATGCCACAGACGACACTTTAACCATTACCAGGCACTGCCTTTCTTACAGTACCTCGGACAGCAACACTTCCCTGTTTCCCCAATTAGTCCCACTTCCCCACAAAGATAATAGGCTCTATGAAGGCACAGTCCAGGCCTTCTACTTCTCAGTTTCCCTTCTAAAGGAAGGATCTTGGCCAGGAATTCCATGTGCCTGTGACTGGGCTCAGCTGGACCTAAGTAAATTCTTGTAACAGACCTGAGAGGTAGACATGAGTCTCTTTATAAAGATGAAGAAACTGGGACTCAAGGAGTTAGCGGGTTCACAGCCTAACACAAGCACCCATGTCCTTTCCACTATAACACACTACTGGGCACTAAGATCGCTTTGTCTGCTTACCAAGCCTTTTAAAATTAAGGTGCTGGTTTCAGAGCGACAGCCTGCATTGGGAGCCCCCTCAGCTTCCACGGCCCCGCCCTCAGGCACAGATATTCCTATCTTGCTGTGAACCAATTCAACCATAGGTCACAG
Organism: Rhinopithecus roxellana; assembly: GCF_007565055.1. NCBI lineage: Eukaryota > Metazoa > Chordata > Mammalia > Primates > Cercopithecidae > Rhinopithecus > Rhinopithecus roxellana. The sequence goes on along the minus strand of NC_044556.1, from coordinate 56,685,855 downwards.
CCCCCTTGCATAGGTAACCCTGAAGCCCAGCCCTCCCGCCAGAGAGCACCTAGCACTAGCAGCTGGGTGGCGTGAGTGGCGCTGCCCTCAGTGCTGGAGGCTTGGCAGGTGTAGACCCCAGAGCTGCCTCGCTCTACCCGGCGGATCCGCAGTGTCCCGTTCTGCACCTAGGGAAGAAGTGGGTGAGGAAGAGTCCTTTCCCCTGCCAGCCTCAGATCCTGCACTTCTGAGGCTGGCCAGCAGAGGGAGGCAGCACCCCAGGCTCGGGGCAAACAATGCCAACCCCCTCTTTGGCCCATCTTCTAGCCTGGCCTTTGCCTCCTCTGTCCTCTGGCCCCACTGCCAGGCCCCCACCTTCCCTTCACACTCTATATGGCTCACTCTATCCACCCCCAGGACTCACTTGCACCTGGCCCTGGCCCTGGCCAAGGTCCTTTCCTTGGAGCTTCCACGTCACACGAGGCAGGGGGCTCCCACGGGCCACACAACGCAGGGTCACAGGCTCCAGTTCCTGCACTTCCAACACAGCAGGAGGTGTCTCCTGGAATTGAGGGGGCGCTGCAAGGGAGACAGGCATCAGGGGCCCCAGAGGGGCTGTCAACGCAAAGAGCAGTGTCCGAGGGCCAGGGAGACGACTCAGGGCTCCAGCCTGCTGCCCACCCACCAGCCCCGCCTCATAGGAATGCTCAGCCCGGGGCCACCCTGTCTGCTGCACCCGGGCCAAGTGAGGATTCTATCAACCCACCCCCACACACTGGCCTGGGGCTGAACCCAGGCTGGATGTCCAGAGCCGGCGGGGAGAGCCAAGTCCCCTCAGGAGGAGCACTGTTCTGGGAGTGAGGAGGGCTGGGTCCTAGACTCTGCTCTGCCACTAATCAGTGGCATGACCCAGCCTCACCTATGCAGTGGGAATGATTATGACCTCCCTCCTACTTAGGAGTGAGACAGAAATAATAAGGGCCTGGGTGAAAAGGTATTTTGAAAACACAAAGTGCTATATGTATGTGAGCTATGTTTCACTCAAGGCCTAAGAGCCCCCTCTCTCCCACCCACTTCCCTGGCCAGGGAAGCAGGAGGGAAGAGAAAGAGGGAGTTCCTGATACAGAGCCTAGAAGACTGATTGGATTTATATTTGAAGAACTGAAAAGGGCAGGAGTATGGGGGAGGGGTGAGATGCAACTACTAAGTGAGCAAACAAGGACTCTCAGGAAGGGTGGGGCATCAGAGTCGTTTGTGGGATAGAAATAGAACTCCCTCTTCCCTTTTCTCCCACCAGCCAGAGTCCCCATCCTCCTCCTCCCTGTCCTTCTCCACCACCTGCCCCACAGCCTCATACAATTGACTGTCAGATGCACCCAGGAGCCGTTAGCAAAATCGTCTTCAGGGATGTGCTGGTCCAGGAAGAACACGCGGCACTCGTACCAGCCCTGGTCTTCCACCCGGAGACCCTCGATCTGGAGAGAGGCCCCCTTCTGCAGCCGGACTCGTCCTGGGGGAGGAGCCCTGAATCAAGGGTGCTGAAGGAACCCCATGGAAGCCCCAGTCCCCTGGTCACACTGGTAATTCTTAGAGGTAAGAACAGGCTCAGTCTCTCCCAATTACTCTGACGGTGTGAGGTCCACAGAGATGCAGATGGGGTTGGGGTCATTCAGGACAGGTCCCTCCATTCAGCCCCTCTGACCGCTCTTGCTGTTCAACAGCTGGGACCCTGTCTACACAAAGAGAAACCAAGGGGACAGCAGGTGGACAAAACCTTCCCCCCGAACTGCACTCGGTGTCCAGGACTGTTGGGGAAGGAGGTGAAGAGCCAGCACGTAGTCTCCTCTGGACTCTTACAGGATCTGGGCTTTTTTTGTAGGGGAAGGTGTGAGCTCCTGGGAGTACTCCTGATAGAGGATTGTTTCCCTGAAAACCTCAGCAGTGTTTGAGGCCCTAGCAGGGGAACCCAGACCCCGCCTGCCAAAGCCCCTAATCCCTCAGGGCTATTATCAGCAGCCTAAGCGCCTTAGGGTGGCCAGAGTCCAGCCCAGCAAGCAGCAAAGTCAGCAGCCTCCTCACCCCATCCTTTCCATGCCCCGGGGCACTCAGGCCCCAGCTGGCTGACCACATACAGTTCCACAAAGCCACACAACCACAGCACAACCAGACACCTCAATCCCGCTCTTAGTCAGCATCCACACCACACTGCCAGGCTCAGACCAAGGGTGCCTACCCAAGCCCTCAGCACCCTCCCTGGATGCAATTGTGCACCCCAAACGGCTTCATGGGTCCCTGGCAGTGTAGCCTCGTGATACAGGCACACACTTAGGAGCCAGATAGACCTAGGCATGAGTCCAGCTCGACTGTGTACTCTTTTGGACAAGTTACTTAACCTCTCTTAATTTCAGTTTCCTCATCTGTAAAAAGAAGAGAAACAAAATTGAGGTGGGGTGGAGGAGAGAAATAATGTAGGGAAGGCATGTAGCATGGTGCCTGGCATCACCGGATGCTCAGATAAGTTGTTGAACAAATAAATGAGGTCTAGATTTGAAATCAGAAAGCTGCACTCAAGTCCTGGCCCTGTCCCTAAACTGATCACACATCATCTTCCTTTTCTCTCCCTGCATCAGTGAACAGCACCACCACACACCAAGTTACCTTATCAGGAACCTGGCATCTCCTAGATTCCTCAATTACCTCCCATATCTACTTGCTCATTAGGTTTTTCAAATCCTACCTCCTAAACATTTCCCCTTCTCTGCTGTCCTCACCTTTACATGTGTGGCATGTCTCACCTGGGTTTCTCCAACAGCCTACTTGCAGGTCTCCCTGCCTCCAGCCTCCTCCCCTCTACATCACATTGCTCATCCCCACCTTGACCTCCGCTATGAACAAATGGAACTTTCTTTTTTTTTTTAGAGACAGGGTCTCACTCTGTTGCCCAGGCTGGAGGGCAGTGGTTTGATGGTGGCTCACTGCAGCCTCGAACTCCTGGGCTCAAGTGATCCTTCTGCCTCATCCTCTCAAGTAGCTTGTTTACAGGCAAGTGTCACCATGCCTGGCTAATTATTTAACTTTTGAAGAGAGGGGTCTTGCTATATTGCCCAGGCTAGTTTCAAACTCTTGGCCTCAAGGGATCCTCCTGCCTCAGCCTCCCAAAGTGCTGGGATTAAGCTGTGAGTCACTGTGCCTGGCTGCATTTTCTGAATCTTATGTTGTATGCAAATGTTGCTCCAAGTCCCTTTGCATAGTGTCCACCTCAGCTCTTCCTAATACTAGAAATTCCGAAGCTGTGAATGTGCTCAGCCCCTCCAATTTGCTTCCATTCTACCTCTAGAGTGATCTATTTCAGAAAGAAGAGAAAAGAAGGATCAAGTTGAGGCAGGCTTTGTGATCTTAGGCAAGAGTCTTTTTGTACTTAGAATGAGTTCCAGGGTGTGGATTCTCTAGGATGGGTGGACCTGCTTAAAGGGCTAGGTGATGAAATCCCCACCCGGGAGATAAGACTAGGCCTAGTGGGTAAATATTTAACATAATCATACCCTTCTACCTACTGTCAGGCTTCCTCAAGAAGGCTAATCTGCCTGGCTGCTGAACCCTGCAGACCCCAGACTGCAACCTCTTCTATGTCCCACATGACACTTTTCATTATTGTGATCTTCTACCTCCACAAAGAAGGAAGAAGAGGGAAGGAAGATTGAGTGTGGAATACGGGCCATGTAATATTAGGCATCACCATATTTAATCCTCCCAAGAATTCTATTGTAGCTTAAGGAATTAATGTTAAGTTTCTTTCCAAAATCACATGGCTAGTAGGTGACAAAGCCAGGCTTCTTTCTCCAGACACAGCATGCTTTCCATGGATACGGGTGTTAGGACCAAGTGCTGTTCAGGGCACTGGGCGTAATTGGTGTATTCTCACTTGGGAGATGCTGGTAGCCAATGGATAACAGTGCAAATGTTACTGAGAATATCCAAAGAAGCATACTGCGTGTCCTAGCTTTTCTGACAGTTGGACTGCTAGATCTGTAGTGTTACAGAAGAACAGGAAGATTGCCAGCAGGGCAGCCCTGAGTCCTCCTGAGTCCTGGGCCCACCTCCTGGAGGCCTCCCTCCACCTGCAGGGCTAAAGCCTGTTGACTTCAGATCTTCCTGTACGCAGGGGTGTGTGAAGAAAACAGGAGACACAGTCTCTGCTCTCTTAAGCTCTCGGAAGGCAGGGAACCCACAGTCATCTAAATGGGCAAGTTCATGTCCACACATCCACAAAGAAGTTCAAAAAATGGTGCTAACTGCGCCCAGACATTGCACTATGAAGCAAGAAGAGTAACGAAGGCTTCTGGGAAGCTGTGACTGGGCAGAGAGTTAACAATAAAAGGTGGTGAGGGGAGGTGACTAGAGCAAGCAGGGGAGTTCTAAGTGGAGAATGAGGTCACTGATTTTTATCAAACAACTCAGGGCAGAGAAAAAAATGCACGTCCCTTCTGCTATGTGGGGCATCTTGAAAATCCCAAGAAATACAGCACAAAAGTCCATCCTGCCATTTTGATGAGTTGGTCTAAGATCCACCTTAGGAAAGCTGGTGTCAACTAAGCCTAACCTTCCTTCTGGAGGCCTGGTCATGGGTTCACACCACATAGGCACTGTGCGGGCACAGGCCGGGACACTTTACACACGGCAGCTAATTGAATCCTACTCTTTCGTCCTAGCTTGTTTTATATTGCTTTCACTCCATGGCACTCGTTGATAAATCCAGTCCCCTCTGCTAGATGCTTCTAGAGTCCTCAAAGACGGGAAGCCTTCCCTTCTGTGTGGTCCCTAATCCTCCAACAGACTCTGTCAGGGTTCCACACACATTCTAGACCACCAGCCCCACAACAGTCCCTGGCCCATCTCCCCTTCACTGCCCAGAGGGTTTATGACAGAAAAGCATTGTCCTTAGCAACCTCTACCTCCTGTTGCTTAGCAACTGCAGTTCCGAGTCCCCTACACAAAGGCTGAGAGGCCCCTTCCACACTGTGAGGCAGTAAAAGGGTTAATGGGCTCAGGGGTCTCCCTCAGGTCCCAACTCCCTCAGCCAGAGGGCCCGACTAAGAGATCCAGACTGAGGTAGGAGTGTGAACAAAGGATAGGAGTAGAGAGTAAGTACCAGAGGCTACTGCTCACAGCACCTGCAACTCAAGCAACAGCACAGACAGAAGGAAGACCCACAGGTAGACAAAGTTGCTAACCATCCAGTGGCTTCAGGCCTGACGGACCTCAAGGCAGGACACAAGCTGGAGAGAAGGAAGAGCTTCAAGTCTCCCTGGTGGAGTCGCAGGAAAAGCCCCTCTCTCTTCTGCCTCCCCTTGCCTTGCCCTCAGTCAGGCAACATTTTGAATCTGTCCAGCCTCAGCCCAGCAGCCCAAGACCCCTCCCAGGCCCGGGCAGGCGGAGGCAGGGAGGGAGGGCTGGTGGGTACAGCCGTTTTTTTCTCCACTGGTGCTAATTGGGGCCCGCTTTCATCCATTCCCACAGGGCTTGTGTAGACACATACACTCCTACCAGGCTGTTTGCCAATAACTGCCCCCAGTTTGAAAATAAACTTCCCTTCTGCATCACCTGCCTGCACCTCCTCCCCTCTCCGCTCAGCCCGCCCTGTGGCAAGGCTCAGCCAATCCCAGGGTTTCCCTCAAGATTCAAACTAAAGAGGGAAAAGGTGGGGGTCTCCCCATCAAAATCCTCCCAGGTGGCCTTTCCTGGGTCTCCCTTCTCTGAAGAGGAGGCAACAAGACTCTCTCTTACCCCTAGCCCAGACCCGTCCTTAGAGCCTCCTGCACGCTGCCCTCTGAGACCTGGCACTAAACCGCTTAGATTAAGGCTCCATCCAGGATTAGGAGGAAGCAGAGCCATTGTAGCCATTCTAGGGAGCCAGCTGGGGTGCAGCAGAAGGCGCCCAGGGAGGCTACACACGATTTTAAGTCCCAACAGGTGCCACCTAAAGCAGCAACCCAGGCCAGCCCCATTCACTGACCTTTGGGGAACCTGGGCCCTCCCCAGCCACCCTCTCTGTACACCTGTGCTTCTCTACTCAGAAGCAGGCTGAGTGCCCCTGGAAAAGCAGAGAGGTCACAGCCGCACCCACCCTGCTGCCCCATCAGCCCATTCCCTAGAAGACTTGAACCCCTGAGCTAGCATTTAAGGTGATGGGGAAGGGGGAGAGGGCAGAGGAGTGAGCAGGTAGTAGAGCCAGGACCAAGGTAGGGCCAAATGGGGAGACTACAGATCAGGATGAAGTCTGGGAGGTTTCATGATGAGATCTAGAAAAAGCAGTTACAAAATTAGAATGGATACTTGGAATAGGGCTGCAGGATATCCTTTGGAACAGACCACGTGGAGTCCTAAATAGCACAGCTATAATAGTGAGTGTGTGTGTGTGTGTGTAAATGAATGAATCTTTCAATGAATTAACACTGCTTGGGAGCACAAACATGCTTGTTAAGCAGAGTGAAGGCAGCAGAGCTGGAGATGAGATCAGGGCAGGGACAGAGCAGTTCACAGGAGGCCTTGCCCAGCTCTACCCAGTCCACCTTTCTTGCTGATACCTGCCTACCTTCCACCTGAGGAGAACTCTTACCCACGTAATCAGGGTCAATTCGGGGAGAGTAGAGGCCGAACTGGATGAAGATGGGAAGCAGGAATCCAAAGCGCAGCCACTCGATGACATGCAGCGGGGGTCGGCCGGCCGGGGGCAGCAGGTCACAGCCCAGCACCACACTCTCCCCAGCCCGGCCCACCACCGATACCACCTCAGGCTTCCCTCGACCTGCATGATGGGTGGCATGAGGGCACAACGGGGGGCCAGGGTCAGTGCTGGAAGGGGAGGTGCCATCAGTATCTCTGTAGGCACCTTAGGACTTTGGGTGACTGGAGAAACCCCCAGTTCAGCTTCTCCAGAACCAGCCCTCTTCCTCCCCTGCCCTCACATGCCCAAAGAGGAACCCTTGAGGAACACCCCCATACCCACCCCAAGGCTAACAGGGTGTTCTTGAGCCCAGGAGTCCAGCTTACCGTCAGCCCCCTGGCTGATAACCAGGCTGAGGACGGCCAGGCCGAGGCACCACACCATAGCCCAGCTGGCCTGCTCGCCCAGCCCCTCCTATCCACAGGGGCCCAGATGGAGGGGCCAAGGGATGTCCTTCTGATCAGCTCAGGGAACAGGTTTCAGCTCTCACTCATCTGTACAGTGAGGGCTTGGCTCATGTAACACCCGAGGAAGCTGCTCTCCGGAGAACCACCAGATCTAAATGCAAAGTGCAAGGCAACATGCAGAGTTGGCCAATACTGGAGCCCAGAAGAAACCCCACCATTAGAGAAAGGCACTGGGAAGAGAAAGGAGGGAGGAGCGTAATTAAGTTGGGGGTAGCGGGAAGGGGGGAATCTTGAAGCCCTGAGGAGTAAGAGCAGGGGTAGGAGTACTGGGAGAATGGTGAGTGCTGAATGCAGAGACCAGAAAGGTGAGGAAATAGGGGAGGCTGGGAGAGCTGGGAAGGTCTTAGGAAATGTGAAAGGATTCTGGGGACTTAGAGTCTTGAAAAACTAAGCCAGAAGAGAACTGGGGTTCCTTATATACTTGGAAAAAGATTTTTGAAGGAAGTATGGTAGATCAAGACCCTCGGGCCAGGCGCGGTGGCTCAAGCCTGTAATCCCAGCACCTTGGGAAGCCGAGACGGGCGGATCACGAGGTCAAGAGATCGAGACCATCCTGGCTAACACGGTGAAACCCTGTCTCTACTAAAAAATACAAAAAAACTAGCCGGGCGAGGTGGCGGGCGCCTGTAGTCCCAGCTACTCGGGAGGCTGAGGCAGGAGAATGGCATAAACCCGGGAGGCGGAGCTTGCAGTGAGCTGAGATCCGGCCACAGCACTCCAGCCTGGGTGACAGAGCGAGACTCCGTCTCAAAAAAAAAAAAAAAAAAAAAAAGACTCTCATGACCCAGCCTTCTCTTGCTTCTTTCCTTACTCTTGATGCTTACAAGGTATAGCAGCAAGATGGAACCAGTGCTGTCGCCTTCACCTCACTGTGACAAATAAGGGCCCTGAGGATCTCTGTTCAGAGGCAGAGAGCCAGTCAAGGGCAAATCCAGGGCCCTTAACTCTCAGAAAGTAGTCCCCAGGACACCCCTATACAATCCCTTGTCCCATTTCCCCGGCTTCTATGAAAAACTCTGGAAACTGGGGACCCAAGGCCTTTCTCCATTCAGTCTCCCTACACTGCTTTGGCAATGAGTAAGGCACTTGGGAGAGGAGGAGCTGACTCCCCCACCTGCCGGTATGGGGGGCCCAGGCAGCATCCTCCAGGTCTGGACAGGTCCCGGGGCTGGCAGCTAGCACAACTTCCTCATGATACTGCCAAGCAGCCCTCCCACAGCCTGACAAACCCTGGCACCCCGAAGGACCTCACCCAAATCCCTCCCACTCACTCCCCTCCAATATCTTCGGGGTGCCAGGGTTTGTCAGGCTGTCTCTTCCCCAACCCCAGGCATGGTCCAAAAAAAGCCTGTGAGTCCCTGAAGTGTACAAAATGAGCCCTGGGGCTTGGAGGGTAGGAGCTCCTGACAGCCCCACAGATCCTAGGGCAGTCTCAGAGAGCCAGAGGGTCCATGCCAGGGCCCGGCGCAGCCAAGTGGACTCTGCTCTGAGGCCTCCAACCCACTCTTGGCCACAAAGTTCAGGATAGACTATAAAACATCCTCCACAGAGTCTGATCCTTGCCTCTACATAATGATCCTGTACCGTCTAACTTCTGGCAATTCACTAGCAACAAAGCCCCCTGTTTCCCACTGCCTCCAGGCAGCTCTCCCATACTTCCCTGAAAAACCTTTTTCCAAGTATATAGGAACCCCCTAGTTCTCTCCTGGCTGTTTTCCAAGACCCCGAGTAACTAGGTAGCCCTAGAATTCCTCCGAGTCTCCTAATATCTTTCCAACTTCCCCGGCCTCCACTATTTCCTCACCCTTCTAGTCTCCCTACACACCACTCCCTCATCCTCCCATTATTCCCTTTCCAGTTATCGCTACTATGCACAGTCCCCCCCACAATTCCAGCTTCTCGCACCTGATCTCCAATTGCAGCAGGCCCCCTGCGCTACAAGGAACTCCCTTCTGGTCTCCCCGCCCCCCAGCCACTTCTCCCCATCCTCTCCTGCCGAGAATTCTCCTCCCTGGGATTCTCCTGCCTCAGCTCACAATACAATTCTGATACCCCACCCCCAACAATTCCTTTCTCCCTCGCATTCTACGGTCCCCTGGAACTCCTCCTTTCTCTTAGAACCCACCAAGAACTCCCCCACATGGCCTCCAGAACTCCTGCAGTTCTCCGGGAACCCCCACCCACCCGCCAAGAATTCCACTTCACTCCCCAGAACTCCCCTAGTTCTGCTCCCTCAACGAATTCCACTTCTCTCTAGAACTCCCCGCTTTCTCCTGTCCCCCATAACTCCGCACTACTCTCCATGCCCCCGCCAGCACCCCCACTTCTATACCCCCAGTACGCCCCCTCCCTCACCTGCTCCGCACCGCTCTGCTCCACTCTCGCCGCTACACAATAGGGGGCGGACCCGCCTCCCCGCCTCGGATGCCCCGAGCGCCTCCCGTCGCCCTGGAGACCGCCAATCCCCCTCCCGCGGCGGCCAATTGGAGCCGCCAGAGGCGCGGTGAGGCGGGCGGGACCCCTGAGCGGCCTGGGAGTTGTAGTTTCAGGAGGGAAGGGTCCGGCGGCACGTGGGCTCAGGTCGCCCCCTCGTGGACCTCTGCACAGCCAAGCGTGGAAAGGCCGGTGGGTCGCTTCCCGCCGCCAGCAACAGGGGCCGCCGGGTCCGGCCAGCGCTCCAGGGCTGCGGGAGCTGGCCCCTTGCCAGGCTATTGGTACGCCATCCTTCTTTCGGAACCTACGGGCGACCCTCTCCGCTCCCCGAACGGGCGCGCCACAGAGGCGGCAGCGAAGGTTGAAATCTGAGCCTGGGGGCAGGAGCACCAGGCGGGGAGCATGACTCCCCGCCCTCCTCCCAGGGGATCCACCCAGGTTCCGGGCTCATCCGATCTCCTCCCCCATCCCCATTTCCACCTCCACCCATTGCTTCTCTATCAGGACTGGAAATACCTGTCTGCATTGGCGAGCTCCCAAATCTTGCCCAGGCGCCTCCCACTGTGTGCAGCTGGGGAAGTCAGCTCCCGCGGCAGCTCCGGCACCAACGACCCAGAGAAACAGGCCCAGAGGGGAGAAACGACAGATATCTTGACACGGGAGATTGAAAGGGAGGAATGAAATAAAAGATCACTTACTGGACCACTGCAGGGTGCCAGATCCTGGACTAGATGCTTTATAACTCCTGTGTAACCTTCAGAGAAACTCTGCGAAGTAAGTAGAGCTCCCGTTGACTAATGAGAAAACTGAGGCTCAGGGAGCTGAAGTAACTTGGCCCAGGCTTTCCCATCTAAGATATGGCAGAGCTGGATTGAGACCCAACCCAAACTTCATCAAACCCACTCCCTAGGAGATATCACCCTCAGACACAAAGGTATCTTGCATATCTTGCCCCTCAGAGATTCCATCTCCTCAGCTTGGTGATGCTGTAGGGATGCAGGGTTGGCTTAAGCAATCGTTGCCTGTCCAGGTCCTTGCCATTCAGTTGTCTCCCTTGGAAGCCTTCCTTGAAAGTAACATGCTGATCTCATCCCAATCTGAAGTACTGAGACTCAAACTGGGTGCACCATGCATCAGACTCACAGAATCATTGCTGTAACATCATGAGAGACCCTCCGGGATGGGCCTAAGCACTGCTTGGCCCCAGAATCCCTGGCACATCATTTCTCCATGTAGTCATCCAAGCCCCTATCTGATTACATCCTAGTCCAGGAAGCTCAGCACTACTGTGGTACCCATTCTAGCCTTAGTAAGCTCTTCCAGGTGTAAAGGTTTTAGTGCTTTTGGGTGACTGAGATGGAAGAGGCAGGAGCAGTGGGCCAGTCTCTTCCACCATTCCTCCCGCAAATACTCCCAAAGTAGCAGCTTTTCAACAATGCTTTTCAATGTAATACACTGATGTATTGATAAAACTATAATGGAACCATGTTAATGAATGCAGCATGGAAGCAAGGCTAGAAGAAATGGTCAAAGAGCAAAGTGGTTTTGTTTGTTTGTTTGTTTTTGAGGCAGAGTCTCACTCTGCCTCAAAACCCGCACCTCAGGAGTGCAGCGGTGCGATCTCGGCTCACTGCAACCTCCACCTCCCGGGTTCAAGCGATTCTCCTGCTTCAGCCTCCCAAGTAGATGTGATTACAGGCACCCGCCACCATGCCTGGCTAATTTCTGTATTTTTAGTAGAGATGGGGTTTCACCATCTTGGCCAGGCTGATATTGAACTCCTGACCTCGTGATCCACCTGCCTTGGCCCTCCCAGAGTGCTGGGATTACAGGTGTGAGCCACCGCGCCCAGCCGAGTCAAGTGTTTTTTAGTCTTTGGATCCTTACCAATCATTGGGAAGGATCTCCCTCCCCAGTGTTAGAATTGGCCACACCTCTGATCTGAACTGCTGTCTCCAGTGATTTCTTGAGGATAAACCAATCTCCTTTGGACATTAAAATAACTTTTTGTTAAATGACATTTAAAATGGTTTTCAATTTTTAAAAGTTTATGATATGGTCTTTTCTTTCCTGGAAACTTATTTTGTGAGTTTTATTGTTATTGCCATTTTTTTCTGATATATATATATATATATATATATGAGATTTTTTGGTAAGAAAAGGAACCTAGTCCTACAACTTGCTCCCTCACTGTGCCAGGAGTACAAACTGATTTAAAAAATAGTCCCTAAGGTTCAAAACAAAAGATTTTCCTCTAGGTTGTCCTTGATTCATAGTCATTACTCTCTGGGAAAGCGTATTCAACCAACAAGGATTCCACCTAACCTAAGTATCAGGCAGCCCCCAAATTTTCTTTTTTTTTTTTCTTTTTTTTTTTTTTTTTTTTGAGACAGAGTCTCGCTCTGTTGCCCAGGCTGGAGTGCAGTGGCACATCTCGGCTCACTGCAAGCTCTGCCTCCCAGATTCACGCCATTCTCCTGCTTCAGCCTCCTGAGTAGCTGGGACTACAGGCGCCCGCCACCAAGCCCGGCATTTTTTTGTATTTTTAGTAGAGACGGGGTTTCACCATGTTAGCCAGGATGGTCTCGATCTCCTGACCTCGTGATCCACCTGCCTCGGTCTCCCAAAGTGCTGGGATCACAGGCGTAAGCCACCTCGCCTGGCCAGCCCCCATGTTTTCAAATTGCTGACAAGGACATCAGAAAATACTATCTCTCTCCCTCTCCTCCTCCTCTTCCTCTTCCTCCTTCTTCTCCTTCTCCTTCTTTCTTCTTTCCTCTTTCCTCCTCCTCCTCCTCCGCCGCCGCCGCCAACACCACTGTGGCCGCGGCTGCTGCTGCTGCTTCTTCTTCTTCCTCCTCCTCCTCCTCCTCCTCCTCCTCCTCCTCCTCTTCCTCTTCTCCTTCTCCTTCTTCCTTCTTCTTCCTCTCTCTCTCTCTCTCTCTCTCTCTCTCTCTCTCTCTCTCTCTCTCTCTCTCTCTCTCTCAGAGCTGGGGTATTCTCCTCCTCTTGCTTTTGAACATCAAAACTCCAGGCTCTCCAGACTTGGGACTGTGAGTTTATACCACTGGCCTCCCTGGCTGTGAGGTTTTTGGACTTGGACTGAGTCACACTTTTGCCATCCCAGGGCCTTCAGTGTGCATGTCGTAGTACTTGGCCTCCACCATCATGTAAGCCAATTCCTCTAATAAATCCCATCTCATATTTCTATATCTGTATCTATCTATCCTATTGCTTCTGTCTTCCTGGTGTATACCTGATATTTCAGCAGGCCTTGGGAAGAAAGAACCTGAGCTGCTCCACAGCCCTGCGCAAAGGGTATGGTGTGACCTCAGAGATGTCTGCTTGGCACCGTTAAGCACAGGTGTTCTCAATCAGCAAGTTTCTCATGGTCTATAGATAAGCAGAGAATTACTTGATATCAAATGGACCCTGAAAGGTGGAACACGTGGACTTTTAGTAGTAACCACATTTGATGTGTTAACATTGCTTGTACCAATTAAGCACCACATAACTATCCCATATTCTAGAATGGAAAGGGTGTCTTGAGTAATCAATAATATGGATGTTGTTAATCAGGTATATATTAAATTATATCTGAGTTAAAAAAGAAAAGAAAACGTTGTCAATTCCAGGGACTCTGTTGACCATATGCCTGTAAGCAGCAGTCTTATTACCAGATCAGTAAAGAAGCGTGGTTTCTCATGTATTGTCATTTAACTTTTTGTGTGCCTGTCTTCTGCCCCAGTGAAACACTAAGCCCCACAAGGGTGTGGATATTGTCCTGTTTGTCTTGGAATACCCCCTTCAGAAAGGCCCTGCTTACCTTTCCAGCCTGGTTTCTCACCTATCCCTTTATCGCAGTGTGCATGGCTTTGCAGGCCTTAGAATTACTGTGCTCTTTCACATATCAGTGTTTTAACACTTAGCTTCCGTCTGACTAGAATGCCCTTTTTGCCTTTCCCCAGACTTACTGCTGATCACAGGTCAAATTTCTGTTGATCTGTTCCCTCCAGGACACATTCCCTGACTCTTCCCACCATGCCCTCACCTTCACCCCAGCCCTTTTCCCACCTTGTTATTATACACACTCCACAAAACATTCCTTGAAGGCAGAGGTGTCTCTTCTGCCTCCCCAGTGCTTGCCAAGTTCCTGGCATATTGCAGAGGTAGAGGCCTGTGCCTCTCTGAGTTTATATTCAACTTTCTTTAAGATCGCATCCTTCCTCTTCCAGAAGCTCGGCCTCTTTTGAGGCCTCATCCCTTTTCTGCTCAGAGATTGGCTGTGAGAAGAAGGAACTTTGCCAACTTCCAGGGAAATCCCTGGGCCTGTCATACGTTCATTCCTTTATTTATTCATCCTTTTGTTTACTTTCTATTAATTCAATCCTGCAATAACATGAGAAATGAGCTGCCCCTTTGTGTGCAAGATGGACTCAAGGTGGCCTTTCCAGTCAGTCCCCGGCCCTGCAGCAGTGCCTCCTAGGGAAGATATAAAAGGAATCAAAGGGATTGAGGGCTGCTGGCCTTTTTTGGAAGCAAGACTGCTCAGGGCCTAAGGGATGCCCAGAGAACCAGCCTCCAGCAGGGACTGCCTTCCAGAGGGACAAGGGCTTAGGCCCTCAGAAAGTAGAGAGGACCGGTTTACCAGCACTAAGAGCTCTTGGGGCTGGTTTCCCAACCTTACTACCTCCTTCCCAAGCCCCAAGGGGCTCCATCTCCTGCACAAATACCTAGGGAGACCCCTACTCTTGGCTTCCGGCCCTGCCCCATGCTGCTCTCAAGGCCCTCCTCCTGGGTGGTCTTGTGCCAGCCCATGTGTCCTACTTTCCTAAAAGGAAGGTATCCTTGGTCTCATTGGTTGCCCAGTTGAATGTATTCCACTGACCCCTGCACAGACTTCTTGTTCCTTTTTTGGAAGACACTTTGGAGATCAGCATCCTCCCCCTCAAAAACAAAGAGGAAGAGACCCACAGCAATGTCAGGCATGCCTCCTGCCATGCAGTCCTCTCCCCACCCTTCAGATGCCTCTTCTGAAACTCCCCAGGGCCCCCTACCCACCCTGTCTCTGTGGCACCAAGGCACTTGCCTAACTCTGTCTCTGTGGGAGCTCCAAGCTGCCTCTCTGCCTGCTTCTCTCTTCCAGTGTGCACTTCTTGGAGAAAGGGGCTGTGGCTCAATGGAAGTTTGCTGAACACAGGGTCACAGGCCAGAGGCAAGTGGCAGATCAAAGCTCAGAGCTCCAAAATGTCACTAGGCTCCCCGCCATACATCACAGCCTTCACCACTTCCTGCAATTCACCCACTGAGTACACCTGTCCTGTCAATTGCGTGTTTTCTAATTCTCTCCCCAGTCCCCGCTCCCCCCAACCCCCTGCCCCATGGCAGCTGCGTAAGTAACATCCACAAGATCTGATTTGGAGGGAATAATGGAGACTTGGGCAGGGACACATTAGGCCTGGGAGGCTGATCACTGGTCTATGGAAACAGCAAGAACATAAACTTAAGGGCCTTTGCCAGGGAGTGGGGGGGTGGGCATTAACCCAGGACAAGACTCCAAAGAGAAGGCCTAAGACATGGAGATCTATAGGCAGGGACACAGGCAGGACAGTAATACTAATCACAAGCAGAAGTCAAGGTTCCACGATCTCACTAATAATCCAGCATCCCTATGGGGTAGGCGCCAGAGGCCCAGAGCAACTGGCATCAGGGAAATGATGGAGAGGTTGCGGCCTCAACTTAGACCCTGGGTAGGTCTGAACAAGGTCCTTCCTACCTCCCTGTTTAGGACAGCTTCTAGACCAGTCTGGGATAGATGGAGTTGTTAAGCAAATGTGTCTGCCAGGATGAGAGTGGGGTAAGGGAGCAGAAGAATCTTAACAGGAATAAAGCCACTTTTATGCAGGATTCAAAATACCTGAAATTCTCAAGTCACAGGTTCAGTTAGGTTCAAAGAAATCTCTCACTTTTCTTATTTAATGCATAAATGGCAAGCATGTTGGTGGAAAATGGGATAGGTGGTGAGTGACAGCATACCAAAACTGCCCTGTGAGGGGCCTTTTAGACCCACTTCTCTCCCCAAAGCAGGGCCTGAAAAAGCACATGGACTTGGGGGAAGGCACTGGGAGTTGGGGGAAAGACAGCAGAGTGGGTTTTGCCAGAGCCACCCAGTGAGGACAGAAGGACCAAACACAACTCCTGCAGAGTTGTGGTCACTTAATTTGACTTCATTGCCAGCCAGTCTTCCCTCAGAAGTATGGCTCTCTGGATACCCACCCCTGAGCACCTCCTTCCCCTGGAAAGAAGAGAGCTGAGGAAGGATTCTCTGGGTGCTGAGAAGAAACCAAGCTCAGGACTGGGGTTCCCAAGGAGCAGTCAGGCAGGGCTGGAGGCAGGCTTTGCCTTCTTCCTCAGTTTCATTCTGTTTCTCATGAGTTTCTTCATCCTTGGCATTTTGCGTCTTTTCTGGACTCGGATAACCCAGAGCACCGTGGCCAGAATTACCAAGAGCAAGAGGACGAGCAATCCCTTGGCCAGGAGGCAGAAGGCTGTTGAAGGCTTCTCAGAAGCATAGCTGGGATCTGGGATGGAAGAAGGGAGGAAAGGGGCCCATCAGAGGTAGGGCTGGGGTTAACGTTAGGGGGCAGACTCCTACCCAAATTTCATGCAGGGGTCTCAAGTTCACAGTCAGTTGATGTCCCCTTGCAAGTGTCTCTGGAAATATATTCTACGCACAGAAGCTCAGGAACTGAGATCTAGGAATCATTCTGAAGCCAAGCAAGAGAAAAGAAAAGACCTTTGGAAGTTGGGGGTACTAGAAAAAGGGAGGGTCTCCTCTCCAATCCAGCTGTCAAGCCTCCATGGGAGGGGGTTAGCTTCTGGGTTCACTGGGCTCTCTTGGGAAGAGCTCGGGGAGGGAGATGGTACCTCTAGGCACTGTCTTTCATGAGCTCGGTGGGTGTCTCATGAGCTCGGTGGGTGTCTCAGGGGTTCTGGTACCTGCACAGAAGGATCCAGCAGAGATGGGGCGAGAACTGACATTGCTGATGGGGTTGCTGGCTCTGCAGGTGTAGGAGAGGGCACTGTCCCCTGGCCTCCAGGATGTGCTGAGGACAGGGCCTTCATGGGATGTATAAGCGCTATTCCCCGAGGAGAGCCAGCTGTAGGTCACATTCATGCCTCCCTTCTCCACAGAGCACACCAGGGACATATTGCAGGCACCTTCCCCAGAGATCTCAAAGTTCACAGTGATTTGGGGCTCTGACAGCCGTCCTAGATGAAGGGGAAACACAAAGACCCTCTAAACAATCAGGGGTTGGGTCTGTTTTCCTAAGCTCCTCAAAGCTGGGGTACTAATGTGACCCCTTGACAGCCCCTTCACCTAAACAACAAATAGGCAACAGCAAACAAACCCAACCACTGTAAAAACCTGTGGTTCCAAGGTCCCCAAGGCAACTGTCAAGGTAGACAGAGCTGCCTTTGGCATCTTCCACCTCCCCTTTATGTCTTCTTTCTCTTACTTTGTACTCTATCTTCCTCCAAACCCCATTCTGTCTCCTTGATCACATAAAATATTATCACCCCTCTCAGGGGCATTTACATTTTAATCAGTGTCTCTTCAAGCTTCAAGGTAGATGCAGTGTGACAGGCACTAAGAAGAAATTTGGGTTCAAGCAGAGAGAAGATACTCATTAGTAGCCCTCATCACACAGGGAAATAAAAGACTCAAGAATGTAGGTGGTGTTCATCCCCAGGATACAATTTCATTGGAAGAGAAAAGCCCTCTACAGGGTCTGTACATGAAGCCCCTGATCCCTGCCACTGCATCGGACAGCCTCCTTGCTCCAGGTCACTCCACCTGTTGCTGCGGTTCAGATACAACAGGTGGATTGGGCACACTCAAACCCAGTATCTAGATTAGGGACAGTCTGCCTCCAGTTCTAGCCTCAAACTATAACCCTGAGTCCTGAGACTCCATGGTGTGAGAAGCTCAGAAGAGCCCTCAAAAACCAGCTTTATGGTTCCCAGCCTAAACTCACGGTAGACACGTAGATTGTACTGCTGCATGATAGAGGTCTGGGATGTTCTCAGGTTGACTTGAGCTTGGTAAAGCCCTGAATCCTCCCAGCTCAGATTGCTGATATGCAGGGAATAGCTGGGGTCCAGGAAGCTCACTCGGCCCTGGTAGTGTGGATTGGTCACCATGATGGTAGCTGGATGTCCCTCTTTCCCTGGCACCACAGTGGCAAGACTTTTGTGGGAGGACCAGATGATATTCTCAACCTCTTCCTTGGGCGGTATTTCCAGGGGGAGGCTGATGGACTCGTGAAGGACCGCAACCACTTCCTCGGGATCCACACCATCTCCAGAGTCTCCTTTGGCTGCATATACAGGAAGAAAAGAGAAGCAAACGGCCCAGCTGGTGTCTCTGGGCTGCTGAACCTGGCAGTGGAGCTGTAGCGTAATCTCAGCTGGGCAGCTTCTATGACTCTCACACGAAATCCTGTTCTCCAGCTGCTGCTTCTGGCTCTAGATTCCCCTTGTCCCTGAGTTAAGCACCTAACAGGAGTTTGCTTCCATCTGTCCCTTCACCCTCCAAGTTTTACCTTCTCCTTTGCCGTCTTGGGATTGCTCTTTCTTCCATATCCCCAGGTGTCTCTCGGTCCTGCCCTCAAGCCACACACCCTATTCCTTATAACTAAGGAAGAGCTGATACATTCATCCCCTAAGGAAGGGTCTTGCTGGCCCAGACCCAGAGGGGCAGGAGAACAGAGGTGGAAGGGGACATTCCTGGGCAGGAGCTGGCAGCCTCACTCACCCTCCTGGAGCAGCAAGAGAAGGAGCAGCCAAGTAAAGGCACACATGTCAGCAGCCCCCAGCCCCAGAGGTGTGACTCAGTCGGTCAGTCCCCAGGACTGCGCAGAAGACTGCATTAGGAGGCTCCTAGAGACAGAGCGCCTGACTGATGGTCCTGAGAAAAGGGAAATGATTTTCCCCTGACTACAGCCCTCTGACTTCCTCTGTCCTCACTAAGCCCCTCCCTACCTATCGTGGCTCTCTTAGTTCTCTCTCAGATCCTGATTATCAAGACAGTTTACTCACTGACTCATGATGCCATCCACCAAATTCAGCCCAAATCCCACTTCCTAAATGAAGTCTTTCAAGACTTCCTACCCGCCACGGGTCCCCACATACACTGCATGCCCTGAACTCACTGCATGCCCCCAACTCTTAGAACATTCCCTATCCTGTTATTTGGCTCCCAGAATACTCTGCCCTAGCTCTCTCTGGGTAGTTCCTACGTTGCTGTGATCATTTAGTCTTATAAACATCTGTATCTCCCCAGACAGACTTCATCTTTCATTTCCTCTGTATGTCCCACTATTGCTGGCCCCATATTAGATATGTGTCTACACTCAATTGATAGCTTTACAATGGATGACTGATGAAGCCTTTTTATTTAAAGCTAGTTATGTTCCCGCCTGAGAGGCTATTAGCAGTGGAAAAACATTTGATTCGATCCTCTTTAAGAAAGCAGTTTGGGGCCGGGCGCGGTGGCTCAAGCCTGTAATCCCAGCACTTTGGGAGGCCGAGACGGGCGGATCACAAGGTCAGGAGATCGAGACCATCTTGGCTAACACGGTGAAACCCCCGTCTCTACTAAAAATACAAAAAAAAAAACTAGCCGGGCGAGGTGGTGGGCGCCTGTAGTCCCAGCTACTCCGGAGTCTGAGGCAGGAGAATGGCGTGAACCCGGGAGGCGGAGCTTGCAGTGAACTGAGATCTGGCCACTGCACTCCAGCCCGGGAAAAAGAGCGAGACTCCGTCTCAAAAAAAAAAAAAAAAGCAGTTTGGCTGGGCACAGTGGCTCACATTTGTAATCCTAGCACTTTGGGAGGCCAAGGCAGGCAAATCGCCTGAGGTCAGGAGTTTGAGACCAGCCTGGCCAACATGATGAAACCCCATCTTTACTAAAAATACAAAAATTAGCTGGGCATCGTGGTGTGCGCCTGTATTCCAGCTACTCAGGAGGCTGAGGCAAAAGAATCACTTGAACAGGAGGCAGAGGTTGCAGTGAGCTGAGATTGTGCCACTGCACTCCAGCCTGGGTGACAGAGCAAGACTGTCTCAAAAACAAAAAAAAAAAGGAAAAGAAAAAAACAAGTAGTTTGGACAGAGTTGATCTATGTTGTTTATATTATGAAAAGACTTTAAATTATTTTGTGAGAATACGATATTGATCAAACCTACATGAAATCATATTCAGGAAGAGACTGCAGAGGATCAGGTTACTAAACAGCTTCCTGACAGTCAAAGCTGTTCTGAATGCAATGGGTTGCCTTAGAAAGCAGCTTCTGTCCTAGTATTCAAGCTAAGAGGACAATCACTTGCTTGGATTATCTGCAACATCTCTGGCATCTCAGGCTGGATAATCTTTAAGTTTCTTCTAATAATCAATTTTATGAGTCTGTGCTGTGATGAGGAAGTAAGAGTGGTGTCTCAAGACCAAGGGATCAATAGAGGAAGATGTATTCAGTTTTGGTCTTGTGCCAACATTTCACAATTTTAGGTTAGCAAAGTCAGAAATCTGTTAAATGTCTATTGAGTAGCTTCTATGGTCCACACACTGTCTTAAGTGCTGGGAAATTAACAGTGACCAACAATTTTAGATTGTGACTTAGTGGAGCTCATATGCTAACTAACAATTGACATTGGACAAGTAACTACAAGTTTGATGAGTCTTATCAAATGAACAATTGAAGGAGTCTATAACAAGGAGATTTGGCAAAGCTGGAGTCAGGAGGGTTGGGGAAAAGCTATCGAGGAGAGATATTTAAGATGAGACCTCAGTTCTTCAAAGATTGGTAGAATCTGCTTAGTGAAGAAGATAATGAAGTGAGTAGTTCATAAAGTTCAATTTATGAGTATAAAACCTGAGGGATTATAATTTTTTCTTAAAGGTGAACCAGATTTCAGTCTGAGTATAAAACTTTTTATGTAATAAATCTGTTTAACATATAAAATTAGAGCCAGCAATCCCACTATTGGGTTTATATCCAAAGGAAATGAAATCAGTATGTTAATGAGGTATCTGAACTCCACACTTATTGCAGCACTGTTCACTACAGCCAACATATGGAATCAACCTAAGTGTCTATCAATGGATGAATGTGTAAAGAAACTGTAGATATATACACAATGGAATACTATCCATCCTTAAACAAAGAAGGAGGCTGGGCAAGGGGGCTCATGCCTATAATCCTAGTGCTTTGGGAGGCGAGGGCAGGAAGATCCCTTGAGGCCAGGAATTTAGACCAGCCTAGGCAACACAGAAAGATCCCATGTCTACAAAATTTTTTTTAAACATTATCAGGGCATGGTGATGCATGCCTGCAGTCCTTGCTATTTGTGAGGCTGAGGTGGGAGGATTGTTGAGCCCGGGAGTTTGAGGGTGCAGTGAGTTATGATCATGCCACTGTACTCCAGCAGAGACCACCCAGAATAGAGATGCATCCATTCCCAGCCAGGGATAAGAGAGAGGGAACTAGCGAAACTTGACCAGCAAAACTGCCCTTAACAGAAAATAGTGCATCCTAGCCATCCTCCAGGCCCACAGAATGCAAAGCCACTCAGCTAGGTAAGAGTTTTGGCACCTCCCCATCCTCCTGGAGTGAGGAAACCTGAGTAGGGGGTGGTGAGTTGAGAGGGAGCAAAACAAAACCCAAACAAAAAAACAACAACAAAAAGAAGGAAATGCTACCATTTACAACAACATGGATGAAACTGGAGGACATTATGTTTAGTGAAATAAGCCAGACACAGAAAGACAAATACCACATAAGTTCACTTACATGTGGAATCTATAAAAAAGTTGAACTATAAGTAGAGAGTAGAATGGTGGTTACCATTAGAAGCTGTGGCAGGGGCGGGGATTGGAGAAATGTTGGTCAAAAGATTTCAACAGTCAGTCAGATAGAAGGAGTAAGTTCAAGAGATCTATTATACCATATGGTGACTATAGTTAATAGCAACGTATTGTATTCTTAAAAAACTGCTAAGACAGGCCAGGTGTGGTGGCTCACACCTGTAATCCCAGCACTTTGGGAGGCCAAGGCAGGCAGATCACGAGGTCAAGAGATTGAGACCATCCTGGCCAACATGGTGAAACCCTGTTCCTACTAAAAATACCAAAATTAGCTGGGTGTGGTGGCACACACCTGTAGTCCCAACTACTGGTGAGGCTGAGGCAGGATAATTGCTTGAACCCGGGAGGCAGAGAGTGCAGTGAGCCGAGATCGCACCACTGCACTCCAGCCTGGTGACAGAGCGAGACTCCGTCTAAAAAAAATTGCTAAGACAGTAGATTTTCAGTGTTCTCACCACAAAAAAAGATAGTGGTGTAAGACAACACTTAACGTTAATTAGCTCGATTTAGCCATTTCACAATGCATTCATATTTTAAAACAACATGTTTTACACCATAAATAGGTATAATTTTTGTGAATTAAAAAATAGAAATAAAAATAAAAGCAAGGAAAGAAAAGAAAACAGGGTCATGAGTATAATGCTCAAAGCTTAAAGGATGAGCATATCAGTTAGATTCTCTGCGAAGCAGAAGCTGGAGTTTGGAGCAAAAGAGGTTTTTGTTTGTTTGTTTTGTTCGTTTGTTTTTTGAGACGGAGTCTCGCTCTGTCGCCCAGGCTGGAGTGCAGTGGCGCAATCTCAGCTCACTGCAAGCTCTGCCTCCCAGGTTCACGCCATTCTCCTGCCTCAGCCTCCCAAGTAGCTGGGACTACAGGCGCCCACCACCACGCCCGGCTAATTATTTGCATTTTTAGTAGAGAGGGGGCTTCACCGTGTTAGCCAGGAGGGTCTCTATCTCCTGACCTCGTGATCCACCCGCCTCAGCCTCCCAAAGTGCTGGAATTATAGGCGTGACCCACTGCGCCCGATGGAGCAAAAGAGTTTTAATGTGGGTAAAGGCCTGGAAAAGATAAATGGAGAAGGAAGCAGCATGGAGCCAGAAGGGCTTCAGACGTTGATGCATGTCTCACAGTCTCAGCTGACTTAGCAGGGAGCTCTGGCACCGACTGCCCGTTAGAGAAGGCTCGTGGTGGGCAGGCATGTCCAGGCACTGGGACTCTAGCTGTGCAGAATGTCCTGGTGCCAGGACCCTTGCTGTACACAGCCAAGGGGTGGGGCTGCCAGGAAGAGCATAGATCCCAGAGGTGCTGCAGCTAGAGCCTGTCGGTTAACTGCACTTCTTGCAGCCAAAACTGTGTTTACTCTTGAAGGAGGAGCTGAGGCTGCTACAGTGAGTATGCTGATAGCCAGAAGGTAACTGTTCAGATTTATTAAACCTGTCATCATAAGTAGGCATAAACAGTCCATGATGCTTACTGAGGAGAGGAAAATAATTTCCACCCCACTGAGCTCTCCAAGTCCAGTGCGGAGAAAGTCACTTCTGAGAGCATGATTGTCAAGTCTAATTTTCATTTCTTTACTTTTTTTTTTTTTAAGTGACAGGGTCCTACTCTGTCACCCAGGCTGGAGTGCAGTGGTGTAATCATGGCTCACTGCAGCCTCAGCCTCCCGGGCTCAAGTGATCTTCCCATCTCAGCCTCCCAGCTCGCTGGAACTAAGGTAACCACCATACCCAGCTAAGTTTTTTAATTTTTTTTTTTTTTTTTTTTTTTGTAGAGATGGGATGTGGCTATGTTGCCTGGGCTGGTCTTAAACTCCTGGCCTCAAGGGATGGATCCTCCCGCCTCAGCTACCCAAAGAGCTGCGATTACAGGTGTGAGCCACAGTGCCTGGCCAAGTGTAATTTTCATTCTTGCTCATGGATTGTGATTCAAATAGAACTACAATTTTTTTCTCTCATTGCTCTTTTAATCTTATTCGGTGGGGTAGTCTTCTCTGCCTCAGATGAGAACTCTGGCTGAGGTCTCAGTCCAGAAATGAGTACTGGTCTCGGTTTAGAAATGAGTACTTCAGGCCGGGCGCGGTGGCTCAAGCCTGTAGTCCCAGCACTTTGGGAGGCCGAGACGGGCGGATCACGAGGTCAAGAGATCGAGACCATCCTGGCTAACATGGTGAAACCCCGTCTCTACTAAAAAATACAAAAAACTAGCCGGGCGAGGTGGCGGGCGCCTGTAGTCCCAGCTACTCGGAGGCTGAGGCAGGAGAATGGCGTAAACCCGGTAGGCGGAGCTTGCAGTGAGCTGAGATCCAGCCACTGCACTCCAGCCCGGGCGACAGAGCGAGACTCCGTCTCAAAAAAAAAAAAAAAAAAAAAAAAAAAAGAAATGAGTACTTCCTGTCCCATGTAATATGCAAAGTTCCAAACTTACTTTATTATCAAATAATCTCCCTTATCCTGGCTTAGGTCTTCCAGGCTAGAGGCCGGCAGCTGGGGAGGGAGCAGTCTCTGCTCTCTACTATGCTCAGCTTGCCTCTCCCAGTCTGTTCTCCTCACCAGTGCTCCCCCTCAACTGTCCTCCCCCGACTCAAGTTTCCCCACTCCAAGAGGATGGGGAGGGTGGGGAGGTGTTAAAACTTCTTACCTCGCTGAGTGGCTTTGCACTCTGTGAGCCTCACAGATGGCTAAGATGAACTATTTTCTGTTAAGGGCAGTTTTGCTGGTTAACTTTTGCTGGTTCCCTCTCTCTTACCCTTGACCAGGGTGAATGCTTCTCTATTCTGGGTGGTCCTTTGCAACTCCTTCCTCAGCCCCTGGACATCTGGCCACACATCTCATCTCCTCCTCCCCAGAAGCCTGTCCAAATGCCCCTATCGTATAGCACCCAGGACAATCAAGCAGGCTGTGTCTCATGGGTGGCCCTCAGCTACCCATCACAAACATTCCTTGGCCCGACAGATCCTAGGATCTACAACATGGCACCATACTCCTGGCTCCCTCGTGGGAGCGCATTACCAGTTTTAACTCTTCCAGACCTGTCATAGGTGCTTGTGGCCTCTGACTCTCACCTGCAGGGCCACATTCCAAAGCTCCCTAAGCCCTCCCCTTGAAGTCTCCTTTACTTGGCTTGTGATCAGAGGTAACATCACTATACCTTGGGGAAGAGGTGTGGACTCACAATAAAGTTCTTTCCAAAGAAGTCTCTTCTCTATCTCCCTTTCTCAGCCCTCCATCCATACATGAGGGGGTTCCCAAGGCAGTGACACCAGTTCTCGACTCCCATTGTATATTCTTCAAGGGCAGATCTCCCTCACATTGCCTTTGATCTCCTGATACCCATCACACTGTCAGCATAACTAAGGCAGGAAGAGATCCATTCTAACATCTTGCTTGTAGCAGACACTTAGGGTTCCCTGTAGCACAACCTGTTTACCCACCTGACTTCTACACTGCTGTGTGGACAGTTTCATGATGGAGTACCCCATGAAGTTTGCATCTGGGCAGTCTGTTTTGCTGCTTCCAGGCTTTCTCTGATTATCTTTTTTTTTTTTTTTGATACGGAGTCTCAATCTGTTGCCAAGGCTTCAGTGCAGTGGCACCATCTCTGTTCACTGCAACCTCCACCTCCCAGGTTCAAGCGATTCTTCCGCCTCAGCCTCCTGAGTAGCTGGGATTACAGGCGCATGCGACTACACCTGGCCAATTTTTATATTTTTGTAGAGATGGAGTTTCACCATGTTGGCCAGGCTGGTCTTGAACTCCTGACCTCGTGATCCACTTACCTCAGCCTCCC
Source organism: Rhinopithecus roxellana (assembly GCF_007565055.1). Lineage (NCBI taxonomy): Eukaryota > Metazoa > Chordata > Mammalia > Primates > Cercopithecidae > Rhinopithecus > Rhinopithecus roxellana. The sequence goes on along the minus strand of NC_044556.1, from coordinate 56,660,536 downwards.
AAAGTGCTGGGATTACAGACATGAGTCACCGCCCCCGGCTGCTTCCAGGCTTTCCATATGACAGTGGAAGGCCACTCAACCCAGAAACTGGGAAGTATGCAGGTTTGGTGGGTCCAGCTAAGGGAGTGCCATGTTGGTGGGTAAATGTGGATAAATGTTCCAGCCTCCCTGCCCTATTCCATGAGCAATTCTGAGGCGTGTTCTCCCTGGTTCCTCAGAGGGATTGGGTCCCAGTTGTCCACAACAGTAATCAACTATTAACACACCTTTTTTTTTTTTTTTTTTTTTTGGCTTTCCTCCCTTCCTTGTCGCATTTTCCTCATTCTTTCTTCTTGGATTATCTCCCAGAAAGACTTCCTCCACCCAAGTTTTTATCTAAGGGTGTGCTTTGGAGAGAGACCAAACTATGACATTATTATATATAATAAAGTAGTTGCACCAGCAATGTTTAGACTCTGTCTTCTTCCTAGATCTTTGGGAGCAATTAAGCCCATGAGAAATCAGACACCCACCCCAATTCTGATGTAACAGCCTTGGGAAAGAGGTTGCAGTGAAAAGCTGGTCCTGCTGTGGTGGAGAGAATGGAGAAAAGATAATAAAAGGCCAAACCTTTGCTCAAACTTTCTCCTCAGCTTCTCTTTGGATCTGGAAAGCTGGGGACCCACAGGGCAGAGCCATGGTACTGGAGGAGCCATTAACAAGTAAGTTCCAAATAAATCACCTCCCGCCCGAGGCAACACGTGTTGAGATCTGCATGTGTCTTCTATCCTTCTATTCTGAGGCTGGCCTGTGCACTTGATATATGGTTTCTTTTTCCTTTCTTTTCTTTTTCTTTTTTAAGTGTCAGTGTTAAAAAGGTGATTATTCAATTGAACCATGAAGGTGGATGGAGAGAACTGTAAGAGTCTGCAAATTGTTGAAGTGCACCCAAAGGAGCCATTGTGAAACAGAGGAGAAAAGAGCGTTCCTCACAGAGGGAGCAGCCTGTGCAGGATCCTTGGGGTGGGGGAGACAGCTGCGCACACTGAAGCACAGAGAGAAGCCCACACAGGTGGGGCTGAGAAGAGAAGCAGAGAAGAGTGGAGATGAGGCTACAAAGATGGACTGCAGGCAGCTCACTGGGGGAGTATAGACCTGCTGAGTTTATAAGTTATGCACTCAAGAAGTTTACCTTGGCTGAGCGCGGCTCACGCCTATAATCCCAGCACTTTGGGAGGCCGAAAGCGAGGTCAAGAGTTCGAGACCAGCCCAGCCAACATGGTGAAACCCCTGTCTCTACTAAGAATACAAAAATTAGCCAAGCGTGGTGGCGCATGCCTGTAATCCCAGGTACTTGGGAGGCTGAGGCAGGAGAATTGCTTGAACCCAGGAAGTAGAGGTTGCAGTGAGCCAAGATAGCATCACTGTACTCCAGACTGGGTGACAGAGCAAGACTCCATCTCAAAAAAAAAAAAAAATTTACCTTTGACGGCAAGGGGAAATAGAGGATGGGAGGCAAAGGGAAAACATGGGGTAGAGGGATACTTTTATTGCCAATGATTTCGTTTTAAGCGTGGAGATGAGGCTACAAAGATGGACTGCAGGCAGCTCACCGGGGGTGTATAGACCTGCTGAGTTTATAAGTTATGCACTCAAGAAGTTTACCTTTGGCTGGGCGCGGTGGCTCATGCCTATAATCCCAGCACTTTGGAAGGCCGAGGCAGGCCGTGGAGATTTGAACATATTTAAATGCTGACGAGCAGAACCAGGAGGGGGAGGGGTTGAAGATTTGGGGAAAAGGTGATGATAATGGAGCAAGGCCTCTCCCTGACCCCACACCACCCCACACACACCCAGAAGACAGGAGGGAGCTGAGATTCAGAGCCAAGGGAAAAGAACTGACCTTGGATTACAAGATGGGCCTCGGCTATAATGAGAAGAAAATGGGCAGAGATGCAGATAGGTTTGTATGTGACAAGCAGTTAAGGGAAGGCCTGAACAGTGGTTTTGATTTTCTCTGAAGTGGAGTCAAAGTTATCTGCTAAAACTGAAGGTTTACGTGAAAAGCAGGCATTTCAAGAGAATGAACACAGTTTGAAGCAGGTGAGGTAACTGTGTGTTAAGGTTTCTTAAGAAGGTCGTCATGTAAGCCTGTTATCTTGCCCTAATTATTAATAGTGCCCTCTTTCACTCTCAGAAAGTGCTCTAGTTTGGAGGATAAGTTATGGTTACCCTAGAGCAGAAGCAAAATCTTACTAAAGGAATCATACCGAAACAGCTAAACTTTAAGAGTTCAAGGTTGCCCTTACCTTTTTCAGTCAACAAATTGCCCTAAAGATTTAGAAGGAGATGGTGGGTGGGCAGTGTGGAAGAGCATGCCTCTGGAACCAAACTACTTGGGTTCCTTTGTCTGCAGGATGGGACACTCACAATACCCGCTTTATAGGGTGGTTGTGAAAATCAGATGAACTAATGACAGAAAGCATTCGGTGTGGAGTTGGCTCATGGTAAGGGCTCAATGAATGTGAGTCATGGTTATTACTGAAGGTTGGTTAAGCATAAAGACAGTGGGCTTTGGCATTAGGAAGACCTGGGGCCCCTTGGTAATTGGCCAGGGTCTGTGATTATTGAAGAGAATACACAGGAAGTCTTAACATAAGACACGTGAATAGGTTTTATTCAAGAATGTTAGCTGGCAGCACCAATCAGCCCATAGTCTAAAGAGACTGCAAGCATTGCTGTTGGGAGGTACAACGCAGCTCGGTGTTTTCCATGCCAGCCGCCCTTTCCCCAGATCAGCCTGTTACATATGCAGCGATGGAACACACCGGGCTGATCCCCTTAACCACACTGCAAGGGCAACCCACTCCTTGTCTCTCAGGCTTGACATATCTCAGTTTCGTTCATGCACACACATACCCTTCCCTCAACTTACCTCTTAAGTACAATATGTCTGCCCTTCTTTCCTAAAATGGACTAGGCTCATGTTCTTCTCAATTGCATGTCCTGTGACTCCCTGATGCTTATTGCTCTCAAAATGTAGGTTTCATACCACCTGTATCACAATCAAGCTGAGAGCTAGTTAAAACACTTACTCAGGCCAGGCGTGGTGTCTCACGCCTGTAATCCCAACACTTTGGGAGGCCAAGGAGGGCAGATCACGAGGTCAGGAGTTCAAGACCAACCTGGCCAACATAGTGAAACCCCGTCTCTACTAAATATACAAAAAATTAGCCGGGCATGGTGGCAAGTGCCCGTAATCCCAGCTACTCGTGAGGCTGAGGCAGGAGAATCACTCGAACCCAGGAGGCAGAGGTTGCAGTGAGCAGAGATCGCACCACTGCACTCCAGCCTGGGTGACAGTGCAAGATTCTGTCTCAAAAAACAAACAAAAATGCTGATTCAGACTCACTGAGTCACGATGGGGGAAAGCAGAGTATGGCCTGTGAATCCACCTGCTTATCAAGGTCCCCGGGTGATGCTACTCTAAGCTAAAGTTTGGGAATCCCTACACTTCACCTACTCTTCTGTTCTGTTGGAGCAGAGAGGAAGTTCCCCAGCCAGTGATATATTTTGTTTCCAATCACAAAGGGTTTCTTCCCCCTGAGTAAAGCCATGAAACAACACTCTGCTTCATTCTTGGTCTGGCCTTTGGAGAACATGAGAGGGGCTCCGGGAGCTTTTAATCTGTTCTCCTGGGCTTTCTGAGGAGCTGTCTCAAGGATTGCCGCAGGGAAGCAGGTGCAGGCCAGGGAGCTTCAACCACAGACAGGGTGCTTTTATCTTTTCACATAGGGAGTTCTGATGAAGAACTTGTTTGAAAATAGGGTGCTGTTGCTAAAAGAAAAAAGTTTAGAATCTATGGATCTTGTCCAACCCTTTATTTCACAAATTAAAAACTAAAAAGCAAACAAACAAACAAACAAAAACCAGAGGTTCGGAGTGGTGGAGAGACTTCCTCAAGGTCACAGTTTAACAGCAAACCTGGGGCCAAAACTCCTGGTGTCTTGTTGGTCTCCTGGTGCCTTGTTGGCAGGATTTTACTTGATTAAACTAATTTGAGAAGTAACAAAACTATGCCTGGCATATAGAAAGCCCTCAGTGTTATTATTATTGCTGATGTCATCAGTGATTTGTATTTGTATTCCTTCGCTGTTATAATTTGTATTTGAGACTGGAGGCACACGAAGAAACCACAAAGGAAACAGAGGGGAGTGGCTTGAGGGAAGCCGTGGGCCACCCAGACAAGTCTGCCCATGATGCCATTTTTCTTAGTCAGTTCAGCACTTTTCACAATACAGGCTCAAACTCTAACTCATCAATGTCCCAGAGTTGATCAGAATCTGGAATGCTGCCTCATTTTGTCAGAGATGTCATCAAACTGACATATAAAATTAGCCATTCATCCTACAATTATTTATCAAGCTTCAATTAAATGCCAGGCAGTGTTCTAGGTGTGGGACACAGCAGTGAACAGGAAAACTTGAAGCTTACATTATCGTCAGAGTCAAGGTTGGGGGAGGGTAAGCAACACGCAACAAACAGATTTGTAACATCAGGCAATAAAGTACCGTGAGGAAAAACAAGGCAGGATAAAGGAACACCAAGGGATGGGGACAAGCAGCCTTCTTTGGTCAGAGTGTTCTGATCAAATAGGCCAGTTGCAGCTCCATCACCCTGACATTCCCTCCCAGTACTCAGTCAGTATGGGGAGTTGTCAACAGAAGGCTGCCTAGGGAACATGGTGCTAGAGGAAAGGAGATGAGCTAAGATTCAACACTCTGATGACAGTCTACGGTGTCCATCTCCAGTGAGGCTCCTTCTGTGAGGTTGCCTGGATACTGCGTCTGGCTGACAGAGTCCCTAGACAGAACTTGAATAGGCACTGTCAGGGTGTATACTTCTATGACTCTCCTTTTGCAATGTGTCCACACCACTCATCTCATTTTTCTAATAAGGTACACACCTTCATTTGATTATTTGTTTCGTTCAGGATAATTTGCATACCTCATCTTTGATCCACTAAGTATTGTCTTAATATTTTGGAACTCAGAAGGCAATCTCATTTCCTCCTTTTCCAGAGCTATTCACTTTCCTTGCCCCCACATTACAATGTTTCTTTTTAAAAAGATATAAATTATGCTTAATTAACAAATCATAATTATATTACATTTACATAGTACAATGTGATGTTTTGATATATGTCTACAATTCAGTGATTAAATCAAGCTAATTAACATATCCATCACTTCACTTCCTTGATATTTTTGTGGTGATACATTTGAAATTACTCTCTTAGTTATTTTGAAATATACAACATATTGTTATTGATTACAGTCATCCTGCTGTGCAGTAGATCTCAAAACTTATTCCTCTTGTTTAGCTGAAACTTTGTACCCTCGGACCAGTAATTCCCCATTCCTTCACACCTCCTCTGCCCACTGCCTCTGGGAACCATTATTCTTCTAGGAATTCAACTTTTTTTATATTCCACATCTAAATGAGATCATGCAGTATTTATCTTTCTGTGCCTGGCTTATTTCACTTAGCACAGTATCCTCTAGAGTCATTTGTGTTGTCCAAAATGACAGAATTTCATTCTTTTTAAAGGCTGATTAGTATTCCATTGTGTGTATACACCTCATTTTCTTTATCTGTTTATCCATTGATGGACATTTAGATTGAGTCCACATCTTAGCTATTGTACATAATGCTACAATAAACATGGGAGTTCATGTTAAAGGGATACCCTTCAACACAGTCATTTTAATTCCTTTGGATATATTCTCAGAAGTGGGATAGTTGGATCATATGGAAGTTACATTTTTAGTTTTTTGAGGAACCTCCATACTGTTTTCCACAACAGCCGTACTAATTTACATTCTTACTAACAGTGTAAAAGTGTTCCCTTTTTTCTGTGTCTTCATCAACACATGTTATCTTTTATCATTGTGATAAAAGCCAGTCTAACAGGTGTGAGGTGATACCTCATTGTGGTTTTAATTTGCATTTCTTAGTGATTAGTGATGCTGAGCATTTTTTAATGAACCTGTTAGCCATTTGTATGTCTTCCTTTGAGAAGTGTCTGTTCAAGTCATTTGCCCTTTTTTTTTTTTTTTTTTTTTTTTTTTTTGAGACAGAGTCTCGCTCTGCCCCCAGGCTGGAGTGCAGTGGCCGGATCTCAGCTCACTGCAAGCTCTGCCTCCCAGGTTCACGCCATTCTCCTGCCTCAGCCTCCCGAGTAGCTGGGACTACAGGCGCCCACCACCTCGCCCAGCTAATTTTTTTGTATTTTTAGTAGAGACGGGGTTTCACCATGTTAGCCAGGATGGTTTCGATCTCCTGACCTCGTGATTCGCCCGTCTCGGCCTCCCAAAGTGCTGGGATTACAGGCTTGAGCCACCGCGCCCGGCCGTCCATTTTTTAATCAAGTTACTTGTTTTCTTGCTAATGAGTTGTTTGGATTCCTTATATATTTTGGATTTTAACTCCTTATCAGATGTACAGTTTGAAAATATTTTTTCACATTCTGTGGGTCTCTGCACTTTGTTGTTTTTGTTTTGCTATGCATAAACTTTTTAGTTTTATGCAATCCCATTTGTTTATTTTTGCTTTTGTTACCTGAGCTGTCAGAGTCAAATCCAAAAAATTCTTGTCCAGACCAATGTAACGAGGGTTTCCCCTTATGCTTTCTTCTAGTAGTTTTACAGTGCCAAGTCTTGCATTAAAGTCTTTCCCATTTTGAGGTTTTTTTACTATTATTATTAGGTTTGCTGCACCCATCAACTTGTCATTTACATTAGTTATTTCTCCTAATGCTATCCCTCCCTTGAGTTGATTTTTATGCATACTGTAAGATAAAGATCTAATTTCATTCTTCTGCATGTGGATAACCAGTTTTCCCACACCATTTATTGAATAGATTGTCCTTTCCTCATTGTAGGCTTTTGGAACCTTTGTCAAAAATCAATCAACTATAAATGCATTGGTTTATTTCTGTTCCACTGGTTGGTGGATTTGTTTTTATGCCACTACTATGTTGTTTTGATTACAACTGCTTATAATATACTTTACAGTCAGGTCGTGTGATGTCTCCAGCTTTATTATTTTTGCTCAAAATTGTTTTGGCCATTTGTGTTTTTGTTGTTCCCTACGAATTTAAGGATTTTTTTTCTATTTCTGTTTAGAGTGACATTGGAATTTTAATAGAGATTGCATTGAATCTGTAGATTGTTTGGGGTTAATATGGACATTATAACAGTATTAACTTTTCCAATCCATGAACATGGAATATCTTGCCGTTTATGTGTGTTTTCATCCATTTCTTTCACTAGTGTTTTATAGCTTTCAGTATATAAGTCTTTCACCTCCTTAGTTAAATTTACATCTCACTATTTTATTTTATCTTTTGTTGCTATTGTAAATGGGATCATTCTTAATTTTCTTTTTGGATAGCTTGTTATTAGCATACAGAAATGCCACTAATTTGTGCATGTATTTTGTATCCTGCAACTTTATGGAATTTTTTAAATCAGTTCTAAGGGTTTTTGATTTTTAGGGTTTTATATATATATAAGATCATTTCATCAGAAAATGAAGACAATTTCACTTCTTCCTTTCTATTAAGATGGTTTTTATTTCTTTCTCTTGAATAATTGCTCTGGCTAGGACTTCGAGAACTACGTTGAAAAGGAGTAGTGAAAGTGGGCATCCTTGTTGCGTTTCTGATATTTGAAGAAAAACTTTCAACTTTTCTCCATTGAGTATAATATTAGCTGTGGGCTTGTCATATATGGATTTTATTGTGTTGAGGTACATTCTCTCATACTTACTCTTTTGAGAGCTGTTCACACCACCCCATCTCATTTTTGTAATTCTTTAGGGATAATGTGCATGCCTCATCTCTGATGTACCAAGTGTTTACTTAGCACTTCGAGACTCAGAAGGCAATCTCATTTTCTCTTTTCTCATGGTTACTCACTCCTCTCCTTCCCATTAAATATTTTCCATTATCACATGCAAAATCTTCTCTCTTCCCTGTCAAGTTCCCCAAATACCTTGCCACTTACAACGGTTTTGTGGCACCCATGGTACTCTTCTCTCTTGGTCAAATCCTTCTTTGTAGGGGAGAGAGGGACTGCCTGGGATTCTGACCTTGGAACATTGAAGGTGGCTCAGAGTTTCAGTCATTGGATTATGAGGCAGGATTTCCTATGTCTGAGAGGTTTCTTCCTCGGAGAGGAAAGAAGCCTGGTAGCAGCACATCAACAATGGAGACATTTTCTTCTAGTCTATGGAAATGGTTAAGAAGTAGGGAAGGGCTGGGCACGGTGGCTCACGTCTGTAATCTCAATACTTTGGCAGGCCGAGGCAGGTGGATCACCTGAGGTCAGGAGTTTGAGACCAGCCTGGTCAACATGGTGAAACCTCGTTTCTACTAAAAAACCAAAAATCAGCCAGATGTGATGGCAGGCACCTGTACTCGGGAGGCTGAGGCAGGAGAATCGCTTGAACCCAGGAGGTAGAGGTTGCAGTGAGCTGAGATCGCACCACTGGACTCCAGCCTGAGTGACAAAGTGAGACTCCATCTCAAAAAAAAAAAAAAAATAGAAAGAAGAAGAGGTAGGGAAGGGCTTGGGGATTCCCCCTCAAACTACTAGAAGAGGAAATGGGAAACAGAAGGAGAAGTGGAGGGTTAAGAAGCAACCACTACAACTGCTCTCTGGATGGAGGAAGAAGAGGTGGAGAGAAGTTTTCTATGATGGACAATTTCTAGCACTAGGGATAGCCAATTTTGCTGACTGTGGATAGCTGCCTGGGGGGATAGAGAAGGGGGTAAGGGGTATAGTCCCTAACTCTTTACTTTCCCAAGCTCACCTGATGAGGTATTACCCAAAGGCTATGCAGCTAAGTCCTTCCTCTAGAACACTGGCGGCTGAACTTAAAAATAAAAAAATCCATGCAACCTTTCCTCAATGGAAATATTACAAGAAACTCAATATGATAAAAAATAAACTATTCTTGTAGAAGCTGGAGGGAGTATCCCATCTCAGCACTTTGCTTAAATCCCAAGGCAATGCCTTGGAGCCTTAAGGGTTCTAGGGAGCACCTCTGCTCGGGGATTGCAGATGGGCAAAACAATGGGGCAGCATTGCCAGGTGTAATTCCTGGACTTTCATCTCCATTTCAACTAGAATAGCTGGATTTTCACCTAGTTACATATTGGGCTTATGAAAATATTTCCTGGACAGGGGAGAGGAATATTTTCCTTAAAAACACGTTTCCACACCCCACTCAAAATCCTTTAAAATAGTGTTTATTAACCGGGCGTGGTGGCTCACACCTGTAATCCCAGAACTTTGGGAGCCCGAGGCAGGCAGATCACTTGAGCCCAGGAGTTCAAGACTCGCCTGGGTAACATGGCAAAACACCATCTCTACCAAAAACACAAAGTTAGCTGGGCATGGTGGTGCAGTGGTGCACTTCTATAGTCCCAGCTTCTCAGGAGGCTGAGGTGGGAGGACTGCTTGAGCCCATGGGTGAAGGGGGAGTGGAGACTGCAGTAAGCCATGATAGCACCTCTGCACTCCAGTATGGGTGACAGAGAAAGACACTTCTCAATAAATAAATAGATAAATAAATAAATAAATAAAATAGTGTTTATCACCTTTTTGTATAGCCTTAAAACCACAAAAGCATGCCATATGCTCCTATATGTAATCATGGCTCACTCTGGCAGAGGTCCTCAAAGTTGGGCTTTCTGCCTCCATTGAGAATCACTAACCCAGGTTTAGCTGAATTATTAGAAAGATAAAACCTGGCCAGGCACGGTGGCTCACGCCTGTAATCCCAGCACTTTGGGAGGCCGAGGCAGACGGATCACGAGGTCAGGAGATCGAGACCATCCTGGCTAACACAGTGAAACCCCGTGTCTACTAAAAATACGAAAAATTAGCCAGGCATAGTGGCAGGTGCCTGTAGTCCCAGCTACTCAGGAGGCTGAGGCAGGAGAATGGCGTGAACCCGGGAGGCGGAGCTTGCAGTGAGCCAAGATGCGCCACTGCACTCCAGCCTGGGCGACAGAGCGAGACTCCGTCTCAGAAAAAAAAAAGAAAAGAAAAAAAAAGAAAGATAAAACCCAAGCCACCTCCTATGGGGACGGTGCAGACTTGCTCCCCTGAAATGCTTTGTTACAATCAATGACCATGGCCTGTGTCAAAGAGTGTTATAAAGCAGGAATATTCAGTGGGGCTATGGGAAAGGTAAGGCTAAAGATGGTGTTCATTATCATCGCACAGTGTTTTCTTGAGACAAAATGCCTCCCAGTGGTAGGAACAGCAGGGCCATCTCTCTGAGCAGCCCTGTGATTTTACAGTAGACTTTACTGTCCTCTTGGAGTTGCTGCTGGAAAGCAGAAAGCTGCATTTGTAGCCCTCCCATAGTCATGGATAGAACACTCAAGCATAGTTTGGACACTGTGCTTGTTCCTTGCTGCAACTTATTTTCCTACCCTACTTTCTTCTAACCTCATCTTCCTAACTAGTATTTTATCTTGCGACAGTGTGTACATTTTCTAAGACGTGCATGAGCGTTTAGCCAAGTGTACAGTCAGAAAGAATACAATCTACACAGGACTGCCCTCACTTCTGATACCACCTGAAAGTTCAAGGAGTTCCAAAGACTACCCTCAGTTTTAGTAATTTGCTAGAAATATTCACAGAATACAATGAAAGCTGTTATATTCATGGTTATGTCTTATTGTAGGGAAAGGACACATATTAAAATCAGCCTAGGAAAGAAGCGCACAGAGTCCAGGGAAGTACTAAGTATGTCCTTTTCCATAGGGTTAGGACAGGGTACTCTTCTGGCATCAGTGTGTAACAATACACACACAATATTTCCAACCAGGAAATCTCGCCCAAGCCTCAGAGTTTTTACTAGGACTAAATCACACGCTGCCCACATGGCTGACTCTCAGTCACTGGCCCTTCCAAAGGGCAAGCTGACACCTTTGGTCTCCAGTCCCTCTGGAGGTAGAAATGATAGTGCTTGGCATAAATCCATCATCATAAATCACACTGTTGAACTGTCTGATGGCCAAGGCCCCTAGACAAACAAAGACACTTTTATCAGGCATGGCATTCCAGGGCCTAGAGATCGGCACCTCATAGTGGAGGGCAAATGCTAGACCTGTCTTTGGGAAAGGCTGATGCTTCACTAGGCAACGAAAATTCATCTTTAGAACAAGGCAACAAGAAGGAAGGAAGGAACAAACCAACCAATCAAACCAAATCAGTCCAGGATGGCCAGACTCCTCAATCCTGCCCTGCACTGACAATGACTGCTGGAGAACAAGATCACTCGGGGAGAAGTCCAGGGTGAAGGATTCCAGCAGGGACCCTCTGTCCTCATAGCCATTGAGCCCCTTTATGAGTTGGTACCCTGGGTTGGAGAAGGGGGTTAAGGGTGCCACCCAACTCTGAGTGAGGTGAGGAGAGATATCACATAGTGTCCTCTGAGACCAAGGAAGGTGCAGAGATGCTGACACACATTGAGGCTGACTTGGACTAATTCTGTCACCTCTATTTATTGGATAAGATTCCCAGGCATAGAAGATTAGGATGTGCAGTAGAAAGTGGGAGTCCTGGCAGCTTTGCAGGACCATTTGGGAAGGACACAGGGTCAGCGTCACAGTTGACACCCAGGTCTTTAGAGTAACTTTCATGAATCTTCAGGCCACACCTGGACAAAACAGCTATTGTTTCTCCCCTGGCACTCTGAGGAGTCCTGGGGAACTCAGAGGCCTGTGATTGCCCTCCTCCCACCGCCACCAAAAAAAAAAAAAAAATTGTCTGTAAGGCCACGGAGCTCCCTCTGCAGAAGAGCATACAGACCCATGTCAATGGCTCACCCCAGCAGACAACTCTAGGGGGAGGGTGCCTAGAGGGCTTGGAGAGTCATGAGGGCCAAGCTGAGGATTCTGGGCTCCTGCAGGTCTCCCAGGCCCACATGCACACGGGACTCCAGCTCCTTCCACTTCTCTGTTCATGCCCTGTATGTGCCTCTAGGTCTGGCCCCCGCCCCACCCCTCACACACACCCTACACCCTCACCGCAGGAAAGTTGCCTGTGTCTTAAGCCAAGAGCTAGAAGGCTCAGCGTTGTTGAGACCACAGGAAACCAGTTCTCTGGAAGGATCCGCAACTTCTGTGGTTGTGAAAAGGAGACACATCTCACTGCTTGGGCCCTGTTGCCCTTGTTTTCCTAACGCTTGAGATTCCTCTCCCTCCACACATCTGCCTCCTCCAAGCTCCCCTCACTCCATGCCAGGCTGCTGAGGGTGCAGTGATGACTGAACCATTATCCTAGCCCCCAGGGCTCAGAGCCCAGTTAGAAGACAAGATGCATCAACAAGGGAGACCTTTTGGGCTCACTCTTCTCTCTGGAGATGCTGTTCTCAGCCTTGCAGGACGGGATCCCAGCATCCTGCTCTGACTTCACTGGAAACAAGGGGGAAACAGCTCCATGGGGAGCCGAGTGATTCTCAGGAGAGATCCCCAAGATCTCTCCATTGAGGTAGAACAAGTACAGGATTGGAGGGAAGACCCTCTGGGCCTCACAGAGGAGCTGCACCACGTCTCCCACAGCAGGGTCAGCAGACCCGTGGTGCAGAGTGAGCACAGGACGGGACACAGGAGCTGGGACGCACATGGGGTGGGAAGCTCAGCCTGACCACCCAGGACCCTGGCTCCTTCCTCTCCTGGGGACCCTTCCCACAACTCCTCTCCTCCCAGGAGGTCCCACTGCCTGATGCCCAGACCCTTGGGGGCGTCGCCACTCCCTCACACATTTACCCTGCACTCTGACCTCCAGCTGGGGCTCTGCTTCTGGACCTGGCCACCCTCGGGGGCCTTCTCACACCAGTAAAGTCCAGAGTATCCCTCTTTGACTCCTGGGATACAGAGTTCTGGGTGAGGGCCCCTGTCCTGCAAGGTATGGCCATCCTTGTGGAAAGAGAAGAGGAGCCTTGAGGCTGACCTCAGGGGATGCAGCTTTGTCTGACATCTCAGAGTCACCAGGCTACCCTCTCAGGGCTCAGGAGAGGGGGTGGCACTCAGCACAGGAGGTGGGAACAGCTCTGGGGAGATGCAGGCCCAGGGCTCAGGAGGGGAGTCCCGGATGATGAAGCCTCAGGAGGCTGAGGCCTGAGCTTCTACTCATCCCAGGCTGCAGCCTGGGGACGCCGATGGGAGGCAGTTTGATCCCCAGGACCTGTCCTCTTGTCCTTACCCACAAGCTCTGAAATGACTCCCACACAGCCAGACCCTTCTGGAATCTTGGAAGTCAGAGGCAGAGGGGCCCTTCGAGGTCCTCTAGTCCACAGAGGGGAAGGGTGAACCTGGACTGGTCCAGTGCCCCCCTCCCAGGAATCTCCCCCCTCCTTCCGCTGGCTCCATATGTGCCCCATGGTGGGGAGATGGGGGTATTGAGACAACATCTTGGGAAACCTCGGGGCCCCACACATTGGCCCAGCATGAGGGGCAGCCAGAGACAGGGGTCCTGTCCAGAGAGCTACTGACCTCTAGACATGGGACCCCTGAGAGGCACCTCCTGCCCCACAAACTCCCAAGCTGGTGACTCCCTTGGACTTGAACCATGGCAGTCTCTGAAGTTAGTGTGAATGTCTGTGGAATATACATTACCCGCCCAGTGCAGCTGTACTGGCCACGGCTCTGCACTGTTGCTGCTCCCATGGACAGAGTCTGGTTTTCCTTAGAGAAATGAAGGAATTTTCCATCTCTGTAGAACTTCACCTGAGACAGTGGTGTATTCTTCCATCCCTGACATCACAGAGTCAGGGCATCTCCTTCAAACACAAGGTTTGGCCAGGCTTGGAGGTACAGCCAGGTTGCAAGACAAAGGGACAGGGCGGCCCCCAGTCTAAGGCCTCTGCTGGGGATGGAGGCCCTTGGATGGCACCAGTGCAGTGTCACTGTCTCCAGTCCTTCATGCTGAACAGAGAAGGGCAGGACCTGGACTTCCTTTCCTCCCTCTCCTCCCTTTCCTTCTTCTTTCCTTCCTCTTCTTTTCCCATGTGCCTCTATCCTTTCCCTTTTCTTCTCCCTTTTTCTCTCTCCCTGATCCTACCATATATTGGGTTTTCCTCCCCATCGACATGTTTGGTTCCAGTTGGAATCATCCCAATTATATAGCTATCTTATTCCTCCTGAACAAATTCCAATTTCTTCACACTTCACATGCTGCCTCAGTCCAGGGTGACTCAATAGTCCCCACCTCCAGTGACAGCTCCAGGTCCGGACCTGTGAGAATCCAGGGATTGAAGGAGCCTGATCTGGCTCGCTCCTACCTTCCTCCTTAAAAGCTCCCAGAGGTCTGGACTCCATTGATGCCCCACACCAATACCAATACCCAGCAGGGGTTTCAGTTTCCACCCCAGCCATGCAGGGCCCTGTGCTGTCTGTTCTCATCCTGAACTTAAGCTCTCTGCCCTGACTGGGGAGGACAAGGGTCTCTCCCCAGGTGTGGAATCTCCCACAGGTCAGGTAGCCTCAAGAGCCAAAAGCCATGGCTGGGAATCAGGCCTGAGGATCATGACAAAGGATGCAGAAATGGGATTCATGGAAGAGTTCCCTTCTCATTCCCATTATGAGCAAGAAGAACACAGGTGTAATCAGCCTCTTCCTGGACCATAGGCACCTTCTATCACTTCTGGAACTTATGAGGCTCACAGGGTCCCTGAGCACAGGCCCGGGTGCTCAAAGCTGGTTTCTCTATTACCACCAACCATAGAGCACTTGGGTTTCCAAGTGTGGTCTGAACTCCGTCCCCAAGCAGTAACATAGATAACTCCGTGGGAGTCTCAATACTTAGATGTATGTCAGAGTTCTCATCTCTTTAACAAAGGTACTGATTCAATGGAAGGCAGAGAAGCAGAATTTATTTGTTATTCATTCATTGACTTATTCATTCATCAATCATTTATTGAGCACCTCTACATGCCAGGCCCTCAGGTATATGCTGGTTCACAGTGTAGAAGGTAAGAAAAGAGACAAAGTGTTACAAGTGTGACAGAGGGGGCAGAGAGAGAAACTGCTTAGTTCTACCTAGGGAGGACACCCAAAGAGGTGAGGTCACCTTGACCTCATCTTGAAAGATAAGTATTCAGTATAAGGGAGATGTAGGAAGAAGCTGTTTCAAGATGTAGCCACGTGAGCAAGGACACAGCCAGGAGTAGTCTGGGAACTGGTGGAGTGTGGCATGCCTGGAGAGATAGACTGTGAAGAGGGCATGCTAAGAAGTAAGCCTGGGTAGGCAGTAATCAGATGAACTCAAACTATACCAGAGCAGTTGGAAAGGAAAGGAGGGATTTGAAATTGGGAGTAATTGAATCAAACTTGCATTCGAGATCTGATGGCTGCCAAGTAAAGAATGATCAGAATGGGATGAGAAAAAGACAGTGAGCCTATTGCAATTGCCTGGGCAAGAGAGAGGTGTCACCTGAAACAATGGCAGTGAGGTGGAAAGGAGGGCATAGATCCGAGTGACACTAAGGAGGCAGGATCTATAAGACTTGACGATACAGACTTGAAGATTTGATGGGGGGCGAGGGGCAAAGGAGAGGGAGGAATTCAGGATAATAGGAAATTGAGGACAAGACACTGATCTGTATGAAAATGTAAGTTAAAATGTGTCCATCTTCAAATGAGATGTTCTTGGCATGGCCAGGTGGAGATATCCCTCAGTTCAGAGCCTATATGTAACTTCAGGGTCCGTTCTGGGCTGGAGATAGAGACTTGGGAGTCATTTACATTTGGTGGTTCTTGAAGTCAGCTGTGTGGATGGAGCACTCCAGAACTCAAGGAAGGAGTATAGACTGTAATGTGTATGTGTGTGTGTGTGTGTGTGTGTGTGTGTGTGTGTGTGTGTGTGTAAAAGTTGTTTTACCCTTTTGCTTTTTATATATAAAGAATATCTATATAATATATATGGCTTAAAATAGCACAAGGGTAAAAACAATTAAGATGTTTATTAATAAGGAATTTGTGAAATAAATTGCGGCCCAGCCATATAATGAAATATAATATAGTCATGAGAAAGAACAAAGTAGATCCATAAATACCTATATGGAATGAGCCCAAGATAAAGTGTTAGTGAAAACACTAAAAGCAATGTGTGAAACCATGTGTACAGTGCACCTCCATTTGTATATAAAAAGAAACACGCATACATATTCACATACATATGTATGCTTGCATATGCATATAAAATGTTTATAATGTAAGGGAAGACTGGGTAACCAACTCATAGGCTGGGGTGAGTTAGAAACCATTTTTACAATGCACTTCTTTGTTCTTTTTTAAAAAATTTAATGTTTTTACCATATTCACATATATGTTTCAATTAAAACGCTAGATTAAATAAAATATTCCAATCTTCTTTATTTCCCCATATAGCTTTTAATAAACCTCTCTTTCTTGAAGTTACCTGAGAATGGATCCATTCCTTGAAACTGAAGATTCTAAGGAACTGGGTTTCTCAGTATACAGTGGGAATGGTGGGAGGAGGTAAAGAGTAGAAGACAGTATCAAGAATCCAGAGCCCAGCACAGTAGGGCACAGCTGTAGTCCTAACTACTTGGATTCCTTGAGCCCAGGAGTTTGAGTCCAGCCTGGGCAACATATTGAGACCCCCATCTCGAAAGAAAGAAAGAAAAGGAAGGAAGGAAGGAAGGAAGGAAGGAAGGAAGGAAGGAAGGAAGAAGGAAGGAGGAAGGAAGGAAATGAGCAGGAAGGAGCAGAGAGAAAGAGAGAAAGAGAGAAAGATAGACAGAGAGAAAGAGCGAAGAGAGAACTATAGAAAGATAAACGATAGCAAGAGAGAAAAGGAGGGAATTAATATAAACTATCTATATATAAAGAAGAAGAAATCCATCTAACTAATACATAACGAAAAACGAAGCATAGAAAGAAAGCCTCACAGAAGCAACATAACCCATCAGACCATCAAAAATCCCACGGGATCAATCACTAAATCCACTCCAAACCCAGACACGCCCGCAGGTCGATTGCGGGTCTGGTATGCCTTCCTTTCCTTGGGTCCCTCGCCCCCCCTCCAAATGCTCTTTTCGCTCTTGGCATATCCTTTTCACCCTTTGAACCTGACCGGTAATTTTCCTCTCTCACCAGAGCCTGGCTCTACCTTAAGGTAGGTAGATGGACAAGTGTAGCCACCTGGGGCACAGATGCTAAGATGACATCCAGACAGGTCAGGAATTAACAAGAAAGGCAGATGAGGAAGGATAAACTATATCTTATAAGACAGATTCCTGGCACTCTTTTCTACGTTTCCTTTTTGCTTTCCCTAGTCCTGCATTTTTGTTGAAGGCAGAAGATTAGAGAGAGAGAGACAAAGAATGGCTGAGCTGATGTCCTTGTTCCCAGTCTGAGTTCCCAGGTAGTACTGGAAGACGTGAGGTTAGCAGATGTAGTCTTTACTTCGGGAGAAAAAGAAGAGTTTTCTGCTAGAAGTTGATTCTTGTCTCTTTTCTACCCTCCTCCCACACCATCTCCCCAGTTATAGAAAAGATTAGTCATGTCCCTGCAGGATTAGCTCCCTATAGGGCCAGTGACAGCATCCTTCAGCTACTGCTGGTAGGGCTAGGACTTCACTGGTAGAGGAGCCTGGTGTAAATGGAAGAAAGTGACCAAAGAAAAGTGGAAGGCATAGATGTTTGCCACCAGGAACTGGGGAGGGAAAGGACCCTGAGGCTTTCTCGCCTAGATCCAGAGTACAGCCCTGTGCAGACAGGCACAGAAACCAGAGCTCAGTAAGATGGAGCCAGCCATCTACACCTCAGCCAGACAGCTGTCCCCTCAGACAGACATGTCCAAACAGCCCGAGTGGTCAGAATGGGGCATGAACACAGGTGTACTCATGGAGACATGCAGGAACATGAGATCAAAGTCTCGCCAAACTTTCCATCACAGGGACCTGCCATGGGGAAAAGGGAGGGGGTGAGATTGGATAATAAGGACCTCCTGACAGAAAGAGTGGTTAGAAGTGGGACTGATGTGTACAGAAGTATCTGTGGCCTTTCGTCCTCCCTCTTCCTACATAGATTTGAAAACTGCCAGCCCCCACCACTGCCCCACCGCACCAGGTCATAGTTCCTATTAAGTTCCACAGGAACATTTCTGCGCTGCGTCCTGGCCATCCTGGCTTTAGGGTCTCCACAGAGTAAGCCCATGTCATACCCTCCCCACTTCAGGAAGAACAAGACAAAAGGGCCAGGTGAGACCTCAGTGACAACCACCTCTTCCTCCAAGAAGAAGCAGGCAAGACAAGACTTAGGGGTGGGAGAGGGGGGCAGGGGTGGGGAACTTCATAAAGGAGACCTTGACTTTGGTGTTGTTAGGCAAAAGGTGGCTCTTTAGACAGGACTCCAGATCTGATGAGGTGAACCTTAGGCACATAGGAAGATTTCCTAATCTCTCCAGGACCTCGCTCTACCTTAAGGTAGGTAGATGGACAAATGTAGCCACCTGGGTCACAGATGCTAAGATGGCATCCAGACAGGCCAGCAACTAAGAAGGGAGACAGATGAGGATGCATAAATTGTATCTTATAAGACAGATTCCTGGCACTCTTTTCTTATTTAAATTTCCCTTTTGTTCTCCCTAGTCTTTAATAAAAACTTGACTGAAGGTACCAAGGTGTGTTGAAGTGGAAGCAAAGTTCTCCAAAGTCCAGCATGGTAGACATCAGTGGTGGACAAGGACAGACCCCAAGGCAAGGTGAACCTCAAAAATTGAACCTCAAGTCTATGCAGTCCAGCTGCCCTCCCCACCAGAAAGTCCTTGTTCCAGCCCAACATCAGTGCCTCTGAGTTTGGCTATTAGAAACGAAGGAAGAATTTCCTTGTAAAAATACAGACAGAGCAGTCCCTGGCTTTCTCCTCTTGCAGGAAGGAGGGATTCTCCCATTCCATACCATCTTTCCCCCACACTGGCCCCAGAAATACTTAATTCGACTATGTGAAAATAAAGATTGTTTTTGGCCTGAGGGCATAGGGATCCATTTATCCTTATTCTTTATGAGGCACTAAATTAGCTTCGTATGTTATTAAATGTGTCTCATCAACGCTGTGGGCATTGTTTCATTTTAACTTCTATTTGGTGATGTTCAGTTTTCTGAATGTGTGGATCACTTAGCATGAGCAGAAAACCTTGCAAAATTGGTGTAGGTAAGGAAAGGTTGTAATAATGGCTACAAAGCAGGAGGAGCATAGGGCTACCTAGGTGGTACGGTTTGAGTTGTTTTGGGAAGGCCCTTCTCAATCACCTCTCTCTAGGACATCACCCCAACACACATGAAATTCTGCTGATGTCTATTTGGTTGCCACTATATTCCCCAAGTTCTTTTAATATGCAAACACTGGTAGGAAAATAAGAAGAAATCACATCATATCTCTGTTTAGAAACTGGTCTAAGATGTTTATAAATGTTCAGAAAAAAAATGTAAATCTCCTTAGGTAAGCAGGCTTAGATGAAACTATGAGCTCATGTTGGCAAATGTGCAAGCTTTAGCATCTAAGCCGAGTGCTTTAAATCAATCTGAGCTTCAAAAGGCAATAGTTAAAAGTCAAACTATGGTAGACAAAAAAATATTTTCTTGACTGGAAGAGATCTTCATGGGACTCTTTACCATGAATGACCTAGAGAAAATAATGTAAGGCAATCTTTTTTTTTTTACTTTAATTCAACTCAAGAAAGATGTATTTGATTCTACTATATGTAAGGCACTGTGGTAAGTAAAACTGAGGCCACAGAGTTGCATAAAATAGTTCTGTCCCCAGACAGTCTAGCCATGCAGGACAAAACATGTATGGAAGCACAAAGCAAAGTGTCAGGTTGTTGTGAGAGTTCAAAGAAGGGAGATGGCCCATCCTGTTGGAGGTCTCACCAACAGCATTGAGAAGGGATTTGGAGGCAGCCATAAATTAATTAACTGTACATGAAGGAACTGGCTCAGAGATTGAAAATCACAGGATGTTTTAGGAAACTTTGGGTGGTCAGGTCTGGATGGAGCACAGAATCGGGGCGGGGGGTTTGAGGAAAATTAGGGTTGGGGGAGAAGATTGGGATGCTCTGAGCAAAACCAAAGCAAAGGAAGTTTAAGGCCAATCAGCAACGTGTGTCTTCCATCCTTTTCCTTTTCTTCTACTGTGGAAGGTTCATCCCTCTCCAGTCAACAGAAAAATGATTCTGAACACACTCCCAGGAGGGCCTTCTGGACTGCAGGCACCGCCCCCACGGTGGACTGTGCCCTCGGACCTGCTCCTGTCGGGGGGACTCGCCTTCTCATCTGGCTCGGTGCCCGTCCTCCTGAGAACCCTCTTCCCAGCCTCTTCCCCTCCACCATATCCCCTGATGCTCTCCACCAGCCGTGTACCTTTCGTTCCTTTACCTCATGGAAGTGACTGGTGGTAGAAAGGCACCCAACCTCCCTGCCCAAGTGCCCGCCCACTTCCTCCACTGATGGGCAACAGAGATCCCTGAGGAGCAAGGGCTAAAGTGGGTTTAATTTCACCTCATGTCAGAGTTCAGCCCTACTTAATGCTTACTGTTCACTCTACTTTTTGTTTGTTTGTTTTTTATTTTTTGAGATGGAGTTTCAACCTTGTTGCCCAGCCTGGAGTGCAATGGCGCGATCTCAGCTCACCGCAACCTCTGCCTCCCGGGTTCAAGTGATTCTCCTGCCTCAGCCTCCTGAGTAGCTGGGATTACAGGCATGTGCCACCACACCAGGCTAATTTTATATTTTTAGTAGAGATGGGGTTTCTCCACGTTGGTCAGGCTGGTCTCAAACTCCCAAACTCAGATGATCCACCCGCCTCAGCCTCCCAAAGTGCTGGGATCACAGGCGTGAGCCACCATGCCCAACCTTCCTACTGTTCACTCTCTAATGCTTTCCACACTGTCTTCCATCACACTCTGCATGTTGGTGTCTCTTGGACCCACTGACTTTCTTTGTGTCACACAGTGGAAGCAGAACACAGGAAGGAAAAGCCTGCATACACTAAGGGACCAGTGCTCGCGATGTGTAAGAGAACAGTGGAGGCAGCACATCTCTTACCTTCTGTGATGGGCTGAATCGTGGCCCCCAAAATTCCTATGTTGCAGCCCTGACCCCCATATCTCGGAATGTGATTATATTTAGAGACGGGGTATTTTAAGGGGTAATCAATTTAAAATAAGGCCATTAGGGTGGGCCCGAATCCATTCTGATTGGTGTCCTTTTCCGTCTCTACTAAAAAATACAAAAAACTAGCCGGGCGACGAGGCGGGCGCCTGTAGTCCCAGCTACTCGGGAGGCTGAGACAGGAGAATGGCGTGAACCCGGGAGGCGGAGCTTGCAGTGAGCTGAGAGCCGGCCACTGCACTCCAGCCTGGGCAGCAGAGCAAGACTCCGTCTCAAAAAAAAAAAAAAAAAAAAAAAAAAAAAGAAAAGGAAACCAGGACACAGATGCACATAGAGGGAAGACTGTGTGGAGACACAAAGAGAAGACAGCCGTCTACAAGCCAAGGAGGGAGGCCTCAGAAGAAACCAATCCTGCTGACTTTTGAGTTTAGACTTCCAGACTCCAGATATATGAGGAAATTAATTTCTGTTGTTTAAGCCACCTGGTCTGTGCCATGTGTTACAGTAGCCTGAGCTGACTCCTGCATCTGCCAAGCCTGTGATGTCCTCAAAAAGAGCGGAGGACAACTTCTGGCCCCAACCAAGAAAGGAGCAAGGGCAGCAACCTCACAAGCCAGAAGGGAAACAGCCTTCCCAGACCAAGGGGTGCTGGCAAACAAGGCTAGGTCCTCTTTCCCATCTGCTTTCCATTCTTCCGTGACTGCCTTAGAGCAGACTGTGCTGCTGCAGGCATCTCTGTGCTGGCAGGGAGTGTGCTCAGGTCTCCCTTAAAGAGAACCTGGTGCAAGAAGCCTCCAGCCTCCTGCTGTTGTATTTTGGATGTGCTGGGTGTTCACACTGCCTCAGGCTGCTCCTGGCCAATGACTGAGCACAGAGAGTGCCAGAAACAAGGCTAGAAACAGGCCACTGGTTTCTCCACGTTGGTCAGGCTGGTCTCAAACTCCCAACCTCAGATGATCCACCCGCCTCAGCGAGTGCCTGATGTGAGGCCTTGCTAAGAGGTGAGCTGTATTCTGGGACACTAGGCCTGGCAGAGACGTCCTGGAGGTGCACCGCAGTTTGAGGATCATCCTCTTCCCTGTCTGCTCTCCTTTCCCAGGTGTCTGACCTGCACTGCAGTCTGAAGTCTCTCCTGACCACTCCTGCTGCCAGCTCGTCATCCTTCACAGGTGTGGTGTTTCCCATGACACCTCTGCAGGTCTAATCTTTTCTTGGCCTCTCCTTCTCTTAACAGATCTGGCTGCCCCTAGTTGTCCTTCCTTCAATTCATCCTCCACACTGTTAGAGTCCTCCTCCTTCTAAAGTCCAGATCTGATCTTGTCACACTTTGCTTCCATTCTTTCCAAGATGTCTGTTTACTTACAAGATAAATTAGAAGCTTACGTCTGTCCAGACTCAGCCTGTGCTCAACTGTCCACTCTCTTATTCTCTACCCAAGACCCCGTCTTGACAGCCACATGGAACTATCTACACTCTTCTAAATGTCAGTGCCGCTTCACGTCAAGGCCTGTGGCCATATGACTCCTCCTTTATGGAACATCTTTCTCCATTCCCATCACCCCTTCCTGCCACACATTCACTCACTCACACACACACTTCTTCCAGTGATCTTTGAATTCCTATTTTCCCTTCTCAGTAAAGGTTTCCTGGACACACCCAAGCAGAGGAAATCATGCCTCTCCTTGTGCTATTTTTAGCACTTACTAATATCTCTTATGATATTTATCAAACTGTCCCACAATTCTTTGTCTTTTAGGGAAGCCTGTAGGATAAGCGTAAAGTCATTTTTGTATCTCCAACACCAGCATGTACATCGTGTAATGTTAAGTGTGTCTATATGTGTACATATGCATACACACACATGTGTATGAAACATAACATGGCCGGGCGCGGTGGCTCACACCTGTAATCCCAGCACTCTGGGAAGCCGAGGCGGGCAGATCACAAGGTTAAGAGATGGAGACCATCCTGAACAACATGGTAAAACCACGTCTCTACTGAAAATACAAAAATTAGCAGGGTGTGGTGGCAAGTGCCTGTAACCCCAACTACTTGGGAGGCTGAGGCAAGAGAATCTCTTGAACCCTGGAGGTGGAGGTTGCAGTGAGCTGAGATTGCACCACTGCACTCCAGCCTGGTGACAGAGTGAGACTCCGTCTCAAAAGAAAGAAAGAAAAAAAGAAAAGAAAAGAAAAAAGAAACATAATGACATTAGAGTTTCTAGCTTATATCCCAATATCTTGGCCATTCATTAGCACCCTGGTTAGGCTCCTCTCTTATCAACTTACCCTCATGACCAGCTTCTGCCTCCTGTTCCCATCAGAGGAGGTTTAAGGCCAATTAGCAACATGTGTCTTCCATCCTTTTTCTTTCCTTCTACTGTGGAGGGTTCATCACAGTACTTCCATCAGTTCACCAGAGATGGAAGTGGCATCCATCTGTGCCTCTTCATCTGTTGGGTGGAATGCAACACATATGATGGGTGGGTATTGAGTGGCCCTGGACTGGAGTCACAATCACTGATTATGTGCTGGAAGTCAGAAGGGGACAGGGAAAATTCCCCTTTCCTAGGAAAAGGGTCCTCAAGTTGCCAAGAAAAGCAAGAGATCAAATTCCCCCACGAAGTGGATTTCTGACCATTCCTTGGATTTTTTTTTTCTTCGCTTGAGTTAATTTAAATTAGTTTCTATTACTTGCAACTAAAAGGCTTTAATGAATTCACTTGAAATACCGTTATTAGGAAGGAAACAACTTGCTTGAGAGGTCAAGCTTAGGTTGAAAGTCAACATGGGCCAAGGCACTTAGAGAGCAATTAATCCTCGTGACAGGATAGGGATGGGGTGGAGGGGATAGATGATCTCTAAGATCCCTTCTAAGAGGATAAGGGTGCTTCCCCTGGTCAATGGTTCTGGCTAGTCTCCTCCCTCCCTTCAAAATGCGAAGCAAAAGGCAGGGAGAAGGTCTCCTTGCAGATCTTCAGCTCTCTCAGGGAAAGAGACCCACGTCACTCCCAGCCGAGTCCTGCATGGCAGCAAAGGGCCAGGGTGGGAGAAGAACAAAAAACTCCCAGAGAAGAAAGGCAGTGCCTCTCCCTGCAGCAGCCAGGGCTGCAGATATGATGGAGCAGGGGAGATGGTCTCTTCTAGAGCAGCAGGAGCCAAGTTACACAGATGATGTAAGGAGGAAGTAGAGAAACTGCAGTCTCAGCTCAGAGTTTTCCTTACATGCTTGTAAAAACAGCCACCCTCTGTGCAAGCTGAATAATGGCCCCCCAAGATGTCCACATTCTAAACCCTGGAACCTGTCCATATTTTATTATATGGCAAAAGAGACTTTGTAGATGTGATTAAAGATCTTGAGATTGGGAGATTATCCTGGATTATCAGAGTAGGCTTGATGTAATCACAAGAGTCCTACTAAGGATGCAGCCCCATGATGACAGAAGCAGAGAGTAAAGCAGAGTTGGAGACAGAAGATGCTATGCTTTGGCTTCCTAAGGACAGAAGGGCCACAAACCAAGGAATACACTTGTATTCTTCAGTAAATAGCAGCTGCCTTGGAGTATTGCTTGTTATTAAATGATCCAATACACGTAATAGTAATTGTTCAATAAATGCTTGCTATTATACCCTTGGATCTCTTAGAGCTGCACTGTCCAATATGGTAGCCACAAGCCACATGTGACCATTCGACACAGGTGTGGCTTTTCCGAATTGAGGTATGCTGTACATATAAAATACACACCAAAATTTCAGATACTGAGTACAAAACAAAGAATGTGAAATAGCTCAGTAATCTTAATATTAATTATTTGTTGAAATAACATTTTTAACACATCCAATTAAATAAAATATATTATTAAAATTAAATTTCACCTTTTTTTTTAGTGTGGCTACTAGAAACTTTAAAATTCTGTATGTGGCTCACATTATATTTCTATCAGACAGTACTCTTTTGAGTCTCTGACCCGTTGCTGAATAGAACAGTCTAGAAGCAAGCCCTACACATTTAGGGAAAGTGGTGTCACACACTGACTTCTTTATAGTCACCCCTGTCACTCATCTGCTCCCTGGGCTCTGAATTTCTACAATGCTGACTGAGGAACATCCCTGAACACACAGTTAATTCTGGACTGACAGGTACAACTAAACCAAGAGAGTGAATTCAGTTGGCCTCAGAGACAACACAGGCCCCTGTACCAGGACAGAAGGAAGTAATCGCTCCTTTCTCTTTTAAATGTCCAATAAGTTCAGAGCACCACGTCCCCACACAGTGCCTGAGTGGGCACCTGTACACTCCACGTGGTGGCTATTCCTTTAATCCCTACCATCTACTCCGAAATGTTTACCCAACAGTTTGCCATGGTGCTTGAACTTCTACCATTTGGGTGCCTCTTTGGAACAGGAAATTTAACTCTGTCTGGTTACCGTGCACAGGATTTATAGCTGTTGATCCTCAGGAGCCATCAGGAACTGAGCTTGCTTTCTTTCCTTCCTTCTCTGGCCTGCCCATTCACTCTCTGTCTAAGAATGGCTCTAAACCAGAAGAAACCTCCCAACTCTCTTCTCCTGATAGTCCCTAAAGACCACTCACATGGTCTGCTTCCTTATGAAAGGCTCCACTGTCAATCACTGCAGTGATACTGATGACAAAGGATGGCAACAGTAACAAAGCAGGCAAGCTTCAAGGGCTCCAGAATCTTACTCAGGTATCTCAGCCACAGGCCCGGGTCTATGGAGACTGAAAGGGACTTTGGCCACTGCCATTATGCTTGAGAGTGGAGCTCACCACCCAGTGCCTGAAAATAAAGGAGATGTGGGCTCAGCCCATTTTTCACTTTGTAGACCTGAAGATGCAGCAGAGGCAGAACAGGTGCTGCCCTCAGGGACAAGTGTGTAATTTCTACCTAAGAGGCCTCTAGGCTGGGTGATGTGCATTTCACAGGCTCTCGGCCTCTACCTCTTGATGTTCTTCACAATGTCCACTAAAAACTGTGTTTCTAACTAAAAATAGAATTACCACATGATCCAGTAATTTCATTATTGAGTATATACCCAGGAGAATAGAAATCAGAGACACAGACAGATATTTGTACACCCATGTTCATAGCAGTATTATTCAAAATAGCCAAAAGGTAGACACAACACAGTGTCCTTTGACAGATGGATAAACAGGATGTGGTATATACATACAATTGAATATTATTCAGCCTTAAAAGGGAAGGAAATTTTGATAAATGGTACAACACGGATGGACCTTCAGGACCTAATGCTAAGTGAAAAAGCCAGACACAAAAGGATAAATATTGCATAATTTCATCCATATGAGGTACCTTGACTAGTCAGTTTCACAAAGACAGAAAGTAGGTTAAGGTTGCCAGGAGCTGGGCAAGGGGTCACTGGGAACCAATTTTTTGATGGGTACAGAGTTTAAAGGACAAGCTTAAAAGAGTTCTGGAGATGGACGGTGGTGATGGTTACACAACTATGTGAATGTACTCAACGCCACTGAAATGTACACTTAAAAATGTACATTGTAAATGGTAAATTCTGTTACATGTATTTTATCACTTTTTAAAAAGTACCTCTAATTTTTAAAATATCTGTTCTTATAATATTTCTAACCAGAGCCAGATTGCAATCAAATATGTTTTCAAGTGTACCAATTTGAGAAAACTCATTCCCCACTCCTCACATTCCCTAATGGAAGAACCTCCATCAGGGAAACCCCCTACCCCCACCAACCTCTCTCAGTTCTAGGCACTCCTCCCAAGGAGCAGGCTTCATTCAGATGTGTCTTTGTCTCTCCTCAGAATCTGCTGGCCACCTGGGAGGTGCATACTTATCTGATCTCAGGGGCCTGGAGGCTTCCACCCAGAACCCACAGGGGAGGCCTGCACTTTGGCAATAAGTTTACATCAGGGGTTGTTAGCAAGGCAAGCACATTTGGCTGCATGCCTGACATCAGACTCCGTTAGTAATAAAGCTGATAGTTTTATTACCATCTTCTTGACTACTGAGAATAAGGAGATGAGATCAGGGTTATCAGGACCTATGAACTTGGAGAAAAGTCTTTAACCACCGAGTTAAGCTCCCCTCTAATTCTCTTTATCAAGAACTTTGATTCAGAACCAAGCAAGCAAGAAAAAAGGTCTTATTCATTGATCCCCTAAAATCCAAGCATGACCAGTGTTAGACCAGAAAGTGAAGTCCAGTGTTTTCCACTGGACCTAAGTTGCAGCAGTCTTGTCTAAGGAAGGTGGTTACTAAATGCTGGTTATTAAGCTATTACCTCTAGGTTCTAAATCTACCCTTTTGCACTTGTTTTGTGATGCTGGATCCAGGACTCTGGTAAACATATTTCTCCGTTGCCAGCTTGCTCACTGTCGGATTCTGCTGAGAGTGATGTTGGAGAGAGACTGGAAGGCAAGAGAAGGAAGAACTGCCCTTCCTATCAGCTGGCTACTCCTAGCAATAGACCCAAGAATGGTCCTTCATCCCAGCAGCAGATTGTCCCAGTCACCAGCTTCTTTTAGTGCCCTCAGAACAAGCCTCATGATACCACATCAGAAGGACTGTGCGAGCCAGGCAGCACCCACTCTACAGAGATCTGAGCTCTGTAGGGCCCCTCTATGATAAACAGAATCAGTCAGAGGGGACTTAACTCAGTGGCTAAGGGCTTTTCTCCAAGTTTGGAGGTCCTGATAACCCTGACTCATTAACCCTTTATTGCCTTAGCCAGTGGGGTGGGAGGGAGAGATTGTTTCCTGCCCTTTTTCCTTTGTTATATCACTATTGTCTTGTTTTGCCTTTTTTGTCCACCAGTAATTATTTAATTTCCTATATTAAACATTTCCTGTTAAAATAGCTATTGTGGTTGCTGTTTTTCTGACTGGGCCCTGAGTACTATCGGGGGTTGAGGTTCGTGGCAGACAGCCCTTAGTGTCACCCTCGTGACTCGTGTCTCTGGTGTCCATGGCCTATATAATCTCTTCCTTTTGAGTGGAGGTAAGACGTGTTGACGTGGGTCTAGCCCATAGAATGTGGCAAAGGTGAAAGGACTTTGCAGATGGAGTTAAGGTCCCAAAGCAGTTGACTTTGAGTTAATAAAAAGCGAGGTGATCTGGAACAAGCCTGACTTAATCAGGTGAAAGACCTTGAAAAAGGAACCTGGCCCTCCCTGAGATTAGAGAGATTCTCCTTGCTGAAGTAGCAGCCATTCTGAGGAAACCTCCATGGCAAAGAACTGAGAATGGCCCCTAAGACCCAAGGAAGCCTCCAGCTGACAGCAAGCAAAACCCCAGGCTCTCGGCCATACCACCACAATAAAATAAATTTGGCCAACAACCTGAATGAGATAGGAAGCAGATTTTCCCCCAGCAGAGCCTCCAGATGAAAACTTTGAAGTTTCAGCCCAGCTGAAGCCTCGACTGCAGTCTCATGAGACCCTGAGAAGAGGACTCAGGTAGACCACACCTAGACTCCTGACCCACAGAAGCCACGTGAGAAATGTGTGCATTGTTGGGAGCTGCTCAATGTGTTGGTGATCTGTTATGCAGCAATAGAAACTAATACAACATCTAAAGACTTCATATGAGGCAAACTAAACACAGCGTTCAGAGTACCCATGAAAATCTGAGAAGCGCTGACACCCACAGCCCAACACAGCCAGGTTTTTTCTTCCAGACTGGGACTTACAGTACCAGTCAAAGAAGGTGGCTTTCATTCAGGGACCATGTGATTCAAAACTACAAGTGTTTTTACACATTAGAATCACACTCAGCATACCAAGATATCACACAAGATAACTGAGATTTAGGGAAAGCAGATTTGCCTCTCCTTCTCATTCACAATGTGAATGTATACTCACATTCTGTGGTATATATTCATTGAATGGAACAGCAGGTGGAGATTCTCTTACTATTTAAAGTGTTCTCTTACTCACTGGGCACAGTGGAACATGCCTGTAATCCCAGCACTTTGGGAGGCCAAGGTGGGCCTCCAACTTGAGGTCAGGAGTTCAAGACCAGCCTGGCCAACATGGTGAAACCCCATCTCTACTAAAAACACAAAAATTAGCCAGATGTGGTAGCACATGCCTGTAATCCCATCTACTCGGGAGGTTGAGGCAGGAAAGTCGCTTGAACCTGGGAGGCAGAGGTTTCCTGTGAGCCAACATTGCGCCACTGTACTCCAGCCTGGGCAATAGAAACTCCATCTCAAAAAAAAAAAAAAAAAAAAGATAAATAATAATAATAGCAAAGTGTTCCCTTGGTCAATATATAGTTGGGTTTACTTAAGTTAAACAAGCATATAATGTAATTCCTTATTTGAGATTTTGTGTTCGCATTTTTAAATTAATAAGACATTTGTGATAAATTTTGGAGAAGCTTCTTTTATACTTCAAGACATCTAGTTTAGCCAAGACTATATTGAACCTGCCCATAGTCCATTGATAAAAGAAATGAAAATGCTCTTTCAGGAGGCAGCTGCAAAATAATATGAATATTTCTTTGGGCCCTCTGTGTAAAACATGGCAACAAAAGAACTCAAGCCAGATCTTCTATCTCCATCCACCCCGGAAAGAATAATTCATAATGAGTGAAAAACAGCAAAATTGTGTCACTAAAATGACATGAGACTTGGAATTAGGCAAAAGAAAATTCTAAGTATTCTTTCAGTGCAGTATGGGGCTTGATTTCCACGGACTAGGTTATTTTACAATACTGTAGGAATACACCAGGCACAGTGGTTCATGCCTGTAATCCCAGAAATTTGAGCCTGAGGCAGGAGGATCCCTTGATCCCAGGAAGGACCAACCTGGGCAACACAGTGAGACTCTGAGAGACAAGCGCTGGACGCAGGGGCAGGCCACATGGGATGGTCTGGACAGGCTCTGTAGTACAGCAGCCTTCATGAGAAATAGGCAGAAGGGCCTGGGCACGAGAAGCTACTGCAAACAAACGCAGCAGCAGCCATAAAGGGACTTGTTCCCAAGCAACATGAATCATCTCTGAACCAGTCTGGTCCAATCCCTATAGTCTAACTAGCAAATATATATTTTTAACTATTAGCAAACACACACACTAAAAACAGATTTTCATCTTTGCCAACTGTGTGTTTTTTTCCTACACCAATCTATTATCCAATTCTCCTACACCAACTGAGTATCCTATAACTCAGTGCAACTCTGAGACTCAGTGGCAGGCAGACTCCACAGGCTTAAGGGCACAGTCCCATAGGATTGCCCTCACTTCAGATGCCAGTCACAAGCATCAGATCCCCAGGCTACCCACATTTGCATCTGACTTGGCTACAAAGTCAGGCTCCCCACACCCCACCCCTTGCCAGCATTTAATAATTTGCTAGAATGACTGATAGAACTCAGGGGCCACTTTACTTACATTTACTGATTTATTAAAAAGGATACAAATGAAGAGCCAAAGGAACAGGCCCAGAGGGTGAGGTCCGAGAGGGTCCTGACCACAGGGCTTCTGCCCCCATGGAGTTGGGATGCACCATCCTCCCAGTACATTAATGTGTTCGCCAACTCAGAACCTCATTGTTTAAGGGTTTTTATGGAGCTTTTATTACACAGGGATGATTGATGGAATCATTGGCCATTGGTGACTAAATTCAATCTCCAGACCCTCTCCCCTCCCCAGAGGAGAAGGGGGTGGAGCTGAAACTTCTGAGCTTTATCAGAATTTGATCAGAACCAGCTCCCATCTTAAAGTGATCTAGGGGACCCTGTGAAGAGTTACCTCATTAGTACAAACACAGATTGCTGAAAGGGGTGCATAATGAATAACAAAAGATGTTCCTACTGCTCAGGAAATTTCAAAGGTTTCAGGAGCTTTGCACCAAGGAAAAATAACAAATATTTTTTTCATATTATATATTCCAATGAATCCAGACAAGTTCATCAGAAAGTCAAACATAATGGTTGTCATAGTGTATCTAAATATGTTATATTTTTCTATGAAATGACAAAGATCCTTATATTTTATCTAACCATATACTGTCCACAAGAGGCACATCTAAAAAAAGTGACTCAGTAGGTTTAAAAATAAAAAGATAGAAAAAGATATAGTATACAAAAAGAATTAAAGTCCCAAACTATTAAAATAAAGGATAAGTAATAAAAATCAAGATATGCAACGAAGATAAGTTTGTCATAAACCTTTAGTTTCTGAATAAGAGGAAAATAACCAAAACACAATTGCTGTGGTGATTTTGTCAGTTTTTTTTTTTTTTTTTTTTTTTTTTGACAGAGTCTTGCTGTGTCGCCCAGGCTGGAGTGCAGTGGCGCGATCTCGGCTCACTGCAAGCTCCGCCTCCCGGGTTCCCACCATTCTCCCGCCTCAGCCTCCGAGTAGCTGGGACTACAGGCGCCCGCCACCGCGCCCGGCTAGTTTTTTTTGTATTTTTAGTAGGGACGGGGTTTCACCGTGTTAGCCAGGAGGGTCTCGATCTCCTGACCTCGTGATCCACCCGCCTCGGCCTCCCAAAGTGCTGGGATTACAGGCTTGAGCCACCGCGCCCGGCCTATTTTGTCAGTTCTTAACAGATCAAGTAAACAAACAAAAGATGTAGAATGTCAGAAAAAGTCATTGCTGGGATCCACTTTGTAAATATTGAAAACAACAACAACAAAAAAAATCTTTTTCAGTATCTATGGAACAGTTTTTAAAAATTGATTACATATTAAACCACTAAAAACCTTAAATAAATTTCAAGCCCAGAAATTTCATGACTACATTGCATACCACAATACAGTAAAACTAGAAATTGAAAAAAATGTGTAAACAAAAATCATCAAACTACTTGGTTTGAAAACACTCTTCAAAATAATCCATGGATTATTTTGCAATTTACAGAACTCTTGTAAACTGCAATTTACAGAACTTCTGGACAATAATGATAAAGAAAATACCACATATCAACATCAAGAGAAGACATCCACATCTGTAATCAGAAATGTAAAATCAAGTTCAGCCTAAAGCTGCAGACTTACTTGTTTTAAGTTTGGCCTAAAGGTTTCTCAGTACATTATGAACTGTAACTTAACTGGATGTGTAAACAGACTGTAGTCTACTTTTGTGCCAATCATCAAGTTTGGGCCAATCACAGGCTGTCAATCATTCAAACTGCGCTCAAATAAGCCAAATGCCTGAGCTGTAACCAATCCAGCTGTTTCTGTGCCTCACTTCTGTTTCCTGTAGGTCACTTTTCCTTTTCTGTTCATAAATATTCTTCCACCACACAGCAGCACCATAGTCACTCCGATCCTATTCTAGTTTGGGAGGCTGACTCACAAGTCATTATTTGCCCAGTTAAGCTCTGCTAATGTTAATTTGTCTAAAGTTTATCTTTTAACAGACGTGACTTCAAAGGATTTGATCAAAACAGTAATGAACATTTGTTGAGCAATTACTGTGTGCCAGATACTGTGCTAAGCACTTTTACAAGTGGTTTCTCAATGATTCCCCATAACTAACCTGAATTGCTTTAATTATCAAATAATAAAGAATGAAAATATATGAAGTAAGCATATAACTCAAGATGTCAAAAAAGAGGGACGTCAAATTAAGCTTTAGAAACAGAAGGAACAAAGTAATAAAGTTAAGAGATTAACCTCATGAGAAACCTGTGAAGGAGCAGAATTGATCAATCAGCCCCAGCAGGTGTACGTAGCAGAAGCTGTCACGCTCCTCCCATATGCTCAGAACCACATCACTTCAGTGTCTTCCAAAAGAATTCCAGTGTCAGTGTCTGCATTCCTTTGCCTACTAGCCTTTTCTGAGGCTGTAAGAAGCCTTTCTGTGTGTCTGAGACAGGCTATGAGTGCCAGGGAATTAATACCCTGACACCACCCACCACCACACACAGTAACCTTCAACTGGTGATTGTCAGGAGTTGTATATAAATAACTCCCCTCTGCCACCTCAGGAGGGGAACCCCTCTGAGGCATGCTTTTACTCCCCAGATATTCCCTCCATGTCCCAGTGCCTACAGAGGCAGCTAGCTGGATAATTCCTCCTCTACAGGTCACCTTTCTACCTCTGTGTCACCTCCCTGCTCCCCACCAGGATTTTCCTGCACCAACCAAAAACAACTTGAACTCAAATCCTTTTCTCAGAGGAAAACTCAAACCATACTTTGAATAAACGTTAAAAAAAAAAAAATTTCAGCTGGGCGCGGCGGCTCATGCCTATAATACCAGCACTTTGGGAGGCCGAGGCAGGCGGATCACCTGAGCTCGAGAGTTTGAGACCAGCCTGACCAACATGAAGAAACCCTGTTTCTACTAAAAATACAAAATTAGCTGGGCGTGGTGGTGCATGCTTTTAATCCCAGCTAGTTGGGAGGCTGAGGCAGGAGAATTACTTTAACCCGGGAGGCGGAGGTTGCAGTGAGCCGAGATCACACCACTGCACTCCAGCCTGGGCAATAAGAGCGAAACCCCGTCAAAAAAGAAAGGAAGGAAAGAAGGAAGGAAGGAAGGACGAAAGGAAGGAAAGAAGGAAGGAGGGAGGGAGGGAGGGAGGAGAAAGAAAGAAAATATCCTACACCTATAGAGAGGGAAGAAAGCAAACAAATGGGCCATATTAGGAATGACACATTACAGCCTCAGATTAAAACTAAAGATTATAAGTATGCCTACAGATTAAAATTCTATTTAAAACTCTATACTAACTTATTTGAAAATCTTAATAAAATGATACATTTATGGAAAATATATAAGTAATCAAAACTAACTCAAGAGAATGTAGGTCTGAAAAGACTAACAAACATGGAATAAATTGGAAAACATTGGCAAAGAATTGCATCCTCCAAAGATAGAGCTAGGTAAATAGGTCTAGGTAGATAGCTCCTTAATACAACGAAAAATATATATTTCATATCAACAGCCAGTTGTTAATGCTATCCAAAAAAAGTAGACTCTACAATATTAATAGTAGATGAAATACATTTCAAGTCAGAAATATGACTAAAATAGCACCAAAAAGAGAATATTACAGGCCAACCTGACTTACGAATATAGATGCAAAAATCCTGAATAAAATATTATCCAATTAAATGCAGCAGTGTGATAAAAGAATAATGCACTGTGATCAAGTAGGTTTATTTTTATAAGAATGCAAGTACCAAAATTAGAATATCTATTAATATAATATTACCCACAAGAAGAAAAAGATTAACTCAATAGACACTAAAAAGATACTTTTTTGATATTAAAAAAGAAAACTAAATAGAGATGAAAATATACTTACTTAATGGGAGAAGAAATATTCATCTCAAACCAATAAGCAATATTATATTTAAAAGAAAAACCGTAGAGACACTGTCAATAAAGAGTACAGTAAAGATGGTTGCCATTGTCACTATTACATAATGTTGTTGTGGTTGCTTCAGCTCTCTGCAATGAAACAGAAATGTACATCTATCAAAAATAGAAATTTACAGCTATCATGATATAATATGCAGCTATCATAATATAATAGAAATATAAATGTACAGCTATTAGAATTAGAAATGTAACAAATGTACAGCTATCAGAAAAGAGGAAGGTCTTGGCCAGGTGCAGTGGCTCATGCCTGTAATACCAGCACTTTGAGAGGCTGAGATGGGAAAACTGCTTGAGACCCAGAGTTTGATAGCAGCCTGGGCAACAAAATGAGACCTTGTCTTTACAAAAAAAATTTTAAATTAGCTGGGCATGGTGGTGCATACCTATAGTCCCAGTTACTTAGGAGTCTGAGGCAGGAGGATCACTTGAGCCCCGGAGACTGAGGTTGCAGTGAGCCATAATTGTGCCACTGCACTCCAGCCTGGGTGACAAAATGAGACCCCCATTTGAAATAAAAGAAAGAAAGGAGGAAAGTCTTAGTTGCAGTCGACATAATTGCCTATCTTTAAAACCCAAGAATATTGTAGAAATAAACAAAGGCCACTCAGAGAAAAGAAGCAGAGGATATTTATTCTGAGCTTGCTATTTTTAGTGGGTGGTCAACCACCATAACTTGCATTGAGCAGTCAGAGGCAGGCAAGGAGTAGGAAAACATTAGAGCAGGGGAAAAAGGAAGGGAAGATTTCAGATATGCTCTGTGCAATGTACTGAATGTTTGGCCCCCTGCCACACACACACACACACACACACACACACACAAAATCATATATTGAAACCCACCCCTAATCCTAATGTGATGGCATTTGGAGGTGGAGCCTTTGAGAAGTGTATTAGAGTTCTCTAGGGGGGAGAGAACTAATAGGATATACATCCCTTTATACTCCTATATATAGGAGTTTTTATATATATATGGAGTATATATATATGGAGTTTATATATATGTGGGGTTTATATAGAGTTTATATATATATATGGAGTTTATTAAATAGTATTAACTCACACAATCACAGGGTCCCACAATAGGCTGTCTGCAAGCTGAGGAACAAGAAAGCCAGTCCCAAAGCTGAAGAACTTGGAGTCCAATGTTCAAGGGCAAGAAGCATCCAGCACAGGAGAAAGATGTAGACCCAGAGGCTCACACAATCACAGGGTCCCACAATAGGCTGTCTGCAAGCTGAGGAACAAGAAAGCCAGTCCCAAAGCTGAAGAACTTGGAGTCCAATGTTCAAGGGCAAGAAGCATCCAGCACAGGAGAAAGATGTAGACCCAGAGGCTAAGCCAGTCTCTTTGCTAAAGCATAACAAGAGTCACCTTTGCTCCAGTTCCCGACAAGTTCATTATCTCCGTCTAAAACCACCTCAGCCTAGATTTCATTGTCTGTATCATTATCAGCATTTTGGCCAAAGCCATTCGGCAAGTCTCCAGGGAATTCCAAATTTTCCCACATTTTCCCAACTTCTGAGCCTCCAAACTGTTCCAACCTCTTCCTGTTACCCAGTTCCAAAGTTGCTTCCACATTTTCAGGTATCTTTTCAGTAGTGCTCCACTCTACTGGTACCAATTTACTGTATTAGTCCATTTTCATGCTGCTGAGAAAGACATACCTGAGACTGGCCAATTTACAAAAACAAAGGTTTATTGCCCTTACAATTCCACATGACTGGGGAGGCCTCAGAATAACGGCAAAAGGTGAAAGGCACATCTCACATGGCAGCAGCCAAGAGAAGAGAGCTTGTGCAGAGAAATTTCCCTTTTTAAAAACCATCAGATCTTGTGACACTTATTCACTATCACAAGAACAGCATGGGAAGGACTTGCCCCTATGATTCAATAACCTCCTACCTGGTCCCTCCCACAACATGTGGGAATTCAAGATGAGATTTGTGTGGTGACACAGCCAAACCATATCAAGAAGTAATTAGGTCATGATGATGGAACCCTCATGAACAGGATTGGTTCCCTTATAAGAGGCCAGAGACCTCTCTCACCCTCTTTCTGCCAAGTGAGGATACAACAAGATATCAGCAGTCTGCAATCCAAAAGAGGGTCCTCACCAGAACTCAATCATGCTGGCACCCTAATCTTGGATTTCCTGCCTCCAAAACTGTGAAAAATAAATTTCTGTTGTTTATAACCCATGCAGTACAGTACTTTGTTAAAGCAGCCAGAACTAAGAGACTCTGATAGATTTTTGGCATGGGAAAGCAGGAGGTAAGCTAACTAGAAGAATCCTATGTGATCAATTGGAGAGCATATTTGACTTTCTTTGGTTGGTCTTGAATTGGAAGCAGAGGCAAAAATTGGGGGAGAAGGCCATCATTGACTAAGTCCTGACATCTGGGTCGACGGCTGCAGAGGTCCTGCTCTGACTTCCTGGGCTGGTTGCTGCAAAAGTTGTGAGTCAGATCTCTGCTGTGATATGTGGTCTGAACATGATCTATTTGTATATTCATTCTCAATAGCAATAAAAAAATAAAACTAGTAACAACATAATGTAATGAAGTATAGTTGTAACTTAGATTTCTGCCTCCAGAGTATCTTCAAGTCATTCAGCCTTCTTGACTTGCCTTTCTTTTTAATTCAGACAGAATGGCTTGTTCCTCCATCCCACGTAGAAAACCTGGTATTTTTCCAATTGAGCAGTATTATCAGGAGATTTTATACTTCTCCTGGTTACCTCTTGCTGTAACTTCTAAATTTCACTGGATTCTTGGTCTTTGCTCTTCACTTGCCTCTCATTACAGTTTTATTCTTCCTGCATCTCTTAGCCCCATGCTGAACACTGCCCCATTCCTTCATTCACCAGAGCATCATTAATCCAAGCGCTTTACATACAGTAGGCTTTTCCCCAAAGCAACTGGGAAAATAAAGAGTGTATTTATTGCACAGTAGCAGAGGCAACAACACTGAATATAAGTCATCTCTGTCAAGAAATGCGTTTTCCATTGCTCAATACAGGTTCTTTTTCACTAGCTATGTCCCTCCTTAGGTGCCAGTCTACACTAGCATCTCCAGCACTTTCTCTCTAGTTCTTCTTCTACTCACTCTCTACATGTTCCTCACACTGTTCTCACCTTCCTGTTCTTGGTCCGTCACCCACGCTCCCAGCCTGCCTGCAACCACTTAAAATACTTTATGATACAGTCATTTGGGTCTCTTTGCCCTTGCCAGACCAAATACCAGGCTGTGACTTTCTCAACCAAAAAGGCCCATTGAGGCATTTGCTTAAGACATAGGAGGACTATGGATTCCAGAGATAAGTTATGACACTGCCTTAGGAGGCAGAAGTAGCTGAATTTTTCTTAATCTACTTTTCTCTGCCCTCTTAACAATATGAATTTGCAAAAATCAACTCTATCTTAGAGTAATCATTTATGTGAATAAATTCAATTTGCAATATAAACGATAAAAATACATCCAATATTAAGTATAAAAATCATATAAAACTTATATAAAAGAAAATATAAATCTATTTGAGGAATATAAAAAAGGTTTGAGAGAGAAATATCATATTTCTGGATAGTAAAGGCTCAACATTATAAAGATTTCAATGCTTTTATATTAATTCATAAGTGTAATGCAATTTCAATCAAAATCCAAAAGGGATTTTTTTGTTTACAAATTAACATAATTATCATAAGGTCTACAAGAAAAATAACAGATGAGAATAGCCAAGAAAATACTGAAAAAGAAGAAAGAGAAGTACCTGTATTGTATCATATTAAGATGTGTTACACAGGCAACCTACAGAATGGGAGAAAATTTTTACAGTCTACCCATCTGACAAAGGGCTAATATCCAAACTCTACAAAGAACTTAAATAAATTTACAAGAAAAAATCAAACAACCCCATCAAAAAATGGGCAAAGGATATGAACATACACTTCTCAAAAGAAGACATTTATGCAGCCAACAGACACATGAAAAAATGCTCATCATCACTGGCCATCAGAGAAATGCAAATCAAAACCACAATGAGATACCATCTCACACCAGTTAGAATGGCGATCATTAAAAAGTCAGGAAACAACAGGTGCTGGGGAGGATGGGGAGAAAAAGGAGCTCTTTTACATTGTTGGTGGGACTGTAAACTAGTTCGACCATTGTGGAAGACAGTGTGGCGATTCCTCAAGGATCTAGAACTAGAAATACCATTTGACCCAGCGATCCCATTACTGGGCATATACCCAAAGGATTATAAATCATGCTGCTATAAAGACACATGCACACGTATGTTTATTGCAGCTCTATTCACAATAGCAAAGACTTGGAACCAACCCAAATGTCCAACAATGATAGACTGGATTAAGAAAATGTGGCACATATACACCATGGAATACTATGCAGCCATAAAAAAGGATGAGTTCATGTCCTTTGTAGGGACATGGATGAAGCTAGATACCATCATTCTGAGCAAACTATCACAAGGACAGAAAACCAAACACCACATGTTCTCACTCATAGGTGGGAGCTGAACAATGAGAACACTTGGACATAGGAAGGGGAACATCACACACTGGGGCCTGTTGTGGGGTTGGGGGGTGGGGAGGGATAGCATTAGGAGATAAACCTAATGGAAATGATGAGTTAATGGGTGCAGCACACCAATATGGTACATGTATACATATGTAACAAACCTGCACATTGTGCACATGTACCCTAGAACTTAAAGTATAATAAAAAAAAAAGAGTACAAAATAAGATGTGTTACAATGTTAAAGTCAAATTGCATCACCATGTTACATTAATATGCAGATAGACCAGTGAAACCTAATACGAAGTCCCATCACTTAGGATTAGGTTCACCTGCAATGATCACTAAAAAAATCAACATAAAAAGGACTCAAATCAGATAGAAGTTGTAGGGGAAGAAAAAATAATTTTCTCTCTACTCTTCACAGTTCTTAACTGAGACCCCCCATAACAAAAGACAGATTAACAAGAGAAAAATAGAAGTTTATTAACATGTATGCCTCATATATACATGAAAGAAAACCCATAGAAATGAGTAAATCTCTAGAGTAGGTAAAAGAAAAAACAAGCATATAAACTTCAGGCATAAATGCCATTTTTCTCTGAAACAAAGAAAGAAGAGTGTAAGTAAAAGTCAGGTTAAGAGCAAATGGCCAGGAAAAGCGCCACAAAACGAGGATGAGGTTTGCTATGTGGATTTAAGTTTATGCCTTGTCCGT
This sequence comes from Rhinopithecus roxellana, assembly GCF_007565055.1. Classification (NCBI taxonomy): domain Eukaryota; kingdom Metazoa; phylum Chordata; class Mammalia; order Primates; family Cercopithecidae; genus Rhinopithecus; species Rhinopithecus roxellana. The sequence continues at coordinate 56,620,731 of NC_044556.1, read as the reverse complement.
TGATAAGAGTCTCTAGCGATTCAGTCTTCCTTCTCTTCTTGGTTCAGAGAGGAAAACACCCTTACAAACTGAGGTTTCCTTTATTGATGTAAATTTCTCCTACAAAAGGGCAACTTTTCAGAGCTACTCCTATGTCTGCAGTTTCTCAAAAATAACCAACTTAAAATGACCAATATAGCAAAGAGGCATATTTTGGGATGGCATATTTTGGTCTCCTACAGTGATATTTTGCAGTGGTGTGTCCTGAACCCCATCAAAGTTTATTTTTCTCTCATTTATTATAAGTCTAAAGATAAGCAATCTACAGGTGACAGAAAGTCATCGAGAGCTCTTGGGAGACCAAGACTACTTCTATTTTGCAATAACATTCAACAAGCAACTTCTACGTCATGGTCCAAGGTGGCTGCCAGAGTTCTTTTTATTTATATCACAGTTGTCAGAAAGGATGAAAAGGGGTGAAAAGGAGCATGACCCCTCTCATTCAGGACCATCCTGAAAGTTACATACAACATTCCTGCTTCCATCTCAATGGCCATAGCTAGCAGCAAAAGAAATTGGGAGACATAGTAATGATTTAGAAGAATCACATGTCCAGATGATTTTGAAAGTTTATTACTAAAGCTAAAAGAGAGAGGGAACATTGGAATGTCTCTTCCAGAGAAGCACAGACCAAAGTATACTTGAGCATTTCATATAATTTAACATAATGTCGAGGTGGCATTTAAAATCATTTAAAAGATGGTGAGATCATTGGCTAACCTTTAGGAGAAAAATTAAGCTGGTGTTCCACCTCATTCTTTACATCAAAATAAATTCTGAATGGATTAAAGAGTTGGATGTAAAAACATAATGAAATCATAGAAGAACATTTTCATGCTTCCTTTCAACCAAAGCAACACTAACCCCAGGGTGCTGTTAGTAGGGAACAATCAAATGAAGAGTTGAGTCAAGTTGTATTATCCCAGCACAGAGCAGAAAACCATCTAACATTCAACATCAGACATTCCTTGCCACAAGGAATTCCTCCTTGGCTGCAGTCTTCTGGAGGCTCTACCGATGTCCACATGGCCAAAGCTTCTCCCCAGCTCCTCTTCTGTCCTCATCCTCTCACCTTCTTTCGACTTCCTGGCCTGTCATCTTCCCCAGTATCTTGAGCTGCCAACAAATAACTCAGTTCCCTCCTGTTTTGCTGTTTTGTGGGGAGTGATTCACTGCTCTGTTAGTCCCACCTCCTCTTTCCATACCCTGGAAAAGAGGGAGAGGTGTCCACCATTCATGCTTTATCAGGACCATTAAGAATGTTTATAATTTTTAAAAATCTTTCTTGAGATGAATTCTACCATCCTCTTAAAGGCAGGAGCAGCTACAATCCTGTGAGTACATGTGTATAAATACAGGTCTCATTTTCTTCACACTTCATGTTTACATGTGCATACAATTAGAAAAAGGACTGAAAAAGCATACTCTGAAAATATTAACAACACTTCACTCTGATGATTGGGACTACAAGAGCATTTTCTTTTCTTTTTGGGCTACTTTTTTTCAAAGCATCCACAATGAGTATACATCAATTTTATATTATAAAAATTATGTTTTTAAGTAATCAGATATAATAACAAAAAATCATTCTTTCGTTTTGTACTTTTCAAATGCAAATACTTTTCACTTCATCTTAGATGCTTTCTTTGCCCTCAGTTCTCACCAATCAACTTAGAAGAAAAGACAAATTTATAAATAGGTATAATTGAAGCCTAAAATGTATATTTTAAAGACATCAACAGGCAAAGAGAAAATAAAAAACAACTATTAATTAATTCACAACACTAACACTTAGGTTCAAAACACGGATGAAGCCTGTCCTGGATTTATACCATGTATTTCCTGGATTTATACCACGTATTTCCTGGATTTATACCACGTATTTCCTGGATTTATACCACGTATTTCCTGGATTTATACCACGTATTTCCTGGATTTATACCACGTATTTCCTGGATTTATACCACGTATTTCCTGGATTTATACCATGGTTGGCCTTTCAGGAGTATTCAATCAAACTCATAGACATTTGACCAGATTCATGGCCCATGAATTTTAACCACAGACAAAATCTGATAAAATCTATCAACCTTGATGTTTAGTTTTCCAAAAATATTTATGTTAGTCATTCGTCTACATAAAATATGTAAGGGACAATAGACTTCTAGGTTGAGATCAAATATGTAAGTGATGTACATCACTGGTTAGAGAGTGTAGTAAGTTGAATAGCATGCCCCCCAAAATTCATGTCAACGTGGAACCTCAAAATGTGTCTTTCTTTGGAAATAGAGTCTTTGCAAATGTAATTAGCTAAGTCATCAATTTATTGTGAATTTAGAAGAGAATCAGTCTGAAATAAACTAGAAAGTCTGATTAATCAACGGAAGATACTGCACTAAGAATTCACAGATGCCACGAGGTTCTCATTGGGGTGCTCCTCCTCTTTGAACAGGGTGCAGGGGGAAGGAACATTTAGCATAATATTCCCTTAAGGAGGAGAGCCATAGAATATAACTACACATCCTTGGCAGCCCTGCCCAACTGGAGGAATCAGGATTGATGGATGACTGAGAAGAAGAAAGTCCAAGAACAGAAAATAATGTGGAGGACATGTCAGTGACAGGAGAACTGTGCAGATATTTGAATGGTCTAAGCACTGACCTCATCAGTGTTAGGGTCCACCTAGAGCATCAGCACAGTGTGTGCCAACCTGGATACTAATCCAAGGGCTCATGAATCTAGCTCACCACTGACCTTGCCTGTCTCTAAAGAAAGAGTGCAAATAACTCAGAGCCAGAAGCTGCTTTATATGCGATACATTCTGCATGGAAAGTATTCAATTCATGAATGACAATCATGTGAAACCTTCCTACCTTCAAAGGAGGCAGAAACGAGTGGCCAGAGGACTAGGCAGATACAGTGTCTAACTTTGTTGATAAAGCTGTCAGCCCTGGAAGAGGTTTATGCCAGGTTTACTAATTCAGTGAAGTTACCTGACTCAAGATGATTCCAATCAATTCTCAATTAATCCAAACGATAATGCAGATTATTCCTTTTGTGGATTATTAATAGTTTTTTTTCCATTCTAGGCAGACTTTTCTTTGTCATCTAGGCAGAACATTTGTGAAATGATGGCTGTGTTCAAGGAACCTAAATTAATTTCATTAATAGCTAAAGAAAAACACAATCCAAGAGATTACAGTCTGTTAGAAAAAAATATATATCCGCTAAACAGAAAAATATGAAAATAAAATGTAATAGTTAATGATAACAACATCACTTTGTTTTTATTATAGATATTGGTAGCATAACTGTGGTTTCTAAGTATGCTCATATCATGGTTTTTCTGTTCATCAGGCCTCTAGGACAGAGATGAGGTGGGGCATATGCTCTATTCCTTCTTTCCTGGCCTTGAATGTGGAGTCATTTCATTTATGTGAAAAACACTGACGTTGCAGACAGTGCCATCTTCCCAATGTTCCCCTAGTCTTTCTGGGGAACTTCTATTTGCTAGGGAGAGGTGCATGCCTGCCTATCTGGGACACTGGCCATGGATTTTCCTGGCTCTGGGACTCTCTGGGCCAAGGTCCAAATAAGGATAAGGTGAGGAATTAAGAGAGTGCTACAGTTTACTCTCTCTTCTTGAGTTGGGACATCTATCGGCTGCTGCCTTCGGATGCTGGAGCTCCTGGTCCTCAGGCCTTTAGGCTCTAGGACTTGACACCAGCAGTTCCCCACCCCACCCCCAACCCCAAACCCCAGTTCTCAGACCTTTGGCCTTGGACGGTTACACCATCCTGGTTCTCATGCCTCTGGATTTGAACTGAATGACACCACTGGCTTACCTGGTTCTCCAGCTTGCAAACAGCATATCATGGAATTTTTTGACCTCTATAGTCACATGAGCCAATTCCCATAATAAATCTCCTGAATAATACAACCAGCCACCCCATGGCAACTCTTGCCTATATACACCCGATTCTCATTGTCACCAGAGGGAACTTCAACATGCAATCACGCAAATTTGATCACATTATTCATTAACAACATTTCCATAGCTTCCCAATGCTCTTGCGATATGGACCAAACCTCTTACTGTGGCCTACAAGACCCTGAAGGATCTGCCCTCTTCCCAGCTATCCAGAATCATCTCACGCCAAGCTCCCTTATTCTTTCCCTTCTGGCTATATTGGCCTTCTTTCAGATCCCCCAGAACACCATGTTTCTTCCTGACACAGGACCTTTGCACAGGCTGTTTTCTCCACCTGACACAGCCTCCCTTCTTCCCCCTCACCCTGACTTCCTCCATGTGCCCTTGGCCCTTCTTCAGATCTCAGCATTATTGCTCCTCTCTCAAAGGAGGGTTTCCTGACCTCCTAGATTAAGCCCGAGTACTGCAATTGCTAATTTTATGTGTCAACTTGAAGGGTGTTTTATTTATTTATTTATTTATTTATTTTTTAATATTTTTTTGAAACAGGGTCTCACTCTTTCCTGGCTGGTATGCAGTGGTGTGATCTTGACTCACTGCAGCCTTGACCTGCTGGGCTTAAATGATCCTCCCACCTCAGCCTCCCAAGTAGCTTAGACTACAGGCGTATACAGGCATATACCACTACTCTTGGCTATTTTTTTTTTTTTCTGTTTTTTGTAGAGATGGGGTTTCGCCATGTTGGCCAGGCTGGTCTCGAACTTCTGAGCTCAAGCAATCTACCCACCTCAGCCCCCCAAAATGCTGGGATTACAGGCATGAGCCACTGCACCCAAGCTTGAAGGGTGTTTTTGGATGAGATTAGCATTTAAATCAATACACTTTGGACAAGGCAGGGTGACCTCCATAATGTGGGTGCATCTCATCCAATCAGTTGAAGGCCTCAATAGAATAAAAAGGCCAGCTATCCTGAGCAAGAGGGAATTCTCCAAAAGACTGCCTTCATACTGGAGCTGGAATCTTGGCTTTCCTGGGTCTCCAGGCTGCTGGCTTTCAGACTAGAACTACATTGTAGATTTGAACTTGTCAGGCTTCACAATCATGAGAGCCAATTCCTTATCATAAATTTATCTCCCTATATCCACATAATGTGTATACATACACATACACATGCTCTTTGTTCCGTTTCTCTGGAGAACCCTGCCTAATGTGGGTACCTACTAGGAGCTCTTATAACATTGTGTTCCTCCTCATTATAGCATGAGTCTTTGCTTATAGGCTCTAAATGTCATGGTTGCGTGATTAGTGCCTGTTTTTCCCCCTCACTCTTATCTCCCAAATGCCTAGCTCTGTTCCTGGTTTACCAAGCAGGCTGTTGGTAAATATGCATTTAATACATAATACATCAGGATAAACCTTGCACTCATGGAGCTCAGCGTAGTGGGAAAAGATGGCAAGTTAGTGGGCCATTTTAGTGCACGATGACAGAGGCCTTTACTGCAAGCACGGTAACCACATGCCACAACAATGGGGCTCCTGACCCAAGGTATGGGGCAGGAATAGGTCACAAAAGTCTCTCAGAAGGAGGTAACACTTGAGCTGCACCTTAAAGAACAAGTGGGAGTTGACCACAAGACATAGAGAAGGGAATTGTGCTGGGAAGGGAAGGAGGAGCAACCTGTGCAGAGGCGAAAGGCTGCACCCTGGTCAAATCGCCTCAACCAGAACCCAGCAGGGGCACCTTCCTAGAATAAGATGTGGCCGAGCTCTCTCATTTCCTTGGGGCTGGAGGAGCAAGAGGAGGAAGAGTTGGGAGGCCCCTCCCATCCTTGAGCCCCACCACCCACTCACCACCATGCACCTGGGAGCCGCAAGCCTGTAATCTGCACTGACTGCTGGTGATCTTAGGTTCTTATCATTTCCTACTCATAATTGCCTTCTAACAGGCCTCCTTGCTTCCAGTTCTCATCTCCCCACTCTCCCAGCCTCGGTCTTTGTATAATTCAAGTCTGATCTTGTCTCTCCCCTGAGGAAATCTTGCAGTTCCTCCCCAGTCCTCTAATGCAGGGAAGCCTGGCTCTTGTTCATAACCCGAAGCCCTGCCTCTCTCCATTCTTCTTTCTTTCCATTTCCCATCCTATCCCCTAAGCTCTCGCCTTTTCGAGGGCCGGCAGTCCTGAGTGCCTCTGGGTTTTGATGGCACCAGGGCTTTATGTGTTCCTCCCTGACTTCCCACTTGGCTGACTCCTGTGTTCCCTTGGAGTCCCACCTTCCCTGTCTCAAGGCCCACCCTGCTCCAGCACACACCTCTCCCAGTAGCTGTCCCCTTCCTGGGCAGGCCTTGGCCCAGCATTTGTCACTGTGTACCAGTAGTCTTTTTTTCTTTTTTTTCTCTCCCAACAGACTTTGAGCTCCTTGAAGGCAGAGCCCATATATTACTTATCTTTGTGTCCCCCAGCCTGACTCCATAAGGGCTAAAAGATGAAGCCATAAATGAACATAGGAATGATATAATAACATCTCCCCTGCTGCCCCCCAGAGTCAGCCAGTAAAGGGACCCACCCACCAGCCAGAGAGCAAGATCAGCATGGTGTCCTCAGGGCACAAGGCACCCCAGGAGTTAAATAACCAAAGCCACCACCTAAGCCTAAGAGACTAACATGATGGATGCAGCCTGTTCTCCAGGAGGCAGGTAGGAGTGGTGTTGGCCCCAGAAAAGCCAGACCGTATCTTCATGCATGCATCCCCATTATTCCCTCCATTGAGAGGCACACCTGCCACCTCCATTCACCCTCCACAGCCAAGGTCTCCCCAGGCTCACTGTTGTCCCCAGCTGTCAGGAGTGACTGTTAGACTTCTGCCCCTGATCCTCTGCTGCCCCTCTCCCTGGAGCCAGATGGGTGCGTGGCACCAAAGCTCTTGAGGGCAGAGCCTCCCCAACCCTGCCCCCCCATCCCACCCCATGAGTCTCACAGGTGTTTCACTGGATGGCAGGGGATGCTGGTCGACTGCCCGATGCCACCGGACGGTCGTGTTCTAGCCTGATTCACTTGCTTCTCCCTTCCTGGAGGGCAGTCTTCAAAGACCCCAGGCCAAGGATCCAGGCACCACCCCCAAGCAACCAGGCAATAATGTCTGGGAGTGTCAGAACACACTGTCACTGGAAAGAGAAGCCACAGACTGGAAACCTAGCTTCCTTGTCTTGCCTGTCAGAAGAGTGTCCTCTGAGTTACCAGCAAGCCTGCTCTTTTCCCAGAGGGTGCTCTCTTTTATCCCCTCATGTTCAGGCAGAGATACCTGCTTGGAAGTCTCAGAGTTTCTCCAATGGTAACTTTCCAAGGAGGAAAAAGTTGACCCGCACTACTACTTAGCCTGAAACTTAGCTCTCCCTAGGCCTGGATGGGGAGGAATCATGCAGCCTGCCCACCTTGTGTTTTCCAATCCAGACCTATGACATTTTATAGGCAGCAAGACATTTTACAGACTGCAAGCGAGACGAGTAAAACAGCCTGCTTTTGAAGATTTGGGAAGCAGGTAAAAGTCTAGGAGCTTTGCAGCTATGAGGTCAGAAAGGTCTTTGTACAACCAGTGTTGTAACTTAAAATAATTCCTACACTCCCAGGTCACCTCCCTTATAGTCAGTTAGAGCCCAGGTGAGCTAAACCTTCACCCTACTTCATCGTGTGTCCTGGGCCAGGGCCGAGTTTACCTTCAGCAACTCCCTCTTCCTCCAGCTTTCTCCCTCTTCCCCCTCTCCCCTTACAGTAAACTTAGGACTCCACATTTTTTGGAAGTGTAGCTCAGGATCACATTATAATTTTCATGGGGCTTAGCTACTTTGGGCTTAGAGAGCTTCACCTCCATAATTTTTTTTCTTTTCTTTTCTTTTTTTTTTTTTTTTTTGAGACAGGATCTTGCTCTGTCACCCAGACTGGAGTGCATTGGTGCGATCATAGCTCACTGCAGCCTCGAACTCGTGGGCTCCAGCAATTCTCCTGCCTCAGCCTCCCATGTATCTGGGATTACAGGGGCCTGCCACCACACCTGGCTAATTTTTTTTAATTTTTAATTTTTATTTTTGTAGAGATGGGGTCTGGCTGTTTCCCAGGCAAAATGTAATGTAAGCTGGACTCCTTATTATATTCATTATTCTTATATTTATTTTTTCTTTTTATTTCAAAAGAGCTTAAAATTAAAACATTTTCATGGGTCCCAGTAAGTATGGTGACCCCAGATGGTGTGCCTCCTGAATGGGTAGTTGGCTCAGATATAACTCACAGCACGCCACCTGCTCAGGAGAGGCACAAACCTGCCTGCGCCCTCTGCCGGCAGCAGCGGTAGAGGCACCCACGGAAGCCCAAGACTAGTGGCCTGTGGTTCTAGTGGCCTCTCTGCTTTGCCCTGACTACCATAGACAACCCTCAAAATAGCCGGAATACCCTGGTCTAATCAAACCAGTCCTTGAATTGTTGGTTCCTGGATCCAGAGGTTTCTCCAACCCTGGACATTACAGCATATGGAGTTGCAACGGGATTCTATTGTCATAAAATTGCATTTCCTTAAAAACAACTATCTGGAAACCTTAGGAATTTGGGGAAACAGAAATTAAATTGTAGGGTACAGGTGGATGTCAATAGAAAGGTAAAATTAAACTTACATTATAAATGAGGATAGACCCACAACGCTAACAATTTATCAGAGCAACTGACATCATAAGGCCAAGTATTCATGAATTCCCATTCCATTAAAGCCTTCACTTGGCAGCCTATACATGTATTTGGTGAATATGAATGTTCTCAATGAAAATATTTGCCTAATAAATGAATCAACTAAATCAAAACATTAAAACTCTGTGGATGAAAGTTATGAAAACATCCATATTTAATTACTAAATTATATTTTAACTACATCAATCAAATCATTACTTAAACACATCATATGCTGAAATTTTACACACTTATTCTAGAATACTTTTGTAAACAGAAAAAATAAAGATAAAAGTTTCAAATAAACTGGATTATTTAGCCTGTTAAATTACAAAGTGAAGGGTTGTTTTGTATTTCATCAGTTTGATAAATTTGAATAGGGACATATCACATTTCCCCAAGTCAGGAGGGACACACCTGTAAAAGATTTAGAACAGGCATGTCTTGTTTCACATAAATACTTGTATTATGAAATTGTAAAATATAATCAGAGAACCAAATCACTTGGCCTCTTAAGTCCCATTTTTAAAATGAAAACTTTGACTAGTCAGTACTTTCCAAACATTTTTAGTTATAAAAATGCCTTCATAAAATAAAGTGAAATGGTCATAGTTAACAATGACGGTTAATCTTTGTGTTTTCACATATTGTCTCATTTCATCCTTACAACACCATATGATCAGTGTCATTATGTTACAGCTGAGGAAAGCGGGGCTAGGAGAGGTTAAATAACATACTCAAGATCACACAGCTAATGAATGAACCAGGACTCAGACCCAGTTCTGTCAAATTTCATGCCCTTCAGTCCCTCAGACTCCTCTCTGTGAAGTGGAAGGGGAGGTTTTGCCAGTTGAATAGAAGTTAGGGGCTCCCCTAGCCCCACTAACTCCACTTCTCATCCAGGGAGCTCAACTTGAAAAACATCCCTTTTTTCCTATTAAAAAAGGTTTCAAGTAACAGTTTTGCCTTTATAGCAGGTCGAATAATTCTTGATTTGATAAAACTTTTATCAAGCTTAAAACGCAATTTTTAAAATTCTCATAGTTCTTTTGCGTCTCCCAAAGAGATCCAGTGATTCCCAGAAGTCTGCAGACCCCACCCCAATTAAGAAATTCAAGCAAAATTCAGGCAGGCGGCCACATGCACAAATAATATGGCATATAGTGACATCTATTGGTCAATTGTGATATTGCATCCAACTTCCTTTCACAGGAAATATAATTGGAGTTGGTTGATGTGGAATTATACTAGTCTCAGGTGTAAATCAAAATAAGAAAAATTCCTTTCATACAGAGAAAGCAGAAGGGAGATCTTGGAATCTCCAAGTTCAGTTAAAGGCCTGAGTCCTAGTCCTGATTTTACCATAAATAACTTGGTATAGACTTGGTTAAGTCACTTTGTCTTGGGAGCCTCATCTTCAGTCAAACAGGGCAGGCCCTCTCAGAGGCCCTCAAAGCGCTAAAGGACACCCTCAGGGCCCTCTAGGAAAGGCAGAGTCAAGTGAGTGTGGCTACTCTCTTCACTTCCACATCTAGGCACGTCTATTTTTATTTTTTCATACATGAATCTTCTTCTTAAAGTTTCAAAAATATTGTTTCTACTATTTGGACCTGGTCAGCCCATGTCAACATTTACTGTATCCAGCACATTTTAGGGTCCTGTACTAAATTTATTCTTGTTTAGTTTAGTTTTGTTTTGTTTTAGAGACAAGGTCTTGCTCTGTCCCCAAGGCTGGAGTGCAATGGCGTGATCACAGCTCACTGCAGCCTCAAACTCCTGGGCTCAAGCAATCTTCCCACTTTGACCTCCCAAGGAGCTGGGATTACAGGCGTGAGCCACCACGCCAGTCCGATGTACTGAATCTTTGTAATCTACAAAAATAGGAATCTAGCTCCCTTCCCTTTCAGACCTTACAACTTAGTTGTGGAATAAAACAAACACATCATCTACTCATTCCTTAACTAAGCATTTTTGTCAAATCAACTGGGAGATTTTCTTCCATGAGATCATATCTTTGATTTTATAAAACAAGTCAATGAGAGAGAGAATTCTTTTTATAGTCAATCTTGCTAGAAGGCATCTTTGCTATAAAACAAATGTTTCAGGAGTCTCTTGGGAAGAATTCATGATGAAGTTGAGATCCACTGTCATCACTATGTAACAGTGTTCCTTCTCATGGGAGTTGGATGAGATTAAGAGACTTTGTGAATATTCTCTATTGTGCATAAGCAAAGTTTATAAGGCTCTCGGTGTCCCACCAAGAAAATAGGTTTTGTATAGGCAAGAAGGGGAGGCATAAGATACCTGTAAATTTCCCACTAAAAGCTCATCTTCACTTAGAAACCAAATTGTTTGATTATTAAGCATTTCTACTCAAGAATAGGGAGAAATTTACTCCTCAATGATCCAGATAAGGTAATAATAATGTCACAAATAATTATTGATTAAGCACTTACTCTAGCCCTGAAACTCTCCTAACAGCTTTACCTCATTTAATTTTCATATCTCTAAAAAGTACATTCTATTTTTATCATTTTAGAGAAGAGGAAACTGAGGCACAGAATTATAAAATAACTGAGGAAGTTATGACTAGCTAACTCCATTGATCCAGATTGCCTGCCCTTGGGAAAGTTGTAAAAGGAGGTCAGAATAGTCCCCCTCCCCCACAGGCTACCGGTTAACCCCAAGGACTGCTGTAGGCACAGCCTGCACCCAGCTCTGGGCTCAGGGACTTTCTGGACAATTGCACAGGGTCAGGAGTAGCATGGGCAATGCCTGAATATTGCCCAGCCTTTTATGTAAGAAGAAAAAGGAAATAAAAAGAGAGTGACGTTCTTTTGGCCTGTCTCTGTCTCGTAGCACTCTGTATAATCTGTCTTATTGTGATCAAAATGCAACATGTACACTACTTTAGAAGCTTATCAAATCAGAGATGTTCTCCTTCTCAGGTTGGACCCAACTGAATGATATCAGGGCTAAATGATATTCAAGACTCCAACAGACATAAAAGAATAAAAGAGTTATTTTATTGTCCCATTTTTCCTCTACCCTAGAAAGTCCAAGAAACACTTGATTGTAATGTGTACAGTTTCCAGATTTTGACTGAAGATAAAGTTATTTTCAAATATCTGAGAAATCTAAGACCACGTTCCCTACCCTATCTTCCCCCTGTCCTCAAGTTAAAGACCCATAGACCACAGCCAAGCCCATGGCTTGGATAACTCTCCAAGGGGAAGTATTCTGATCTTTCGATTCTATTCCCAATAATGAGGAGGATAAGCTTGAGTCCTCCAATCATAACTCACTGCCATCTTAGACCTGCTGAATGGACAGGTCTGCTCTGACAGATACATTATGCGGCACGCAAAGAACAAAGAGCCTTTCTCTGAGGAATTTCATAATCACTGTGTCTTTTCTTCTCCTTCTTGTAATATGTATAATTTATCTTCTCTTGGAAAGGTGCATATAAATTTTAATGCAATTTGCTTCAGAACAATTAACAAAGTCACAATTTGAGAATCCTATTTGTTTCCCAGGAGAAAGGGAAACATCTGAACTGCATGCTGAGTACTAAGGAGACTTCAGGCCCTTAAAGAGGAATTTAACTAGAAGGTATCCCTGATTTGTCAGGCCCTTAAGACAATAAAACATATCTGTGTGATCATAAGACAGCCCCATCCTTCAACACTGACTAAAAAGCCTTAGGTGACATTGAACAAGCAGGCACATATCTCAGGACTTCAAGATTAGAGAGATGGAGCCCTTCATCTCTAGTCAAAGAAAACACTAGTCACAGAATTTCTGTAAAGGAAGAATACTAAGGACATTGTCCAATCTCCAGTTCTATGTACTTTCCCCTTCCACGATGTGTTTGGCAAATGGTCAGACTCCCTTTCTATTGTCCAGAGGCTAGGAGGAAAAGATTATCTTATTCCACATTAGAAACAAAGGCTTATCCCCCAGGTGTCTATAAATCCCAGGTGGCATTCAGGTAGTTTCCCTTGTAACCTGCTAATGCAGCTGAAATTTTCTCAAGTATGGATTGGAAAAAGAAGTTGCCTATCCATCTCTACCCTCCTCGCTATGCTCTGGAAGACATCCTGAATGCACAAAAGGCCCACTTTTCAACTTGAGAGTAAATACAGGTGGAATAGCCAGTGTTTCCAATTCAGCATGACAATCTGAGCCAATGAATTTAACACTCTCCCTTCCTAATTTGCAGCTGAAATGACCTACGCAAAAGAAGAGGACAAATAATCCACTCCTTGGTGTGACGGGACCAGAGATGAGTGATGATCATAAGACTGTCATTTCGTTGAGGACAGTGCCAAATTCAAACTCCACCACCACCTTGAGAAGGAAACAGGTACTGGAGCTCTCAAGGAGGGCCGGGTGGTCCCAGGCATGCTCAAGGCTTGTTCATAGCACAGAAGGCATGGAGAATGGAGCAGAGGTACTGATGAGGTTTGTTCTTGGGGAGGGCTGCCATGCTGGCTGGAGGGGTACTGCTGCCTGCCCCGGTGGGCTTCAGCTGCTGCCCTTCAGGCAGAGATGAGGCTGCCTACCTATGGTCACGTCTCTTCTGATTTTTATTGTTGTTGTTTTGTTTTTTTCCGAGACCGAGTCTCGCTCTGTCACCCAGGCTGGAGTGCAGTGGCTGCAAGCTCCGCCTGCCGGGTGCACACCATTCTCCTGCCTCAGCCTACCGAGTACCTGGGACTACAGGTGCCCGCCACCACGTCTGGCTAAGTTTTTGTATTAGTAAAGATGGGGTTTCACCGTGTTAGCCAGGATGGTCTCGATCTCCTGACCTCATGATCCACCCGCCTCGGCCTCCCAAAGTGCTGAGATTAGAGGCCTGAGCCACCGCGTCGGGCCGGCCACGTCTCTTCTCACTCCTCATACACCATGACACTTTTAAGGTGGTTAAGGTCAAGAAAATATAAACGTATTTCCTGTGCCAAGACTGAAAGGCTTTCACAGGGACATCTCTGAGAGAACACTTACCCATTCCCATGCTGGAGAGGCATAAGCCTTCCATTGTAAGGATGAGAAAATGGAGAAAAATGACCACATATAGAAATAATGGGGCCAATATGAGGAGTGCCAGACAAACTTAATAAAATGTATCTGGATTTATTCTAGCAAACATTGACTATCAAAGATAAAGAAAAAAGGCCTATAACCATCCAGGCTGAAAACAAAACAGAACAGGCCATTTACACTGAGAAATAGCAGATTTCTCCTTAGCAACCTTAAATGCAAAAATGTCACTCAAAGGCAGAAGAGATAATAAATGTGTGTAATGGAATATATACAGCAGTGTAAATAAGTGCGCCTCAGCTGCATACATCAGCATGGATGGCTCACATACACATCATATTGGGCAAAAAGGGTATCATAAAAATACATATGCCATATGATTCTATATAGATGGTCCCTCACTCACAATTTTTTGATTTTACCATGGTGCAAAAGCAATATGCATTCAGTACACTCCTGATAAACCCATCTGATTTTTAACTTACATTAGGTTTGGGTTTATCAGGATGTAATCCCATCATAAATCAAGGAGTAGCTGCATATGTGAAGACCAAAAACAGCCAAACTAAACAACATATTGTTAAAGGATACATTAAGAGGCGAAACTATCAGTAAAAAGCAAGGATATTTTAACTCGAAACTCAGGATAATGGTTATGTGTGAGGAAGAAGAAAAATGCAATTGGAAAACAATTTCTAGGCATTGATGATGTTCTATGTCTTAAGCTAAGTGATGACTATATGGGTGTTTATTTTATTATCATCCTTTAAACTGTACAAATGCATGTTTTACTCTATTTTGTATATATAATATGCTTCACATCAAAATTGTAAAAAAAAAAAAGAAAAGAAAAGAAAAATTAGAAAAGAAAATAATATGTATTAATCAGGGATCTCCAGAGACACAGAACCAAAAAGGTATATATAGAGAGAGATATACAGAAAGAGATTTATTATGAGGGATTGGCTCATGGGATTACGAAGGCTGCAAAGTCCCACAATCTGACCCCTGCAAGCTGGAGGCTCAGAAGGGCCAGTGGTATAGTTCCAGTCCGGGCCCAAACTCCAGAGAATCAGGAGAGCTGATGTCTGAGGGCAGAAGTTGGATGTCCCAGCTCAAGGAGAGAGAACATCAGTGTGCAGCTGGGTGGGAAAAAAATTTTAAGATAAAAAATAAATTAAGAAAAAAGAAGAGAGAACAAATTCACCCTTCTTCCATCTTCTTGTTCCATTCAGACCCTCAACAGATTGGATGACACCTGCTCACACTGGTGGAGTGGTCTTCTTGACTCAGTCTACTGATTCAAATGCTACTCTCTTCTGAAAATAACCTCACAGACACATCCAGAAATGTTTTACCAGCTATCTGGGCATCCCTTAGCCAAGTCAGGTTGATGCATTTATGCATTAATTTTAATTAACCATCACAATATGTAAATGAAAAATTAACTTTTTAGAGAATTTTTTAAAGTACCAGTAAATGCAATTAAAGAATTAAGTATGGTCAACAGTAGAGATATTAAATGAAGTATATTTTAAGAAAAAAAAATTTTTATAAGGGTTTTTTTTATTTATTTTTATTTATTTTTTTATTTTTTTTTTTATTATACTTTAAGTTCTAGGGTACATGTGCATAACGTGCAGGTTTGTTACATATGTATACTTGTGCCATGTTGGTGTGCTGCACCCATCAACTTGTCAGCACCCCTCAATTCATCATTTATATCAGGTATAACTCCCAATGCAATCCCTCCCCCCTCCCCCCTCCCCATGATAGGCCCCGGTGTGTGATGTTCCCCTTCCCGAGTCCAAGTGATCTCATTGTTCAGTTCCCACCTATGAGTGAGAACATGCGGTGTTTGGTTTTCTGTTCTTGTGATAGTTTGCTAAGAATGATGGTTTCCAGCTGCATCCATGTCCCTATAAAGGACGCAAACTCATCCTTTTTTATGGCTGCATAATATTCCATGGTGTATATGTGCCACATTTTCTTAATCCAGTCTGTCACAGATGGACATTTGGGTTGATTCCAAGTCTTTGCTATTGTGAATAGTGCCGCAATAAACATACGTGTGCATGTGTCTTTATAGCAGCATGATTTATAATCCTTTGGGTATATACCCAGTAGTGGGATGGCTGGGTCATATGGTACATCTAGTTCTAGATCCTTGAGGAATCGCCATACTGTTTTCCATAACGGTTGAACTAGTTTACAATCCCACCAACAGTGTAAAAGTGTTCCTATTTCTCCACATCCTCTCCAGCACCTGTTGTTTCCTGACTTTTTAATGATTGCCATTCTAACTGGTGTGAGATGGTATCTCATTGTGGTTTTGATTTGCATTTCTCTGATGGCCAGTGATGATGAGCATTTTTTCATGTGTCTGTTGGCTGTATGAATGTCTTCTTTTGAGAAATGTCTGTTCATATCCTTTGCCCACTTTTTGATGGGGTTGTTTGTTTTTTCTTGTAAATTTGTTTGAGTTCTTTGTAGATTCTGGATATCAGCCCTTTGTCAGATGAGTAGATTGCAAAAATTTTCTCCCATTCTGTAGGTTGCCTGTTCACTCTGATGGTAGTTTCTTTTGCTGTGCAGAAGCTCTTTAGTTTAATCATATCCCATTTGTCAATTTTGGCTTTTGCTGCCGTTGCTTTTGGTGTTTTAGACATGAAGTCCTTGCCCATGCCTGTGTCCTGAATGGTACTACCTAGGTTTTCTTCTAGGGTTTTTATGGTATTAGGTCTAACATTTAAGTCTCTAATCCATCTTGAATTAATTTTCGTATAAGGAGTAAGGAAAGGATCCAGTTTCAGCTTTCTACTTATGGCTAGCCAATTTTCCCAGCACCATTTATTAAATAGGGAGTCCTTTCCCCATTTCTTGTTTCTCTCAGGTTTGTCAAAGATCAGATGGCTGTAGATGTGTGGTATTATTTCTGAGGACTCTGTTCTGTTCTATTGGTCTATATCTCTGTTTTGGTACCAGTACCATGCTGTTTTGGTTACTGTGGCCTTGTAGTATAGTTTGAAGTCAGGTAGCGTGATGCCTCCAGCTTTGTTCTTTTGACTTAGAATTGTCTTGGCAATGCGGGCTCTTTTTTGGTTCCATATGAACTTTAAAGCCGTTTTTTCCATTTCTGTGAAGAAACTCATTGGTAGCTTGATGGGGATGGCATTGAATCTATAAATAACCTTGGGCAGTATGGCCATTTTCACGATATTGATTCTTCCTATCCATGAGCATGGTATGTTCTTCCATTTGTTAGTGTCCTCTTTTATTTCACTGAGCAGTGGTTTGTAGTTCTCCTTGAAGAGGTCCTTTACATCCCTTGTAAGTTGGATTCCTAGGTATTTTATTCTCTTTGAAGCAATTGTGAATGGAAGTTCATTCATGATTTGGCTGTCTGTTTGTCTGTTACTGGTGTATAAGAATGCTTGTGATTTTTGCACATTGATTTTGTATCCTGAGACTTTGCTGAAGTTGCTTATCAGCTTAAGGAGATTTTGGGCCAAGACAATGGGGTTTTCTAAATATACAATCATGTCATCTGCAAACAGGGACAATTTGACTTCTTCTTTTCCTAACTGGATACCCTTGATTTCTTTCTCTTGCCTGATTGCCCTAGCCAGAACTTCCAACACTATGTTGAATAGGAGTGGTGAGAGAGGGCATCCCTGTCTTGTGCCAGTTTTCAAAGGGAATTTTTCCAGTTTTTGCCCATTCAGTATGATATTGGCTGTGGGTCTGTCATAAATAGCTCTTATTATTTTGAGGTACGTTCCATCAATACCGAATTTATTGAGCGTTTTTAGCATGACGAGCTGTTGAATTTTGTCAAAAGCCTTTTCTGCATCTATTGAGATAATCATGTGGTTCTTGTCTTTGGTTCTGTTTATATGCTGGATTACCTTTATTGATTTGCGAATGTTGAACCAGCCTTGCATCCCAGGGATGAAGCCCACTTGATCATGGTGGATAAGCTTTTTGATGTGCTGCTGAATCCGGTTTGCCAGTATTTTATGGAGGATTTTTGCATCGATGTTCATCAGGGATATTGGTCTAAAATTCTCTTTTTTTGTTGTGTCTCTGCCAGGCTTTGGTATCAGGATGATGTTGGCCTCATAAAATGAGTTAGGGAGGATTCCCTCTTTTTCAATTGATTGGAATAGTTTCAGAAGGAATGGTACCAGCTCCTCTTTGTACCTCTGGTAGAATTCAGCTGTGAATCCATCTGGTCCTGGACTTTTTTGGTTGGTAGGCTATTAATTATTGCCTCAATTTCAGAGCCTGCTATTGGTCTATTCAGGGATTCAACTTCTTCCTGGTTTAGTCTTGGAAGAGTGTAAGTGTCCAGGAAATTATCCATTTCTTCTAGATTTTCTAGTTGATTTGCGTAGAGGTGTTTATAGTATTCTCTGATGGTAGTTTGTATTTCTGTGGGGTCCGTGGTGATATCCCCTTTATCATTTTTTATTGTGTCTATTTGATTCTTCTCTCTTTTCTTTTTTATTAGTCTTGCTAGCGGTCTGTCAATTTTGTTGATCTTTTCAAAAAACCAGCTCCTGGATTCATTGATTTTTTGGAGGGTTTTTTGTGTCTCGATCTCCTTCAGTTCTGCTCTGATCTTAGTTATTTCTTGCCTTCTGCTAGCTTTTGAATGTGTTTGCTCTTGCTTCTCTAGTTCTTTTAATTGTGATGTTAGAGTGTCAATTTTAGATCTTTCCAGCTTTCTCTTGTGGGCATTTACTGCTATAAATTTCCCTCTACACACTGCTTTAAATGTGTCCCAGAGATTCTGGTATGTTGTATCTTTGTTCTCATTGGTTTCAAAGAACATGTTTATTTCTGCCTTCATTTCGTTATGTACCCAGTAGTCATTTAGGAGCAGGTTGTTCAGTTTCCATGTAGTTGAGCGGTTTTGATTGAGTTTCTTAGTCCTGAGTTCTAGTTTGATTGCACTGTGGTCTGAGAGACAGTTTGTTATAATTTCTGTTCTTTTACATTTGCTAAGGAGTGCTTTACTTCCAATTATGTGGTCAATTTTGGAATAAGTGCGATGTGGTGCTGAGAAGAATGTATATTCTGTTGATTTGGGGTGGAGAGTTCTATAGATGTCTATTAGGTCCGCTTGGTGCAGAGATGAGTTCAATTCCTGGATATCCTTGTTAACTTTCTGTCTCGTTGATCTGTCTAATGTTGACAGTGGAGTGTTGAAGTCTCCCATTATTATTGTATGGGAGTCTAAGTCTCTTTGCAAGTCTCTAAGGACTTGCTTTATGAATTTGGGTGCTCCTGTATTGGGTGCATATATATTTAGCATAGTTAGCTCTTCCTGTTGAATTGATCCCTTTACCATTATGTAATGGCCTTCTTTGTCTCTTTTGATCTTTGATGGTTTAAAGTCTATTTTATCAGAGACTAGGATTGCAACCCCTGCTTTTTTTTGTTCTCCATTTGCTTGGTAGATCTTCCTCCATCCATTTATTTTGAGCCTATGTATGTCTCTGCATGTGAGATGGGTCTCCTGAATACAGCAGACTGATGGGTCTTGACTCTAAAAATATGGAACGCTTCATGAATTTGCGTGTCATCCTTGCGCAGGGGCCATGCTAATCTTCTCTGTATCGTTCCAATTTTAGTATATGTGCTGCCGAAGCGAGCACAAGAAAAAAATCTTGAGCTGCTGCTTTAGTTGTGTTGAAAAGACATTTTCTAATAAGAAAAAAATGACAAAGCACCAAAAAGAGAAAGAACAATTACAATAGACAAATCTCATTTATGAAAACAGATAAAAATTTCCTAACTGCCTTTTAAAGGCAAATTCGATTAAGAAGTATATTATTAGGGCTTATTAGGTAGTGTTAGATATTGGTAGGATTCATAATAAAAATACATACATGGCTTAAACTATGTGAAGCATATGAACCTTAGAAAAATCTCTTATTATAATGTATTAAATTTAGAGAAGTCACAGGATAATATCAATAGATATTGAAAAGTCATTTGGTCTGATCAAATTCCACATATATTACTGATATTAATACAAAATCAAAACATGAGAGAACTATAAAAAATATACTTCCTTGACACAATAAAAAAATGCTTACTTCATACCTAAAAGTCAAGCACAGGGGGCATTCCCATTAAAATTAGGTACCGTATAAAGATGTCTGCTATTACGACCATTGTGTTAGTCAAGGTTCTTCAGAGAGACAGAGCCAGTAGGATAGATGAGAGGGGATTTATGAGGGAATTGGCTGCTCACATGACCACAGAGGCAAAGTCTCATGACCAGCACCTGTAAGCTAAAGAGAACCAGGGAACTCAGAACAAGGGAAGCTGACTGTGCAGCCTGAGAGCCTTGGGAGATTCCTGGTGCAAGTCCCAGAGTCCAAAAGCCAAAGAACCTAGAGCTTGATGTCCAAGGGCAAGAGGAGGAAAAGCCTCCCACTCCAGAAGAAAGACAGCAGAGACAGAGAATCTCCTGTCTTTCTCCTGTTTGTTCCAACCAGGCCCCCAACCAGTTGGACAACGCCTGCCCCCAACAAGGGCAAGTTGTCTTCTCTCAGTCTACTGACTCACCCACCAATCTCTCCTGGAAACAGACACACCCAGAAACAAACCAACCATTTAGGCACCTCTCAATCTCATCACGCTAAAAATTAAAGTTAAAATTAACAGTCATAACCATTATTCAAAATGTGAGAAATTTTTAGGCAACTGTAATAAGGCGAGAAGAAAGTATTAGAAAGTATATATTTTGAAAAGAGAAGACAAAATTATAATTTTTTGCATGATGATATAATTACTTGAAAACCCAAGAAAATTAGCCACAAAATGGTTAGTACTAATTAGAGAATTCGTGTAATGTGTCCAATTGCAAAATAAATATACTAAACTTAGTAGCAGTGGTTGCATCCTCAAATGCCTCCAGGTATCAGGCAGACAACAAAAATGAATAAAGCACACTGGTGGGGACCTTTCCTGATGACAGAAAGCAACTGCTTCCCAGCTCCTGCACATTTTTGTCAAGGGAGACTGTGAGTCTAGAGTTGCCAGTATTCTGATTTTTAAGGAGAATTTGTAAAAACAGATTCTTGTATAAAACTTTCTGGTTTTTAGATGCAGATAACTAATTCAAAAATATTCTGAACTAAATATATTCATAGGTTAGATATGGCCATGGGCCTCCAGTGTGCAACTTTTGATCAGTGCTTTCCTTTATAATTAATCTGCAAATACAGAGAAGAAATGTGAAATGGTATAAAAAATTGATTAATCTTTGAATAGTGAATCATTTGAAATAAATTAAATTAAATTTCTACTTCTTGTATCACACCAAATAACGTCTACAGGGT
Organism: Rhinopithecus roxellana; assembly: GCF_007565055.1. Lineage (NCBI taxonomy): Eukaryota > Metazoa > Chordata > Mammalia > Primates > Cercopithecidae > Rhinopithecus > Rhinopithecus roxellana. Next base: position 56,599,654 of record NC_044556.1, on the reverse strand, counting down.
AATGATTTAAAGTAAAAAATGGAACTAAACAAGCAGTAGAAAATATATATAGGTAAGTATTTATATAATTTCAAGTTGGGAAATGCTTTCTTAAAAATAACAACAACCTGTTGAATGAGAGAAAATATTTCCAAACTATTCATGTGACAAGGACTAATATCTAAAATATACAAGGAACTCAACTCAATACCAAAAAGCAAATAATTATATTAAAAGTGGGCAAAGAATCTGAATAGACATTTCTCAAAAGAAGACATACAAATACACAATAAATATATTTTTAAAATGCTTAACACCACTAATCAGGGAAATGCAAGTCAAAACCACAATGAGATATCACCTTATCCCAGTCAGAATAGCTATTATCAGGGGGGAAAAAAATGCTGACAAGATGTGGAGAAGGGGAACTGCTATACACTGTTGGCAGAAATGTAAATTAGCATAGCCACTACAGATAAGAGTATGAAGATTTCTCAAAAACTTAAAGTAGACCTACCATGCAATCCAGCAATTCCACTAGCGAGTATTTATCCAAAGGAAAGGAAATCAGTATATCAAAGGAGTATCTGCACTCCTATGTTTAATGCAGCACTATTCACAATAGCATAGATATGGAAGCAAACTGTGTCCATCAAGGGGAAATGGATAAAGAAAATGTATATACACACAATGGAATACTATTTGGCCAGAAAAAGGGGATAAAATCCTATTATTTGCAGCAACATGGATGGAACTAGAGGTCATTATGTTGAGTGAAATAAACCAAGCACAAAAAGACAAATCCCTCATATGTAAGAGCTAAAAAATTTGATCGCATGGAGTTCGAGAATAGAATGACAGATACCAGAGGCTAGGAAGGGTGTGTGTGTGGATGCGGGGGATGAAGAGAGGTTCATTAATGAGTACAAACACTTAGATGAAAGGAAAAAGCTGTAATGTTTGATAGCAGAGCGGGGTGACTATAGTTAACAACAATATATTGTATATTTCAAAATAGCTGGGAGAGAAGACGTGAAATGCTCCCAATGCAAAGAAATGACAAATGTTTGAGGTGGTGAATATCCTAAATGCCCTGACTTGATCACTACACATTCCACGCATGTATCAAAATAGCACTTGTACCCTATAAATACATACAAATATGTATCAAAAAATAATGTCTATAATAACATTTTAAAAATAGCAACAGAGAAATCATAAAAAGAAAAACTGCCTAAATTACATATATTTTTTAACCATTTCAGATCAAAAAATAAAATGCCAATGGCAGACGAGAAAAAATATTTAAAACACATAGACTCAATATCCATTTATAGAGACACTGGTCCCTCCAAATCAATAACAAGCATCTTCAGAGAATATTGAGTACAGGATATAGAAAAGCAAGTCATTAAATTAGAAATGCCAATAGCTAACAAGTGTAAGACAAAAACATTCAACCTCACAAGTAATCAAATAAATACAAATTAAACCACTGATGAGACACCATTTTCCCTATTGATTTGAGAAACATTTTTGAAATTGTTTTTGAGACCCAGTGTTAACAAAGGCATTTATTTTTGGTAGAAGTATACATTAATTCAGTCTGTAGAAAAATTTGGCAGTATGTGTCAGAACTCTTTGCCTCAGCAAGTCTACTTCTCAAAGTTTAGACTAAGGAAATAGGAATATACTGTAAACAATGATTTAATTGTAAGGATACCTTTTTTTGTTTTGTTTTTTTGTTTGTTTGTTTGTTTGTTTTTGAAACATTATCTCACTCTGTCACCCAGACTGGAGTTCAGTGGTACAATCATAGCTCACTGCAGCCTTATCTCCCAGGCTCAACTGATTCTCCTGCCTCAGTCTCCCAAGCAGCTGCAACTACAGGTGCACACCACTATGCCTGGCTAATTTTTGTTTTTTAATAGAGATAAGATCTCCATATGTTTCCCAGGCTGGTCTCAAACTTCTGAGCTCAAGCAATCCTCTTGCCTCAGCCTCCCAGAGGACTGGGATTACAAGAGTGAGCCACCACACCCAGCCAGGATGACATTATTGATACACTAGCAGAACACAAAAACAAAAATATGGAAACAATGGGAACACTGATAGATAAATAGGTAAATTTGTACATTCATACTGTGAAATTCTTGGCGGTCATTTAAAGTCTGAAGCAAGTCTTGAAGAATATTTATTATTATTAAAAAATAGGGGCCCAGTTGGGCACGGTGGCTCACGCCTATAATCCCAGCACTTTGTGATGCCAAGGCAGGTGGATCACTTGAAGCCAGGAGTTTGAGACCAGCCTGGCCAACATGGTGAAACCCCGTCTCCACTAAAAATACAAAAATTAGCCAGGCGTGGTGGCGGACACCTGTGATCTCAGCTACTGGGGAGGCTGAGGCAGGAGAATCGCTTGAACCTGGGAGGTGGAGGTTCCAGTGAGCAGAAATCAGGCCACTGCACTCCAGCCTAAGTTACAGAGTGAGACTCTGTCGAAAGAAAGAAAAAAAGAGAGAGAGAAAGAGAAAGGAGGAAAGGAGGAAGGGGGGGAAGGGGAAGAGGGGAGAGGGGAGGACTGGGCGTGGTGACTCACTCCTGTAATCCCAGCACTTTGGGAAGCTGAGGCAGGCAGATTGCTTGAGCCCAGGAGTGTGAGACCCACCTGGGCAACATGGTGAAATGCCATCTCTCAAAAAAAAAAAAAAAAAACTTAGCTGGGCGTGGGGTGTGGTAGTGCACACCTGTAATCCCAGCTGCCTGACATGCTGAGCTGGGAGGAGCACCTGAGCCCAGGAGGTTGAGGCTGCAGTGAGCTATGATTGTGCCACTGCACTGTAGCCTGGGGGCAGAATGAGATCCTGCCTCCAAAAAAAAAAAGAAAAGAAAAAAAGAAAGTCACAATACATTGCTAAGTTTTTTGCTGTTGTTGTTGATTTTAAATTAAAATGAATAGTATGACTCCAAACTCTACAGTATATGTACAATGATCTGGAAGAATACAACCTTAGATATTAACAGTGGTTATCCCTGGATGGTGGAGTTATGATTATTGTGTTCCAAATTTCCAATTTAAAAAGTTTGCTTCTGTTTTACTACAAGGAACATATTGTTTTGATAACAAGTAAGATTTTTATTTTTACTTAAAAAATAAAGTTGGGTCCTCAGGTGGACTGTTACAGTTACTTAGCTATATTAGAAAGAGATGGACATAGTTCTTATGGCTGTCTGTGTGTGTGTGTCTTATGGCTGTGTGTGTGTGTGTGTGTGTGTGTAAATATATATACCATATATAATTAGTAGACTTACCTTTCTATTTACATTTTGCTTGGACTGCTTTAAACTAAACACATATGCCAAAAGCCAATGAAGAGATACACCCCAGACAAATGCAAAATACTACAAGAGAGCTTAGGCAGGCTTTAATTTAACAACTAAAGGATTGCTAAAATTAAAATTGTATTGCAAATAACCTACAAAGCTGCATGTCATTTATTAGAGTTGCCTATAAGTACCTGGTTTATCTATGACCACTTAATAGAGTTAATGGACCTTACACAAATATTTACAGGCTCAAAAAGAGACTTATTGGCATACTTGGGCTTCCTTCCATGCCCAGTTAACAGGGAATGGTTCCCAGCTCCTCAAACACACAGAAAGAGAAAACTAGAGAGATTTGCCAATGATTTAAACAAGGAAAAATCTAGAGCTGCAAAGTGTGTAACATTTACTAGACTAATATGAGAAGAGATTCATAAACAACCCAAGTGTCCAAAGTAAACTATCATATAGAGAAATTACAAACATCTATAAAGAACTATAAATTAAGAGCCCAAACTTTGGCCAGGTGCAGTGGCTCACACCCATAATCCTAACATTTTGGGAGGCTGAAGCAGGTGAATAGCTTGAGCCTAGGAGTTCAATACCAGCCTAGGCAACAAAGTGAGACCTCCTCTTTACAAAAAATCAAAAAATAAAAATTAGACAGGCATGGCGGCATGCACCTGTGGTCTCAACCACTTGGGAGGCTGAGGCAGGAGGATTGCTTGAGCCCATGAGGTCAAGGTTGAAGTTAGCCAAAATGGTATCACTGCACTCCACTCCAGCCTGGGCAACAGAGTGAGACTCTGTCAAAAACAAAAGCAAACAAAAAAAAAAAACCCACACTTTAAAAATAACACAGCATTTCTCTGACCTAACTGACTTCCCAGTTTCCTTTGCCCTTTGCTGCCTAGCTTAGATTATCTAATATTACAGTGTCCACAGCTCAGTCTTGGGCCCCCCAAGCAATCTCATCCAGGCCCCTATCTTTAAGCAACATTTGTAATCTTGTAATTCCCAAATGTATATCTGACTGTCCCTCTGATTTCCTCACTAAGACTGCTGACATCTCACACTTGACATGATCGATTCCAAACTGTCTTCCTCCCTAAAACTACTCCTTCCATCAGTCTTCATAGTTCAGTGAAGAACATTACCATCCATCTAGCTGCCCAAGCCAAAAGCCTACCACCCACTTTGGATTTCCCTTTTCTTTTCCCTGACACCAAATCCATCAGCAAGTTCTACCAGTTCTCTCTCCAAGATACAAAAATGCATGCTGAATCAACCCACTTCTTACCATCTCTAGTACTGTCACTCTTATTCAAGCCTTCACAGAATCCATTCTCGATTGAGCAGTCAGAGTGTTTTTCAGAAAATGTAATTCATATCTGCTTAAATCTCTTCAGTGGCTTTCGAATGCACATAAGAAAATAAACAAACAAACAAACAAAAAAACCTCTGAACTTTTCACCATAATGCAATAAAGCCTCTGAACACCCTTCTGCTACTCCTTACTCCTTGCAGATAATTCTCTAGCCACAAGAGCCTTTTCTATTTCTGGGATGCCAAGTTCATCCTACCTGAAGGCCACTGCACTTTTTTGTTCCCTTTGCCTGACAGTCCCCTACTCTATTCCTACCCAAAACCTATTAATTAGTTTTTAAAACCTATTAATTAGTTTTTAAAATATTAAGAAATTAAGAATATGTCTTGAGAGCATGCTGCGTGTAAGTGGCAATCAGAAGACTTGGGTACTAGTCTCACACGCTTTTCAAGATAGGACACCGGCTCTAAACCAATATGATAATGACTTTGGTCAACAACCAAGGTGATTCCTTGGCTCATGGTTTCCCCTTCTCTGGGACAAGTCCCAACAGTTAACTCCTCTCTTGTTAATTTAAAACCCAAATATAGAGATCTGGAAACTGGAGGTCACTGCACCTGCTGTGGAAGTCCCCAAACTGTCCAATCTCTTGCCTCCCCAGACTTCCTTGTTTAGTTCTTTCCTTAGGATTTATGATTGACCAGTATCCTTTAAGTCCTTTAGCTAAAGTTGGTTTCTGTAACTTACAATCGAAAAGAACTTTAGAAGAATTCCTTCTTAATTGTCTGGTTAGCTTCCTAGAACTCAGCTTTACAGAACCATTCCCTTAGTGTTGGCTACCCCAGGGCATCTGTGGAATCTAAACTCAGCATGGATATTGACATATGTAGAACAACTTAATATTCATCTTTCCCACCTCATATTCACGCGTGCATGTGCATGTGCACACACACACACACACACACACATTCTCTCTCTCTCTCCCCACACTATATTCTTTCCAAGTCCTCTCATCACGCTTTGTACTTTTATCCAGCATCCACCAGGCGGGATTTGCTCTGCCTTGATGTTTTCTCACAGTTCATCTTTCCACTGCACGCTGGGCTCCCAATATTTGTGATAAAATTAGGAACCCTATTTATGTATGTAAAGAGGCCTTCTGCATGCACAATCAATAAATGTGAGCTCTAAAATGAATCATTTCTTTCCTACGAGGCACTCACTTCCCTTGCCTTTCCTGGGTTATCTTCTATTTCATTGTCCCTAGTAGCTATGTTCCAATCACCAGGGCAGGGGTTTTACTTTTTGGAGGTCAGAGACCCCTTTGAATGCTACAGACACTTTTTTACAGAAAAAGTACATACAAATACACACACATTTTGCACACAACCAAGGTTTATGGGCTTCTGATTAAAATCACTTTACCAAGGATAAGACTTGTGTGACCATCCGCCACCCCTATACACACACACCACTAATTCCCACCCTTCACCAGCCGTGACTCATCCATGGCTTTGCTGCCAGACACCAGTAAAATAAACCTGGTTCTTCTCTCCTAATACTTGTTATGCTGAGAGACAGAAAAACAAAAACACAAAGCATCCCCAACAATTACAGGCAGTTACACTTAAGAGTCATTAAAAGCGTCCCCCATTAGAACACTTCCCCAGGACAAACACTTTATAATTTCCTAGATTACTAGTTTAATGCACAAGTTACGTTTTAAATGCTTTTCTTTACAGGGAGGCATTCTTGGACCCTGGCTGAGATTAGGAAACAGCCAAGTCTTAGCAGCACACTTAGCAAGAATTTCTTAGGTGGGTTATTTTCTGGGAAGATTATCACAGTGAATAATCTCATCTATTTTACTGTCAATTTCAGAGTGTGACATTTTTGGCCTTGTTCTCAGTTCTAGAGATATTGTCAAGTTTAAACCTGCAGCTTCTTATATATTAACTCTACCTTCTAATTAGAAAAGAGGTTTGAAAATGTTGGAGCTTTCTGGGTTGCCTTCCCCAAGCTAAATTAGAGTCTACTGAAGAAAAGGAAAGGTGGAGAAGAGGCAGAAGGACTGGGTGGATGCAGTAGAGAAAGAACCATACAATCAAAGGCAGGTCAGGGACTAGACAGAATAGTCTTTCTATCCTACCAATGCCAGTGACTCATGAATGGCCCCAAGCCCCTAGGACTTCTCTTCAGCCCAATCTGACTCCCCATGGAGTCATGGATGCATTTATTTTGTCTGATGAATTGCTTTTCATTAGAGTCCACATGGAATAGAGCAGGATTTCACAATGTAATAGACTGAATGTCTGTGTCCTCCAAAATTTCAAATGTTGAAAACTAGAATCCTTTTCTTGCCTCCACTTCCTTGTTAGCAGGGACCCCAAGCTCTACTCCCATTGCCCTCAGCCACCCACCCTCGACCTTGATCGGGACCTCCAGGCTGCACCTGGCTGGCAGCAGGGCAGTGCGGCTCAGGTGGGTCTGGGGCGGGGCCCTGTTCAGCCTGGGATTCGGATCTCGAAGACACACGGGCCCCTCAACTTTGCCAAATGCTCCAGATGGCAGGTCCTTGGCCCACAGGCCTACAGGCCCATCTCAGGCTGGCAAGCATTGCCCCTGCTCCTTCTTCCTTAGGGCTTACCACCAAGCTTCTTTTTCCACACAGCCATCCAGACTAAGGAAATGTAGTCACCACAGGACCCAGAAATTTTGGGGCCAAGTGAGCCACGGCCACTGCCGCATCGGCAAGCACTGAAAGCACCCAGGAGGCCGTGGCAATGCCGGCGGCATGCACCACCATAGGATCGACTTCAGCAAATGTCACCCAGGTTACTTTAGGAAAGTTGGTATGAGGCATTACCACCTAAAGAGGATCCTGAGCTTCTACCCAGCTATCAGCCTTGACAAATTGTGGGCTTTGGTCAGGAAGCTGACACAGGTGAATGCTGCTAAAAGCAAGCCTGGAACAGCTCCCATCACTGATGTGGTGCCATCGGGCTACTACAGAGTTCTGGGAAGGGAAAAGTTCCCAAACCAGCCTGTCATTGTGAAGGCCAAATTCTTTAGCAGAAGAGCTCTGGAGAAGATTCCATGGGGGGAGCTTTGTCCTGGTGGCTTGAAGCCACATAGAAGGAGGTTCATTAAATGTTAACAACTGCTTTAAAGAGAAAAGGAAAGGGAAAGGGAAGGAAAGGAAAGAAAACTAACCCCCAAGGTAGTGGTATTAGAAGGTGGAGACTTTGGGAAGTGACTAGGTCACAAGGGTGGAGTCTTCCTGAAGGGGATTAGCGCCCTTACAAAAGAGACTGGCGAATTTTCTTGCTCATTCCATCATGTGAAGACAAAACCAGAAGATGGCTATCTATGAACCAGGAAGTGTCCCTCACCAGACATCAAACCTGGTCCACCTCCTCTTGGACTTCGAGGCACCTCGATCTTGGACTTCCTGGCCTCCAGAACTGTGAGAAATGAATTTCTGTTATTTATAAACTACTCAGTCTATGCTATTTTAGTACAGCAGCTCAAATAGATGAAGACACTCAACCTTGGCACTACTGGCATTCAGGGCCAGAAAATTCTTTGCTGAGGGACTTTTCTGTGGGAAAATGGAGATGCCTAGCAGCATACCTGACCTGTACTCACTAGACGCCAGTAACACCCCCATTATAATCACCAAGAATATCTCCAGACATTGCCAACTGTCCCCGGGGGGGGGGGGGGGGGGGAACAAAATTGTCCCTGTCTGAGAATCACACAAGAGAGGAAAGGTTTGGAGTCAGACAGACCTAGGTTCCAACTTTAGTTCCATTCCTCACAAACCCATAACCTTGGTGGGTGGGGAGGGAGGGAAGTATTTATGTCCTCTGCGACTGTTTCTTATTAGCAAACACTACTTATATCAAACAAATTGTTTTGAGGTTTGAATGAGATGATGTGTTAAAAGTATATAGGCTTACAATAGGTGCTCAATAAACAGTTGTTCCCTCCCCATACCTACTTCACTTATTTAACAAACATTTATTGAGCACTTATGCTGTATGCTAAGGATACAAACACAAAATAGTAAGTCTGAGAGAAAGAGACAAATGCATAAATAACCATAACATATCAAATCCATTAACAGAGATTATTTACCAAATGTTACAACTCTGGACCTATCTTTCTTTTCTCCCCCCTTAACGGCTAACCTTCTGTCTCCAAAAGCTCATCTGGCATTCCTCTTGAAAGAGGAAGTGTCCTATGAGTTGGGTCCTGAAAAATGAGTGGCAGGTCATCTGAAGGCCAGGAGAGAAGTTTGGCCTAAAACACTAGGCAGAAAAAACAGCATGGGCAGGCCGGGTGCAGTGGCTCATGCCTATAATCCCAACATTTTGGGAGACCAAGGCAGGTGGATCAGGAGTTCAAGAACAGCCTGGCCAACAGCGCGAAACCCCCATCTCTACTAAAAATACAAAAAAATTAGCGGGGCATGGTGGTGCGTGCCTGTAATCTCAGCTACTTAGGAGGCTGAGGCATGAGAATCAACTTGAGCCTGGGAGACAGAGGTTGCAGTGAGCCGAGTTTATGCCATTGCACTCCAGCCTGAGCGACAGAGTAAGACTCTGTCTCAAAACACACACACACACACACACACACACACACACACAAACACACACACACACAAACCAGCATGAGCAAAGGCTTAATAGTGTGGTAACTTCAGGAAACTGCATTATCCAGTAGGCTAGAGTGAGGCTGAGTAGGGGAAATTGGTGCAAGATGGAGGATGCTAAGGAATTTGGATTTCTTTCTGCAAGTCACGTAGTCCCCCAGGATGCTTTTTTTCAGAATGGTGGCATGATCAGATCTGCTTTGGAAAGCACACTCTGGCAGCACTGGGGAGGATAAATGGGAGGTGGAATGAAGGGCAAGAGAGACGAAAAGCAAGAAGACCAGTCAGGAGCTATCGATTCCAGATGAGAGATAATGAGGGCCTGAACTGTAGTACTGGCAATGACAATGGCAAGATGCCAGCAGGCTCCAGGGACATTAAAAGGTAGAACTGACAGAATTTAGTGACTGATTAGATGTGGAGCGGGTAACAAATGAAGGAGAAGAAGGAATAGGAGGTGATTATAAGATTCTAGCTTAGAAAATTAGGTGGATACTGATGGCATTTAGAAATGATAGGCACTGAGAAACTGTTTTCTCTTCTTTTTCACAGCCCCCGCCATTCACACTGTGCAAAGGAGCTCACTATCCCCAGCTCCCACTTGACAGATTCCTATACAACTCAATTTAACAAACCTAGGAGAGTAGTAGCAAACCCAGCAGCTCGATGATACTGGTTATTCCTGTCTGTCTTTGCTTGGATCTGGAAAAGTCCCAGGAAAATATTATTAATGAATAAGAAATAATCCCTATCTTGGGGCTGGGCGCAGTGACTCACGCCTGTAATCCCAGCACTTTGGGAGGTCGAGGTGGGCAGATCACAAGGTCAGGAGATCGAGACCATCCTGCCTAACACAGTGAAACCCCATCTCTACTAAAAATACAAAAACTTAGCCGGGCGTGGTGGCAGGCGCCTGTAGTCCCAGCTACTCAGAAGGTTGAGGCAGGAGAATGGCATAAACCCAGGAGACAGAGCTTGCAGTGATCGAGATCGCACCACTGCAGTCCAGCCTGGGAGACAGAGCAAGACTCCGTCTTAAAAAAAAAAAAGAAAGAAAGAATCCCTATCCCTAGGGAGCCTACAGTCTAGACTGCACAGCCATACACATGGGAAATTACAGTACAATGTGATCTGCACTATACAATAGAGGTACTGTATCACAGAATGTTTCACAAAGGTCATCCTTAACTGAACTTAGCTGGTAAGGAAAGACAAGAGGAGAAGGATATATTAGCCAAAGGAACAGCAGGCGCAAAGGCATGAAGAGGGGGTATAATTTGGTATGATTGGAGGGTGGGGCGAGGTACAAGATGAAGCTGGAGATGCAGGCAAGAGTTAGATCATAAAAGGTCTTATGAGCTAAAATAAGGATTATCAAAGGTATGATTAATCACTGACTGATTTTAAGCAGGGAAGTTTCAAAGAAAGCCCCCAGTAGTTACCAATGTTAAAGAAAAACAGGTAGGCTAGGCGCGGTGGCTCACGCCTGTAATCCCAGCACTTTGAGAGGCTGAGGCGGGCAGATCACGAGGTCAGGAGATTGACATCATCCTGGCTAACACGGTGAAACCCCATCTCTACCAAATATACAAAAAATTAGCTGGGCCTGGTGGCGGGCGCCTGTAGTCCCAGCTACTCAGGAGGCTGAGGCAGGAGAATTGCCTGAATCCGGCAGGCGGAGCTTGCAGTGAGCCAGGATCGCACCACTGCACTCCAGCCTGGGCGACAGAGCGAGACTCCGTCTCAAAAAAGAAAGAAAGAAAGAAAAAAAAAAAAAAAAAAAACAGGTAAGATAACAAACATCTCAGTACCTAGTATATATCAGATTCTGCACTAGTTTTGTCCAATTAATGTATTAGTAAACTACTTTAGGTGTATTTTACTCTCTAGCCTATAACTGAGTTATAATCCTCTTTCCACAAGTCTCCTCCATCAGGCACTATGAGTTCCTTAAAGGCAGGACTCTAGTCTTAACCATCCTTATACCCCCAGGCTAGCTGAGTGCCTGGCACAAAGTAGGCTCCTAAGTATTTACTAGATGAATGAATCATTGGTTGGACAACGTTTTTCCTGAACTCCCTGCTTTCTAGAATCCAGTGAGTCATCTTCTGTTCACCATAGCTAAATGATAAGGGTAGTACAGAGAAATGAGTAGTATATTTAGCTCCAGAAGATCTAGGGTCTAGTCCTGCCTCACTTACTAACTCTGACCTTGGGCAAAGTGCATATACTCTGAGCTTTAGGGGTCTCATCTGTGAAAATGGAATTTAAAAAAATTCCCATGTCACAAAATGTGTGAAAGTATTTTGTACCATTACTAAAATATAAGTTGTTTACATATATGTTTCATCTTCCTTACATATTAACATGTGCTCAGAAGTCAGGGGAAAAAAATAGGTTGGGCTTAAAGTTATTGCATTATAAGCCAGTAAAAATGCTAATGTTAATTGTATTTTTCAACTAGCATTCATGTCGTTCTGCTGGATAATGTGAATTAGATTCTGGTTGCTCCTTGCTCACTCCAGTCAGTAATACTTGCCTTACTGTTCTTTAAACCTGCCAAGCTCATTGCTACCTCAGGACCTCCGCACTGCTTTCACTCAGCAAGGAGGGATGCTGAGTGAAATGCTCTTCCCTTACCTCCCCGCACCATGGTTGCATGAAGGTCATGCCTTCACTTTCCAGGTCTCTCTTCAAGTGCCCTCTCACCACAATACCTTCCTAACCAGTTCATCTAAAGTAGCACCTACTCCACTCTCCGCACCGCCATCACCCTCTACTTCCTTAATTTGCCTTATTTTTATGATATATCATCATCACAATCCTGTACTTGCTTATTCTTTGCCTCCCCATGAAAATGTAAGGTCCATAAAGATAGGGTCTTTGCCTCCCTCTCTCACTCACTGCATCTATGATGCCTAGAACAATGCCTGGCACAGAGAAGATACTCAGGGCATTTTGCTAAGTAGTTTGCTAAGTGAATGACATTTGCTAAATAAGTGAAGTTTTCCACTGTAATCACCTGTCATCGGATAGCATTAAAAAGGAATTGCCAAAAAAAAAAAAAAAGGTAAGAATCGGAACACCTGGGGTCCAGCCCCGATCCTGCCATTAACTAGCTATTTGGCCTTAGAAAGTTACTTGTTTCTGAGTTGTTTTCGTATCTGTAAAATACAAATAAAAATATCCTCTACCTTGCCCTATTGCCCCTCCATTTCACAAATCACATCATTGTGGAACTGAATGGGGTGTTATATAACACTTTATCAGCGGGGTATATTTCTGTTTTTACTGTTAACTCTTCAAGAGCATAGACTGTCTATTCATCTATTACAGAACTTGACACAGGGCCTGGATCTATAAATAACTGCCAAAAAAAATGAAGAGCAGAGGTTATACATTTCCTTTGTAAAATGAACTGAGCTTCAAATATTCATGCTCCAAATTATTTTTAAATAGTCACTATAAGTGTCATTTCATTTTATCTAGCAGACACAGCAATTAGCAGAGTGCCTGAGCAGCTAGAAATGTTCTCATTTAGTCTGGTTTTTGTTCAGGATAATGAATATAAATGCTTGTTTTGACTAAATGAATGGTTCTCCTAGGCCAGTGCTGAATAAATGCTTGTGCTATTGTGATGCTTCTGACCCAGGCAGGAGACATGTGCTTCCATCTCCAGAACAGCAACCCCTGAATGACCCCTCAATACAATGGAGAAAAGAAGTGCTGCGTAATTTAGGGGCATAAACCAAACCTCCACTGCTTAGAGTCAGCTTAATGTCTGACAGAAATACACAAAACTGTTAAGCCTCAACCAGACATCTGAATAATCCGTCCATACATTTTTCACATATCAGTATTTATTATCTTTTCAAAGGACCAGATCAAGATGAGAATAAAGTTTATGATAAAAGGTAGTCAAACATTTATTTTATATAAATACAAGTTCCTTGCCTATATCCATTAGATTTGGGGAAAAAAAAGGTTCAAGTTTACAGTGCCAGAACAGCTCCTTCTTTATAAAGACTTGTAATCAGTGGCGTGTTCTATGCCAGCATGCACACTTTGAGCATATCAACTCACTTAATCCTTACCAACAATTTTATGCAGATTATACTATCATTCCCATTTCACAGATAAAAACTAATGTATCTAGATATGATAATCTTGCTCAGGATCATGCACTGGGATTTGAACCCAAGTGATCTGAGTCTATTCTCTAATGCCATACTATCAGTGCAGGACAATTTTTAACTGCATGAATGCACACTGCAGAACAAGAGAAATTTAACAATGATCATGTGCCTTTTGGAAATTATGGCCACATATTTTGTGTAGCTTGATTTACAAATAGCTTGGCTAAAAAGTGGTTCAGCAAATCAACTTCTTAAAACAGGCTATGAAGGAAAAGTGCATGATGAAGCCAGCAGTAAACAAAGAAATTACACAATTTGGTGAGAGAGGGTTTCGATGTGGAAGGGAGTTGTTAAAGGTCTGGAATCATTGAAGTTTGGAGACGACAGTGACTTGGTACAGCTGAGAGAACTGCACTTGTCAGAGCCAGTGTTGAGTTCCATTTATTTTGCAGCGGTATGCATCTGCTGGGTTTGGGTACTCTGGAAAAATTCAAAACATAATATAATGGAAAAAGCATGGGTAAAAATCCCTTATTAGCAAGTTACTTAATCTTTGAGCCTCTTTGTTCATCTATAAATTTAGAATATGAATATCAACTTTGAAGTATTGTTGTGAAAATTAAATAAAAACATATATGGTGGAATAGGTGCCCAAAATTGGTTAATCATGAAAAACTTACCATTATCAAGATGTAAAATAATTAGCTGTTGTTGTTGGGGCAGAGCTTGGAGTTGGGGGTTAGATATTAATATTCCAAACATGTATAAGCTTTTATCTGAAAAACCTACCAGATAAAACAAAGAGATTACCACCCCCATGTTTTTAGGGAGACAGGCAGAAAGTATGACACATAAAAGAATTAATTTGTTCAACTTTGATAGAAGGTAAACCCCTTTAGTTCTCACTTTGTTTTTAAGACTAGGAAAAGTTCCAAACTTCCTAATTATGGATTATCCATCATGTTCTTTCCTTCCTCAGAAACTTTGAGATTCAAGAATGTCTGTTCTTTAAGATATAACAAAAAATACCTGAAGAAATTTGAAAACGACAGAATGTTAAATTATAATAATAATAGATAACAGAATTATGGTTTTGTAAGAAAATACCTTATTTTTAGGAGATGCATGCTGATATATTTAGTGGTGAAGTTCAATGATGTTTGCAACTTCACATGGTTCAAAAAATTACATATATATAATTATACCCATACATAAAGCAAATATGGCAAATTGTTGTTGAATTTAGATGATGGCGATATAAGTAATGTTTAAAATAGTAAAGTCAGGCTGGGTGCAGTGGCTCACGCCTGTAATCCCAACTTTGGGAAGCCAATGAGGGAAGATCACTTAAGCTATCTCCCTCTTGCAACATAGCAAGACCTCATCTCTACAAAAACTAAAAGGATTAGCCAGGCATGGTGGCACATACCTGTGGTCCCAGCTACTTGGGAGGCTGAGGAGGAAGGATCACTTGCGCCTGGGAGTTCAAGGCTGCAGTGAGCCATGATTATACTACTGCACTCCAGCCTGGGAGACAAAGCGAAATTTTGTCTCAGAAAAGTAAAAAATAAAATAAAACAGCTGGAGTTTTTCGTTTTAGAGGCAGGATGTTGCTCTGTCACCCAGGCTGGAGTGCAGTGGCACAATCATAGCTCACTATAACCTCCTCAAATCCTGGGCTCAAGTGGTCCTCCCACCTCAGCTTCCTGAGTAGCACTTTTTTTTTTTTTTTTTTTTTTGTACAGATGGGGGTCTCACTGTGTTGCCCAGGCTGGTCTCAAACTCCTGTCCTCAAGTGATCCTCCTGCCTCAGCCTCCCAAAGCATTGGGATTATAGGCATGAACCACCACACCCAGTCCTTAAAATAGTTTATAATAAAATATGAAGGGTGGGGGGAACCAAGAGGTTGCATTTAGGTACAATCCTAGGTATAATTTTCCATCTTTTTCCTTTCCTGTTCATAGTACAGATGGTTAGGGGAGAGGGTGGTAATGCAGAAAACAACTGATATTAGAGAAGTAACAATAAATTCAGTCACAAGTCAACTAACTGAAAGACAAGTTCTACACAACTTCTGAAACATCTTGTGAGAGTCCAGACGGTGAGAAGTCAGTAACTAAAATCAGTGGTTTTAAGAATTCTTTTGCCAGGGAGGAACAAAGCAGTCTGGTGGGAGTATTAGCCTTTCCAATGGGCCTATCAAGAGAATTTATCTAGGAATATTTAGGAACCACATTCTAAAGACGTTACAAAGGCAATTACAGAAGAAAATGTTATGTAGCTCCCTCTGTTCAGAACACACACAATCTTGAGAACCATCCCTCTTTAATAATTAATGCTTATCTGTAAATGAACATATCAATCTTAAGGGGTGGTATAAGAAAAAAAAGAATTATGTAGGAAATAAGTAAAAGTCTTATAAAATTTGAAGGTGTTATTAAAGGACTAAAAAGGAAACAAAAGGATTGTGATAAGAAGCAAAAAAAAAAAAGATTTTAGATAACCAGAAAACAAATTAAAAAATTAAAATCCCCCAAGAAACCAAATTAACCCAATTTTTTAGTTAACTTACTAACTAAACGTTTTGCTGCATACAAACTGCAAAATATCCTTTGCATTCCTTTAAGAAACACCTGCCTTTCTTTGGTATTTCTTGCAGGAAAGTATCTAAAGTTTGAAGTTCCCGCCAAAGATCCCAGCAGAAATGTTTCTAACTTCTAAGAATGTCCTAAGAGAATGAGTTAAAACCAGAAAATGTTGAAAGTCTTATTTAGAATATTAAAAACTGGAAGCAATCTGCAGGTCTAACAGTGGAAGAATGATGTATTTATAATGTGAATATACATGTGATGTCCAACAATTTCAATTCTAAGTATGAAGAGTAAGCCATAATAAAGAATGTTAAAAAATAATAATTAGTAAGTAAATATAATTATAAAACAAAGTCACAAATACAAAAAAGGGACAATTATATTAGAATGATGAAATTCTATTTCTGTTTCCTGCCTCCTCCCCTGCTGGCTCTATAATTTTTTTTTTAATTCTTGCTGTAGAATAGGAAAAAAAGGTAAGAATGCTATGGCTGGAAGGCCACTAGTAAACAAGCACATATAAACGGTCCTCAAGACAAGACCCAATATGGGTATGAGACTAAATGTTATCAGGAAGGTCACTGTCCTCAGCAACTGACTCTGCTATTTTTACCCCAAACAGGAGCCCATACAAAACCACCCCATTCTTACCCTCTTTCTAATGAAAGGTCCCAAAAGGTATCAATCCAAGAAGTGCTGCCAATAATAACATTGCTAATTGTGACCAGCCTATAGACATCTTATTTGCAAAGGCTTTTAGGCCTGAACTGACATGAAATATAATACTGTGGAACTCTTTTTGTCTTATTTGTGAGTGTTTTTGACTGCAAAAGAACAGTTTATCAAATTACTTATCTTTTAAAAAACACAATCACAAAATCACATTCATATACTGCTACCGTAGTGTTAGGGACTCCCAAGCCTAGACAGGCTGTTTAATTAAAAAAAAAAAAAAAAAAAGTAAGGATGCTTGTTTAAACAACTCAGAAAGCATTTTCCCCCCAGAAATATTATAATGATAAGGGAAACGATCTGCCCACCTAAGCCTCATTTCCACAATCTCCCTCTAAATATCCTGGTCTAGAAAACCCATGGCTCTTTGGGATGCTTCATATGCTTTTCAGGAGTTTCCCTCACAGGTCTGCATTTCTATCATGGAATTTTTGATTTTTTTTTTTTAAGCTAGGAAATGTCTTACTAACAAGTTGTTTTATCACCTAAAATCTACCATTATCCATTTTTACAGCAAAGATAACACTTGATTGACTTAAATTCTAGAAGAAAAAAAATCTTGCTTTAGCAATCAAAAACTTAAAAACAAAGGGGTAAGAGGATACTGAAATGTACTAATAGTTTGTGTGTTTAAGGACCTCAAACATTAAAGGCAAGATGATAGTTTTAAAAATGTAATACCTCCAGTCTAAACATGAATGGATTTAAATTTAATCCTTTTTGTATGAAACCAAATGCCAGTCTAATACCACTGGGACTAAGTGCTAAAAAACTAAGTAATAAAACAAATACATGAAGCATGATTACAATTTAAATTATTTGGATTATCTTCCCCCCTCCCCCCGCCAGATGGAGTCTCGCTCTTTTGCCCAGGCTGGAGTGCAGTGGCACCATCTCAGCTCACTGCAAGTTCTGCCTCCGGATTCACACCATTCTCCTGCCTCACCCTCCTGAGAAGCAGCTGTGACTACAGGCACCTGCCACCAGGCCTGGCTAATTTTCTGTATTTTTAGTAGAGACGGGGTTTCACCGTGTTAGCCAGGATGGTCTCAATCTCCTGACCTTGTGATCTGCCCACCTCAGCCTCCCAAAGTCTTTGGATTATCTTCTAAGCCCCCACATTTAATATAGAAGTTAAAAACTCTTTGAAACAATACTAAGCACCCTAGTATTATTTAATACTTTTATATCTAAAAAGTTGTCCTTTCCTTTCTTTTTTTTTTTTTTTTTTTTTGAGACAGGGTCTTGCTCTGGGCTCAAGCAATTCTCCCACCTCAGCCTCCCATGCAGCTGTGACTACAGGGGTGCATCACCACACCTGGCTAAGTTTTTTTATTTTTTGTGGAGACTAGGTCTCACCATCTTGCCCCAGGTGGGTCTAGAACTCCTGGACTCAAGCGACCCTCCCACCTCAGCTTCCCCAAGTGCTGGGATTACAGGCAAGGGCCACCATACCCAGCCTAAGAATATTTTTGGATTTTCACAGCTGTCAGGAAAGTTTTAGAAAGAAAAGATAGGGGTTAAAAGTTGAGACACAGCTTAAGACAGAAGCATTGTAAAACAGGAACAAATACTGGCTTAAACCTGATGTCTCTAACTATATTCCTCTATTTTAAGAATCTTTTAGTATCTGATAGTTTCATAAGCCTTTCCACTTTCCAGTATGTAACCTTTAAAGGGAGAAGACCACCCCTCATATTGTCTTATGCCCAATTTCTGCCTCCAAAGAAAGGAAAAGTAAAAACTAAAAGGCAGAAATGAAATCCACAAGCAGACAGCCCGGCACCACACCCTGGGCCTGGTAGTTAAAGATCGACCCCTGACCTAATCGGTTCTGTTATCTACAGATTACAGACATTGTATAGAAAAGCACTGTGAAAATCCCTATCCTGTTTTATTCCTATCTAATTACCGGTGCATGCAGCCCCCAGTCACGTACCCCCTGCTTGCTCAATCGATCACGACCCTCTCACGCGGACCTCCTTAGAGTTGTGAGCCCTTAAAAGGGACAGGAATTGCTCACTCTGGGAGCTCGGCTCTTGAGACAGGAGTCTTGCCCATGCCCCCGGCCGAATAAACCCCTTCCTTCTTTAACTTGGTGTCTGAGGAGTTTTGTCTGCGGCTTGTCCTCCTACGCTTTATTCCCACCATGTCCCAAATAAACGAGTCCTAGGATTTCCTAGAAGGTGGACCTCAATTATTTTGTCCCTTTTATATACAAGACAAACATTCTGTTGGAACACGGAAACTTTCACTAGAATCCTTACAATGTTCAGAAAAAATGTCCCAAAGCTCTCTTCTGGTCCATACAAGACAATCAGAATGTAACACAGTAGCAGAAGGTGTGGAACATACACTAGTCATATTTGATTCTCTCTGTCAGGGGTTCTTCTTTGTAATGGGAAATAATTTGAATCAGGATGGAGGAGTTGATAAGAAGGAAGAACAAACCAGCTAACCAGATAAACAGAAAGGTGTTCTTTCCTTGAAACTCAAGAACATAGGCAGGAGCCAGCCATAGGGCCTGCCCTATAAACCATAACATTAGGAGAACTACAGCTCTTTTCCAAGTCATTCTTACTAGTGGCATCACAAGAGGCAGTAAGCAGAGGTACCAAAGAAAGTACTGGGAGGTGCAGACTTTGTTAAAAGTCACAAAAATGGATGTATGAAGAAAACAACAAAAGACGAGGTCTCTGTAATAGGCGAAAGACACAACTGAAAGCAAGATGAACTGTGGCAGGAATGCAGCAATTCCCAGGGAAAAACTCCACTTGCTCTCTGCAGTCAAATACAGCATGTAGAAGTATGGAGAAAAGTTGTGACGGATATCCCGCCTAGTCAGGTGATAAAAATAGGTGTGCTCCAAAAATTCCCATCCGTACTCATAGTAAAAACCAAAGCTCAGGGCAAAAAACGTGAGTCCAGCAACTGCTAGGAACAGCAGCACAGCCCGATCACACAGCCTCTTCAGGAGCTCGTACAAACGAGCCTGGAAAGTATACCGGGATTGACGGAGGCTTTTGTCATTGTCGCCATCTGGAAGCAGGTGGAGAGTTATGGGAAGGATATAAGTCACCGGATATATCTTCATATGCACCGCGAAACCATAGAACACAGCTGCACACGCGACGACTCTTTTCCTTATCAAGTACAGGACCATCAGGACCAGGGAGGCGACAATCGAGTCCGCATTACCTCGACTGGATACTGCCATAGGCAGGGGGTTAAGAAGCCAAAAGACACAGTAGCCACAAGCCTGGCGGCGCCCCAGCCCCTTCAGCAGCAGCAGGCGGTATAAGAGGAAAGCGGTGAGGAGGTCGCAGCTGATGAAGAGAAACTTTCCAAAGAGCTCGCTGAGGTAGATGTTGGGAGTGAGGAGCCAACCCAGCAGCGGGGTGTAACGGTACGTGGCTCTCAGGTAAGGCGAGCGCCCCTCCGTGACAAAGCGCGCGGCATCGGTGAAGACCTGGTAGTCAATGTCCGTATACCTCACGTGCAGGGTCCGGTCCTGGAAGACCCCATAGAAAACCAAGGCGACTCTGGCTAGAAAGGCCACACCAAACATGCCGGCGGGGTCCAGCTTCAAGTTAAGGAGCCATTCACCCCAGTGCTTGGTCGAGCTCATGATCTGACTGTGCGACAGCTGCTCAGCCCCAGCTCCAAACTGCCTTCGTACCTCTAACCTTCCCTTCGGTTCCTCGCAGCAGGTGGCCGCCGCATCTCCCACCCGCTAAGATGCCAACCGAAACAACTGCGGACTACCACTTCCGTCATGAAGCCCCGCCCCTGTACTGCTACCTGTCTCCAGCCCCGCGCGGGATTCTCAGCCGCCGGAGCCAAACACTTGCCTTCCTCTGGATAGGCGGTCTCACTTCCGCTTCTTCTTCCGGCGGAGGCGGGATTTCCGGTCCCTGGGCGGAGAGACGTCCGCTTGCCGGGAAATCCGGCACTGGATCCAGGATTTTATGGAGCGGAGTGAGATTTCTTCGTAAGTGACAACCCCCAGCCCCACCGGCCTTTTCCCGCGCCCCGTTTCCAGTCCTCAGAGGAAAAGCCTCCGACGCGTAGCGAGCTGCGGGCTGCGCCCTACATCCCTCAGTCCTGGGCTGGAGACCCGAGAGTGAAAAATGTAGGAGTGAAAGGAAGATAAGCCTTCTCATGCTCTACTCCACGAGCTCGCCGGTATTCACCGGGGATTTGTGGGGCCCCGGACAGGACAGGATGAGTTGAAGGGGGCTGAGTGTGTATGTCCCATGCAATATTGGAGGCATACTTATATTTTAAAATTGTTAGTTGGTAATCAGAGATTCAGATTTAAGTGGGCAGTTTGTATTTTATCCTGCAACCCTAAGTGAAGGTGATGGGAAAGAAGACAGGAAAGCGTCACAAAATTCCTAAACTTGTCAACTCCTTATGCCTCAGTACCTTTGTGTTTGGTATTTCTTCTGTCAAAGTTGCCATCCCCTCCCCAATCACTCTGGCAAACACCTACTCAACCCTTCAGGCCTCAGTGCAAGTGTTAGCTCCCAGCTCCCACTCACTTCCTCATCACTCAGAATGAATGACTTAGATGCCAGTCCCCTCCCCTGTCCGAGGACTGGTGGACTGCGGCGGACAGGATCTAAGCTCCAGAAAATCACTCACATGGAAGACCCTTCCATGCTACTGAAAGTTCTCTCAGTGCTCCAGAACTCCCTGGTCATTCCTTTGTTACAGCATTTGTCACACAGCTTTGTAATAACTGTTTTTGTTTGTTTTGCTCTCCTAGTTTTCCATCAGGACACTTTGAATTCCTCGATATCAGAGATTATCTTGTTCTTTTCTCTACCTCAACATTTAACACAGCACTAGTAGCCATTCAGTAAAGTTGAATTGATTTTAGAGGTTCCTCCTACCAGAATATTTCTAGAGGGGAATCTTTGGATTGCTCCCAACTCCCAGTTATTTTCCCTTTTAAATATCCTTTATGTATGTCAAGGTCCCCTGCTCCTGCCACCCCACTCCAACCCAGCTTCCATGAATTTCTCACCAAGGACTGTAACCCATTAGCTCTTCCCTTTTTGTGGTCACTTAGTGTACTTACATAGCCCACATTGTAGAATTTGATACTTTATTTTAGATTGTATTCATAGCCCTCACAAGAGATTGTAGGGTTCTTGGGGGTCGAAATTATATCTTATCCTTAATTTTTTCAATTATTTGTAATTTATTGTAGTCTTAGGTACATGGTAAATGTTTGGTAAATACTGACTAGTTGGATTTTACAGAATGAGCCTGTTTCCTAGGGGAAGTCTTCTAGACTAGAATAAGAAAAGGAGGTGACTTCATCCAGTCTGAACATGCAGCTACCAGGACTACCTGCTGCTCATCCATCCTACATTTCACATTTATCCTTTGGAGATGAACTGTGTTAATCTTATATATTCCATATTCATCTTGTGATATCTCTATGTCCTTTTATATGCCTTGGCATAATTACATGCCTTAGATTGATAATTCTAACCATTTTTTTGCAGTATATTAGCCATGTATATAGTGACAGCACATCACCACTCATATAATGATGATGATTATTATTATTATTATTTATAAATAGCTGGATTTGTTGAGGACTCATTTGCAATGTACCAGGCATTATGCTAAATACTTTTTCTGTAAGGTAGATAGTCCCACTTTTACAAATGAAGAAAACCAAGGCTTATGGAGATTAAGTAATTTTCCTAAGTCACATAGCTAACTAGTGGCAGAGCTAGAACTCAAAACCCAGTCTGTCTGACCTAGAATATCTTAATCATTATGTGGCTGACTTGCCAATAAAATGTTGATCACAAATTCTAATTTTCCTGTGTTTTCTCTTATTGATCTCTTATCTGGATATTCTGGATATTCTTTCTCACTGTGACTCTTTCTACCTCTGATTTATTCTTTTCTTCTACAAATAATGGATAAGTGAGGCTTAGTTCCCTAAGATAGAAAATATAGGAGGTAGGTGTCTGAGGATTAACTAAGTAAGGGTTCTTGTGGCTGGATTGGTTCCAGTAGTATGGCAAAAAAGGTCTCAGTCAATCTGTCCCTACATGGCTGTCCTAGTAGAGAGATGGGAGGCGCCAAATTTAGACAGATAAAACAACTAATAAAAAATAAAAAAATAAAAAATAAAAAAAACTAAGCATGTCACTGAAGCCAAAGGATTGAGATGTAGATAGTAGTTGTGGGAACAAAGAAGAGACTGGAGTCTGTAAAACAAATTGGACAGAGAGGTCCAACTTTAGTTACTATTTGTGGGTGGAAGAGATACATCACAGGGTCTGAGGACTCCATATTGAACTTTTTGCATTGGGTTTAGGGATGTATCGTCTCACCTCTTTCTGAAAGAGTTACATTTTTTCAAATGCTCAACTGTTCATTACCTCTTGGACTGTTACTTACAGTCCTTCTTAATTCCCCCTTTCACTATCTGCTCCTAGATTTCTATCCTTTTAGAGCCAGTGACTAAGGAAAGCACAAACATGGATCGCTCAACTTTAGTTTCCCTAGCAGGAACCTTGTCCTTGTTCACTATGCTGTATAGACTCTCATTACCCTTCCATATCCTCTATTCATCTTTTTTGCCCTGTTCTGTGTTCCAAGAGGTTAGGCTGTATGGGTAGCATTACTCAATCTCCCTTATTCTCTGGCTTCCCATTAGAATAGACCAGTGGAAGGCACTAGCAGATCTTTGACAGTGTCTGGAGTTCCTCACCTAAAGCCATGGCTCCCGTTGAAGCTATAGCTCTTTCCTTTGGGTAAAGTCTCATGGTTCCAGTAACTGTCCCTTTAGGTTTAAGGCTGGTAAAGTCTTCCTGCTTTGCGAGTGCCTGGGTACATCACCATATCTTGTTGATTTATTAAACTTGCCCATACCTTTGCAAATAATTTCTTCATTAAGACATGTCCACTAGCCCTTTGAGTGTACCATCTGTTTCCTGCTAGAACCTTGACTACTTTAATCACTTCCTTTTTCACTAGATTTTGTTCATATGTCTTGCTTTGTCATTTCTTTGGAATATATTTCTAATTCTTTCCATGCCCAGCATCCTGCACCTTAGTTCAGACCTTCAACAACTCAAATAATACGTAGCGAACACCTATACTATACTATACTATACCAGGATCTGTGGCAATTGTCTTTCCCTCAAGCTTTAAAAATCTCTTAACTGATTTAATGTCTTATGTCTCAGTTCTACTGCCAGATTGATATTAATTGATAGTACTTCACTTAGATTCTTTCCTCCGTCAACCATCTTCAGTGGTTCCTGACTGCCTAAAGAAAAAAAATAATGAACCTTTAGCCTGACATTCAGTCCCCCCACTTTCTGACTTTACCTTACCTTTCCATCCTATTCGCCTGTAAAACCTCTGTTTTAGGTTTACTGTTCCCAAAATATGCCTTGTGCTTTCTTCTCATGATACTTAGTTCATGCTGTACTTCCTACAAAGAGACCTGTTTCTCTTTACTTACTTAAATGCTATTTGGTTTTTAAATGTTGAACCCAAGCCTCAACTCCTCTGTGAGCTCTTCCCAGACCTTAACAGGTGAAATAGTCTCTCCCTTCTCAAAACAGTGATGTTTATTTTCTGTTCTATTTTTAACAGTAATTATGTCATGCTCGTTATCTAACTCTTTTATAGTAATTAACAAGATATACAAGCTCCACTGCATACTTTAGACTAGTTCTTTCTCTCTTCTCTTTCTTTCCCTCCTGCTCATTTATCAAACATCATACATGTCAGACACTATATGAGGTGCTGGGCTGTACTCGTGACCAAACACTTGACATGAATCCCATTCACATGACACTTGAAGTTTAGTAAGCTACACAGACATTAGTCAAATAAATTGACAAGTAATATACAAATGCAGCTGTGGTAAGTGCTCTAGCTTTTAAGGGGATTTATTTGATCTCAGATGGGCATAGTGTAAGAGTTAAGAAAGTTGGCCAGGCACAGTGGCTCATGCCTGCAATTCCGGCACTTTGGGAGGCCGAGGTGGGTGAATCACCTGAGGTCAGGAGCTGGAGACCAGCCTTACCAATATGGTGAAACCCTGTCTCTACTAAAATTACAAAAATTAGCCATGCGTGTTGGCATGTGCCTGGAGTCCCAGCTACTCAGGAGGCTGAGGCAGGAGAGTCACTTGAACCCGAGGGCGGAGGTTGCAGTAAGCTGAGATCGCGCCACTGCACTCACTCCAGCCTGGGCGACAGAGCAAGACTCCGTCTCAAAAAAAAAAAAAAAGAAAGAAAGTTGGAAGTTGGCAGGCAGTGGGGAGAGTTCCACAGAAGGAATAGCAGGTGGAAAGCACCATGACTGTATATCCCATGATTCATGCATCATGTCTTGTATTTCTTTGTTAGCTGAATGATACCTTCCACATAATAGGGACTCAGCATTTGCTGATTTTTCTTGAATCTTAATGTATTCTAACCAAACCTGTTAGATTGGTACCTTCCCTTGCCTAGTTCCTGTTCCTGTGAAATATTTCCCACAGAGATCTCGCTCTTTTGGGAACATTCTGCTAATGTCATATCTGACATTAGTACATGGTACCTGCTATATTGCCTTTTGTTATATTTGTATGCTACTTGTTTTATTTCTGTTTCCTTACAAGTTTGTAGGTTTCTTCAACCTTTTATGCCTTTTGGGAACTATACATGTCCTATATCTTAAATATCTCATATGTCTTAGGATTCATTCCTAGTATTTCCTAAATGTTGTACTTAAGTATTTATTGATCATGATAAGAGACCCAATTTTCTCCTTCCTCCTCTCTCTCTCCTTCCACTTCTGGGGAACAAGAGTCAGTGACTGTAGGGTCTTTTGCCTCTCATCAGAGAAAATTCAGAGCTGGATGTTAACAACCAGATCTTTCTCAGGCTACTGACAGACAAGGATAGAAGAGAAATCCATTTCTTTGAGATTTGGGGGAAGAAATGCCTAGTGATTGAAGGAATAAGCTTACAAAGAACCTTGAGGATATATAAGGAAAACTGGCAACAAGACTACATGGTAGCATGGAAGGGAAATTGGGCTTGTGATCACTGGCCAAAAGGGACAATGCCCAGGATCCAAAGCAACTTGACTTTTATGGATTAAGCTGAGCCAATTTTCATACTCTTGGGTCTTAATGCTTTTTCAGTATTGTCCCATGAAAACCGAATGTGAAAGGAACTCGCTAAAGCATGAGAGAAAAATTAAACAGAAGGGGCTTGGCCATGAAGTCAGAAGTTCTTCCAGCACAGCCTAATTCAACCCTCCATGCTCATGGGTAGGCCTATGAGTTCAGGCCTTGACAGTATTGGTTTAGATTTCTAAAAGAAGCTAGAGTGACAACCAAAGAGTCATCCATTTTATTTAGTAGCTTATTCTTAACAGACAAAAACAAAACAAATCTTACACACCTTTTTTTCCTAGGTAAATTTGACCTGGTTTAGTCCTTAGTGCAATGAATAGAAGAACCATGCCTAAATACTTCTGCGTCAGTAGAGTTGGCCATTACTGAGCCCATGCTAACTTTCCAGCAAAGGTAGTGTGTTACTGTACAAGTGAACTAGGTTAGCTAGCAAGAGTAAAGGACCAGGAGAGCAGCCGTGGGGAGGGCACAGTGTCCCGGACTTGTAGCAATAGTATAACTGGCTTCCTTTATCTGCTCAGACCTTATAGGGAAACTCCTGGATGATTTTATTAGGCTGACAGGGGTTGGGGGAATAATGGGGTGAAGCACATTGCAGAGGTTTTGGAAGCTTCTCATGGGAACTTCACCATCCCTTAGAGCCGCTGGTAACCCTACTTGTTTTCATTCAGAAGCATCAAAACCAAAGCATCACCCTCCACACCCAAATTCCAAGATTGGAACTCTTCTGGAATCCATAGCTTTCTCTTTGGGCTGCTTGCAGCCACACAAAAGGCTGGGCCTCGACCTTGGGAGATCTTGGGCCCAACAGCTATTAGTCCTGACATTTGGATTCGAGGGTTGAGGCTTCCCATTAGTGCCTCCCATACACCAAGGTGTTCAGCTCCTGAGTTGAATTTCAGGGGCTAGAACAATAAATAGCAGCTCCCACCCCTGTGGAAGACAGGGAAATACACTGTACTTCATGAAAGGGAAACAAAAGGGTGCTTTATTTTATTTTATTTTATTTTATTTTATTTTATTTTATTTTATTTATTTTAAAAAGGCTCTACAGTGGCAGGACGCTGCTGCGGATGGGGGCACAACAGTGTTTAAGTGGTAGATTTTCCAAGATTTCCCCTCCCTATTGTCCTCCGAGTTCCTCTCTTCCTGGTCCTGTCAGTAGCAGAGGATTCAACAAAAGCCTTCATGAATGCCTCTTTATTTCTGAAAAGGAACTTCTACCCCTCCCTTTCCCATTTCCAGACTTGAAATCCTTCATCAGCTATCTCACTTCCATGTTGAAACCTGGACCACTGATTGTAAGTCTAAAAATCTGGGTGTCCTACCCCATAACCAGGCCAAGATATCTGCCCCCAATGCTAAAGTCTCTGAATATTTCCCTTCTGTACATTCAATATATTTGGGCATATATACATCTATATACATCTTTCTATATATATATTATCTCTGTTTCTTTCTTCTTAGATAAACCTTTCGTATGTGTCATACCCTAATTTCCCAAGCCTCCCCACTTCTTATTTGTGAGCCTAAGCAAGACTCAAGAGTTTCATTGATTTCACTAGGTCCCTCAGCATCATTTTTTTCTCATCTTCACACCCCAGATATCTTCCCCCATCAGTTGTTTTGCCCGTCTTCTGAAATCTCCCCTTTTTACAGCTGTGCCTACTACTGTCCTGATATTCCAAGTCCACGGTTGGTATGGGGGCCCATTTCTCACCAGACCTGGCTGCTTCTGAAACTCGGCCTATTGCCTAAAAGAGGATTTCAGGTCAGAGGAGACAGGCTGTAGTCTAAAGAATGATTTAGAGTTAAGGTTGGGGGTAGTTGTTCCCTGTGGGGGGCTTATGGGAGAAGATGCCAGATTGCATTAATAGGATGGTGTGATTTAAAGTGCAACTTAAAGCAAAGCCTGGGATAATAACGGAGGAGATTCCAAAAGGGTAAGTCAGAAAATGTTTCCTTCTCAGTTTGTCATCCAAGAGTCTAGAGGCTTGAGTCTGGGGGCTTAGGATAGCAGGGGAATGGGAAGAATGTAATACCTTCAGGAAGGAAGCATAGCATAGCAAAATAAACCAGATGGAGGTTAACTTGCCAATGGATAAGAAGGTACAGATACACACACACACACACACACACACTCACACAGCAGTACATCTTGTCCCTACACACAGAAGAAATCAGGTAAGTCTAATGTTGAATAAAGTTGAGAATGCAGAAGCTGACTCTTGGCCTTCTGTTCTCTGTTTCAGATTTTTCAAGTTTTTGTGGTTCTTGTTTTTATGCCAACTAGAAGGTAATGGTGGGGTTTACAGTAGATGGACACTGAAGGGTCTTCATTTTCAAGATATAGTTAGTTGAGTTCAAGGAGAGATTAATATAACAAGACCTTGTGCAATTATAGTAGGTGGCGATCATGGGTCTAGCCTCAAAATTTTGTGTTTCTCTGCAAGGCTCTGTACATAGATGCATGTATATATTCTGTAGCTTGTAACAATTGGCTGAGACCACCTTAAATAAACTGCCACTTGATTCATAGCGGGACTATGCAGTACCACTATGTGGGGCTTCCTTGGTACCAAAGTGAGACCAGAAAGCACTCCAGGGATTTGGGGCTTTGGATAAAGCTCTGGTGTTTATATGCCCTTCCCTGACCCTTACCACAGACCCCACCAGGGAACAAGGAATAGGCTGTGTCTGATCTCTTAAAGTCTGCTTTTTAACTTGCCTGAAAATGGCCTCATGGTAGAGGAGAGCAGAGATGACACTGATTTTCTTCATTTTATACCAAGTCTCAGGAATGGCTGAGGGAAGCCATGGATATTTGATCAGCGGGTATAATTTCCTCTCCTTCCAACACTGCCTAATGAAATAGCTGGCACTTTTCAGAAGGGCACTGGGAGGTGTAACTGAGAATAGTGGCTGCCAGCCACAGAGTTCTGCTTCTGCCCAAACCTTAACAAAGCATCACCAATTCTCAGAGGCACTGTACAGCAGTTTGGAAATCTGAGAATTTACCCATCCCTCATGGTGAGATTGGGTTAACTTTCTGGGGAATCTGTGCCCTGTGAATCTAGTTTTACTTGAGCATCTGTGTTAAGAGAGGAAGGCCCTTGCATTTTCCCTCCCTTCTCCCAAAGAGTTGGGGTTAAGGAAGAAGGATCTAGGCTGGGCAGGAAAGGAAGAAGAGAAGTCAGGTACAATGTAATCTGGAATATTATTTTCAGGCCTTTCCATGGGGCCTTGGTACTGGACTCTTTTCAAAGGAACATATTGGCTTGTGTCCTTCCATTCACAGGACACAGGGAAACAGATCTTCTCTGGGCTGCCTGGAAGATAGGTTTAAAGGTTTAGACAACAACTTGTGTTAGTCACTCCAAATTAAAGAGTTCAGAATCCAGGATAGATATGGGTGGTTATATGTTTATGTTTCTTGGGCCAACTCCAATTCTCTGAGAACAGGCTATGAAGGAACTGGGTATCCTGAGAGTGTTCACTTGACAAACTGTAGAGTAAAAATAGTGGTGACCATGATTCTAGGTTATGGTCAGAAGTCACCAGCAGAAATCAGCTTCATGGTGGCAAACCCTGGCTTCTTTCAACAGAGGTTGGTAGAAACCCTAGGATACATTGCTATCAGATACCTGTATTTCTGAAAGCACAGACCACAAAATGACCATCAGAGAGAGTCTTGCCTTTGGGAACTTGCTAGATGGAAAGGTAGCAGAGGGAGCTCCAGCCTCAAGTCACCAAACTTCATGGTGTTGGCGGGAGGTGGGGGGAGTCTGTCCGTCCAACCACATGATCCTCCTAATGTGAGTATCCAAGCATGGCTGAGGCCTTCTAAGCCACTTCAGCCTAATCCCTCTCTTTCCCCCATCCTGGCTTAAGGGAGGTATATGTATTGGGGCAGAAGCGGGAGGAGTGGAAAGGGGACCGTGGGAGGGAAACCTGGACTCCAGTTGGCCTAAGCTACCAACAGGCCACTGGGTTAAAGAAGAGGGGGTGGAGGATGGGTGCTTCGGAGGATCTCCAGTAAATCCGGATAGTATTCCTTACCAGGGCATTGAAAGAGAGGAAAAGAGACCAGAGGAATGGGGGAGTGGGAACAGGTCATCAGACGTTGCTGATGCGCACACTAAGGGCACTGCCCTCCTTCTCAGCTTGCTCCCTTAATGACTCCTCCAGCTTGAGCTTTTCAGGGTCTCCGTAGCGTACAGTGCTGTCACGGAGGCCACTAGGAGAGGCCACTTTCACAACTTGGTCAAAAAGACTGAAGTCAGCTATGTATTTACCACTGGCTGACAGTGAGATGGCAGGTGTGAACTCGTAGCCCCAAAGGATCTCCTCTGGCAAGTAGGAAGTGCGCACCTGACAGGTGGCACTGGTGGACTCCACTGTCCCACTTAGGATCAGCACCAGCTCGAAGTCACCCTCACCACTGCGAAGAGGGAGATCTTTCAAGGGACTGGTCTCATCTACCACATGATAGAAGGTAAGGGGTAGAATAAGGAAGGGGCTGTCAGAGGCCGTGTCTACTTGGAAAGTCACATTGACCTGGTTGAGCCGGATGTTCTCCCCCTCCTTGGTTTGGTGGGTCTGAAGCAGTTTTCCTGTCACCTGGCAACCAATGAGGAGGCTCTTGCGCATGTTGGCAACTCGGATCATGAGGCAGGGCTTCCCATTGTGGGAGGCCACAACTGCATGCTGGCTGAAACGAATGGTCTCAGCCCGCTTCTTGGGCCGGGCAATCTTCGCCAGGAAGGTACCTGTGATGAAGATTTCCAGGATGGTGGTGAGCACCAGCTGGGCAATAAGAAGCACAATGGCCAGTGGACATTCCTCACTGATGTAGCGGAAGCCATAGCCAATGGTGGTTTGGGATTCAAGGGAAAAGAGGAAGGCTCCAGTGAGTGTGTGCACCTGTACCACACAGGGGGTGTGGTTGGCCGGGGGGTCCAGCTCCAGCAGGTCCCCATGTGCCACAGCTACCAAATACCACACCACGCCAAAGAGGAACCATGTGCCTGCAAAGGTAGCAGAGAAGAGCAGAAGCTTGTAGCGCCACTGCATGTCAATGAAGGTTGTCCACAGGTCCTTGAGGTAGAGGAAGCGCTTGTCGGCAATGTGCTCCATTCTCACATTGCTGCGACCATCTTTTGTCAGGACTCTCCGCCGTCGTATCCCTGGGCCCATTAGGGGCCGGCTTTCTGTCTGAGTGGTCTGACTGTAATACACCTTGGCAACTGACGTCATCTGGAGGGAGCAAGAGAGCATAATGGAGGTTATCGTAGAAATCCAGCTGACTCCTAACCCCCACCCCAAGGGAGGGAGGAATTAACATTCATTTGGGTGTCACTTATGTGTTCTTGTATTACCAAATATTTTTTGAGCACTTGCTATGTGCCAGGCACTGTGCAGGGGCCGAGGCGGGCAGATCACCGGAGGTCACGAGTTCAAGACCAGCCTGGCCAACATGGCAAAACCCTGTCTCTACTAAAAATACAAAAATTAGCTGGGCATGGTGGCATGAGCCTGTAGTCCCAGCTACTTGGGAGGCCGAGGCAGGAGAATCGCTTGAACCCGGGAGACAGAGGTTACAGTGAGCTGACATCGTGCCACCGCACTCCAGCCTGGGTGACAGAGCGAGACTCCATCTCAAAAAAAATAAAAAAATAAAATAAAATAAAATGATATCATTCTGCTCTCCAAGAACTCACAGCCTAGTGAGAAAGATGCCTATTTGGTAAGCAAATAAGTGCAATACAGTCTGATATTTGTAATTCTTAGAGGAAGAGAGGCAGAAAGGAAAGAGTAGTAGCTTCACAGTTCCTTGAAGGTGAGGCTGAGACTAATGAGAGCCTTCACCACAAAACCAGTACTCCGAAGATCTCTAATTTTGAAATAGGATCCCTCCCCACCCTCATGAATGGCTATGAAGCAAGACAAGCTATCCTGTTGAAATCCGTCTGGACCAATCCCCCTTAACACACACACGCACACACACACACACACACACACACACACACACACACACACACACACCCTTAATTTCTTCATTCTCTGCTCTACCCCCAAGCCAATACCCACTGGTGATACTAAGATATTCATCTGGTTCAGAGAATAGCAGAAACTACCCATTCTTTTACCCTTCAAGATGCTCTCTAAGCACCTAGACCATTTCATTTTTTATCGTCATCATCATCTGTTTGCATTATCTGGGGAAATTTGGTCTGAGTTACAGTCTAGGGCAGTGTTAGGAAGAGTACAGATGGGATTTGAACAAAAAGAAATAAGCAGTGGTGGAGGAGAAACAACATGTTGAAACTTCCTGGCAGCACTGGGACATTTTCTCAAGGACTGGCAGAAATGCCAGATTGTGGGTGGCAAAATTGTTTTGACGGAGTGAAGTAGAAGAGCTAGGGGTGTACATTAACTAGCAGCTATATCTGCACAGGCTCAAATTCAGGATTGCTATTTGTTCTGATAGCAGAAAGTGGGGCAAGCCACTGAAATAGGAGACCATTCACTTAATACAAGGTGCCTGGCACCCTTGTTCAAACAGTAACTTGTACTTTTCCAGCACAGAAAGAATTTTAATCACTTGAGCCCTTGGACCCTGGATCTGATAGCCAGATCTTCTGTGGAGCAGGGTGATCTCTGGGGAGTTTGGCCCTTCTTGGAGAGGCTCATTACATTCTCCATTCAAAAACGTCTGAACCATTGCATTTTATGATTCTTCACACTGCCCACCCTACCTCCCACCTCTGTTTTCCCCATGACCTTACCCATGGAAAACTTCAAATTATTTGGCTTGACCATATGCCCAACCAGGTAGGCACTGAATTGGAGATCACCAATGGATGAGAACCCGAAGAATGATCAGAGGCAACAAGGATGCCCAATTTACCAGCCCACAGGTCATTTGGAACTTCTGTTCATGTGAGACTATTCAACCGGATCTGGATGTCGTTCACTCCCCTATATCCTTGGCTGCTTTGGAACAAAAAGGAAGCTCTGCAACTCTGAAGTTTGAAGAATTTGTATTTCAAGCCTAA
This sequence comes from Rhinopithecus roxellana, assembly GCF_007565055.1. Classification (NCBI taxonomy): domain Eukaryota; kingdom Metazoa; phylum Chordata; class Mammalia; order Primates; family Cercopithecidae; genus Rhinopithecus; species Rhinopithecus roxellana. The sequence continues at coordinate 56,566,674 of NC_044556.1, read as the reverse complement.
ACAAAGCCGTATTTAGTACTCAGTAGTAGTAATAATAACATAACAACCATACTGCCTGTATCTGTATACCATTTTAGAATTCACACATTAGAATACCTTCTCATTTGATCCTCAAACCCTTGAAAAAAAGATGTAAACTCCTATAAGAGATTTTGAGGAATATTAGGGAACAGAGAACATGCTGTAAAATTGGAGATGAATGAACATAGTTTTAATTTCAAAAAGAAAAATGAAGTACCTTTCACAAACTACAAACAAACAGGTAAGATATTGCTCCTAGGCAAGATTCTAGAATGGAATATTAAGATTATGAGTACTTGGGCAGGATGGGGGAAAGGAATTTATCAATAGGACCCAGTGTGGATTTACTAAGAACAAGTCACATCAAAATAGCCTAATTTTGGCTGAGTGTGGTGGCTCATGCCTGTAATCCCAGCACTCTGAGAGGCTGAGGCAGGAGGATCGCTTGAGGTCAGAAGTTCAAAACCATCCTGGGAAACAGCAAGACCCCATATCAGCAAAAATTTTTAAAAATTAGCTGGGTATGGTAGCACACACCTATACTCCCAGCTACTTAGAGGCTGAGGCAGGAGGATCACTTGAGCCCTGGAGATGGAGGCTGCAGTGAGTTATCACCATGCCACTACACTGTAGCCTGGACAACAGAGTGAGACTCTGTCTCAAGAATAATAATAACCTAATTTTCTTTTATGATAAGGCTACTAAATTGACAAATCGAAGAAGTGCAACAGAGAACGTGTACCTAAACTTCAGATTTTTGACAAGATTTCTCATTATGACCTGGGGATAAGATAAAGAAAAATGAAGAGAATGCTAATCTAATTCGGTGACTTTAAAAATCAGTGGTACTGGTGAGTGGACCATGATAGCCTGGAATTCATTTTCTATTGATACACCAGAGAGCTTCATCTTTGGCCTTGCCCTATTCAATATTCTTAACATGAACTTCATTCAAAACTATAGAATGCTATGGCCATCAATTATATGCCTGACAGAAAGCTGGGACAGATAGCAAATGCAAGAGCTCGGGCAGAATTAGGATCCAAAAGGAGTCAAATAAGTAGGCCAAGTCTAACAAAAATGTTAAGTGCTGGATAATGTACTTGGGTCCAAAAATTACCTGAGCAAGTTCCGGATTGAGAAGATGTGATTTAGCAAAGCAGAACAATATAAAAAAGTTAAACATATTAGCAGAAAATAATCCAATATGAGTTATGCATGTGTTTTGATTGCCAAAAAAGCAAACTAATCTTAAGCTACTTTAGTTGAACTGAAGTCTCTAGAATAAAAAAGTAGTTGATTCTACTCTACTCTGTTCATCCCACACCTGCAGTATCCAGCATCAAGGAACACTCAGGATATGAGAGGATTCAGAACCAGATCACATAAGAAATAGTTGAAGGAAATAGGGAAGTTCATTCAGAAGAAGAGACCATCAGAAGGCTATAATGGATGTGTGCAAATATTTGGTTTGAAGGGCTGTCATGTGATCAAAGGCTTGGACTTGTTCTTTGAGCTCCAAGAGGAACAGTCAGTGAGTTCATACTGCAGGGAGAAAGATTGCAAACTGGCATTATAAAGAGCATTGTAACAATCAGGAAGGCACTTTGGACAAGCACTTTGCATAGATCCTATGGTGGAGATAAAAGCTTTGGAGGGGAGATTGAAAGACTGTCTTCAAGCTTCTGTCTGTACTCATGGTGGGTCAGGATGCCTGCCTTCTCTGCCCCACTTCTACCCCTGCACTTTCTGTGGTGACATTCAGGGATCCTTAACTGGAGTCCTGGCTTTGTTTATGTTGAGGAGAGATTGTACATATCTTGGAGAATGGAAGCTCTTAGGGCCCAAGAAAAGCCTTGCTTATCATTCCCAAAATATTAGTCTATAATTCCTTCTCACTTTAAAGTTTGTAAAATGTACAGTTTGATCCTTACACCATGAGGTAGGTAGGAAAGGCACCATAGAAACTAAGGCTCAGAGAGCTTTGCCCCAAGTAGGTTAGTGGTAAAGTTGGAAAAAGAATCCAGGTCTCCCAGCTCCTGGTCCAGAACTTTTTAATTGTAGCAACTGCTTTTGTGTGCCCCAGGTTCATTCTCATGGACCTCATGCTCTCAGCAGATGCCACTACGGTACCCTGTATGTAAGACCACACAACCCAGGGTTAAGGCTCTAGACTCATGGGCACTGTAGATTTCGGCCACTGCTAGCCTCTTTGTTGCCTCTGGCTGTTGTGATTGCCACCTCCAGCTGTTGTGCCTGTGGTTGCCAGCCTTTATATCTGCCACCTCCAGCTGTTATCTGCTGCTCCCAGCTGTTGTGCCACCTCCCACAGCCAGGCAGCTTTGTTCTCTGCGGTGGCCAGAGTCAGAAGCGGATAAACAATCAGCTACACTCCACCCTTAAGCTGCCCGGGCCCCTGGGGAAGGAAGCAAGCCAAAGCTCTGGAAATCATTTGTTGTGCAGCCCACCACCCCTGGCACCCCCGCAAAATAAAACATACTGTTTCCTCTAGAGGGTGCTATTTCCCAAAACAATCCCAGCCAGCCAAATACCAGAGACAGAATTCTGAAGACCAGCCTCTGAGTGGCCAAAGAGACAGATACAGAGACATTCACCTTCTTTCTCCTCTAAGAACTGGTGATCCTTTCCCTAAAACAAAGGCCAGTCATAGCCACAGTGATGATCAGCAGGTTCCCTCAACAAGTACCACTCCCACTTACTGCTACCCCTGGAAGTTCTTCCTGGAGCTGTCATTTTTTGCCTGAGCACTCATTTATTTTACTTGAGAGTCATTTATTCTCCAGGATAATACATGGATTTATCAGGGCCTTTCTTGAGTAAGGACACTGTTGTTCTTGTGACTCTCAAGAACTTGATCTGTGGCTCCCCTTTGCTTTTTGCTACTTTGCTCCTGGGTTTCTCTTCCTCAAATACACCTCTGACTAGAAAGGATGCTTCAACCCCTCCCGGGGGCAGCAGGTGCAGGGGAAAGAGAAAAGCTGCGCCCGCAGGGAAAGTGCTTTATCTTTTTTCTCTGTAGCCTCTCAGCACAGCATTCATGATTTGGTCTCTGCCTGCTTCTGACTTTACCCCTGACAATCTTTCACAGGCCCCCTGAAGTGAAGAGCCTCACTACCTAATCCTTTCTACCTTTGGACCTGCTTCTGCACTGCCCTGCTCTGTGCCTACCTGATGATCGATGTCCTTTTCTTTGAGAACTCGACTCAAGTGTTAATTACCCCCTTTGATGCCTTCCCTGACTCTCAAAAAAAAAAAATTCATCTTCTCTGTCCCTCCCATCCCTGCCCCAGAATGGGTTTACTTTACTATGCTTGCTCTTGTACATATTCTTTTTTTTTTTTTTTCTTTTTTCCAGATGGGATCTCACTGTGTCACCCAGCCTGAAGTGCAGGAGTACAGTGGTGCAATCTCGCCTCGCTGCAACCTCTGCCTCCTGGACTCAAGCAGTCCTCCCACCTCATCCTCCTGAGTAGCTGGGACTATAGGCATGTGCCACCATGCCCAGCTAATTTTTGTACTTTTAGTAGAGACGGGGTTTTGCCATGTTGCCCAGGCTGGTCTCGAACTCCTGGACTTAAGTGATCTGCCCACCTTGGCCTCCCAAAGTGCTGGGATTACAGGTGTGAGCCACCGCACCTGGCCCTCTTGCACATATTCCTATTTTGAAGCATTATAGTGCTTTGAGATGGTTTATTTATCATTGTTTACCATCTTTGTGCTCCTAATTTAATACCACTGACTCTGCCTTTCATCTCTTTCCCCAGTGCCTAGTATAGTTTGTTAAGAAATAGTAAGAGAATGACTGAAAGCCTGATCTGGACAGGCCAAGGTCCCCCTGAGGGCTGCAGTTTTATCTGCCTCACAGGAGACACCTAGTTCACACAGACCTTCAGGAGGAGCCACTTCAGAGTGCGAGGGGACCCAAGTTTACACAGGCTTTGCTAATGCTGCAGATGCTTACAATCCTGTTTTCAGAAGGTAAGAAAATAAAAGCCCAAGATATCAGTCCCTCCTCTCTTCTGGGTCAACTGCTCCATTTGCAGGGGGTTGGGGAGAGAATGAGCTTTGTAAATTGCTACAGAGCTTTGGAGTTGATTATGCTAAATTAGGTGACTAGAAAAGATGCTTCAACCCCCTCCCAGGGGCAGCAGGTGCAGGAGGAGGGGAAAAGCTGCACCCGCAGGGAAAGTGCTGTCTGTTTTCTCTGTTGCAAGAGCAAGTTGAGTGGAAGGAGCTTTGGGATATGAATACTAAATGCATTCACTTCCAAATGTAAACAAATCCTTTCTTCTCCTACTTGCTGCTCTATTTTGGTTCCTAAAATAGTTAAAGGGACCATCATCCTACCCATTACCCACACTTAAAGCCAGGATCATCTCAAACTGTCTTCTTGCCTCAACTCAACATTTATCTAGTGCCATGTGCTGTGGATTTATTATTTGTGCCTCCTCCCCTTCATTCCATTGTCTTCAAGTCCTAATGCCTTGTGGCATAATCACTGCATCAGCATCCTCCTCATCTTGTGTCTCCGTTCTTTCTTTCCTCAAATCCATCCTACATTGCTCCTGGGTTTCTCTTCCTCAAATACACTTCTGATCAGGAATCAATGAACATTTATGCAGTACTTTCGAAAACACTTTCACATTTTATTCTCATGGCATTCCTATAAGATATTAAGATTATAATTCTTGTTTTATGAATGAGGAAACTGAGGCTCAGAGAGATGGTGTGACTCAGTAAACTGTGGAATTAGATTCATGCTCAGGTCCCATCTCCCAAATCCATCCACTTTTCATTTTACTATAATTGTCTTAGTTCTTTCTCTAGCTCAAAACATTTTGATGTCTTCCTATTATCTATCAAAGACAGGCCAAACCCAGGCTGGCATGTAAGGCCTTCCACAGTCTGCTTCTGAACCTGCTTTCCAGCCTTATGTCTGACCACTTCTCTGCTATGGCACACTTCTTGCTGCAAGCAAACCAACCACTCCCTGCTCCCTGCTGTGCACACTCATGCTTTCCTGCCTTCCATGATCCTGCACTTTCTTCCTGAGCTCCCCTTCCTCCTTGTCTTTACCTATCCAAGTCTTATCTTTCAGAGTCCAGTTCAAATAACCCCTCTTCCATGAAGCCTTCTCTGATTCCTACAACCTTAAGTAATGCCTCCCTTTTCTGAGTTTCCATATATGTATATCTATATCCATCTATACCTGTAATGGCACCTCTCTTAGTACATGATGCATCATTTGCATTCTACTACAAATAAGGTCATTGAAAGAAGGATCCAGCATTTTATGTGTGTGTGTATATATATACACACACACACACACACACATATATACATATATACACACACACACATATATATATCCTAAAGATTGTGTTATCCTAAAGATTAGTACAATGTATGACACATAGTAAGTGCTCAAGAAGTATTTTATGATTTTGTTAAGAGTAGGGGAGACCCCAACCCACTCCAGCCATAGCGGCCAATCTAACTAACTCCATCATCACCGGGCCAAGGAGATGTGGAAGTTCTTGTCTTAGGTAGAATGGATGGAACTTCACTCTGGTCCAGAACCTCTCACTCTGAGGACTTCTCATTCCCCCTTCTCGTTTGTATCTTCTCTTGATTTTTTAATAATGTTTTTCTTTTTTCCTTGTACACATGGAAACCCCAGATAACTAATTATCAACACTAATAAGTATGCAAAGAAACCAAATGTTTTTATCTGTATTAATGTTGCCCACCACATTCAGTTTGAGTTGTGTTTTTGTTCATTTATACAATAAACACTTTGTTATTGTTGTTGTTGTTGTTGTTGTTGTTGTTGTTGTTAAAACTTGGTCTCACTCTGTCACCGAAGCTGGAATGCAGTGGCATGATCATGGCTCACTGCAGCCTCCACCTCCTGGGCTCAAGTGATTCTACTACCTCATCCTCCTGAGTAGCTGGGACTACAGGTGCACACCACCATGCCCCAGCTAACTTTTTTTTTTTTTTTGGTAGAGATGGGATCCCACTATGTTGCCCAGGCTTGTCTCAAACTCCTGGGCTCAAGCCATCCTCCCATCTTGGCCTCCCTAAATGCTGAGGTTACAAGCATGAGTCATCATGCCCAACCTCAGTAAACATTTTTTTTCCAGCAATTACTGGGTGCCAAATTCTAAACAAGGCAATGGAATTATGGAGATGGATCAGATGTAGATTCTTTCTGTGAAGACCTTGCAATCCAATAAAGGAGACAACTGTAAAACAGGCAGGAAGTGATAAGTGCCATAAAAAAAGGTGTCAGTGAAGTGCAAGAAGAGCTTGTGAAGGGAAAACTGACATCTAGTGCAAAGGAACAGGGTTGGGAAAAATGAGGAAATCCAGGGCTACCCAGGAAATAAGGATCCATTCATTTTGGTTGAAGCGTTGGGAGCACATGAAAGATCTTAATAGGACACACTGGGAAAGCAGTGATGTGCTCTGACCCCTCAACACCCTCCTGCTTTGTGGCCAGCCCCTGTGGGTTCCTTCATGGCCAGCTGCAGGGCCAGGGTCAGGTGCAGAACCTTGGCTTCCTCCATGGTACTCTAGCCTGCTGGTCTTGTCTTTTCTCTTCTCTTTTTTTTTTTTTTTTTTTTTCTTTTTTTATGGAGTCTCACTCTGTCTCCAGGCTGAAGTGCAGTGACGCAATCTCAGCTCACTGCAACCTCCACCTCCCGGGTTCAAGCGATTCTTCTGCCTCAGCCTCCTGAGTAGCTGGAATTACAGGCATGAACCACCATGCCCAGCCGGCCAGCTGGCCACCATGTTGGCCAGGATGGTCTCGATTTCTTGACATCGTGATCTACCTGCCTCGGCCTCCCAAAGTGCTGGGATTACAGGCGTGAGCTACAGCGCCCGGCCTAGCCTGCTGGTCATTCTTCCTTAGAGTCACTAGATGATTTCTGTTTTTGACTGTGGAGTATTTCCTCTTGCAAATGTTCGGTTCAGGGAAATGGAAGGAGAGATGGAGGGGAACTATCATGTATTGAATGCCTTCTCTAGAGCAGCACTTCATATTTCATCTTTGCAACTCTGTAAAACAAATCTTATTATCTTTGTAGTTACTGCTGAGGAAATTAAGGTTCAGAGAGCTCAGGTGACACAACTTATCAGTAGCAGAGCTGAACTTTGTGCCTCTTTCTGGCTGGATTCCAAAGTCCTTTCCAGCATAACTTCATATTAATACTATAGTTTATTTGCCTTCAATGCGCAAACTCAACACTCAACAAGCAGACATGACACCTTAAGCATAGTAAAGGTTAGCAGGAGCCAGACAGGTATGAAAAATTCACCAGCAGTGATGCCCAGGATGTATCCAAGGGTTGGAGGTGACACCCTTCCTTCATGGCTGCTTGATCCCATTGATTCTCTCCTAGTTTTGCATGACTTGTCTTTATTCTCCCCACTTCCTTCGTGTGGACTCTCCTCCCAGCGATCTTCTCATCTCTATCAATTGTGCTTCTTTGCTTGTCCTGTCTTGTACTTCATCCTTCCTGTCACTAAAATGTCTCCCCAATCCCTGTCCTCCTTTTCACCTCCCTCTTTGCCTTTGTATTGCCTACACATCTCTCTGGCTTTCCCTTCTTTTCCTTATGGTTTCTCCAGCTTCCTGTATCTCATTCTGGGAATAGTATGCTATCCATCTAATCATAACTCTTGCTTTCAAATTCTTTACCACACTTTATCCTTCTATTCTCCTTCTGTATCCCACAGCCTATTTGTCCATGTTAATAGAGACATTCTAAGCCCCAAAGCCTCCTATTCTTCTCCCTATTTCTTCCCTGTAGAAAAGAGTCTTTTGATTGAAGGATCTGGAAATGAGATCAGAAAGGGAGGCAGATTCCAGGAAGATAGGAACAGTGCCTACTATAGCTATTAACTAATCCATTTATCTTAGGTTTGAAGGTCTTACCAATCACTGTTTGGTAAAGACAAATGAATAGGTGGACAGGGACTCAGCTTGCTCTCTGTCCTACTATCTGTCCATCATGCTTAAGAACCCCAGATCCAGCTCTGTTCTTATTCCAACTTTGAGGGCTTACATAATCCTTGCAGTACTTTTCTTCCTTCCCTTCCTCTCCTATCCTTCTCCTTCCTCTTCCACGTTGGGAGAGCCCTGTATGCAGTAGAGGGGTTTTGAGCACTATGTCTCAGCACCTGAGATTAGGCTGGTCTCCACACACATACTTATCTTAGACACTTGAGCTAGGTATCTGTCCATGCCCAGCATTCTGAAGACAGAGTGAGAGATTTAGGCTCAAGGATGTGTAAAAGCTGCTCAGAACTAAGAGACAGCACTGCCTGGTGGAACATGCACTGGACTGGGAAGCAAGAAACTTGGGTGCCCATCTCAACTCTGCCACTGACTAGCTGTTACCTCAGTCAAGCCGCTCAGCCTCTCGGGTCTGTATTTCCTTCATTGTGGAATGGGGGTTGGTATTAGTTCCACATGTCTCAAACTAGGGCATGCACTAGTGTGCCAGGAGGCACTCAAAGCCATAGGACTAAATTTAGTATATTTCCTGAAGTTATCAATTTTGCTCAGATTTTGAGGGAAAATGCTATTTTAATATTATGCCAACAATATACAATGAAGTAGAATAAAAATTTTGAACGGCTTAAGACAAAAAGAGATTTCAAGGATGTCCAGTGTGTGGCCGCTTATGGCTCATCCCTGTAGCTTCTAGGGCACAAATTCCCTCTCCTCTGCTTTTCAGGACACGTTGGCGAGGTCAGTCTGGGAGGTGCTATGTTACAGGATGATTAGGTCACTTCCTGCTGTAAATCTCTATGTCCAGCCCGAGTTGCTCCCACAGCAGTCTGGTCCCACTCGTCCCCCCGGCCTCGGTGGAGAGAGCAAACAGCTGCTCAGCCTCCTCTCACCAACCATATTATCTCTTTTTTGGATACCAGTTCCAACTTGAAGAGCTACCTTAGAGTCCTCCAGAAAGAGATCAGTTACTTTGGGATGAAAAAGAAGCACTTCGGGCCTTCCAAGTGTTCTTAATGAGGGTGGGGGAAGAGAAAAGGAAGGAGAAGGGTAAGAGAGGAAGGGCAGGAAGAAAAGCACTACAGGGTTATGTAAGCCCTCAAGGTTGGAAGAATGGAGCTGGATTTGGGGTTCTTTTCAAACTTGATGTCTTTATTCATTAATCCCCCTCCTGTCTTGCCCCAAGGAAAATAAACAAATAGAAATGGAGCCAGATGCACACAAATCTTGAGGTGGGGAAAAAGAGGATAGTGTGTGTGTGTGTGTGTCCCAGGGCCTGACTCTCCAGCTGAATCACTGTTGACTCTGTCTCCCACTCCCTGGTCTCCTTCCCCCTTTCCCTCCCATCCTCTAGCCCCAGCCTGACACTGAGGCCCTGGCCCATGGAAGAATAGGCCTTTCTTCTCTTGTGTCAACGTTTGGAAAGTTCTCATAGTCTGATCAAAAGAAAGGATAAAAGCCTTCAAAGCATTTCCTGGGAGTCTGTAACCTCTGCAGGGCCCTTCTGACCTGCCCGTGTGTTTTCCAGTCAAGAGAGGGAGGGACAAAAGATGGGGCCACGTCAGATGTTCTCTGTTTAGACACCACCCCTGCCTGTCAGTGTGAGCTGACCAGGACCACTGCCCCTTCCTCCACCTCAGTCCCCAAGCAGTGCCTTCTGTCCCCTGCAAGAAAGGCACAGTGTTCTGTAAAGAACTGCCCACAGGGTGGCATCTTGGGGACCCCCTGTTTCCCCGGCTGGAGAAGGAGGACTTCCTGGTTCTTGTGGCAAGTGGGTGCTGCCTCTTTGATGCACCTGCCCTCTCAACCTTTCACACTACCCCTATTGCACGCCCTCCTGAGTCATCACCCCTTCCCAGTATCTGCTGCTAATCATTGTCTGGGCCAGCAAGGCTCAACAGGAGCTGGTCCTTTGTGAGGAGCTTGGCACTAGGTAGGGTTCAACTGAGGACAGAGGCTGTACCACTGTCTCCTCAGCCCCAGCTCCAGCAATCCCGGTAGCCTCCCAGCCTGGCCCCATCTGGGTCCTCACCTCAGAAGAACATCTACTAGGAGACATTAACCCATCCCTCCTCATCTCGACTGAACAGCCAGAAGAATTAGCATCAGTGCTAAGAGTCAACTGGAAGCAATGGCATCTATAGAAATAACTCTTGTTGCTATTGTTATTCCTATTGTTACCACTAAGACATGAAATGCTGAAAAGTTTCCCAAGGACACTAGGGAAAATCTCAAGAGGGTCCAAGCTAGGTTAGGGAGAGTCAGGGTGATAAACAAGAAGTCTGTTCAGGACCTCCTTCCTGTGTCAAGTCTGCCTGGATCTCCAATCAGTCATCACTTGGCCTAGGCCCTGAGATTCCCTATAGGGAGAATCCATACCCAACTTATCTCCAAAGATACTGGTTGAGGGGATCAACCTAGTTGAGGTATCAGAAGTATTTTTTCAGGCAGAGCACCTCAAGAGAGTATACCCCCACCCCTAGTCTCTGCAAAGGGGGCTGGTCAGGTTGCAGATGGGGAGTGTGGAAGGGGTGGAGGTGAAAGGGAACTCCTGCAAATTTCGAGCTTCACCAGCAATTTGCCACCCCATGCGGAAGACTGACCTCCCCACGATCAGGGGATGGGGCTCCCCAGTACCTTGGGGCCACCCTTGCCTTTGCAGTTGCCTGTCTCATAACCTCACAGCCCCTACCCCCACTCCAGCTCACTCCTTTTACTATTAGGTTGAATTCTATGAAATCGTCCATTTAATACATGGGTTCCCTATTGGCAATATCAAAGGGTTCAATGTAATAATACCTAATAACAATAAAAATAACAGTAACAATCTCCTCTGTAATATGGGGTTTTGAAATCTACAAAACACTTGCACAAATTCAGAATTACTCCATTTGCCCCCACAGCCACTCTGGGGGGCAATTAAAGCAACAGGAAGCAAGAAGCTCTCTCCAGTGTCACAGCTGAACTTCCCATCATTAAATCCAAGGGCGTCTTCTCAGCCCTTGACCCCAGCAGTCTCTGCTGCACTTGAGACTGATGACTGACTGGTCTGTTCTTAACACTCTCTTTTGGCTTTTATTGAGGTGTGGTGGGAATCCACTGATTTTATCCACCTTGGTTAGCCGTTAAGAAGCTCTGCTATTTCTAGGCTTTGTGATTTGGGGCAAATCACTTAAACGTATGGGTTTCTATTTCCCTTATCTGCAAAAAGGCCTAATAATACAGAGGTGACGGGAGAGTTCCATGTGATCATATGTGTCAGAATGCTGCATGGGTTGTGAACACTACACGTGTGCACAGTCTCACCGTTACTCTCGGACACTATGTTCTCGGGGTTCTCTCTCTACTGCTCTGTTTATTTTGGATCATCTCTCTTGCAGTAATCTCTCCTCTGCACCTTAAGTGTTGGTGTTTCTCAGGAATCCATCCACCCTTGGCTCTCATCCCTGACCACTGTCCTCCATCTTCCTCAACTGTTTCCCTGCTCCGTGGATTCCACATCACCTCTGCCCTGTGTATCCAAGTACTTACAAGCTCCCCCTATCTGGAGCATTCCAATTTTAACATGTTCAGACTCAGCGTCCTGTCTCCTCAAAAGAGTCTCTTTTGTGTTTTCCTTCTTGTTCACAGAATTACTCTCCACTAGGTGCACAAGCCTTAGAATTACCCCTGCTTTCTCTCTTCCCCCTCATCTGATTGGTAACTAGGTCCATCAATTCTGTCTTCACGACTTCTCTTCAGGTCCATTGAGGCTGCCCTAGTTCATTCACCTGAGGTGTTGCAATGGTCTCCTGGTCCTCCTGCAGCCAAACTCACTGTGCTCACCTCAGTCCTTGGCTGCCTCAGTACACACATTCTGACCCCATCGCTTGGCTTTAAATTCTTCAATGAGTTCCAACAGCTTTCGTGATGAAATTCAAACTTCTTGGCAAAATCCTTCAATGTCTGACTCCTTACTCTTCACAGCCTCCCTGGAATATTTTCCTTATGCAGCCCATATTCTAGCCACGTGGAACATAGCCTGTGCTCCACTTGTCTGTCTCCATGTCTTTGCTCAGGCAGCTCACTCTACCTACAACACCCTCTCCCTGCTCCCAGACTCCCCTCAAGACTGCTCTCTTCCCTTTCAAATCCTCTTCCTCCTTCAAGGCCCTGCCCCAATGCCCTCTCCACTGTGCAGCCTTCCCCACCTCCCAGGTAGAAAGAGTTACTCTCCCTCTATGTTCCCGGGACATTTGCCACATCATCCTTTGTTCTTCTCTAGAGAGTGTGAGCTCTTTAAAGGCACAGACTGTATCTTAGTCACCTTTGTAAGCTGTTACCTTTAAATTTAACCTAATTGGTTGGTATGGAGGAAGGAATTAGAATCCCTGGGTGATTCTGGGCTAGGAATGTCAACTATACAGCATGTAAGCCATCACTCATCACCCCACCACCCCTTAGCAGATAACACTAATTCATCGCAGTGCTTTTCTTGTGACAACCTCAGAATCATCCTCAATATGGTGATACAGAGAGCCATTTTCAATCAAATGGAGTTAGCCCAACAAATGAAACCTATTTCTTATCCTGGCATGTCTGAGTCACAAAGTTCCCTATGTATTCTTCTTTCCTGCTACTTGCCATCCTGTCTGTGTCACTTACTAGCTATGGGAACTTCAGTCAATCTCTTAATCTCTCTAAGGCTCAGCTTCCTCATCTAAGGAGGCAATAAAACCTTCCATTATGTGGTCAGGATTACATGATTTAAAGTATATGAAATCTGTAAGGCCCTTATGCAAATAAAGATATTACTATTATCCTACTTTGCAGATGAATGAAAAATATTACTGAATTAGGAAAACTAAGGTTCAGAGACATAAAGTCACTTGCTGACATTTGTTTAATGGCAAAACCAGACCCCGTGTCTCCATATCCTGTGGGCTTTTCCCTCACATTACCCCTCCACACCCCAGTGGCCTTGATGATACTCAAGTTACACCATCCCTTCTATCTCCTTTCTCCAGGTGAGTTGTGGAGTAAGATTTACTCTAGCCCCAGAATTGAAGGGGACTTCCAACCCACTATTCTTTATCCCACCTCTCTATAATTCACTAATCTCAGCCTGCCAAGAGGTGGGCAGGTGTGTGCTGAGGATGCTGAGTAGAGCCAAGTTCCTTAATTACTATCCTTCAGCCTCTCACCCTCTTGTCTGCCCCCAGCCTCAGGAGTATCAGGCAGCTGGCAGCCTTCTCAAGGCCCAGGACGACCAGGGCCCTGGAGATAAGGTTCTTGGGGTGAAGACTACTGAGTTGTCACCTGATCTACCAGAAGAGTTTGAGAAACTAGGGAGGGAATGATGAGACCTATTCCTTGGAGTCCCAGGGCCACGACAGGGTTCTCCACCTGAGAGAAGAGGGGGAGGCTGACCCGATCCCAGCTGAATTGCCCTTCTCTGTACACTTTCCTGTCTTTGAACTTGAAGTGGTATTGGCTGGAAATGGGGGGTGGCTTGGACCTAGTTGGTGGAGGGCCCAAGAGGTAGTGGCGGGTAGGGGAGGCAGAAGAGCTACTCCCCATTGTGAGAGCACCCCCAGAGCCGGCTCCTGTAGAGGTTTTTTCATCAGCTCCACACCTTCCAGGAAGGACCATCCCCATCTTCCCAAACAGAGAACTTTTTCTGGACTGCTTCTTAATCTGTATTTTGTTCATCTTTTATCCTTCTCAGTGCCTGCTATTTCTTGACTTAAAAGAGCCTGTAGGATTGATGTTCTACATAACTTTTCCTCCTTCAGGCCCCCTTTTCCATGTGCCACCCACTTCATCCTTCGGAAGTCCTTCCTCTGAGCTTCCCATTGAAGTTTCAACGTTTGGACACTTGGGGGCACTGAGTCAGCCTCCTTGGCAGTCTTCTCTCTAGTTTCCCTAGCTCTTCTCTGCAGGCTGCACTCAGCCCCACCCTGTCAACACTCTCCCTACTCTCTACAATGAGAGGGGCAGATGGGGAAACTGAGGCCCACAGTGGAAGTCCTTAGTAGGAGTGCCTCAGTGATAGAAATCTAGAGTCTTTTGTGGAAGGTACATCTCTCTCTAGTGGTGGGAAAGGACAGAGGCAGAAAACTTCAGGCCTAAGCCAAAACTTGTCCAGAGGCAGACAACTCTGAACTTAAAGCTTCTCCCTGCACTGGCCAGGTCGTCCTAGGGAAGCCCAATGCTTCCTTGTGCTTGTGTGACCAAGGACAAGAGAAATTAGTCTTGGGAGAAAGGATGAACGAGAAGTAGTAAAAAGAGGAGAGGAAGTGGAGGGACCCTATCTCTGAAGCCCTTAGAATTACAGGTGGAACAGAGTCCTATATGACCTCCCTAGCATCAGTGTTATCTATCTGTACGCCCCCACTTCACGCATGCACCATGTCCCCAGCCATACGAAACCTCTCAGTTCTTGAACAGACCAAGCTTTATTTTTAGCAAATAATGGGGCCTCTTTCATGGAACACTGTTCCTCTCCCACTTTGCTTAATTTCTCCTCCCCTTTAGGCCTCAGCTTAGATGTCACTTTCTCTGGAAAGCCTTTCTGGATGCCCCCACCCGCAACGTGGGCTGCCATCCCCTGTGTTCCCACAGCACCATGAACTTCCTACCTCAGGCTTTACAGTGCACCAGGCATCGTGCTGGGTGCTCCATGCCGTGCTTCATCCTAGCCTCCCTAGGAGGGCAATAGCATTGCCCTTAGATGAACAGGTGGAAACTAGACTTACACGGGTTAACTAACTTGCCCAGGAGGACTGCTCATAAGGAGTGCACTGCAAGTCGAACCCAGGCCTGCTTAAACCTGCTTAAAGTCTGGGCTTCTCAACTTGCCACTGGACTGTGTCACAGAGTGTTCATGCTGGGAAGCCCTCTGTGGTCATCACATATAATCCCCACATTTTACTAAAGAGGAAGGCAAGGCCTAGAAAAGCTGGGTAACTTTCCCAAGATCACACTGCTAGCTGGTAGCTCATGTTATTTTACATCAGAATCACAGCAACTACCCTGGCCTTCTTCTTCATCTCAACTTCTGTTTTCCTACAAGATCCTTTTCCTCACCCTGGGGTCCCAAAGTGCCAGCTTCTGTGGAGCCAGCCTTGGATCACTATCCACAGAAGCTCTTCCCCAGCCAAACCAGCCACACCCCATTATCTTCAATCTGGCCCTCCCACCTAGTAGGTCTCAAGGTCTTCCTCATCCCTGCAGTAGCTGGCCCAACAAGAAGAGTTGGAATAAGCCGCAAATAGTGAGGTCCACAAGGAGGAGGCATTCAGTGATGCTCTTACTGGGCTCTGTGGAAATGATCAAGGGATTCCTTTGAGGCCACTGGAAACCCCATGGGGGCTCTGAGCGTCATTGGAACTATCTTCCAGGCCACGCAAGCTTTGTTCAGTAGGTGACTAAAGGGGGACTTTTCCTTCTCATCAGGGCAATGAGTTATCCACCTCTTTCTATCCCTCCCCTTATGCCCAGGGAATTCTTCCAATTAAGTCAAAATTTACCTGTTGGTATCTGAGCAATTTCTTCTTATTTGTACCCTTGATGGAGCTGGAGACTCAGAGGTACTCTGTATCTGTCATTCATATTCAGAGAATTGAGCCTCTTTCCCTGACAGGTGTCCTCTCAGCTCCCTTTCCTTCTTGGGGCTCCTGTTTCCTGCATGAAGAGCAGCCTCTGACCCTCACTCAGAGAAGTCTAGGGAGCTCACCACCACTCTGGGAGGCAATCTTTCAACTTTTTACTTATTCCTTATTCACATTCCTCCCTTAAGAAGGAGGATGGGGTAGGGATGGCATGAGGACGCTGACTAGATACAGAACTAGATTCAGAGATGAGTGTCTCACTGTCCTCTGTCTCATGTAGTAACTAACTGCCCGAGCACAGCAGGGAAAGCTGAAGTTATACATTGGGAAGTTCTCTTTCTCCAGCAGGAAATTTTTGGAGGCAAAAGAATCATGCCAGAGTATAAGGGCTGGGGGAGGCATGTTCCTGCACAAAGGAAGACAGATGGATGAGGCAGCTTAAGGAGAATCCAGTAGCCAGAGGGGAAGCATTCTAGATGAGGGGAAGGGAGAAGGATAGAAGGGCCCTGAGGTTCTTCCATACAATTGTGATGTGAGGAAACATCATGGAGATTAGCACTCAATAATATTTGCTGATGACCAAACCAATATCAGCTTACTTCTCTATCTAACAGAGTTTCTGCAACCATGACCCCATCCACCCTCCCAGGCCCCAGCACACCACTGTGCAGTCAGCCCTCAAGTCTCTGGGACCCCAATGGGCCTTCCTGTCTTCCCTTTTTAGGGCATCTGCCCCCGACTGCTAGAAGATGCTCTGGACCAGAATAGCAGGTGAGCCATAGATACAGCCTACAGATTCTTGTGCAGACATAGGATAACAACTGGGAAGGCCAGTTCTAGGCAGCATGAAGGACTTATAATTGATAGAAATCCCCAACTCCAAACCCTAGCTAAGAAGGCTGTGGGGTTACTTTCTAGTGATCCAGAGTTCGTAGCAGAAGTGGGGCCGGTAGGAGGGTGGGAAGTGAAAGGAGGTAGGCTCACTCTGCCTAGGGGTAGTGCAAAGGTCAAGGTGACTTTCGGAGGTTCTTTCTAGACCCAGAAGCCCACTTAAAGCTCCTAGACCCGTTCTCACCACCCCTTCCCCTCACCATGCCCCCACTCCTTCCCAAAAAAGGTGGCTAAAAGAAAGCTCTGTTGGAATTGTAGATAGGGTTGGGGGTGGGGTCATCTGAGCAAAACCAAGAGACAAATACTTGGGGGAAAAAAACACAAAAAAGCTAGAGGCGAGAGACCTCCATTCTAGTCCCAGCCTTGCCACCAGCTGCCTGGACACCATCATCTCACCTCTCAGAGCCTTTCTGGGAAAATGATAACTGTTCCATCTACCTCCCAGGGCCAGGAAGGGCTAGGAAATACCTATGTGCCCTGGGCAAAGGCAAAGACAGACACACTGGACCTGTGCCAGCGAGGCCAGGTGGGGCTTTCGTTATTCACACAGAGCTCAGTCCAGGATACTTGACTCTGCTCTGGGGTAGGGGGCCTGCCCACCTGACTGTCTCCATGGTTGGAGCAGGAATGGGAGCCATGCTTAGAGTGCAGCAGAGGCTGTGTCCATGGTTAACGTATAAGCAGGTGCGGTCTGGGGCAGCAGGACATTTTCAGCCCCAGGGCCACATTCTTAAGGCCACAACAAGTGCAAACTTGTTATAACCTGTGTCAGGGCAGCAGAGGGCAGCAAGGGCATGGGGGGAAGGGACAGGGTGCTGAGATGCCTGCGGCCGTGGAGGGGTGCAAAAGGGAAGAGGGTGGGGTGGGGGGAGGGTGGGTGTGCAGGTGCATATGCCAGGGGGTGGTGGTGTGGACGTGCAGTCTGTGTGCTGGGCTCACTGTGTTTTGTCTGGGCACATCCGTTTGGGTGTGTGTTGGGAGCCGTGTGTGGGGCCGCAGAGATGAGTGTATGCCTGTGTGTCTCTGCATATATGAGCCTTGGGGAGTCCTGTGGTGGGAGGAGGAGAAGTGGCAGCCACAGGCCCAGGCTGGGCATATGGAACCAAGGAGTGGGCAGGCTCTGAGCGCCCCTTCCCCTTCTCAGGCCTCACAGAACCTGCATTCCAACTCCCCCACAGACTGCCCCTGCCCCTGTGAGCCTAGGGCCTCTCCCCTCTGTGTGCCCTCTGCAGCCTGCCCTGTCAAATGCCCATCTCCCCAGCCTGCCCAGAGAGTGGGGGGGTTGCCTCCTGCCCATCCCGCCTGGCCCAGGGCCCACTCCCCCGTGCTCTCTGGGCCCTCCGGACACTGAGGCAAAGGGGGGGTGGTGGGGGAGGCTCTGAAAGCAGGTGACTGTTTGGGGGAACTAGGGGACAGAGCCCCCATTGTGCCCGCCCCGGAGCCGCCTCAATGGAGCTCCCTGGCACAAAGGGGCTTTGACAATGGGCAGGACATTAGTATGCAGAGCCAGCCCCTCAGCCCTCTCCCTGTCCCACAGCCCAGGGGCGGGAGCTGGGGGACTGCTGGTAGAGGGTGAGGGGGGCCCAGGACTGAGACTGAGGAGATCTTGGCCCACAGGGGCTCCCCTGGGGGCACTGCCCAGGAGACAGGGGAGGAGACTAGACTAGGGCCTCCAAACCTGCCACTCGCCAGAAAGGACTTTCCAAATGGAGAAAGCCACAGGGACTGGTAGGAGTGGAGGGGGAGGGGCTGCGGGACGCCAGGCCCCTTGGTCCCAGGCTGGGCTCTAGAAAGAAGTGGGTGGGCAGTCTGAGTCCTCCCACGTTTTACCTCAGTTTTACCATCTATGCAAAGGAATTGTGTGGGCAGGAGAAGAAAAACAGAGTAATACATAGCAAGTTCTCCAACCCCAGCAGAAAGGGCATGTGCTCAGGGTTTGGGATCTTTGGGGTTCTACTTACTTGGGGTGCCACCTTCTTTGAGATCTCCATCTGCTGTGGTTCTGGAGGCTGAAGAAGCTACTACAGGGGAAGCAGGGGTTAGGGACAAGAGTCGCCTCCCACCTGTGCTCTTCCAGGGAATTCAGCCTGAACTAATGAAGGTGGAGCTGGAAGCCCAGCTCAGGGGAATTTGGCTGAAGGACCAATGAGCCAAGACTAGCTCTTCCCAGTATGTGTCTATCTCCCCATCTGCCTCCTCCTGTTCCATAGTCTGTGGGGAGAGGCTTCCCTTCTCCTGCCCAGGGAACCCCAGCAGGCACCCCTATCCTCATTAATGCCCTTAGCACCACCAACTGCCTTTTTCAAGGCACCATGTTGTGCCTTGCGGGGCTTCAGCACAAAGGGCAGGGCCAGAAGGCGCGATCTGGGGAGAGACTCCTGGGCCTTGGGTGGTGGGACAGCTGAGAGGAGGGCAGTGAGCGGAACTGAGCACCTCATGAAAAGCAGGGTCGCCCAGTCACAGACTTCCTACGAGCCCCAGGAAGAGAAGGCCGGGGGCACTTTGCAGAACTGCTCCCCACAAGGAAAGACACAACAATCTCTGGGCTTGAGAATGTCTTCCTGGCTTTCTTTCTCCTCTTTTCAGTTGCTGTCAGTGTCGGAAGTTCTCCCTGCTATCTGCCCTCAAGGCTTCCCACTGTACTGCCCTGGTCCTGGGCTCACCTGAGATTGCTGGGAAAAGAAAGGTAAGGTCTGCTTCCTTCCCCGTCTCAGGACCCTACTCCTCCACTCTCCACAAAAATATTCTGGTGGGGAGAGCAGAGATAGAGCTAGGCCTTAGAACTCCTGGGTTCAGGGCCCAGCAACCCTGTCGACCCCCTCTGGGAACTTGCACAAGTCGCTCTCTGGGCTGAGCTCGTATGTGTAGCATTGGATGGATCTCCTCTGCAGCTCCCTGTCTTCAGGACAATGCGCAGTGGATTCAGGGGCAAGACTCCGGAATGTAATGACATCTCACATCATTGAGCACTACACTGAGCCCTTTCCTATTAGGTCATTTAATTCTCAACAACTCTAAAAGTGGGTGCTTTTTAAAGCCCCATTTTACAGATGAGAAAACTGAAGCATAGAGATATTAATAATTTGCCCAAGGCCACGTAGCTGGTGAGTAGTAGAAGAGAGGTAGAACTTACATGATGAACCACTACCCCATACTACCTCCCTAGTGAGAACATTCAAAAGACCATGGCAGCTGAAGGAAATCAGCCAGGACATTCCAATTGGCCCAGGTTTTTGAAACTGTTTTCTGAGGTTCCTCTAGACTAGCAGTTCTCAAAGTATGCTCCCTGGACCCTTTCGGAGGGTTCCTGAGGGTTCCTGAGACCCTCCTGGAGGCTCTACAAAGTCAAACCTGTCTTCATAATAATGCTAACAATACAGTATTTGCCCTTTTCACTTTCATTATTTCATAGTGTTCAGCAGAGTTTTCCAGAAGCTACATGACATATGATATTGCAACATACTAAATGCAGAAGCAGATGAGAAACCAACTGTCTTTGATTAAGCCAAACATTTAAAAAGATTTGTGAAAATATAAGACAATGTCACTCTTCTTATTAATTTTTTGTGTGTTTACTTTGGAAAATACAGCTGTTTTTCATTAAAAATACATCATTTTGTTAACATGCAATAGTTAATAATTATTTCATGTGTCCCAGTGTTCATTTCTAACAGTACATATTCATAAATAGAACCCACACAAACCAAAGCTCTTTGGAGTCTTCAGTAATTTTTTAGAATGTAAAGTGGTCCTGAAGTCAAAAAGTTTAAGAACCAGTGCTCTAGACTCTAACACACTCACCCTCCCCTCTTACCAGTTGCCCATATCTTTTTTATCACAGGGTCAACCAGGAAGTTTAGACGTGTGGAGAAGGAGTGTGCCTGGCTCTACCAGTTGGAACTGGGATCAGAGGTGGAGCTGAGGAGGCTGGTCCAGGGAGAATGCCACACTAAGAGGTCAGACCTATACCCCACTTGGGAGGTGACCCCCACATGTCTCCCACCTTGCAAGCCCCTGCCCAGAGGCATGCTCAGGACAATGGGGCTGCCTCAGACTAGACTCTGAACCTTTATCCCCCTTTTTCACTCCAGACACTGCTGCTGACAAGCCCAGCATCGGGCTGGAGTCAGAGCGCCCTGGCAAGGGGAGAAAGGCTCTCTGGGGCCTACATACCTGCATTTGTGTGGGGGGGTGGGTGGAACAACAATGCTTAGAAGACTATAAATTGGGTGTTCTAAGGCTTGTAATCTTAGGGTGAAGCCTTGTCTACAGGATGGGGTTGTTGGTAGGAGAGGGGTTTCTCTTGAGGTCTCCTATAGAATTAGGCAGTAGGATCCTATACACAACCTGCTGCAGGACGCTCACATAACCCTCCAAAGTCAGGCTCCTCCCCCAAGAATAAGCAATCAGAAGAAATGTGTCCTACTTAGAGTCAAACTGGACAGTAGCTACTTTGTATCTTAGGAGCCAGGCCCTTTGGTGGGTGCCAGAGGGTCCAGAGAGAGAAGAGATGCTTTTGCCAATCTGACAGAGACACAGACCCTACCCTAGAGGAAACCCCGGCTAATGAGGGAGACAAGATGTCTCCTCCAACATCGCCATGCATGGGGAACCCTGGGCCGAGTCGCAGATGCAAGTGACAAGCAAGATGGCAGAGCAGAGAGGGAAACAGGAGACTAGAGGTCTGCAGGAGGGGTGAGACTTGGAATAGCCTTTGTGAGGGCCCAGAGTGCGGGGAGGAGCATGGCTCAGAGACTGCCTGGGATATGCTCCCCAGGAACAGGGTCTGAAAAGTGCAGTTCACAAGATGTGGGGCTGGAGGGAATGGGAGAAAGGCATAAAGTCTCTTGAAGACTGTGATTGGGAAATTTTTATCCAATGCCAATGGATGTGTCTGGGTAGGGAAAAGACAAGATAAAACTGATGCTTCATGATGACAATTCCAGTGATAATTTCATTATAGGGTACAGGGAAGGAATCGAGGAGAGAGGGGACTGGAGTCAGAGAGATCATTAAGGAGGCTGCTGTGGGCATCCAGGCTGATGAGATGAACAGGCCAATCAGGAGATACAAGAAGAGGAGGGCATATAAATCTGAGATAAGTTGTGGGGGCAAACCTGGGCTGGGAGAGGGAGAGGCAGGATGAAGAAGAAAAGAGTGATAGGCAGGGCCATGGGAGTAGGAATGAGATGTGGGGGTTGTCTTTGACCAACGGAAGTCTTTGACTGAAAGAGAAGTTGCTGAGAATGGGAAAAGAGACTATTTGGTGAAAGCTCAACAGCTCAGTTCTCATTTATTGAATCTGAAGACAGGACATCTGCTTGGCAAAAACTTGTGGAAAACAGGGGCTGTCAGTGTGGAGACCCCACCTCAAGCAAGGCCCAGCCTATTGGAATCAAGGGAGGAACTTCATCTTAAACTACTTGATACTTCTTCTACCTTCCCAAACTTCAGAAGGGTGGGATGAAAAAACCTAGTACAGAATCTCAAAACAAAACCAAACCCACAATGAAGGGCTGGGACAAAGCCTAGGAACCAGGAAAGATGACAGAGTAGAAAACGTTAGAGTGGTGGGAGAAACGTAATGGCCCACAACTCCACTTTTTACAGACTAAGGACCATTCTAAGCCCTTTATAATAGTCACTGTGCATCCTCACAGCAGTTATGAGCCCTATTGTGAGGATGAGACTTCTTTAGCTACTAAGTGGTAAACTAGGACTGAATCCCACAAAGTCAGACTCCAAGGCCGTGCTCTTAACCATAGTGCCTGCTGTCTCTCAGAGCGGAAAGTAACCCTGGAACAGCAAGAAAGAGGTGCAACAGTCACCCAGGAGAGGCCCCTGACAGTTGTCACAATAATCCCTGTGCTCTGAGCTCCATCACTCCTCTCGGAAGCTTTAAGGATGGCTTCTTTGTTTGGGGATTTAGTTGGTGGTTTTTGTTTTGGTTTGGTTTAATTTTTTGGTCCAGAAAGTGGTCTCTCTTTCTTTCCCAGTCTCCATTTCAAATGTCTTTCCTTTTCTGGGATGTGCTTCCTGAGATCTAACCTAAGTCCTTCCAGCTACAGCCACAATCCTTTCCCCAAGTCTTCTGCCATCGGAAAAGTTGCACAATGGCCACGTATTCTCTTTCTGTGCTGCACCTTGTTGGAGGCTGGAGGTCTGATTCAGTTCTCTCTAGCTCCTGCTTCTCCAACCTCCTTCTCCATGCCACAAAGTTCTGTTCTTACTTCTCTCTCACATTCCAGAGCAAGTCCCTCCCTTCCCCCACTACCTCAAATCCAGGCTTCAAGCTGGCAGACACCCACGGGAGGGCATTTCCCACAATCCCTTTCTCTTTGCCCTTTCAAGGTTCTGATGGGGGAGGGGAGGAAGAGGGGCCACCAGATGCACTCTCTCCATAAAGAATGGTGGCAAACATGTAGGCTAAACTCAGATGAGGGAAGAAAAGCATTGAACTCAGCCTGCCAGAGAGTCTGAGGTGACATGGCAAACTCTCATTCCCAGGAGCTGCCCAGCCAACCACCATTGGGTGCTAGAACACTTAGATTTTAAATCTCCCTTTCCTCTCCAATCTTTCTGTAGTTTCTTCTCAATGATGTGCCTTGGCTGATTCCTTCTCTGCCCCCTTCCAGGGCCCCACTGCTATCCTGGACAGTTTGGCCTCAGCCTGGACAGTAGCACTGACCAGTCAGGCAAGAGAAGAATCTAGGCCGAGGAAGGGAGGGAGAGTGGAGGTTTTTTTCTTCCGCCCTAAATAACCTGTGGCAGGAAAGTTTAGGGACTCCATTGCCCAGTGTCTCTCTTCCTCCTGACCAATGGCAGGAGGCTCAGCCTATCTTTCCATCTTGTGTGCAGAAACCAAGCATTTTACTAGGAGGCTCAGGAGTATCCTTTGAGGAAACAGATCTTTCTGCATGACCCACCCGCTAGAGCTTTAAACGCCCATCCCACCAATCACAGAATGATTCCAGAGGACTTCATCTGAGCCCACTGTGATCCAAGTGTCCCAGCCTCTCTGGTCCCTAGGAAGGTCAAGGGAAGGAAGCTCCCTGGGTCCTCTGCCAGTCACTTCCTTGTAGCTCACGCCAACCAAGCTGGAGCTGTAAATGAGCTTACGCACAGTGATGCAGGTGGGAGGGAGCTAGAATGTGGTTCAATGGGGCACATGGAGGAGGTGGGGGATACCAACGTGCAGATCACTAATCCCCTAACACAAACATATGCACCCATAGACTGGATGTGGGTCAGATTTTTTTTTCCTCAGGGTAAGGGATAGCAGAGGGGTTCTGCATTAGAGCCACAGAGGGACTGGAACCATAACCCTGCTACCCCTGCCACTCCCACTCCCCACCCACCCTCCATCAGTGGAGTCATTGCCATTTGATATCCGCTGAGACAACTTGGCTGCTCAGGCTCTGGGTGGGGGGTGGGGGGATGGCTCGGAAAACAGCAGCTCCTTTCAGGACCCAGGTTGGCAAGGGCTTTGGAAGGCTGGACTGGCCCAGATCACCCCCCAACGCACTCTCCCTCCCTTCCTCCCTTGCCACCACCACCAAAGGACTTGGGGGAGGCAGTGGGGAAAGGAGTTGGCACTGCCTGGGCCGTGCCTATTGCCTCTGCAATCCAGCCCTGGACCCTCTCCCTGGCATGATGCCTTCCGTCCCCCTCCTCCCTCATTTCTTCCTCCCTGAAGAACCAGTTATGAGTCAGGATGCCTGGTTCCTTACAAACTTGGTCCCCCATACCCAGTCTACCCCCAGAGAAACGTACAAGCCCTACCACTTGGCACAGGATGGTACCCACCATCATGCCAGGAATATGTTCAAAAATCCTTGGAGATTAGGGAGAGAGTTTCAGGATGAAACTAAATTGAACTCAGTGGTGGCTGCTCACCCCTCCTGGGGCTGATTTCATGACAACCACTCCAGGCCCTCCTCAGCACCCTTAAACAAGGCCATCTCTCACACGGGGGCCCTAAATCTCCTGTCATTATCTCCCTCCCACCCAGACAGCCTAAAGCAATCCCAGTGGGGAGAAAAAAACTTCAAACACCACAGCAAGAGCAGACTGGCCAAACATCTTTAGTCAGAATTTGTATTGGTAAGCAACAGAAGCAGGCTTTAAGCACTGACCTATTTGGGGTCCAAATCTGCACCAGCTTCTTCACCATCTCCACTTCCCCATCTGCCTCACCCTGCCTAGGGCACTCACTGGAATTAAACCTCAAGACACCAGAACCCACCCCCACTTTTTCCCAGTGTTGTCCTTCTACCCATTCCTGGGTTCAGCTCTCCTCCCCCAAATCAGGAAGTTCCATCCTTCATGTCTTCCGTAACACAGGTGCCCTGGGTTAGTTCTGGTGAGAGGAGGGATGGAATGGGAAGGGGCATCTCCGTCTGGAGGGTGAGTTTATAGAACCCAATCTGCCCTTCTCACTCTAGCAGAAGTGGTCTTGTTCCTTTCCTTCTGGAAATCTCAGTCTGAAACAGCTGGGGTGAGGGTGAGGGGCAATGAGGAGGGATGTCTTAAAATGGGAGCCACTCAGAATGGAAGGAAGAGATTGGGTGGGCAGGGGTCTGGGGCACACCAGGCTTTGGTGTCTCCCCGGTCTAAGCTGCCAGTATCTGTTTCTCTCCCCATGTGGGAACTAGAGATCATGGGTGTCACTATGTGATTGTCACTGTATGGGGAGTGGGGGAGGGGCTGGGGATGGGAGTAACCTGTCCATATGGGGAGGAGGGCGCACTGTCTGCTGTGCCTGTGTATGGGGTGCCAGGTGATGTGTCACTGTATTAACTAGAGGAGCGGGGATGCAACTGGTGGTCTGCCCAGTGGGAAGGGGCATCGGGAAAGCCCCTTCCTTAGATGAAAGGGCTGAGGTGACCAGCCTGGCTAGTTTCCTCGTGGGGAGCCCTTCCCAGGAGGCTCAGTTTGGGACTGCCCAAGGCGGGAGGCAGGGGAACAAGACGGTACCGCTGAGGCCAGGCAGAGTAGGGACTGAGGAGCTGGGACCCCGATGTCTCTGGAGAGTTAGGGGGACAGGACCCGGCCGGGGCGGCAGAACTCCTTCATCAGGGCCAGGGTCTTACCTTGGGTCCAAGGTGGAGTGGCCCCTTGGATGGGCCGCGGGGCAGCGGGATAGATGGACTGACGGGGCGGACAGGAGTAAGGAGCAGAGCTGTGCGACGGGCCGGGCCAGGACTCTTAAACCCGGAGCTGGGATCAGATAAGGGCTTGTCCGGGTGCCGGGGCCGGGGTCGGGCCGGCCGGGGGCAGAGCTGGGCCGGGCCGGGCCGCCCCCTCCCTCCGCAGCGCCGGAGCCAAACTTTGTGTGAATGGAGGGGCCCGGAGGGGGGCCGGGCAGGCGGGGGCGGGGGGCTCCGGATGGACCAATGGAAGAGTGGAGCGCCAGGCTCGAGCCGCCGGGATTGGAGGGGCTTGGGCAGGGGGCGGGGCGTGCGGGGCAAGGAAGCGGAGACCCAGACAGCTGCAGGCGCAGAGAGAAATACCCAAAGACAGAGACCCAGACAGACCCGGGGAGAAAGAGAGATGAAGAGACGATACGCGAAGCGATAGGAGCTGAGCTGGCAGGGTGACAGGGGAAGGGAGAAGGAAGAAAAGGGAGGCGGTCGTGTCAGAGATGGGTTACGAGAGCTGTAGCCGGGGGGGCGGGACTGGGGCCGAGTTAATGAAGTGGAAATGAATTCAGTACCGGCCCAGTGGCCCTGCAGGCAGCGCCGAAGGCGGCGCCTGGAAGTGAGATTGGGGCGGAGTAGGCCTGGGCTCCCTGGGCCACAGGACTGTATCTTTGGGCACAATTCCCGTGTTGTTCACCGTTTCCTAAGTCCCAGGTGCGGTGCTGGGTGCGAGATGCACAGCACACCGTGCCCACCTGCAGCGGCTTTCTCTGCAAGGAAAGATAAGGCCGGAACCCGCAGCGAAGTGCGGGAGGTACTGAAGACTGCGAAAGGGAGAGGTCATTCTACTCAGAGGGCTCCTAGCAGATGTGGGAGGAAAGAGGTGACATCTGATTAAGGTCCCAAAGGAAGCAGAAGATTCAGGTGCTGAGAGATGGTCCCCAGGACTCTGTTCCATTTAAGGCGGAGGGAACGTCCTGGAGAGACGTGAAAATACAAGTTCACTTGGGAAACAGCATCAAACTGTGCCATTTACTAGATTAGAGTGCAGGGTGATGGTTCTCAACCCTTTCATCACCAAAGACTTCTTTAATTTCCTGAATCTATGTTTTGAGAGGTTTTAATTCACCCCTACCCCCAGCATTTATTAAAGAAGGATATAATTATTTCCTCATTCCTGATCATCATAAACATTTAACTGCTAATCAATAACCAGTGTTACCATACTGAGTTGCTATAAATTCAGGTAAAAAAGGAAAGAAACTAGGAATGTAGCTTAGTTTAACCGCTAAAAGCCATAAGATAAGTAAATATCCATTCAAGTAGCCTCATTGGAGAAGCTGGAAGGACTGGACTAAAGGTAAGGCACCATAAGCAGTGTTTGTGTTAGGGGAGCACCCGGAAAAAACACAGAGTTGTGCTAATTTGTGGTCAGGCCAGAGTTTCTGTAGGCAATGGAGAGCCACTGAAGGTTCTTGGGAAGGATGGGGTAGGAGAAAGCTATGGAATTTTAGGAAAATTAATCTGGAGGTGACAAAATAGTTTGAACCAAGGGGTTATAGTAGGCAAGTAGACTAGATAGAAAACAATTGCAATAATATAAGCATGAAGAGATGAGAGCCCAAGTCGGCGTGGCAGTGGTGAAAAGTGGAACACAGAAAATGAATTGGAGTACAGAAAAACCAAAAGAAAATGAAAAAACTTTGAAGCCAACTTAACATGATGAGCAGAAGAGGGAAGTTGCAGAGATCATACTAGAGTCTCAAGTCAAGTGATCAGAACTGCGAGGTCATTCACGGGCATAGGGGAACCTGCGGGGTGGATCACACCTGGTGAGGAGACTGAGGTGGGGAAAGAGGAAGTGATGAGTTCAGAGCTGGAAGCTGTGGAGCGGGGTCAGAACCAGAGAGAGAAAGGAGGTCACTGCTGCCAGGGCAGGGTGAGTTGAAGCCATGAGAACAGGGTAGCTCCCAACAAATACTACACAGAGAAATGAGAGCCTGGCACAGAGAGTGAGGAATACCTATGTTTAGGGGATGGGAAGACGAAGGACCCCCAAAGAGTGAAAGAGAATCCACCAGACAGGCAGGAAGGAGACAAAGAAAGTGAGATGTCATGGATCCAAGGAAGGAGAAACTGTTAAAGAGGAGGTTCTAACAGTGCCAACAGGTACAGAG
Organism: Rhinopithecus roxellana; assembly: GCF_007565055.1. Classification (NCBI taxonomy): domain Eukaryota; kingdom Metazoa; phylum Chordata; class Mammalia; order Primates; family Cercopithecidae; genus Rhinopithecus; species Rhinopithecus roxellana. The sequence continues at coordinate 56,538,809 of NC_044556.1, read as the reverse complement.
AGGAGAGGCATTGGGCTTGGCAGTGACAAAGTCTCTAGTGACATTTGAGAGCAATTTCAGAAGAGTGAGCAAGGTGGGAACCAGATTACAAGTTACCACTAGAAAGTGAGAAACTGTCAGCAAGTATAGGTTACACTTTTGAGAACTCTACTCACAGAGAGGAGAGAAATAGAAACCAGACAATGTACTAGAAACAGGTCAGGCACAGTGGCTCATGCCTGTAATCCCAGCACTTTGGGAGGCCGAGATGGGTGGATCACCTGAGGTCAGGAGTTTGAGACCCGCCTGGCCAACATGGCAAAACCCCATCTCTAGTAAAAATACAAAAATTAGCCAGGCATGGTGGTGCGCACCTATAATCCCAGCTACTTGGGAGACTGAGGCATGTGAATCGCTTGAACCTGGGAGGCAGAGGTTGCAGCGAGCCAAGAACATACCACTGCACTCCAGCCTGGGGGACAGAGCAAGAGTCTTCTCCAAAAACAAAACAAAACAAAACAAAAAAAGAAAAAAGAAACAGTCTTCCAGTTTTTCTTTTTCACACTCCCAATGCCCTCTCTTCCTAAGTCAATATGGATGAGGGGCTGTGGTGAGATGGTCTGAGGGCCAGCTTGCAAGGCTGATATAAGAACTTTAAGTTACCAAAAATAGGACATCCAAAAGATCCTTAAAGGGGCCACAGTCTTGACTTTCACAGACAGAGAGGACTTAGGCAGGGGTGTCCAATCTTTTGGCTTCTCTGGGCCACACTGGAAGAAGAATTGTCTTGGGCCACACATAAAATACACTAACACTAACAGTAGCTGATGAGCTTTAAAAAAAAAATCACCAAAAAACCCTCATAATGTTTTAAGAAAGTTTACAAATTTGTGTTGGGCCTCATTCAAAGCCATCCTGGGCTGCATGCAGCCCACAGGCCGAGGGTCGGACAAGCTTGGCTTGGAGGCTCTGGTGGAACTCCAAAATAAACATGAAGAACACCAGAGAAGAGAAAGCAAAGGGACCGTAATGATTTATGGAATCATTAACAGACATTTATTGTGCACTTATTATTTTTCCAAAAATGTTATCCATGCATTTAGCTTCAACTACCACCCACGTGTCAATATGTCCAGCCCACCCGGATATCCATTTCAAACTCCACATATTTAAAGTAGAACATGTCACCTTGCTCACAAGAGTGATCCTCTTCATTTATTCTCTACCGTGGTAGATACACTATCATCACCCAACCAGAAACATGGCAGCCATCCTAGATTCTTCAGTCTTCCTCACCTCATCTCCCTTATTGAATCAATGCATCTGTGTTCTAAATAGCCTCAATATTGTCCCCTTCCTCTCTATTCCACTACCATTGCTGTAGTCTAAGACACCATTACCTCTCACCAGGTAATAAGTTTGCATCTTTGATCCTGCTCAAATTTCATGCTGGATTGTAATCCCCAATGCTGGACATGGGCCTGGTGGGAGCTATTTTGATCTTGGGGGCAGGTCCCTCAACAGCTTGGTGCTATCTTTATGATAGTGAGTTCTCGTGAAATCTGGTCGTTTAAAAGTATGTGGCAGGCCGGGTGCGGTGGCTCAAGCCTGTAATCCCAGCACTTTGGGAGGCCGAGACGGGCAGATCACGAGGTCAGGAGATCGAGACCATCCTGGCTAACACGGTGAAACCCCATCTCTACTAAAAAATACAAACAACTAGCCGGGCGAGGTGGCGGGCGCCTATAGTCCCAGCTACTCGGGAGGCTGAGGCAGGAGAATGGCATAAACCAGGGAGGCAGAGCTTGCAGTGAGCTGAGATCTGGCCACTGCACTCCAGCCTGGGTGACAGAGCGAGACTCCGTCTCAAAAAAAAAAAATGTGTGTGGCAACACCCCTCATCATCAACTCTCTCTTGCTCCTGCTCTTGCCATGTGATGTGCCTGCTCCTGCTTTGCCTTCCACCATAAGTAAAAGCTTCCTGAGGTCTCCCGAGAAGATGAGCAGATGTCAGCACCATGCTTCCCGTAAAGCCTGCAGAACTGTGAGCCAATTAAACCTCTTTTCTTTATAAATTACCCAGTGTCTGTTTTTGTTGTTGTTGTTGTTGTTGTTTTAATTTTTAATCTTTTTTTTTTTTTTTTTTTTTTGAGACAGGGTTTCACTCTGTCCCCCAGGCTGGAGTGCAGTGGTGTGATCACAGCTCACTGCAACCCTGAACTCCTGTGCTCAAGCAGCCTTCCTGCCTCAACCTCAAACATAGCGGGAACTACAGGTGTTCACCATTACACACAGCTATTTTTTTTTTTTTTTAGTTTTTAGTAGAGATGAAAAATTGCTATGTTGACGAGGATGGTCTTGAACTTGTGAGCTCAAGCAATCCTCCCACCTCAGCCTCCCAAAATGCTGGGATTACAGGCTTGAGCCACCATGTGCTGTCTCGGGTATTTCTTTATAGCAACTCAAGAACGGCCTTAATACACCAGGGCTACTGCAGTGGCCTTCTAACTAGTTTTCCTACCTCCAGTCTTCCTCCACCTTAATAATTCTTTGGATTATGAATTACTTTATTTAAAAGTAATTAAGCACCAGTAAAGTACATCTCTCTGAAACACACATCTGACCATATCACTTCCAAGTTTTAAAACCTTCAGCAACTGCCAACTATCTGTAAGTAAAGTCCAAGTTCCTTACCCTGGAAGAGAAGGCCTATTATAACCTGGACCTGGTGCCATTCCAGCCTCATCTTCTTCCACTGCCCCTACACACCCAAAGCTACAGCGACTTCTTTCAATACTCAAGGTTCAGCCTTATGTTCTCTTTCTATGTCTTGCCCCTTGATCCTTTGTCATTTACATAGCTCCAACTATTGTCCCTGAGTGAAGCCCAAATCTCTATCTTCAATCCTACACTCTCTTTGGAGCTCCATATTTCCTTTTTTTTTTTTTTTTTTTTTTTGAGACGGAGTCTCGCTCTGTCACCCAGGCTGGAGTGCAGTGGCCAGATCTCAGCTCACTGCAAGCTCCGCCTCCCGGGTTCACGCCATTCTCCTGCCTCAGCCTCCGAGTAGCTGGGACTACAGGTGCCCGCCACCTCGCCCGGCTAGTTTTTTGTATTTTTAGTAGAGACGGGGTTTCACCGTGTTAGCCAGGATGGTCTCGATCTCCTGACCTCGTGATCCGCCCGTCTCAGCCTCCCAAAGTGCTGGGATTACAGGCTTGAGCCACCGCGCCCGGCCGGAGCTCCATATTTCTAGTTGGGAATTTCCATCCTGACTTGACAGGCCCCAAACTGAACTCAGTAACTTCCTCCCCAAAGGTGGAAGTGCTCGGTGACTTCCTTAGTTCTGTGTTACTCCTGGTCGATTAGAATAAGTGACCTTTACTCTTCACCCTTGCCTTGGGCCCATTCCTGGACATGTCAATTAAGCCAGCAAATGCTGTCAAGTCTCCCTTTCTTTCATCTGTTTGTAATGTCCTTTTTCATTCATATGACCACTACCAGGATCAGAAAGATCAGTACAGCCCAGGACCTGACCCATCCTTCACCTTTCTCTCCAGTCTCAAAGGAAGAGGCAACATGTTTTCATCATGTCGGTCCCTGTGCCCTTGTTTTAAAACTCCAAACAGGTGCCTCTTGCTTACAGGTCACAGTGAAGGAGGTCTTCACCACAGAAGACCTAGAAAAAAAAAAAAAAAAAAAAAGATAAAAAACGTGGCAGGTCCCCAAACTGAACTCGGCATCTTCCTCTCCAAGGCTGGAAGTGCTCATGACTTCCTTAATTCTGTGTTACTTCTGGTCAATCAGACTAAAAACTGCAAGTGATCTGCAGATGTGTCATCTACTAACAATCACAGTGAGGATAGAGTGGGGTGGGACTGGGCAGTTAGAAAGACTTTATAAGTCCTTGAACAGCAGGGGTGGGAGCTTGTGGCAAAGTACACAGGTAGCTTCAACAGCACTGTAATGTTCTGACTTTAAAAGAGTGATTTAAATTGAGTTTTTGTTCTTAAATTATGCTTTATAACATATAGACATATATCCACCATCTATATTCTTTTGTACGTATCAAATGTCAGGTTTTCATTTTTAAATTTGTTTGCAAAAGAGAAGTCCCAGAACAGTCTCTAGGAGCCCAGTAGGGAATCGGTAATAAGGGGCATAGGACATTAATATTTGTGAGTGTTCACTATGTCAGATAGATCAGGAGATGAGGAAACAAATTCTGAGGAGTTAAGTGGTTTGCCTCTGGTAACATAGCTGGAAAGTGTTCGTTTTGGCATTTGAATCCACATATATTTGATCCCAAAGCTTGTTTCAGAATAATGCCAGAGGGAATTTGCATGGTTTAAACACAATCTTGTCAACCAGAGGCTATGACCCCTGAGTACATGTTGGTATGAAAAATTCCCCAGAGTTACAATGTCCAGTGTCCACTGTGAAACATGACAGAGGAACCTTCTCTCTTTGAGGAACCCTCTCTCTTCTTTCCGTTTCCCAGCTTGCATCTTCCTTATTCTCCTCCACTTCTCCTTTCAGACTCACTGCTTCCAGCTTTGGCCTCATCTCTACTTTTACTTCATTTACAACGGGGCAGAGGCTACCTCAGAGCAGAGGAGGAGGAGAGTTGGGGTGTGTCACCTGTTTTGGAAAGAGAATCCACAAGTGGGCAGCAGTCTGAGGGGCTTGTGCTTGGCCAAGCAGATGTGGACACAGGGAATCAGGAAAGCTTTGGGTTGGGAGGCATGATAGAGACTCAGAATAGTCAGTATTTAACAAGTCTGGAAAGAACAGAGACTGACATGGCTCACCACAGGATTCAGGGTTCCAAGTGGCATTTTGGCGCTCACATCCCACAGTGCTGAACAAATTCCATTAGTAGTGGAGCAACTCATAGCTGAATGACTCAGGCTGCAGAGGAGAAATCCAAGAGAAGGACTGAGCTATATTCCCCTAGTCACTAATGAATCATTGCGTCAGTAGATCACCCCCTTTAAATAAATGCAATATATACAAACCCACATTTATATAAGACATAAGTTGGGGAATACTTAGTTACCTACTAAAGAATTCTTTCTTTTAAAAAAGAAAAAAATGGCCAGGCACCGTGGCTCATACCTGTAATCCCAGCACTTTGGGAGGCCAAGGCGGGTGGATCACCTAAGGTCAGGAGTTCAAGATCAGCCTGGCTAACATGGTGAAACCCCATCTCTACTGAAAATACAAAAAAAAAAAAAAAAAAAAATTAGCCAGGCATGGGGGTGTGTGCCTGTAATCTCAGCTACTCAGGAGGGTGAGGCAAGAGAATCACTTGAATCCAGGCAGTGGAGGTTACAGTGAGCTGAGATTGCGCCACTGCACTCCAGCCTGGTGACAGAGTGGAACTCTGTCTCAAAAAGAAAAAAAAAAAGGAAAAAAGAAAAAAAGGAATTTATTTAACTAGGGACTTCTAGTACCTTTTCAGTTGGGTCCAATTGATAGAAATTCCATTAACATCCAATGTACTGTGATAGGAGGGAGGCAACTGGGAATAAAGAAATATGAGGAACCTCGAGTCGGGTGGCCTGAGTCTTAGTCCTGACTGTTTTCTTGGGACCTATTCCTACCTGTAAAGTAAGGGCTAATCCTGTACCACCTCTAACTGTCATATAACTTTTAAATCTTAGCCTGTCTCTACCCAGTCCTATAAAGCAAAATAGAACTCTATGTGAGAAGGCTTCTGATCCTCCTGCTCTGCTGAAAGTAGCCAGAAAGGCAGCAGGCTCCTCAGCCTCAAGAACCCAGCCGGGGTTCCATCTGACCTGGAGCTGTGCTCTGCTTCTCCCCATTTCACTCTAATCTTCAGCTTCAGTCATTTGCCACATCTACTCCTTCAACCATATCTTTGCTTTGAGTTTTCTAGAACCTCATTCCCCTTGAATTTATACAAATTTTTATAATCAACAAGATTGGCCTCCCTGATCCACTATACTCATATCCTCAACTGTCTCCTGTCTTCCCCATCATGCTTCCTCTTCCACTTGCCTCATTTTGCACAAGATGTGTCATGATCTTGCCTAGGGAAGCCTCCCCAGATTGGCTGATCTCAGGGCTGCCATAAAGGCACCTGCTGATGGGGCAAGTTGAGGACTGAACTGCATTCAGCTTGCCAATTCCTGCACCCGGCTCAGAGCTGTGTCTGCTGGAGGAAGTGAACCTTTTATTTTCTCCCAAAAGTATCACCTGTTCCCTGTTCTCCAAGCGACATGCCACAGTAGGCTCTTTCTAAGCTCTTTTTCTATTTTGCACCACAGTTCCTTTTTTTTTTTTTTTTTTTTTTTTTTGAGAAACGGTCTCACTCTGTTGTCCAGGCCGGAGTGCAGTGGCACAGTCATGGCTCACTGCAGCCTTGAGCTCCCAGGCTCAGGCGATCCTCCTGCCTTAACCTCCAGGGTGGCTAGGACCACATGCACATACCACTACACCCATCTAATTTTGTATTTTTTGTAGAGACAGGGTTTCGCCATGTTGCCCAGACTGATCTCCATCTCCTGGGTTCAAGCGATCCGCATGCCTCAGCCTCCCAGAATGCTGGGATTACAGGTGTGAGCCACCGTGCCAGGCCAAAAGCTAGAATCTTATCTATGGTTTTGTGTCCTGGTGCCTAGGAAAACTTTTCTTCTCCTGCCTCAGTTCGAGCTCAGTGATAAATAAGGAACTGAGGTTAGATAACAGGCAAAGTCTAGGACATGCAGGATGAGTGAATCAGGTGAGGGAGTGGTGGTCTTCTTCCTTGTCAGCAAGGCTAGGTTCAGGGGCACCTGGACTGACGTGAGAGGCTGGCTGAAATTGCCTCTTGGAGGGCCCTGCCAGTGATGCCCCCTCCAGCAAATGGGGCCAGCTCTATGCAAATGTGTTCTTGCCCAGGAGTTTGGTTTCTTCTTTCTGAGCTCCTGGCACAGTGGAACCAACGTGAGCAGCTGCTTGGCAGGACAGAGAAGGGCAGGCTAGCAGTCCCAAAGCTCGGGTGACAGGACCAGGCCCAGGAGACGGGGATGTTGACTGGGGCTTTAACAGCACTCTTGATGCCAATCGCGGGCTGAAAACTCGATATTTCCACTTGGAACAACAAGAATCACCAGCAAGACAGCTGAGGAGAGGGCAGTATACCAGGGGTGCCCCCTGCAGGCCTCACAGGGTGGTGCCAGAACAGAGGAAGGTGGCACAGGCAGGATGAGGCTTTCAGGACATCCCTGAGATGATGGTGATGATGGTGACCATGATCATGACCATGAAGAAGACAATGAGGAGGAGGAGGAAGAGGAAGATAGTAGCTAGCATTTACTGAGTACTAACAATGTGTCAGGCATTGCCTTATGTAGTCTTCATGACAACCCCCTAAGAGATGAATAATATGGTTGTTCTTTTTCTAGATGAAAAATCTGAGGTTTAATGAGGTTAAGTAATTGGTTCACCCAGCTAGTAGTGGACAAAGGTGGATTTGAACCCAAGTCATTGCCTCTCCAGCTTATATTATCTAGTACAGAATTTCCCACCTTACCAGGTCATTCCAGGAGCTTCTAGCCCTCCGTGTCCATCTCTATGTCTTCCTGCTCCTCTAGCTCATATTTTCTTGATCCCAATTTATAGGATCTGGATAAGAATAGATCCACATCTGGGATATAATAACACTGATAACAATAACAACAACACTTTGCATTTGTAAACCACTTTCTTCTCTTCATTATTTCCCTGGGGAAAAATAAACAATAAGATATTTCTATTTCTCCAAATTTTGTTCTGATTTTTATCAGTGTTGCTGAGGCTATTTCCATATAGTTGTGATCAATTTATAAGAATAATTTTAGGTTCTGCTTTTTTATGTAACTGTGTTATATACACATTCACATATTTAAACACAGCAATTATTATGGCTTTACAGTAACCCATGATGTTAATATGCCACAGATATTACATTACTGAGGCAGTGTAACTTTGTGAAGAGAACACTAGGCTGAGGCTGACAACACCAAATGCCAGCAGGAATGTGGAGCATCAGGAACAGGAATTTGTGGCTGACGGGAATGCAAAATGGTACAGCCACTTTGGAAGGAAGTGTGGCAGTTTCTTAAAAACCTAACATACTCTTACCATATGATCCAGGAATCATGCTCCTTAGTATCTACCCAAAGGAGATGAACTTACGTCCACATGAAAATCCGCTGATGGATGTTTATAGCAGCTTTATTCATCATGGCCAAATCTTGAAAGCAACCAATTTGTCCTTCAGTAGGTAAATGGAAAAATAAACCATGGCCATCCTGAAATGAAATATTATTCAGTGCCAAAAAGAACTACAAAGCCCTGAAAAGACATGGAGGAACCTTAAATTTACATTACTAAGTGAAAGAAGCCAATTTGAAATGGCTACGTATTGTACAATTCCAACTATATGGCATTCCAGAGAAGGAAAATTATGGAAACAGGAAAAAGAGCAGTGGTTGCCAGGGGTTAGGGAAGGGGGATTGACTAGGCAGAGCGTAGAGAACTTTTACAGCAATGAGACTATAATGGTGGATACACATCATTGTACATTTGTCCAAACCTACAGAGTGTACAACACCAAGAGTGAACCCTAATGTTGACTATGGACTTTGGGTGATTATGATGTCAATGTAGTTTCATCACATGTAAGCAATATGCCACTCTGGTGGAGGATGTTGATGGTGGGAGAGGCTGTGCATGTGTGGCGACAGGGGCATACGGAGAATCTCTATAACTTTCCTGTCAATTTTGCTCTGAATCTTGCCTTGTCGCCCAGGCTGGAGTGCAGTGGCGGGATCTCGGCTCACTGCAAGCTCCACCTCCCGGGTTCCTGCCATTCTCCTGCCTCAGCCTCCCGTGTAGCTGGGACTACAGGCACACGCCACCACACCTGGCTAATTTTTGTATTTTTAGTAGAGATGGGTTTCACCATGTTAGCCAGGATGGTCTTGATCTCCTGACCTCATGATCCGCCCGCCTCGGCCTCCCAAAGTGCTGGGATTACAGGCGTGAGCCACGGTGCCCAGCCTAAGAAGTCTTCTAAAAAAAAAAAAAATTTTAAAAGCATGAGGTGATACAGATGTGGGAGTTTGACTCCTATCTCTGTCCAACTCTGTGACATTTGATAAATCACTTAACATGTCTCAGTTTTAGTTTCCTCATCTATAACTGGGAACAATAATACCTATCTGATAGAGTTGCCATGGGTATGAAATGAGGCATGTGTCTTGTTCATATCCGATGTTCAATGAATTAGTGGCATTGTGTGTCTTTCTCCCTCACGGGTTAATGAGCTCCTTGTGGGCAGGGACTTACTCATTCTGTAACCACCCATCTAATACACTGCCTGGTACTTGGGCTCCATAGGAGTTTGCTGAGTGAATACTTAGTAAGCTCTAACCTAGGCTTTTCTCTCTGGTGGACATTTGGGTTGTTTCCAGGGTTTTTGCTATGAACAAAATACATTTCAAAGCCTTCGTGTTTTTTTTTGTTGTTGTTGTTGTTTTGGGTGTTTTTTGTTTGTTTGTTTGTTTTTCATTTGATCTGCACACCCTGTGAAGCAGGCAGAAAGGGGATATTTGCACTTGTCCACATCCTGGTATAGATGGAATAACTGTGGCTCAGGGAAGTGAAGTGACTCCTATGGTCACAGTGCAAATCAGTGACAATAATTAGAAACCCTGACCCTGCCTTCCTTCCTTTAGTAGATCTATTTTCCTTCTAGCTACTGCCTTCTGGATCCATGGCCTCTCCAGAACTAGAGACTGTGATGGTCAGCCTGAGCTGAGAGCAGCACCTGCACATAGAGACCCATGTTGAAGGTGGTGAGCTGCCAGTTCCCAGATGGCCCTCTGAAACCCCAGGGAACCTAACACCTTATTCTCAAATACATGAAGGCTTGTATTTTCCCCGAGCAAGGAGCTTCTTAGGAAAGAGCCAGTGTGCCAGCTTTGTTTTTCTTTCTTCTTCTTCTTTTTTTTTTCTATGAGGGGGTGAGGAGCCAAGCTCTGAGTTGTCCAGAAGGAGGGACTTAGGCTAAAAATAGCTATGGCGTGTGGTTTGGATCAACCCCTAGTGGTACCCAGGACTGGGGAGGGGAGGGGGATGCTCTGGAGCTGTCGCCAGACTGGTTGCCGTGGAAACGAGAGAGGAGCAGGGGAGCCTGGGAAGTAGGGATGACACAGATAGCAAGTCCTAGTCAGAGCCGCCGCTACATTTAGGAGAAACAGCGGTGTCTGCGGCTCCCACCCTTCGGGGGCCCGTGGGGGGGGCGGTGTCAGGGGCATGGACGCCACCCCCCAGGGGTCTCTGCTGCCGGCTACTCTCCTCTCCACGTGCTGTGAGTTGAGTTGTGGGGGACTTGGGGTTTGGGCCCCTATTTCCAAGGCAAGTGGGGGTTTGGGAGGAGCTGGTTCTTGGGGGAGTTTACACCAGGTCTCTCCTTCCAAAAAATGAGCCCCCTTACTCCCCAGATCTCTAGAGGGAGGAAGAGGGGCCCAGGAAAAGTGGTACTGCGATCGTCTGCAAAGGGGTCATAGCATGCACAAGAAATGAGGAGTAGGTTGGAGGAACTGAAATTCTTGGAGGGAAGATGGAGAAATCAAGTCCTTGATCTTGGGATAGAGGTAACAATTTCACACTTTCCCTTCCCCTGAGAAAAATGCAGTGCCCCACTCAGGAAGACAGGATTTGGGACACATTCAAAATAAGGTTTGCCTAGATCCCTGGGGCAATGGAGAGTGAGAGAGTTCTGGGGGTGATCAGACATTGGGGTTCCTTCCCCATCCCTGGGCAAACAGATCTGTCTAAGCAGGCCGACTGGGGGTCAGATTACTTATGACCCTGAGAGAACATCTGGAAGCCTACCTGGAACTAAAGCTAGGATAATGAGAGCAGGGTTGTTTTCTGCATGACCTGAGGTCTCTGAGCCAGTCAATGCTTACTCTTCCTGAGGACATCTGAGCTTCAGGGAAAGAAAAGGAAGCTCATTGTCGGGGGCAGGGGAGACCCTAATCTTCCATTGCCATGGGGCTCTTGGACCCTGTGTCCCCTGACTCCATGGACAATAAATGCAGGGGGGGGCCCCTAAGCTCAAAGCCATTTCATTTTGATTTCTCTTCCTGCCCTCTCTACCCCAACACACACACACACACACACACACACACACACACACACACACACACACACACACACCCTCTCCAGAGTGCTGACTGCACAGCACCTCACCCCAGAACATAAAATGCTGGAGTGCTAGGTTTAGAGTCACATACCCAGGCAGTTTCTCCCCAGGACCTGGTCAGCCATCCAGGCCATCTGTGGTTCCCATGGCACACTCTTCCATCCCCCACCCACTAGCCAGCCCACATTTCCGTGGAGTGGGAGGAGAGGATCATTCCCAGGAAAGAGAAGGGAAGGTGGAAGAGTACCAAATCCTTATTCTAAACCTTTTCCTGTATGTTCTATATCTCCCAGAGGACCCTGGGTGCTTTGGGGAAGGGCTTTGGACCTCTCTCAGAGCAGATTGCAGCTCAGAGAACTCCTCAGAGGGAAGCATGTGAAGCAAAAGCAAGTGGGCTTCACTTGGAATGTGGGCTTTGGGGCATATGGCAGGTGGGGGCAGGGCTGGTGTTAGGATAGTCCATGGGAAGTAAGAAGCTGGGGGAAAATATAACTAGAGGGAGTGGGAAAATAAATGTGGGTGCTTGGTGCTTCACTTGATCTGATTCCATGTCTCTCATGAAGAATAGGATCCCAGAGGGATATGAGCCTAACTCTTGATAACTCTGGGCTTCCTTTCCCGGCCTCTGTGTTGGGATCTTCCAGTTCCCCTCCCCATTTGCAAGCTGTCTCCACTAGGAGAAAAAACCCAAGGGAAATGGGGCTGGCCCAAGAGCAGCAGTGATGGGGGTAGGTCTCAGGGAGGATTGCTAGTGGGAATTTCCTAATGTTCCACCCTTGTGCACTGGAGGGTTTCCACTGACTTTCCACGGCTTTCATTTTTTTCTCCTTTGTAAGCGTGTTGAGGGGAGGGAGTGGAGTGGAGTGAGTGAGGTCCAAGGAGGGAAGAATGAGAAAGACTGTGTGTCAGTCTTGGGGTGAACTTCAAAACAGCCTGCGAGGGTAGCCATTGGTGGTTGCACTGGCTACAGCTGGGGAAGAGATGGTGGAAGTCCTTAGGGCAGGGAGGGCCGCCTGCCCCCCTCCCCAAAAAGCCCCCACTCTAGTGATTTCAGGAAATCACTAGGGGGATCTGGGCCTGGGTCTTTGGCCCCGGGGCTGCCCCAGAGGTGCTGCACACCCCAGCTGGAGGTGATGGCACCAAGATCCCTGGTACCTCCTTCCCCTGAAAATCATCGTGGAACTTCTACAGTTCTATCCAGTTCAGGTACATTATTCCATTTGACCCTCACCACTTTCTGAGCCTGGGGGGCAGTTAGGGCTGAATGTGTTATTCCCAGAAACAGAGGCTGGGAAACACGAAGGGACTCGCCCAGGGCACTCAGGGCTCGGTGCTGGCCCTGATGTCCCGTGTCTCCCCATTTCCCGAGGGGCCACTCATTCGGCAAACCTTTATTAAGCCCCTCCAGGACCCCCGACGCCGCCGAGGCGCCCAGCGACGCGCGGCGGGTGGCGGCAGCTCGGGCTCCCGCCGCACTCTGGGCCCCCGTCGCACTCCAGGCGCCCACAGCGCTCTCCCTGACGCGGCCGCCATGGCGCAGGAGAACGCTGCCTTCTCGCCCGGACCGGAGGAGCCGCCGCGGCGCCGCGGCCGCCAGCGCTACGTGGAGAAGGATGGCAGGTGCAACGTGCAGCAGGGCAACGTGCGCGAGACATACCGCTACCTGACCGACCTGTTCACCACGCTGGTGGACCTGCAGTGGCGCCTCAGCCTGTTGTTCTTCGTGCTGGCCTACGCGCTCACCTGGCTCTTCTTCGGCGCCATCTGGTGGCTGATCGCCTACGGCCGCGGCGACCTGGAGCACCTGGAGGACACCGCGTGGACGCCGTGCGTCAACAACCTCAACGGCTTTGTGGCTGCCTTCCTCTTCTCCATTGAGACCGAGACCACCATCGGCTACGGGCACCGCGTCATCACCGACCAGTGCCCCGAGGGCATCGTGCTGCTGCTGCTGCAGGCCATCCTGGGCTCCATGGTGAACGCCTTCATGGTGGGCTGCATGTTTGTCAAGATCTCTCAGCCCAACAAGCGCGCCGCCACGCTCGTCTTCTCCTCGCACGCCGTGGTGTCGCTACGCGACGGGCGCCTCTGCCTCATGTTCCGCGTGGGCGACTTGCGCTCCTCACACATAGTGGAGGCCTCCATCCGCGCCAAGCTCATCCGCTCGCGCCAGACGCTGGAGGGCGAGTTTATCCCGCTGCACCAGACCGACCTCAGCGTGGGCTTCGACACGGGAGACGACCGCCTCTTCCTCGTCTCGCCGCTGGTTATCAGCCACGAGATCGACGCTGCCAGCCCCTTCTGGGAGGCGTCGCGCCGTGCCCTCGAGAGGGACGACTTCGAGATCGTTGTCATCCTCGAGGGCATGGTGGAAGCCACGGGTGCGAGCGGGCCTGGGGAGGGGAGCGGGGCTGGCAGAGGGTGGGCAGGGCCGAGGAAGGCAGGGCCAAGACGAGGGGCCAGGGGAGGTGGGGAGGATGGGTGGGGGGGGGGCTGGTGGAGGATGGCAGAGTGAGGTGAGACAGAGGTCAGGGGCGGAGGTGGAACCGAGCAACGCTGCAGAAGGCCAAGAGAAAGCTTGGAGGAATTCTTCGAAATGGCACTGGCGTGGGGCCCTGGGCCCAGAGGAATGTGTCACTTGGAATAGGGAGAGTAATAATAGCTAGTGCTCACCCAGTACTCACCCTGTGTCATGCACAGTTCCAAAGCACTTTCCACCTGTGAGTCGATTTAATCCTAACAAGATTAAAGGTAACTTCTTGTTGAAGTTACTTCTGAAGGTAACTTCTTGTTATTGTGCTCAATTTTCAGAGACGAGATTGCTCCAATGAGAAGTTAAGGAAATTGTCCACTTTCCTAAGCCAATAAGTAGCCATGCCTGGATTGGACACAGGCAATGTGGCTTCAGTGTTTAGTGGTCCCGAGTTGGAAGGAGGGGTTAGGTTCAGGGGTTTTCTCACTGCAGCCAGGTTCAGGACCCTGGAATTTGACGGTGAAGGTTTTCTATTGCCTGAGTTATTTCTAGGCTGGATCTTGGGGGGAGCTTAATACCTAGTCTCACTTCCGCCTCGGTTTCCCAATTCATCCATTTCCACTGACAAGGGATATAGATGATGTTACCATTTCTAGCCCTTTTCCAAAAGGAACTGGCAACTCATCTGTGATGTCAATAAGTCCAACCCAGACATACACAGTGAAGGCTTTGGAAGCAGGTGGGAAAAGACCAGTGTTACAGGAGTCGCAAAGGAGGTTACTACTTAGGACTTGAGATCTAGAGGATGGATGAGGATGAGGAAACTGCGGGTGGAGGACCAAAGGCCCACTAGGGGGCGCCGCAGTCCCTGCCTCTGACGCCAGAGTTGCTGATGCTCCCTGCCGGCTTCGCTGACAAGCTGGTGCCTTCAGATCCTTTCCCTGGCCCCCTTACGCTAAGCCTCGGCTTCACACCCCAACCCCACCTCCCCATCACTGTTCCCATTCCTGCTTAACCCCGACTCTTTCCCCTTCCCCCACTCACCCCGTTCCCTTTCCTCTCTCTCTCTCTCCAGCTGTCACTCCTGTTTTGCCAGTATCTCAGGCAGGCCCCTCACCCTCCAGGGAAGTTCCTGCCCGGCCCTCTTTTCTCTTTGTACCCTCAGCCCTGCCCTCTCCTCCTCGAAGCCCTTCTCTGCCCAGTGTCCCTTATGCCTCTTTCTTCTCTCTCCCACTGGATATTTTCTATCCCAGCTTCACTGAGAAATACCAATGTCTCAGGGCCAGGCTTTCCGAGTTGACAGCCACTCTCCAGTTAGCTAATGTTCACTCTTTGTTTCCCCTTGTTCCGAGATGGATAGGGGTTGGGGGCAAGACCCTGTGACAGAAAGGAGAATGACCTGCCCTGAGGGGTGCACCAGTCCAACAGGAAGATAAGACACAGGCTCCGGGCAGGGAGGACCAGGACAGAGGAGATAAAGATAGGAATCTGTCTGTTTTTCTACAGAGATAAAGCTGGAAAGGATGGTAATATTTTGGGTGAGACAGGATTCAAAACGCTTTTGAAAAGCAAGAATAATGAGCCAAAACCCAGCAAGATGACATTTAAAAGGAATAAATATAAAATTCTACATTTAGGCTTTAAAAAAATCACTTATGTAAGCACAGCATGGAAGAGCACTGGTGAAAAAAGAACTGGGAGTTTTAGTTGGCTACAGGCTTGATGTCGTAGCAATGTGATGCAGCCTCCAAAATGATTATGTAATGTTATCCTGGGCCCTATTAGTGAAAGCGTCATGGCCAGAAGAGAGAGATGGTGCACCTTCTCTTATGCGTGGAGCAGGCCACAGTTGGAAAATTTACTATACTCAAAATGCTTAAAAGGCCCTCCTTGGCCATTCTGGCTTGTAATCAAACAAGTAGCGTTTTGGAAAACCAGGTCAAATGAGGAATCGTGGAGGAAGCCAGGGATGTTAAGTCAAGAAGAGAAAACATGAGGGAATCTGAGACTCCTGTTTTCAGATACTCAAAGAACTGTGAAGTGGGAGAGGAATGACGCCAAGGGTTGGAAATCCCAGGGGACAGGTTTTAGCTCTGTATAAAGAACAACCCACCTATTAGAGCTATCATACAAAGGAGTGGGTCCTTTATGAAGTGGTGAGCTATCAATCCTGGGAGGTAATCAAGCACAAGCCAGATGCCCATTGTTAGAAATGCTCCTTTGGGGAGCCCTATATGGAGTGAGAAGTTGGACTAGATGATCCCCAAGGTTAGTTTCAAGGTTAAGCTTTTTTTGGCTGGCATCACCAAATGACAGGAGGGGAAAAAAGAGCTGGAGATGAAGAGGAGTTGGGGCAAATGGAGAAGAGGCGAGGGAGCTGGGTAAGAGCAGGAGCTAGGGCAGGGGAGAAAATGGACTGGACCAAAGGGAGGTGGTAGCCCTTAGGAAGGAATAGAAGGGAGGATGCTGGGAGTAGGGTTGTGGAATGAGAAGAGGAGAGGGAAGCCTGGAGCTGAGATACCCCCTGACCCATGCCCCTCCTCTCAGGAATGACATGCCAAGCTCGGAGCTCCTACCTGGTAGACGAAGTGCTGTGGGGCCACCGCTTCACGTCAGTGCTGACTCTGGAGGACGGCTTCTACGAGGTGGACTATGCCAGCTTTCACGAGACTTTTGAGGTGCCCACACCTTCGTGCAGTGCTCGAGAGCTGGCAGAGGCTGCGGCCCGCCTTGATGCCCATCTCTACTGGTCCATTCCCAGCCGGCTGGATGAGAAGGTGGAGGAGGAGGGGGCAGGGGAGGGGGCGGGTGGGGAAGCTGGGGCCGACAAGGAGCAGAATGGCTGCCTGCCACCCCCAGAGAGTGAGTCCAAGGTGTGACCAGCTTCCTCCGGACCCCTGTGGCAGACCGGGGGCCAGACACAGGTACATGGGGAACTGCATATCGGAGGTGGAGGAGGAGGAGGAGGAGAAGGTAGGCAAAGCCCCTGGAAATGTGCTAACGTTGGAAAGTCCCCATCCCCCAGAATCTCAAGTCTAGAATCCAGTATGGAAGGGAGGGGTCCTGATTTCAGGGAAATGGAGGGTGGGGCCAGGTGAACATGCCAGTCTGTGTTTGACCTTCACATTTGTTCATGAGTGGATGCATGGACAAAAGGATGGACTTTTGGGGGTTGGATGGGAAGATGGTGACAGATAAAGACAGCTGACAGATACATAAATGGACCAATAGACAATTGGTTTACTCAGGGCTGCCACTAACCTGTAGAATACCTCTGTGCAAATTCTAAAAAGGAACCCTTTTCCTCCAGACAGATACAGCCCCAAACCAGGGTGCATGGCTTGGGGAGCAGAGTGTAGGATGGATTGCAGTCCCCACTGACCTCTTCTGCCAGCCTCCCCACATATGGCACAACTGTCTAATGACACCGTAGGCCAAGCTGAAGCAAAGGAGAAAGGAACCGCACCAAGATGGACATATGAGGAGGGTGCCCTCCTAGCTCCACCCTCACCGGGATGAAGGGGTGCAAGCGGGCTCAGCAAGGTGTAAATGACCTTAGTCTGCAAGTTCAGGGAAGCAGGCAGAGCAGGGAGGTGCCTGAGCTGGGGCCTGGAGAAGGTCCTGGGAAAGGAAAACCAGCAATGGCTATTTTCTTACAGTGCAGTGAAATCTTACAGGTATCAGGCACAGGCAGGAAGAGGGAGAGAGCTTCTGAGGAGGAAGGGACAGAGAGAGATCTAGAAAGTGGGTTCACTAGAGCTGGGACACAGGGAGACCCTAGGAAAGCAGTGTGTCCTTGGGGCACAGTCATTCACATCACTGATTGGGTGCCATGTGGAGTGGACATTCAAAAACTTGGTTCCTGTCCTCAAAATAAGGGGCACCTGGGAAAACAGAGGAATCTACCTGTGGCGACCGAACAAGGGATGATTCAAACTGACAGCCTGTGCGGTCCCGCAGAGGGTGGGGGAGTGAGGGTGATCAGAAGGCTGGGGCCGGTGTAAGCCATAAGGAATATGTAAGTCAGGAGTTAGAAATCTTCAGTGTGCATTGGAATCACGTGGAGGGCTTGTTAAAACACAAATTTTTGGGCTCCACTCCAAGGGTTTCTGACCCAAGAGGTGGGTCAGAAAAAAATGTGCATTCCTAAGAAGTCCCCAGGTCATGCTGTTGCTGCTGGACTGGATACCACACTTTGAGAACCTGTGCTCTAAGCAAAGACTTGGAAGTCATATCAGGACATGGGGTATAGAAACTGAGGAGTAGCTGAGAGGAAGATGAGAGAAGCTAAGAAGAAGCTGAGGATCCTCACAGGAGTAGACAGAGAAATGTGAAGGGCAGGGTTTTGTGTGTGGGAAAGTGACCTGGAGCCCAGGCTGAAGAGTTTAACTTTGGGCCCAGGAACTCAACCATCAGTAGAAACAGGGCAGTGACAAGTGGAGGGGGTGTCTGGAAGCTGAGCAGGCCCGACAGAAAGATGAAGCCATCAGAAGGACTTGAGGGGGTTCCTGAGGAGGCCAGGGGGAGGTAGAACAGGAAGGGTTTTAGGGGCAAAGGACAGAACCCCTTGTAGGACTGGAGGCAGGATTGAATGTAGGAGAAAATCTGAGAGCAGTGATAGGAGTCAGAACATCTGGGTGTGTCTGCAGCCTGCTGTCAGCCCAACTGGGCCAGGGGGTCCCAAAGACACATATTCTCACCCCACCTCCACCTGCTTCCTGATCACATCCCAGTCACCAGCGGCAGCTTCCTGGATGGTGGGGAAGAACAATGGCAAGTTGAGAGGGGCAGAGGGGTGCAAGGGACCTGAAGCTGGCCTGGAGAACAGCGTAGGCCCAGGAGAGCCTGCCTTGGGACAATGCCTGTCTCCCACACAGCAGCACTGGCCCAGCAAGGACCTTCTCCCTTGGCCCTGGCCACATCCCACTCCTGCCCTTTCATAAGCCCCCTGGGGAAAGCACTCCAGTCTTCTCTGTTCCAGGCTGGACAGCTAGGGTCCTATGGGCACAGCCAGGGTCCTATGGGCACAGCCAGGGTCCTATGGGTCCTCTGGAAGCAAGAAAGGGGGCCATGGAAGGAGCCCAGACAGTTTGGGTTCACTCAGAGAGGACCCAAGTCCCAGTCCCTTCCTTTCAGTCAAAGCATGGATATCTTTGCCTCAAGTCACAGGGCCACCAGGGGGTCCTGTCATCAAAGATGAGATTCCTGAATGCTGGTATTGGCTGGTCCCCTAAGAATAGATGTTGGGGTGGGGAATGGGGATTCATTTGGGTTTCAGTAAAACAGGGGAGTCTGGACAAGAGGGGATGGGCTACTTGGTATCCACACACACGCACTCACACAGGAGCCAACCCTTTGCAACTGAACAAGCAGAGAAACTGAGGCTGGAAAGGCCCCTCCTGCCTGCTGAAGTCACTGGGACCCTGCCACACCTCTCCTCGCCACTGTCACCACTCAGGGCACCACTGTACAGTGCAACAAGTCAGGAGACCTAGGTCCTACTCCTGACACTTGCTCATTAGCTCTATGACTCTAGGCAAATCGCATATCTGGGCCTCAGTTTCCTCATCTGTAAAAATGACACTTAGCAAACTCGTAATGCTCAATAAATGTTTAAATAACAACTGAAAGAGGCCTACTGGATGCCTCTTAAGGTGCCGTGCAGGTAAGAATTTTGTGCTGTGCAGGTAAGAATTTTGTGTCATGCAGGTAAGAATTTTAGGATCAGAGAATCCTTAGGCAAGAAAATTCATGAAACTCCTGGGGCACTGGAGGAGGGGTGAAGCTGAAGGATGGGAAGGAGGAGATCCCAGGGTGGGTATAGGCAGGTGAAGCAGGTATATGCAGGTGTAGTGGGTATATGCGGGTAGTGGGTATATGCAGGTACAGCAAGTACATGCAGGTGCAATGGCTCTGTGGACACAGGCCCTCCCCTGACTGCCTGTTGTCCCAGCCTGAGTATCAGTTGTGTTCTGAGGCTTCTATTCTGCTGCTATCAGTCAGAAGGAACAAGAATTGCAGCCCCAGGGCCCAGTGGGAGGAGTCAGGTCCAAGACTAGCCTGACCAGGAGAATGAGAAGAGTGGGGGAAAGTCTGGGGAGCTCAGAAAAGGCACTGCCCCTGGAGGCCCATGCCCTTTAACATGGGAGAAGCTGGGGAGGGGGGACCACATGCAGCTGGAACCTACCCTCCTTTTCTATGCTTCCCTCCCCAAGTAGGAGTCCAATCAGGAGTTGTCTCAGCCCTGACAGTTCAGGCAGCAGATGGAACCCAGGTGTCCCCTCCTGGGGTAGGTGGCATGGCCCGCGGAGGCCAGATGGTGTTTGTGGTGGGAAGAGAGGCCTGGGTCGTCCAGAATAGGCCCCCAACCACCTCCCTACTATGCACCCTGAGCCTTTTACAGTCTCATGGTAGGGAAGACACAGCCAAGCCTGCTTTTTATAAAACCAGTTTATTCACATTTTAGAAAAACTAATTCCAGGACAGGGAATGGCCTCCCTACAGGATCCCTGTGAGACCAAGAACAGAAGGCCAGAGGGAGGGGCTTGAGAGGGAAGGAATGGGGAAGGGGAGGCATGTCTCCCATTCTGGGTAGTGGGAAGTCAAATAAATTAAAGGAAGAGTGGACAGAGGGAGAGGGTGTCCAGGCAACCAGAGGAGGGCTTGGAGCTGGGCCGGAAGACCGTCGACACCTGCAAGACCTGAAAAGGGCACCCAGTGTGGGCTAAGGACAGAGGGCCCTGCGTGGGGCTCCCTCGTGGCCTCCACCCCTTAACGGGGCCCTGTGGATCTGAGCTGCCTACTCCTCCTCCAGGTGGGGCCTGGGAGGGAGCAGCTTGGTTCAGGACTTGGTGGTGGGAAGCCCAGTGAAAACAAGGTTGGGGGATTCTTTTCCCTCACCTGGGGAGTAAGAGATCACCGTTTTCGAAGCCTCTTCATGAAGCAGCAAGTGATGGTACCAAGGACAGTGGCACCAGTGACTAAGGCCACCCCTGTACCCACCAGCAGAGGCACAAACAGGGTGTCCAGGGCTGGGGGAGAGAGTATGACTGTTCAGAGAGGATGCCATCATCCTCCACCATCACACTTGCCTCTACACTTTCCCCATCAAGTTCTCTGAACCCACCTTCACCATTCACAGGCACCCCTATCCCTGCCCACAGCCTGCCCCCTCAGCATGCAAGTCAGCATCAACCACAGAGGACCCCATGCAGGTGGGCACTGCAGGGCTGGAAGTTGGATTTTTTGAGACTTCATGTGACAGGAGGTGGAGGAGAGAAATAGTAGCAGGAGGGTGAGAAGATGGGAAGGGAAGGCCAGCAGCAGGGGCCGGGAGGAAGGCAGAGTGAAGAGGGTGGAGGGGGTGTCACTTACCATGCATGTAGGGGTAGACTGTAACAGGCCCTGAGCGGGCACTGCCCGCCTGGTACCAGCTGTAGTCGGCATGCTGCACCCAGGCGCTGGGGGCACAGTGGTACACACCTTCATCCTCGGGCCCCAAGCTGTGCAGTCTCAGCCGATGGCTTCGGGGCGCCACCAGCTCTACGCTGACAGGGCCTCCTCCGGGCCGGACTCCCAGCTCTGCCACACCATCCTGGCCCACGCCACCCACCAGCTGGGCAGGGAGAGAGCTGAGCTCTCCATCCTCTGGTCGCTCCACCCACCAGCTGGCGGCCAGCCGCAGTCCTGGGGGGCCACCCCGCACAGAGATGTTGCACAGCAGGGAGGCAGTCTCCCCCCGGTACACTGTGCCTCCTGCTAGCCACGCCACAGCCTCCAGCACCACGCCTGCAGAACAAAGGACATGGGGTCAGAGGGTGCAGGGCCAGGGAGCATGGGGTTAGAGCTGCTGCCAAGCACCGCTGCAGGAAACTCAGGGTATTCCCACAATATTGGTAGAAGAAGAGCGTGAGGCTGTGGCATGCAAGCAGCTGATGGAGAGGGAGGGGGACGTGGAAACAGAAGGAAAAGGGGTTGACAATTCTCAAACCCTGTCCAGGGCCCAGCCCCCTCTCACCTTCCTCCCGCACGTGCACAGGGAGAGGCCGGGAACGGGCACTGGCTGCTTCACGAAGCCGGGTCCCAGACCCCCGAACATAGGCTTTGGCGAGGCAGCGGTAGGTGCCCGCATCACCAGGCCTGGCAGCCTCTAGCCGTAGCCGGTATGTTCTGGATGCCACCTTCTCCATGGCAATGTGTCGGCCCTCATAGCCAGGGCCCAGGCTGCCCACACCCTCTGTGTCCAGCTGGGCTACCAGGCGGCCAGGCCCAGGTGCCCCCGCAGGTGCCATCTCCCAACCTACAGAATATGCAGCATGACGGCCTGCTGGGGGAAGTGCCCCTGACACATTGCACAGCAGTTCCAAGGGCTCCCCTGGGCCGATCCGACGTTCACCAGGCCCCACTGTTACTGCCAGCTGGCTGGCTGAAACACAGGAAGGGGAAGAGGTGTCATGGAGGCAGGAGGGGACACAGAGGCACCTGATTCCCAACTTTCTGTTTCCTCCTTGACAGCAGCAACTTCAAAACCTCCTGTCTGCCCCTCACTGGGTATGATCATCTTTCTACTTGGGGGCTTGAATCTCACCCCTCAGCCATGGGCCTCCTATCTCTATACCCAATTTCTGAGCAGAGAAAACCCATCAAGGGCAGAGGGGGAAGAAATGCTAACAAGGCTGCTCACTCTGTGGAAGATGAGTTCCTTGGCGTCAGATGATAGCTATCTGGTACCCCCTGTGGCCACAGTGCCCACCAGGATACTGTCCCTCCCAGCTCCCACAGTGGGATGTATAAGTGGTACTTACACAGTGTCTGCACGTCCACGTGGGCCAGGACAGCCCTTTTCTCTGCGATCTGGGCCCAGCTGCCATCAGGATCCTGAATCCACTCAGCGGCAGTGCAGTGGTAGGTGCCTGCGTCCGCTGCCTGGGCACCCCCTACTACCATGCGGTACCGATCGGTCCCTTCCTTGCCCAGACGAAGCTCTCCTGCAGCCAGTCGCTCAGCATAGGGAGCTCCGGCCTCCACGGCCAAGTCTGACCGGATTCCCACGACTTCCTGCAGAGTTGTTCGCC
Source organism: Rhinopithecus roxellana (assembly GCF_007565055.1). Taxonomy (NCBI): domain Eukaryota; kingdom Metazoa; phylum Chordata; class Mammalia; order Primates; family Cercopithecidae; genus Rhinopithecus; species Rhinopithecus roxellana. The sequence continues at coordinate 56,516,080 of NC_044556.1, read as the reverse complement.
CAACTGGTGCCTCAGGCACAGATCGCCCAAAGGACACAGCCAGGTGTGTGTGCTTCTGTGTGCTTGTCCTCGCCAGGCAGCCCAGTGCCAGCTCCTGCCCCTCATGCACCATCAGGCGTGGGGGTGAGGTTGGGGCCTGGCGGCCTCGGGGCCCTGGGGGGGCAGCAGACACCTGGAGGGCATCTGGAAGAACTGGAGAGAACAGCTGGAGTGAGGGAGGGCTGGGAGCTGGCAGCCTTTGTTACTGTTTCCTGTGTACAGCCTATCTCCCTAAATAGACTGTGAGCTCTCAGAGGGCAAAGATCCCATGTTGTATTATTTCTTCTGTAACTCAGTGGTGCCAAGTGCAGTACTGGGCACAGCACAGGCGCTCAATAAATACTTGTTGAATTTCATAGAACCAGCCCATCACCTACTCACCTTTATGTTTGAGACTGAATACTGAGAAAAGTGGTTCTGTCTTCCTTCTCAGAACACAAAGAAACTTCATGAGAATGTCACATGGTGTCATTCCTTCCCTAACTCTACTCTCTTTGCCAGATCTGGGTCCTGTACTGTCCAGGAGTAGAATCTATTCAGCCCAACAGTCTTCCTTGTTCTTGGGAATGGAAAGGGGAATGGACAACTTAAGGACCCTTCTTCTCCCAGGAGGGGTCTAGATATGATAAGATGAGCACTGGCTTGGGTGAGGAAATCTGGGTTTGAGTCCCACATCAGTCACTGAGTCATTGGGCGACTTTGTGTAAGTCACTTAACCTCTTTGGGCCTCAAGTTCCTTGGCTACAAAACCTAAGGGGCAGTTAGATAGGTCACTTGTGGCCTTGACTTTCTGCCTTGAGAGGGTGTGTGGCCCCACCCCATCCCAGGGCCCAGTACCTCTCAGCTCCACCTTGCCGCTGTAGCTGCCCAGGTAGCGGGTATCAGTGGAGGGGGTGTGGCACTCATAAATGCCAGCATCCTGGGCCTGCAGGCGGGCAATCTTGAGCACCACGGCATCACCTTGTAGGCGCTGCACCTGCACCTCACCCGCCACCACTCGGGACTTGAAGATAGCATAAGAGAACTGGGTATCCTTGGTACTGACAATGCCCAGTGCAGTATCTGGGGCCTCAGGCCTATACAGGAACCACTCAAAGTTCTGCTGGGCAGGGCCCTCGTAGCCAGTCACATTGCAGGAGATGGAGACAGCTGTTCCAGTCACGCGGTACAAGGGCCCCTCGGGGACCAGCACCTCCCGGGCCCAGCATCCCATTCCTGTAGGGAAAGGCAGAAGGAGTTGGAGATGCCTGGTTCCCCTTTCCATGCCCTCTGCCACCACAAGCACCATTCTTGATCTCCGCCTACAAAAGGAAAGGACGCCTGGGGAAGATGGTCCACAGCTTGGACCCTGTTCTGAGAAAAGGAAAGGGATGCTGTGATATAAGACACCTGGATCTCAAGAAGGTGGCACGGGCCCAGGATTGCCTTGGCACCTAGATGCATCCCATTTCTGGTGGACTAGAAGCAGAGCACCTGAAGTCAGAAAGGAGTACATCTGATTCCTGACCTAACCAGGCTTTGGTTCCAGCTAAACCTTGATCTGTCCCTGCCACTCACCCACCTCCATGTCTGCCATTCCTTCCTCAGTGCCTGGCCAGGGGAGTCTTCTGGCTGGGGAATTCTGAGACTACATGTCCCTCTCCTTTGCTTGAGGGGAGCTGGGAGTCTTGCTCAGAAGTGCTAGTTGGCTCAGCTGTGTCACCTGGACCAGACAATAGAGCCAGTGACCCTAGCTGGAAAGGGCACAGGCCCAGTCAGTTCTCACCACACAATGCCCTCCCCTCTCCAGCTGCGCCATGAGCTCACTGCTTCTCTCACCCCACAGGGCTGCCCAGGCAGCTGGGGCTTCTGGGGCAAGATCCAGGCTCTGCCCTCGCCATTGGGGGCAGAAGGTCCCCTCCTCCAGTGCCTGCCAACCTTCCTGGCTAGCCCAGCAGACACACAAGGCGCCTGCCCCAGTTCCTTAACAAAGCCTTCATTTGCATATGGTATGCATTCATTTACATATATGGCTCTCTTTCTGTAGGGAGGCATTAAATCCCCAGCTGCCCCTTCTCATCTCTCTCCCTTCAGAAAGGCCAAACCTCTCTTCTTCACCCTACTCCACCCCTATGCCCAACTCCACCCCAGCAGATACTCCTGGCAGACTTAGAGGGCTTAGCTCCTCCCTTCTCTCCTTCCATAGCTCCCTCTAGATAAAATCACAGAACCTCAGAATGTAAAAAGGGCTAGGCTACCCCTCCCCCCTCCCCATTTTACAGATGAGAAAGGTAAGGCAGGAAAAGTATAATATCTTAGCCAAGATCCTGCTGTCCCTAGATGGCTTCCATATACTCCTCCAGAGGGGCAAAACCAGGGAGGAAAATGGGGAAACTCCAAGGCCAGGCCTGAAGGGACTGACCTCACCAACCAGAGTGTCACTTTTAGGCCTCCCAGGGGGATACCATGGACGTTCTGCAGAAGCTAGAGGAAAATGCCCAGGAGTCTGTGGTCAAACTCTACCCTCCAGCTTCTCTAGAACGGCTCCTCTGAACTTCCCCACCCCTGCTGCTGGGCTCCTAGCCCCTTCCTTTATCCTCTGGCTGAGTCACAGGGAGAACTCATGGTCTGTTGTTAAAGGCACAGGCTGTCAGTCAGGAAGTGGGATTCCAGCACCATCCCCATGCCCAGCTGTGTGGCCTGGGATCCAGTCTCTTTCTGTCCTAGGCCTCGGTTTCCACACTGGAGGAGAACTAAGAGCTCCAGCTCTGACCGTGCATGAGTGCGTATGTGACTCAGGAGAGCCTTGCCCCAGGCCAGGCAAGTTTCATAATCAGGGTGATGGTGGAGACGGCCAGGCTGACACCTTCCCCGACTGCCTCGGGGCAGACTGCTCAGAAGGCCCCCTCCCATCTTCCTGGCTCCACAACTGCTGATGCTTGGAGATCCCTATGGGAAAGTCACCTCCACAGCCTTAGGAAATCAGTTGCCACACAGCTCTCTCTCCCCTCCTCTGTATTAGTTGCAGCGAGGAAAGGGAGAGCAAAGAGGCCTGCTTTGGGATCAGATCTGTGTTCAAATCCTAGCCCCAATACTCACTAAATGTGCTCTCTGGGGCAAGTTACTTCAATTTCCTCATTTGTGAAATGAATGTAAGTGCCCACAGGCAGTGGGTGCTCAGACGTCTGCGTGCTCCTTTTTCAACCACAGGCCAGCACTTCCCCACCTCCCTGGGCTCCTCCCTGCTCCATGCTGCCCACTGGGGAAAACACACCAAGTGCTAGGCAACCCAGGTCCCACAGAGCCTTCCTCTCTGTACATCCTCCTGCCACCTGCCCAGGGACCAAGGAGAGGACTCATCCTAGCCCTGCAGGGCCCAGGGACCCGCAGCAGGGGAAGGCTTTGCTTGGTGCCACTGTGGAGCCCTGGTCTAGAAACAGGCAGCTGGGGCTACCTTCAGCCTCTGCCTTGACGACAGCAGCTCTGAAGTCACCATCCCCACCTCCACGCTTCACTCTCATTTCAAGGGCTTCAGCCTCATCAACATCTGTACTGGCAGTTTCACTTCTCCACGCCATACTCTTCCCCAGACCACCTCCTACAGGCAGCCTTCCAGTTCAGGCCAAAAACAGTTCCACTGTCATTACCCCCATGTATCTATGCAAGATTAGCCCAGAACAACCCACCATGAACACCCACCACAGCAGGCACAAGGTGCTTTGAGATCCCAGGATCAGTCTCCGCGGAACCTGGTTTCTCCTGAGGCAAGGAAGCTGGAACTAAGCGGGTGTGAAAACTGATGGGTGGCTGCAGAGCCAAGTGCCATTTGGGAGAGAGGAAGAAAGGCAAAGAGGGACCCAACCTGGGGTGGAGATGGGGGTGAGAGAGAGAACTGCCTCCAGTTGATGAAGTGTGTAGAGCGCAATTGGGAGAGACTTACTTCAAAGATCGTGGGCAGAACTGGCCTCTGGGCCTCCAGCCAACTCTAGGGCAATTATGAAGCTGGGCAGGCACTGCCCACGCAGGGCGGGCACCCAAGGCCAGGCCTGGAGCTGAGTGTGGGGCAGAAAGGAGTCGCAGCATTTGGTGCAGCGACCCCAGGACGTGGGTATGCTAGCTGAGAAGTGGGGCCTGCCCCAGGAGGCCAAGCAGTGCCTGGGGCAGCACTTTAGTGGGTCCTCCCTGTGCCCCACTCCCTGGCTTCGAGCTGGGGAGCCTGCACTCTTCCCAAGACTGGCTCGGCGGGCAGCCACAAAGCGCAGCTGGCCGCCGACCCCGGAGAGGCTGGAGATACCCCTGACGGAGAAGGATGTGAGGAGCCCCGAAATGCTCGGGAGGTGCTGGGTGGCAGGCACCTGCCCGGCGGGGCCGGGAACCGGAACGGGGGCCTGGCTTACCTAGCATTAGCAGCAGCAGCAGCAGCAGCAGCAGCAGCGGCGACGGCGGCAGCAGCGTGGGCCTGAGGGCGCCCATCCTGCGCGGCCAGCTGTGGGGAGGCTCCGGGGGATGGCGCGGGTTCTGGGGGGCCGATGGGGTAGGGGGCGCATGCCCAGGTGGGGGACAGGAAGCTGGGCAGCGAGGCGTGGGTGCGCTGAGCTAGCTGAGCTGGAGCTGCCGAATCCCCTCCCTCTGCCCCTCCCGTTGCTTTCCCTCCAGCCCTCGGCAGTTCTGAGACCATTCTAGCCCCGGCCCGCCCCGGCACCGCCCCTTCCCCCGCCCCGTCTAAGCCCGCCCCGCCCCGGACCCAGCCCTGGCCCGGCCCGCCCCACACCCCCGCCCCCACACTCAGTCCTTTGCTCCGCACTTGGCCCCGGCCCCGCCCTGCCCCTCGAAACTCACCTTTGTTTCGCACCGAGTCCCAGCCCCGCCCCGGTCCCGCCCCTCCCCGCCCCGTCCCGCAAGACTCCAGCCGTGGCTCCGCCCCGGGTCTCGGCCCAGCCCCAGTTCCGGCCCCTCCCTCGCCCCGCCCCACCAGGACTACAGTAGGACTACAATCTTGGCTCCGCCCCGGGACCCGGCCCCGCCCCAGTCGCAAGCCCCACCCCTTCCCCGTCCCCCCAGGGCTAACGTCAGCCTCCAAAGTTGACTCCACCATGGACCCTGGCCTCGCCCCGCCCCTGGCCCTGGCTCCGCCCGAGACCCCGGCATGAGTGAGCTAATTGCACCTCGGCGCATCGAAATTCCCACCCACCCTCGCACAGAGCGCACCCCACCCCGCACCTGCCAGCCTTTCCTGGAGAATTGGGTGCAGGGGCCCTGGGATTGGCTGTGGCCACGCATTTAGAATTCAGTTATTTTCTCTGAGCCATAGTCCTCGCTGCAAACCCTGTTGAAGTAGGGGTTGGCGGAACCCAGGATTTCCTGAATGCGAAGGGTTTGAGCCGAAGGGCGCTTCCAGGATCCAGAAGGTCACTGGAGACCTGTTTTTCACCCCCTCAAGAGGGCAAAACCAAAAGAAAAATGGATTAGGAGAGGCGGCCGTCCATGTGACGTCATTTCTGGGTTGGGTGATCCTAGCCCAGTTGTTTAACCTCCTTCAACTTCAGTTTTCTCCTCTGCAAATTGAATTGAGGTTGATCACACCACCCAAAGGGTTATTGTGATGATAGATAATGTACATAAAGTGTTTGGCACAGGAAACTAACACGAAGTGGGAGATAACGAAGGATTATTTTGTTTTAGTTTTTGAATTATCATTTGAACTGCTTCCTAAGAGGCTTAATTTAGACCTAGTTTAGACCTGGCATTTAGGTGAAGGAGTCTCTGTTCAGTGACAGTGGGAAGAGATGAACATTGTTCTGGGAAGAGTGGGGCTTGCCCTGGAGGTGGGAGAATGGAGGAGGCACCCTTCCCAGGTGCTCTGTCTCTTCCTGAACTGTAAAGATGGGGAGTGGGGACGGGCAGGAAGGATGAGACCAAAATGGGGAGAAGAGATGGCCAGGTTTGCAAAGCCAAGGCTGTCAGAGTGGCTGTCAGTGGGAGGTGATACCAGAGCCCATTTACCACCCTCTACCCTCCAACACCCTCCCTCTCCCCTCTTCCCTCCCACTCACTCACCCCCCCCCTTTACAGAAGAGGAAACTGAGGCCCAGAGAGGGTAAGTGGCACAGGCCAGACCAGACCTTCCTTGACATTGTATTCCTCAAGCATGGCAGAGTGCCTGACTCTGAGAAGACGCTCATGGGGTTGCCAGTAGAAGCCACATTGAGGAACCCTGGAGAAGCCAGAGAAACTGAGGCCAAATGTTTGGGGCCTTGAAGGGAGATCAGAGGTTCAGCCCTCACCTCCCAGGACTGCCAGCACTGGCCCATGAACAGGGCAGTAGGGTGCCTGTTTATTCCCACTTTGAAATATCCACAGCCTGGTTGCTCCAGAGCCTCATCATTTAAATCCATCCACAGGCATATTGAGCTATGTGAAAACTGAAACTCATAGGGAAGCTTTTGGAAGAACAGGTCTCTCCCTTTATAGTAGATTTAATTATCGAGTGGATTTAATGCCTTCATGATGCTTGAGGGATGAAAGACATTACCAATTGTAATAATAACAGATGTCATTTATGAAATGCTTACACAAGAAGGCCCTTTTGGATATTAGTCCTAGTCCTTATAGCATATTTTGCAAGGCAGTGTCATTTAACAGAAGAGAAACTTGAGGTTAGACAGGTTAAGTATCTTGCCCAAGGCCACACAGTTTTTAAGTGGCTAAGGGGTGGCTTGAGCCCAGGTTTGTCTATCCCCAAAGCCCCAAATCTTCCTACACCTCACTGTCCCTACTCCCAAGCCTCTCTACCCTGTAAACTCAGTCATTCAACAAATATTGATTGGGCCAGGCCTTGTACTGGGTACTGGAGATGCCATGGTAAATAAGGCAGGCCTGCTCCCCTGCCCTCAGGGAACATAGTTCTATATGTTAGGGATACATTTCATAAACAAGTCATAACCAACCCCCGGTATAAGCATGATGAGAGAAGTCTTCAGGGAGGTGAGATATCCTCTCTTACCCCGCGGCCTGGGACGGGGAAGGAGCTGGGGGCAGGCTGGCGTTGAGAGCTGGGTTGGTGTCTCCCTCCAAAGGGGATAAGGCCCAAGGAGAGAGCAGTGTCTTCAGCAGGTCCCTCCCCAGACTGCGGGTTCCAGCGGCGGCCAGCAGGGGGAGCCCACAGCCCAGGCCTGATGGACCCCTCAGCTGCTTATGTAACTGGGAAAGCTGGGGGAGGAGAACAAACCCCAGGCACGAGGCACGTCACACACTCGGACACATGTCCCCACTGTAATGGAGCGGGGATCACACAGAAAGACGGCTCCCAGAAACACACCCCCACAGAGCCATGCGCAAATGCAAGCTGCAAAAACAAGGATGCATGGTGTAGATTGGAGAGCACTCATCTCATCCATTAAAAACACACACAGGCCTCCCAGCACCTAGGCTGGTGCCCTAGGGTGGGGTGAGCAGAGAAAGGAGGAAGCAAGCCCTTCAGTGAGTTTCCAGGCCAGACTGAGACACGAAGGAGGAGGGAGCCTGGGTTTGCAGAGAGACCTGGGCAGGCATGCAGTAGTGGCCGTGAGGGACTCTGATGCCCGGCTGGGCTGTGTTGTCAATACCATCACCAGCTTCCCACCTGCCCCCCATATACCACCCCAGGCATGGGCCTGCATCCGACACTGGTCCTGTTTCACATGAAACAGGTCTCATTTCACCTCGAGATGACAAGGCACCAAGGTGGCACTGAGGTGTCATGAGTATTGTTAAAGATAATTGAGACCCACACTCTGCCCAAAAGCAGTTTATAATCCAGCTGATATGTGACACACTGTAGTCACAACCAAGGAGACAGCTCTCAGAGAGGAGTACGTTCAAAGACAGGACCATTCACATATGCTGACCTGTGTCAGGCACTAAATGTGATCTCATTTATCCTCATGTGCTATTATTATCCCTGTGAGAAAACTGAGGCATAGAAAAGTTAAGAAACTTGTCCAAGGTTAATGGATTAGTTACTGTCCACACAGGGATTCGAAACTTGGATCGCCTCACTGTGGAGCCTGTGCTTCTAACTCCTGTTATGTTGCTGCTTGAAGACGAATGTCACTAGGGACACAGTTAAATATGAGCTTAGCACACATGAGTATATACCAAGCTGTAGACACAGATACTGCCATGGGGACAAAGTGACAAATATATCAAATCCATAAGCACATATGCTCATCAGACAGTCAGACATATAGAAATGGCACACGCATACACATAGAACTCAGCTCTCTCTCTTTTAAATGTGTATCAACCAACCCTAGCTTTGTGGGGAGCTAAGGATCACACACAGGAATGTCCTGTGATTTGTGTGTGTTTATAAAGCGTTGGCCCATACTGCCCTGATGAGCTATATTTTCCCACCCTCCCAGAAGGGAAAATTCTCTTTGCTGAGTTGCTGAGAGGCTCAAGCAGAGTCAGAGACAGAAGTAGTGCAAAAACCTACCCTCGCCCTGATAACAAACTCATTCAGAGACACACTGAAACCGAAGTGCACATACAAAGATAAACACAGAGACATTATGCATACCCAAACACCAAATACTCACAGAACTACAAAGCCATCTCCCCCCCCGACACACACACACACACACACACACACACACACACACACACACACACACACACTTGCATTCCACCCTCTCCCTCCCCTCTTTTCTCCCTGAGCCAGGCGTCTTCTGCCTCTTCATGGTGGAGTGTGTGTGTGTTTGTGTGTGTGTGTGTGTATGCATGTCTACTCTCTGAACCCTCCTCTTGCCCTGGCTAAGCCCACACTCCTGCCCCCATTCTTGAACCCTGTGCCAAGGGGAGCAGCACAGCTGTTCAAGAATAGCAGAGCCACAATGCCACTGGGGCTTTGGCATGACCTGGCCCTGACTCCTGCGGGGGCCTTGCCATTTCTGAACCAAGGATTCTTGCCAGCTGTCACCCACGCTCGAATGCCATGCATGGATTCCTCGGAGCTGGAATCCCCTCGGTCTCCCTCCTGACCTCCTGACAAGTTATTTGTTCCCCAGTCCCATCGGGTGGGCACCTGGGAGCCTGGGCTCCTCCCCAGATGCTCACCCATCCCACTTCTCCATTCCCAGTCTGCTAAGAGGGAACTGACAACTCAGATATGTCTGGAGGGTAGCGTGGGACTGAAGCAACCCCCACTGTGTGATATTACTTCTTCTCTAACTGAGCAGCCTAGGGTGGGGTGGGGGTCAGCCAAGGGCAGGAGATGGCAGTGGTTTGGTTAGACAGAAGTTTGTGGGCTGAGTGTTGTAGATGAGGCTCAGGGGGCAGGAGGTGGGTAGCACCAGGTGGCTGCCAGTCATTTACGAGTTTGTCTCCACCCAGCTCTGAGTGGGGTGAGAAGGGAACAACAATTGCTAATACCTACAGAGCATCTACTTCATGCTGGGCACCGTTGCACACACTCTGTGCACGTTCATTCATTCAGCTTTCACAACAACCCCGTGAGGTGAATACTACGAGTATATCTATTTTACAGCTGAGAGACAGAGGCACAGAAAGCTCATATAATTTACCTGAGGTCACACAGCTAGCAAATGGTAGCATCCAGATGCAAACGCAAGCTATCTGACTCCCAAACTTCAGTTTCCCAGACATTCTTCTTCCCTTCCTCCTCCTGTTTCCCTAGCCTGACCACATTTGCTGAGTGACTGAGGAAGTGAGGACACACCAAGTGACACATTGATACATACATACATGTACATATATTCAGGCACACATATGCATATCTGGTGCCTATGCAACCTTCTGAAATAACTTTTTCCACTACACAGCTCCAGCTTCCAGCACATAGTGAGTGTTCAATAAATATGTGCTGAATGGATGAATGCAGAACTGAAGACCCAGGGAACAATGAGCGTTGTGTGTGTGGTGGTATGGGGAAAGAGGGAGGGGAAAGGAGGGATTTCACACACACACACACACACACACACACACACACACACAGCCCTCTGCTGTGAATAAAGTCAAAGACTCACTTCTAACTATGGCGTGCCAGTCCTTCACAGCTACCTGGGTGGGGAAAGAGCAATGTAACCAGGCTTTACAGGATTCTCTGAAGTGGAAGAAGTCTCAACTCTCTCTTCCAATCGGAACGGAGGACAGGGGATGCAGAGAGAGCTCTGAAAGAGGACTCGAGGCACACAGCCACCTGGGCCTTCCAGCCAGGCACAGCTCCTCCTGTGTTTTCACCTCTCCCTGCCCCATGCCTGCCACGCTGCGCTGCAGGCTCTCCCCTGGCTCCCTCGCGACAGTCCCTGCTTCCTCCGCTTGACCACCTGGACTCTCCAGGAACCCGGCACCCCTTGGCTATTTTGGCTGAAGAGTAGACAATTCTCCTTTTCCCTGTTCCAACTGAAACAAGGGTGGAATTTTTCCAAAGGCTCTCTATTAGGAAAGTGAAGGGAAAACAAAGCCAGAAATAAAGACTCTGCAAAAACAAAGAAACAGATGGAACAGTGGGGGTGACCGAGCTGGCCATGGGAAAGAGTGGGGGCCTAGAGTTTTGATGCTAGCACGACCCACCCCCTTGCTCCCACTGCACCCTGTTCTCAGCTCCTTGGTAGAGTTTCCCACTCTGCATTGTAATTACAGGGCTTGTTTATATCTGCCTCTCCATCCTGGCTGTGAGCTTCTCAAGGCTACTGTTAACTCTTTTTTGCCCTTCCCCAAAGCTTACAGAGTTTCCTGGCAATGAGTAGAAGCTCAATAGACATTCGCTGAGTGACTGAGGGAGTGAGAACACACCGAGTGACAAGAGAGGGAATCTGGGCCCTTCCTCTCTGGTAGTCATGTCGCCTCCACAGTGCACACTGTTATTTCCTCTGGAGTCCATCATACACTAGTCACTTCCATCTACAACTGATAGAAAGTTCCTCCTCTTATTTCAGAACCTGAACCTTCCATCCCTTGGCAAACAACCCAAGCTGGCTTCCCAAGCAGCCTAGGAAAGGCTGAGTTCTGTCCTGTAGGAAGGGAAGGGTGCTGGAGATCAGATCAAGCTGAAAAAGAAATTACAGTCTGAAGGCCAGGACATTGGAAATCAAGAGCACAAAATAATTGCTAACCTTCACTGGGCATTGTAATTCTCAAAATGACTCTATAAGTTAGAGCTGTTAACAAAAATTGAGGCTTAGAGAAGCTAAAAAATTTGTCCAAGCCAGGCACAGTGCCTCACACCTGTAATCCCAGTACTTTGGGAGGCCAAGGCCGGAGGATTGCTTGAGCCAGGTGTTCAAGACCAGTCTGGGCAACAAAGCAAGACCCTGTCACTACTAAAAATTAAAAAAAAAAAAAAAAGAAAAGAAAAGAAAAAAAACTAGCCAGGCATGGTGGGCATCAACTGTAGTCCCAGCTACTCAAGAGGCTGAGGCAGGAGGATTACTTGAGCCTAGGAAGGTGAGGCTGCAGTAAGCCACAGTTGCACCACTACACTCCAGCCTGGGCAACACAGCAAGACCCTGTCTCAAGAAAAAAAAATGTGTCCAATTAGTGGTAGACCTAGGATTTCTTCTCCAGGCATTCTGACTCCACAGCACAAGTCCTCAGCCATGTTACAGGCTGCATCTGTGCCATACAAATTATTGTCCTCAGAAGGAGCTGGGAGATGACAAAGGTGTAGAGGTCTAACCAGCCAGCAGGGCAGGGTGACAGGGAATCCACTTGGTACTGAGGTCCTGAGCACTGGCATGAAGGATCCCAGCTCCTGAACTAGATAGCCCTAGGGGCAGGGGACCGGCCAGAACAAACCTGGAAATCAGGGGATGAGCCAGGTTACCAATCAGCAGCTCAGGCGTAAGAAATAAAGCTTCTGTGTTTTCAATTAAGTGAAAAGCTTGGGGGCTGGGATTTCAGAAGCAGACAGCACAGACCTGGATTTGCCAGCTGTGTAGCCTGAATCCTGTTACTCACTTTCTCTAGCTTTAGTGTCATCGTCTGTAAAGTGAGAATTACTAGAGTGCTGATCTCTTCGAGGATTGTTGTGAAGATGAAATGAAAACATGTGTATCATGATGCCCCATTATGATCAAAGCTAGGGCCCACAGGCAGAGTGGGACCAGTGACAAAGGAGAGGAGACTTCTAAATGGGTCTCTACTGTTCACTGGCTTCCCCCATCCACTGTCTCAGTTTGCCCAGTCTTCTTTCCCCTTCCAGCTCCCACAATCCCCTTGGGAGAGGGTAACCTACAGCCTGCCTCAGCTTCCTCACCACACTCCTCAACTCTCCACAGGTTATATCCAAACGACCTGACATGGAAATGGTTTTCCCAAAGGACACAACAGTGACCTCTGAGTTGACAAAAAAAAAAAAAAAAAGTGACCAGCTTTCCTTTCCCCTTGGCGTCTGAAATCTGAAACTGTTCATTTTTTGCCCCTTAAAACTTGTTCCTCTCTCAGCTTCCTGGCCCCTCTTCTCAGCCTAATTTTCCATCTCTCTGTCTTCTCTACCTTGCCATCTCCCAGATCCTCTTCCTTTACCGTAGGTGTTATTATCCAGGATCCACAGACCTCTGTCCTCTAGCTAGATAGTCCCTGTCTGGGCCATCTCCTCTGCTCTCCTGGCTCAATGTTCACCTCCATGCGGGGATTCCTATGGCCCATGCCCTCTCCCAAGCTCCAGTCCCCATTTCTATCACCCACTGAGTGCCTTCATCTGAAGCCCTGCCTGGAGCACCTCAACCTTCATATGTCCCCAAGCAAACTTGCGGCTTATTTCCCAATCTCCTTTCTCCCCTACCCTTATTTTAGTTAACTTTGCACCAATGTCCTCACCACACCCACCATCTCCAACTGCTGCCTTCCTTACCCTGATGTCCAATCAGCTGCCAAATACTGAAATTCTACCTCCCAAACATCTTTTTCATCCATCTCTGTCACCTCTCTGTCTTGCTCCAGACTGTCACCACCTGTAGCCCCCATCAGTCTCTCCCTTCCAGCCCAACACCCTGTCCACGTACAGGCACACACCCTGCCATCAGATGATCCTTCCTAGAACACAATTTCAATGAGATTACTCCCCCGCTCAAAAACTTTAAGTGGCTCCATATTGTTTATAGCAATATTTCTCAAACTTGCTTGGTGGTAGGAATACAGATTCCCACTCTCCACGCCCACCCTCATGAATCAGAATCTTGAAGAAATGTCCCTGTTCTTTTACAGTTTTAACAAGTACCCAGGTGATTCTTATCATCAGAGCCTTTTTAGGAAACACTAGCAATTAGAGTGGCAATTACTCCGGCATTCAAGGCCCTCCATGAAATGGCTCCAACATCTATTTCCAGTATTACCATCCATATTTCTTCCTTGTGCACTGAGTGCTTCCACTCTCTGTGCCTGTGCTCACATTGTTCCTTCTCCTTTATCTCTCTAAGTCAGATCCTACCTATCTGTCCAGGCCCAACTAGAATGCCACCTCCTCCATGAAGACCTTTCTGATTCTTCCAACTGAGAACCATCTCCCCCTTCTCTGGGCTCCCACCACCCTCTAAAATGCAATGGTGAGCAACCAGCAGCCAGCAATACCTGGCTCAACACAGATGCACAAGAGTTGGCACTTTTTCTTCCCCTTTATCTTCTGGAGCACTCCTCACTGTTGCCACTGCATCCAGACAGTTCTGGTCATTCATTCCTGGGGACAAGAACCCAAAGGAGAAGCTTCAGTGGGTCCTTATAGCATGGAAGTTAAATGTGCAGGCTTTGGAAACAAAGTAACTAGGTTTGAACCCCAACCCCCCTACTTGGGTAAGCTTAGGATCTATGTGCCTCAGTTTTCCCATCTGTAAAATAGAGTTTTGAGGACTAAGATAAGTACTACATGTTGTCTTCATTAGTTCTGGAGTCTGGGAAGTCCAAGATCCAGGTGCTGGCAGATCCAGTATCTGATGAGGGGTCCCTTCCTGGTTTGCAGATAGCCACCTTCTTGCTGTGTCCCCACATGGTGGCGAGCAGAGAGAGGAAGCAAGCTCTCTCACGCCTCCTCTAAAAGAGCACTAATCCCACCCTCATGACCTAATTATCTCCCAAGCGCCCCACCTCCTAATACCATCACAGCAGAGGTTCAATCTGTAAATTCTGGGGAGACACAAACGTGCAATCTACAATAAGTGCTCGCTAACTTAGCTATGATGAGCTACAGATCTTAGGGACAATCTAGCTCAGTGGTTCTCAGATCTGCCTGTTGATTCATCTGGGGAGTAAAAAAATACTGATGCGTCTGGGCGCAGTGGCTCCTGCCTGTAATCCCAGCACTTTGGGAGGCCAAAGTGGGTGGATCATGGGGTCAGGAGTTCAAGACCAGCCTGGCCAACATGGTCAAACCCTGTCTCTACTAAAAATACAAAAATTAGCCAGGTGTGATGGTGCCTGCCTGTAATCCCAGCTACTCAGGAGGCCGAGGCAGCAGAATCTCTTGAACCTGGGAGGCAGAGCTTGCAGTGAGCCAAGATCGTGCCATTGCACTCCAGCCTGGGCGACAGAGTGAGACTCTGTCTCAAAAAACAAAACAAAACAAAACACTGATGCCTAAGCCCCACCTTAGATCAATTAAAAACATAGTACCTGAAGATGAGGCCTGGACATGGGATGTTAGCATGCAGCTAAGGGTGAGAATCCTTAGCTAGTCCAACCCTCCACCCCCTACTTTATTGACGAGGGGTAAAGGACTTACTCAAGTGCACACAGCTGGTTAATGGTAGAGCAAGTCCCACACTGAAAGTCTCTGGCCTCCCTCTAGTCTAATCCACAGTGATTTCCAATACGATTTCCAATACGCCATTGCCCAGCCTTTGCTCCCGTGTCATCGGGTTGGGAGAATCATCTAGGCAGGAGGCAGAGCCAAGCCCACTCAACCTCACTCAGCAAAAATAGAGGTAAAGAAGTGGGAAAAGTTTGAGGAAATGGAAGTGGGGAGTCCCTGAGGACTATGAGCTTGGGAGGACAAGATCGAGAATGGGTGGGGGGATCTAGTGACTAAATGGCATGAGATTCTGAGAGAAAGGACAATGAGGGTAGGGACCTTGTTTGCTTTGATTGTAAGTGTCTTTCTAGTGCCTTGCACAGAATATAGCATATAGTACGTGCTCAACAAATGCTTGTTGAATGTCTAAATGATGCAATAGCATCAAAAAGCACATGTTCTGTTTATTAAGTCACCCAGAGGGCACTCACATTCCTCAAGGGGGCAGTGGTGAAAACATCCAGACAGCAGCACAAAAGTAAAAGAATCTTGGACTTTCAGAGACACTGAGGTGCAGAGGAGGCCAAGCTCCCTGAAATTCCAAGGAGAGGCTGCTATGGGAGCCAGTGGCCCTGTGTGCCAGATGTTTGCAGGGCATCCTGAACTCTCTGAGCATACAAAATGCCACAGGGGACAGGCAGATAAACAGAGCTGTATCCTGGGCCAAGTGGAGGGGGCCTGGTAAGGGAAGAAGGAGGTGGGAAGAAGGAGGCTGGGGGCCAAGCCAGCTGCCTCTTGACAGGGGAAGCGGGGAGGCGGGGTGCTCTGGGCCAGTGGCTGGGTCAGATCTCTGGCCAAAGCAAACCTGCCTCAGGGGGCTGGGGGGGCCCCTCCCTCCCTGCCCAGATGGAATCAAAGGCTAACAGGACCCCTTGAGGGTCCAGCTGTGACCCTTGCTCCTCACACACAGCAAGGCCCATTAACCCCGTCCTCCCCATATCCTCAACACACTTTTCCCAGCCCAAAGAATCTTTGCAAACAGACTCCCCTGGTGTTTGCTGATCAGATACCAGCCAAGAGATGTCAGGTTTTCCCAGTCTCACCACCAGCCCTGCCTTTCTCCCCCAAAGACACCCAGACCCTGTCCCACCTCTCACAGTGGTGCTATGTAAGAAACCAAGGTAGTCTTTGCTCAAACCTGAGCCCTTCCTTTTTCCCATGCCAAGGGTTAAAGAGATCCGATTCATTTCTGTGAGTCATCATAATAAACAAAATAGGAGCACCTGCCTCCATGCTAGCAAACAAGATAGGAGAACCTACCCCCTTGGATCTCGTTGTGAACCCAGGTCTCCAACTGATGGTTCTTACCGGAGCTGAGCTGTGCGCTGAGGAGGAAGTAGCTTGGAATTTGGGGATCATCAGAACTGGAGAGGGACCTCAGAGATTTTCTTTTCTTTTTTTTTTTCTTTGAGACAGAGTCTTGGTCTGTCACCTAGGCCGGAGTGCAATGGCGCAACCTCGGCTCACTGCAACCTCCACCTCCCAGGTTCAAGCAATTCTCCTGCCTCAGCCTCCTGAGTAGCTGGGACTACAGGGGCCTGCCACCACGCCCAGCTAATTTTGTGTGTGTGTGTGTGTGTGTGTGTGTGTGTGTGTGTGTGTGTGTGTGTGTATTTTTAGTAGAGACGGGGTTTCACGTGTTAGCCAGGATGGTCTCAATCTCCTGACCTCATGCCTCTCAAAGTGCTGGGATTACTCACAGATTTTCTAATCTCTTGTCATTCAGATGAAGATGCCAAGGTCAGAGTAGAGAAGCCTCTTGTCCAACATCACACAGGTGGTTAGTGGCTTCAGCAGGACTAGTCTCAGCTGACTTGACTTTCAGGCAAGCGCCCATTGCATTGGACCAAGGTGGGGACCCTGAGAGGGCAGGAGGGAAAGCAGACACAGAATAGCCCAGGGCCTTCACGCTCCTGGGAGGGTTGACACCGGCCCCCTAGGCCACACCATGGGTTCTTTCCTTTTTCTCCCTTGGGACTTCCGCCTGAGGAAGGCACAGGCAGAACACAACATGGAGCTATCTGAATCCAGAGAGAAGTAAGGAAAAAAGGAGGTGGGAATTCAGCACAGGCAGAGACTGGGGAAAATGCTTTTTCATCCTGTTTTCTAAATTCTATACAGTGTGGTTTTGTATTTTTTCTTTTTTTTTTTTTTTTTTTGAGACGGAGTCTTGCTCTGTCACCCAGGCTGGAGTGCAGTGGCCGGATCTCAGCTCACTGCAAGCTCCGCCTCCCGGGTTCCCGCCATTCTCCTGCCTCAGCCTCCCGAGTAGCTGGGACTACAGGCACCCGCCACCTTGCCCGGCTAGTTTTTTGTATTTTTCAGTAGAGACGGGGTTTCACCATGTTAGCCAGGATGGTCTCGATCTCCTGACCTCGTGATCCGCCCATCTCGGCCTCCCAAAGTGCTGGGATTACAGGCTTGAGCCACCGCGCCCGGCCTACAGTGTGGTTTTAACAATAAAGAGGGTAATAAAAATACTGTAGGGGAGAGATTAAAATGACAGAACCAGCTGGGTGTGGTGGCATGTGCCAATAGATGCAGCAACTCTGGAGGCTGAGGGGGGATGACGGCTTGAGCCCAGGAGGTTGAGGCTGCAGTGAGTTGATTGTGCTGCTGCACTCCAGCCTGGGTGACAGAGTGAGAATCTGTCTTTTTTTTTTTTTTAAGGGAGAGAGAAGAGTTGCTGTTTTTGTTTTTTGTTTTTGTTTGTTTTTATTGTTGTTGTTTTTGAGACAGGATCTCACTTAGATTGCCCAGGCTGGAGTACAGTGGTACAATCTTGGCTCACTGCAGCCTCTCTGCCTCCCTGGGCTCAGGTGATTCTCCCACTTCAGCCTCCTGAGTAGCTAGGACTACAGGCACATGCCACCACACTCAGCTAATTTTTTTAGTATTTTTATTACAGACAGGTTTCACCATGTTGCCCAGACTGGTCTTGAACTCATGGACTCAGGTGATCCACCCACCTCAGCCTCCCAAAATGCTGGGAAAACAGCCATGAGCCACCGCGCCCAGCCAGAGGAGATTTTTAGAATCTACTTTGAGTAGACTGAAAAGAAAGACCATGTTGAAGGAATGGTTTAACAGATAAAAAAAAAATAATAAAAGAAAGTAAAAAGAAAAGAAAGACCAAAAAGAAAACAGAGGAGCAGATGTTAAAGGAGAGATGGGGAGAAAATTCATCACCATGCTTGTAGTCCAGTGAGGAAACTGAGGCAGCAGCAGGACTTGGACAGCCACTCGGGCTCAGAGCCCAACCTTTTTTTTTTTTTTTTTTTTTTTGAGACAGAGTCTCGCTCTGTCACCAGGCTATAGTGCACTGGCATGACCTTGGCTCACTACAAGCTCCGACTCCCTGGTTCAAGCGATTCTTCTGCCTCAGTGCCCCAGGTAGCTGGGATTACAGGCATGTGCCACCACTCCCAGCTAATTTTTATATTTTCAGTAGAGACGAGGTTTCACCATGTTGGCCAGGATGGTCTCAAACTCCTGACCTCCTGATCCACCCACCTCGGCCTCTTAAAGTGCTGGGATTACAGGCATGAGCCACCACCCCTGGCCGATCCCAACCTTTTAATAGGTCACTATAACCTGAGGGAGTGGGAGGACAGAGGGCTGGAAAGGCAGGAAGAGTGAGAAGTCATCTTTCTTGGACACTTGTCATGGCCACCCCAGGCCTTCCCGGCTCTCGTCTCATCCCCCAAGATGGACTCCCTTTGGAAGCAGAAAAACTCCACCCACACTCCCAGAAGACCTCAGAAGCCTGACAGCAGTGACAAGACCACAGGCCCTAAAGAAAAAAGGAAAAGGAGAGTTAGAGAGAATGGAAGAAGGAAAAGAAGGAGAGATGCCCAGAGGAGGTTGGCAGCCGAGAGGAAGACCGGAGGAGCAGGGCTGGAGAGCTGGGCCCAAATCAGGACTGAGGCAGAGAAGTGAGGTGAGGGGGTGGGAGGAGGGACGATGGGGGTGATAGAGCCTCCCAGCTCTTCCTTCCCTCCCACTCTCCCTCCTCCTCTCTCTCTTTCATGATCTTGAAACAACCTTCAAGTCTGGGCTGGAGGCCCCAGGAGGCCAGTCACTTAGGAAACAAAACTGTTTCTTGGAGACCTTGAAAGCCCATCTGCAGCTGAGCAGCGTCCCCACCCCCTCCCTGTGCACACACATTCTCCCATGGACTCTCACGCACACCCACAGCCGGCTTCACATGAGCTCCCCACTGGCCCACACGCAGGCACACACGGACTCCACACTTGATCTTAGCCAAAAGGCCGAGAAGCAATGTGCACACACGGACTCACACGCACCTCTGTACTCATGCTTGCATACAGACAACCGATTCGTAGCAGATTGACCACACATCCAAATGAGTGTTGTCTTCTCCCTTGAGGAGCTCCTCCTTTGGAATGTGGTTTGGCACCACCATGCTGTCTCATACCACACACAGGACCCAACGCTCAGGTCCTCCCAGTCATTAACTAGCACACATCCGTACACAGGCACATGTACACTCCTGTCTCCAACTCTCTTAGTCTCTCTCTCTCTCTCACACACACACACACACACACACACACGCACACACACTTCTTACCAACCAAACATTTGATTCAGGACCACTCCATCCCCACTCTGCCAGTGGATCCGCCTCCTGACTTTTTCTCAGCCCACTCCCCAGCCCAGGCATCTTGGCCTTCCATCCTCCTGCTTTCAAGTCTTTCTTTCTCTCTCCTTTGCTCCGCTTACTCCAAGGGCCTTGATCCAAACTGGTACCGCTGACTGCATTTGAAGAAACAGTAGCCCAACCCAGGCACTCCAGATCAAAGGATCAGGTGTCTACACCTGTTAATGTCCTAGAGCCTGAGGTTCATGGTGGACAAGAAGGAGGTAGACCCCTCCCAGAGCCTCAGCTCTCACTGGGCAAGGAGGGTGGTCAGTGATGCATGGTGGAAGTATAGGCCCTGGGTGTCCTGCCCACTCTTTGATTTCTCTGAGCCCTACATATGTGAGCAGCAGTGGCCCTCAGGCTGTGCTCTCGCCCAAATGCAGGGCATGGCAGGGAGCCCCAGCAGGCTGTACGGGCAGTGGAAGGGCACATCCTTTCCGGTATTGAGCTTAGCCACAGGGACCAGAGCCAGGGCCTTTGGAAGGACTGGGCAGTACTGGGAGGTGCCAGCGGGGGTGAGGGGTGGGATGAGAACTGTTCGAGCGCTTGAAGTTTGCACACCTTCAGATTTGGGAACTGATACTTTCTCTTCTATCTCAGTTTGTGTCCTGGAGAGGGCTGGGCAGAAGATTATCCAGGAATTCCAACCCAGGAACCTAAGGAACAGATGCTTCCTAAACCCCAACTTACCATTTTGTCCCTGCAGCCCCCAGGCAAGGCTGCACCAGTGTTGATGCCCTAGCTGCCTCAGGGCCACTCTGGAGTGACTTTGCTTCATACAGTCTCTCCTGATGTCTAACCACAGGCTTTCCCGCTACTCCCCTCTCACTCTCTCCTTAACACACAGGGGTTGAACCGGTATCTGTTCCCTTCATTGTTTCCTCCCTCTGCCCATTCTCTCCCAAGACCAAATCTGAGCTCAGTGAAGGGGGCCATGAGAAGGCCCTGTTGGCCCCATCCTACCCACCCTTTCTGACTGTAACCCACAGCGGGAAGGAGGGTGGAAGTGAGATGTGACCTACCAGGTCCCTGTAATGGAAAATCTCAACTGCAGGCCCAGAGGGGGCCAGTTATTTAGGGAATTCAGATGTGAGCCTTGTGCCCTGAGAGTGGATTTGCTAGAGGAGGGGCTGATAATCCCTCTGCAGGGAGTTCCCTCTGGGACCAGAGATGGACCCAGCCCAGCCAGCAGGCACCTTAGGCCTCTGGCCAAAGCCCCCCTTCCTTCCCTCCCTTCCTCTCTCCTTTCTTTGCACTCAGGACACTTAGACCTGCCCCACTCCGCTGGCTTCCATCACTCCATCTCTGTGCCCAGAGAAACAGGGGCACTCCAGGGGAATCTTGTCCTCTGACTGTTCCCAGTAGAAGGCGGGAGCAGAATTTTTTCTTTTCTCTCTGCCCCTTCTGGGTTCCCCTTCCTCTCTGTGCCCCTCATCCTTTGGCTTTTTCATCAAATGAGCAGTAACAACACCCCTAGACCAGCTGGTCCTTTCCTGGGTCATCTCATTGTCCCCAGTTTCTAGCTGGTATAAAGTTTAAGATACCCTTTCCAGCCCCAGGCAAAGCCTTAGGGATTTCTAGGATTGCTCATGACTCTGATGGGCATCCTCACTCCTCAGACATTTTCAGTCTCACCCACTTCACTGCAGAGAGGCCTCTTCTCCAGCCTCAGTCCTGCATGCTGCAGATTTGCCTCCCCTTCCCCACTGGAAGAAGAAAACAGTCGCTCTCCTTTCTCGTTCACATGTCTGATATTTGCTATGATATTGACCTTCACACACATCTTAGAGGTTCTGTATTTTCCTCTCTTTTGTCTTCTCCCTAACGCTACTCACCAACCCCAGGCATAGATTCAGTCTAGGGCTCTTCCACAGTGATGAAACGGTAAATGAGGGGTAAACAAAGCCCAGAGATGTTTCAGATGCCTGCTAGGAGTCCCACCGTTCCCCTCTAGCCCTGGTCTGCCCCTCCCTATCAGATTCTTGATTCTCCTCCAAAACTTTGGAGAGGTTACACCTGGCAGGGTTTGGGGACACCCTCTCGCCTCCATCTCCAAACTTCCCGCTGCCTCCGGAGCCACCTTTGACTCCTCCTGGGCTCCCCTTCCAGGTGCCTCAAGTGCAGAGGTCAGCCTTTGGTTCAAGTTCTAACTATTTCTGGGTTTCAGTGTCCCTGCAACTTCTATCACAGAAGGAACATAGTAGTCTATGTTTCTTTCTTTCCCTGGGAGGTTGGATGTAGACTCGGGAGACCTGAGTTCTGGCTCTGTCTTATCAATTCAAATTGTTTAATCTCTCTGAGCCTCAGTTTCCCCACGTGGAAAAGGAGAGTTAGGCCACATGGTCTCTGGCATCCTGGGATTCTGAGTCAACTGCTCCCCCTCAGCCAGATCCTAGGGGGCATATTCCCCCCACCTGGGGCCCAGGCCCACTTCCCTTGCAGCCTCTCCCAGTTATGAGTGCCACAGACCAGAGGGGTTGAGAGGAGCCAAGGGGGGGCATGCCACGGGACAAATGGGCTGTCTAGGGCCAGTGGCTAAAGGGGCGGGAGGGGAGGAGTCCTCAGGGATCCTGTTTCAACAAACGTTTCTTTCGGAGGAGGGGAAGGCGGGGGAGAGGGGGAGAAGGACCTATTTAAAGCTACCCTGTTGCTTTGGCTGTCTCTGTCTGCCAGGGTCTCCGGCTGTCCCAGACGGTCTGGTGTGGGCTTGGGATCCTCCTGGTGACCTGTCCCGCTAAAGTCCCTCAGCCACTCTGCCCCAAGATGGGCCGTGGGGTGAGTATCCCTAAAGAGCAGGGGTCGCACTCTGGAGGGTGAGGGAGGCTGCCGAGGAAGGATGAAGTGAGAATGGGATGTGGAAGCAGAGGGAGAGAGAAGCTGAGTGGGATACTTGGAACTTGAAACTAACAGTCTCCAAACTACCAATGCGTGTGCAGATCCCACGGCGGTCACATACCCTAGTGCTCTCCTCTCCTCTGCCCGCCCCTGGCCCCCTGCCCACAGTTAGACCCACAGCCCACCACACACACCCCCTCCATCTCTCCCTCCACCCCACTCCCACATCTCTAGCCCTTCCCTGTGGCAGTCCCTCCTCTCACTGCATCTCCCAGCCTCCGAGCTGAAAGGATATTTGGCACCGTGAGTCCTCCTGTCTTTGCCACCCCCTGAAAATACCCATTCCTCTGGGAGTCGTAGCCTGAGAGGCTGGGGGTCCATTTTGAGGTTAGAGAGGGGCAGTGGAGCATCTGGCTCCCAGAGTCACCAAGCAGTTCCGGACACCAGTTCCAAGGGCCCTGAGTGCCAAGGACAACTGGGCGGGGTGTGGGGAGGAAGAGCGATGCGCCCCAGCCCCTACCCCAGCACCCCTCCGGATGTCCTGAGCAGCATTGTCCGTGGGCTCCAAGCCATGGGCTTTGAGGACTTTCCCAAAGGCTGATGACAGTGACCCCCCCCAGTCCACCCGTCCATGGCATTCTGCAGCAATGGCTACACCAAAGGGAAGATTAACAACCACAATGGGGCGGGCAGGGAGAGGGCTTTGAATTCTTGGAAATGAAATTCCCATATGGAGAAGAGTGGCCCAGTCCCTTTACATGCTGTGCCTGGCTGCTTTCCTTTTGTGGAATACTGGCAAAAGAGGACACAGAGGGAAAGGGCATGCTGAGGAACGAGAGGGTGTTAGGAAGACTGTGCCTAGGGGGAGCCATGGGTGTTTCTGGCCCCAGGAGGAGTCAGGCAAGGACATGTTATTGCACCGAGTTGAACAGCTGGGAAATCCTGAGCCTGGACACCAGGGTTCCTGAGCTAGAGTGGGAGCCATAAATAGAATCAGAGTGCATGCATGTATCTGCATGTCTGTGTCTGTGTGTGTGTGAGTGCGTGTGTCCTGACCACGTGTTCTCCATAGGCGGGGAGTCCTGCAGTTACTCATGGATGAGTACCTGTGTTTGTGTCTCAGCAGGCAAATTTGTAAATGTCCAAGCCTTCAAGCCTGCACAAGCATAAATGTCACTGTGTGGGGTGCTTGAGAGTCTGTGAGCCTGCCCTTAGGAGTTGTGAGGTATGGGTTTCATGGAGGAAGAGGTCATAGCTGCAGGAAGATACACTGTCTTGGGACCTTCAGCTGCATTTTGACATCTCTGGCTCCCCATGGAAAGGGCATCCCCAGCTGAGATGCAGGACCTCTGAGAAGAGGCAGGAGTTAAAGGATCAGATAAGCCCTTCACTTCCCCCATCCACGTGAAGAGAGAAGGAGGGAAGGTAGCCCCCTACCCTGCTCCATCTTAGAGCAAGGTAGACCCAGCTCAGGAGGTCCTGCTTAGGAGGTGATGAGACCTCAACTTTTCCAGTCTATCTTTTTCCTCTAGAACCCCCCAACTCCCCTTAATCACCATCCTCAGTTGCTGTGGGTGATGCAATAACAAGATGAGGAGCAGATCTAGGCTGTTTAAACTAACAGTCTGGGTGAGGTGGGGGTACTTAGGACCTGGAGCTTAGAGTTCAACCTACCAGAGACCCCTGAAGAGGGAAAGCATCTGCTACCCACAACCTGTTCTAGGGATGATTTTGCCTCCAATCCCTTCTCCCCTGCATCTCCACTGCAGAGGCAGGCTTAACTGTCCCCCCATTACCCAGTGGCTGTGAAGGGCAGCGTGGGAGCTGGGGGAAGGGACGACACTGGTGGGAGGGAGCGCAGCCTGCTCCAGCTGCCACGGAGAGGCTGAGATGGGGGGAGCGTTGGCAGATTCCCAGCTGCCCCCACTCTGTCCCAGCCTCTGGCTTTCTCAAAAAGGACTCTCTGTTCTCCTTCAGCATTCAAGACCCAGAGAGGAGGACTTGTGGTTGGGGGAGGGAGGAGCAGAGGGAGGTTGGGGGGGTCCTTGCTTCCTCTCTTTCTTTCTTGCCTGGGCAGCCGCTGGCCCCAAATCTCTGCAGGCTCCTGGCTGCAGAACCTGAGATCCTTGCCAGGACAGAAGGAGGGGGAAGGGGCAGTGTGTCCCAAGTTTTCAGCCTGCCGGAAAACCGGGTGGGAGCTTGGGGAAAGCAGGCACTGCATGGAGCTGCTTAGCTCAGCCACAATCCAGCATGCCAAAGTGCATGGACCAGCAAGTTTTTAAAAAGCATGCATTTGATTCCAATTTTATGAAATTTATTTTACATCTGAATATACAGAAATTCCTCTGTACCCTGCTCCTCTACCCACAGACCCAGCACTGCTCCTCTGTGTATGCCCAGGCCCTCTTCTGTCCCTGAAGTTCCTGAGGGTCAAACCAGCCTGATCTCTTGCCTCTGGTCCTTTGATTGCATTTCATCCTTTTCTCAGCTCTGTCCCACCACAGACAGTTAGTGAATCTAAAGCACTTCAATCCACTCAATTAAATGAATCCTCTTAGGTCACCCAGGAAAGGGAGAGGTAGAACCATTCAAAAGCCTTTCCCCACCCCTTCCATTGGGCTGCTCGGTCTCCCCAAGAAGATCAGGCTTTAGGAAGTCAAAATTATACCAGATTCACAGATGCTTCAGGTGGAGACAAATGCACAATTTTACTGGTCACCTTTTCTGAGAAGAGCACTTCTGAGCAACACAGCCTCTGAAAGCTCATATCCTTTTAAATCACTGGTATCTTGGGACAAACAGTGTTGACTTCTCCCTGCATCCCCCACCCCTACCCTTGCTTCTGATTGTACTGGTCAGACTTCTACCTCTCTAGATGCTGAATTGGTGACCTCTTATGAACAAGAAAACTGCCACACTTCTGGGATTGCTCCTGACTCTGATAAGTAAAAAATGCATTACCCTGGAGCACAAAAGACTTAGGGCAGTGAAGCTCTTCCATACGATACCACAATGGTGGATACATGTAACTATACATTTGTCCAAACCCATAGAATGTACACTAAGAGTGAACTCAAACTTAAACTATGGGCTTTGGACCATAAAGATGTGTCAATGCAGGTTCATGATTGCAACAAATGTACCACTCTGATGCAGGGTGTTGATAGTGGGTGAGGCTGTGCATGTGTGGGGGCAGGAGATATATAAGAACTTTCTCTACTTCCCACTCCATTTTGCTGTGAACCAAAAACTTGCTCCAAAAAAAGTATAATTTTTAAAAAGCAAACAAAACCCCCAAAACTCCATTATCCTGCAAAAAAAAAAAAAAAAAAAAAAAAAGAAGAAAAAGAAGAAGAAGGAAAAAAAAGGGCAAACACCTTGGCTGTGGATGCTACCCAGGTATCCACTCTTTATGGGAAACAAAAATTACATCATAGTGTGGGAAAGCTAATTCCTGAAAGCCTAGTGCAGACTTTGCACAATCCAGTGGAGAAACAGGCACCAGGTGGAAACTGAGAAGCCCCTCTATGACAAGGACTCTAGTTCCTGAGGGAAGTGGGAGGAGAGAAGGCTGGGGCAGAAGAGGAAGAAGGTACCTTTTTGGGAACTTTTCATGACTGCCCAGGCCTTCCTCAGCCTCTATCCTATTCTATCACCCCAAGAGGGCCTCCTCTTAGAAGGAAAGATTTCCCCCCCTCTCCCCCAGAAGTTCCCTGTGAGACCCTGGAAGGCTGGTGGTGATGAGCCCACAGGCCCTGGAGTGGAAGGGAAATCAGGAGCCTCATAAGGCTACAATTAAAATGTCCATCTGGTCAGGCGCAGTGGCTCACACCTATAATCCCAGCATTCTGGGAGGCTGAGGTGGGAGGATCACTTGAGCCTAGGCAATATGCTTGTGCTTGTGGCCCCAGCTACTTGAGAGGCTGAGGTGGGAGGATTGCTTTAGCCCTAGACGCGGAGAGTGCAGTAAGCTGAAAATGCACACTGTGTTCCACCCTGGGTGACAGAGTGAGACCCTGTCTCAAGGAAAAAAAAAGTTCCTCTGATTCACCAGATAACCCAGGAATCTCTAGACTTAAAAGCTATATAAATTGTAGTTTTAGATTTATTCTCAGATACAATTTGTTTTGTTTTGGGACAAATGGGGCTCAGTTCCCATGTTACCCAATTGTGCCTTGGGGGGTCCAGTCCTTTGAGTTGCCTCCTGTCTAGTAACGGGCAGGCCTGCCCAGCACGTTGGAGAGGGCTCCCAGCACACCCCATGTCTCCACTTCCTGGACATTACCTGACCCTCCAGCTACTGCCTCCTCTCAGTCCATCAGACCTGCTCTTTCCATCCCTACCATTCCACCACCAGACCTGGCTCTCTTCTGGACACGTTCCTGCCTAACCCCCTGGCTCCCCAAAGACTCTTGCTCCCCCAAGTTCCTGAGTATTTCTAGCCCTCTCTAAGTAAAATTGCCATGCTGTTGGGCTAAGACATTCCTACAGAGTGATTCTACTCCCTCAACAATCCCCCACAAAACCCTGTCCACTCCCTTCCAAAATTTTCCCAAATAGTGTAGGATACAGGTTTTCAAAATTTTTGTTTTGTTTTGTATTTAGCAGCAGGGTCCTTTCAACAAACAAAATCTTAGCAGACACCCAAGCATTAAACAGGTCAAGTAGTGCTTTTCAGTCCTGAGCCCCTCACCCTTCTCTGAAACTCACATGGGAGCCCTGGTTCTGCCAATAGTCTACAAACTGAGGGCCTGGGGTCCCTCACCCTCCATCCCCCCTGTCTCCCCAAAGGCAGCCACTGTTTTTGAACCCACCACCCCCACTGCCTGGGCTCCCTGGCTAAGTGGTGGGAATGGAGGCTCCACCCCCTCTCCTCCCTGACCCTCTGGCTCTCCCTTCCTCCTGCAGGCCGGCCGTGAGTACTCACCTGCCGCCACCACCGCAGAGAATGGGGGTGGCAAGAAGAAACAGAAGGAGAAGGAACTGGATGAGCTGAAGAAGGAGGTGGCAATGGTGAGGGAACTGCTGGGCCGTGGAGGAGGGGCCCCATGCTGGGAGAGCTGTCCCTGCAGCCCTCAGAGGCTCAGAGAAACTCCATGTCCCCCCATGCTGCTCACTTCACCCCTGTGCCCTGCAGTGCCCTCATATGCATCTTAGATACCTCCTCCCCAAAATAACTCACCCTCCCTTCCCCAGGATGACCACAAGCTGTCCTTGGATGAGCTGGGCCGCAAATACCAAGTGGACCTGTCCAAGGTGAGTGGAAGGGCTTCTAGGGAAGGAACAAAAGAGGCAAGGAAACCATGCAGCATCAAGGTGGCAGGAGCCTTAAAACTGTAATCCAGCCTTCTTTACAGATGAGGAAACTGAGGCCCAGAAACAAGGGACTGGCCCAAGGTCATGTGGCTAGTTGGTGGCACAGCCAGAACTAGAATCTGGATCCCCTGCATCCTAGCCCAAAGCTCTCTCCCTGTATATCCTAGAAGCCAGGACTCCCTATGACCGAGGCCCCAGAGGGCCTCCAGGCAGGGCCCTTCCCTATACCCCAAGCAACTTCAGTTGCACACAGCCTTCCACAGAGCTGACAGCTGATGCACATGGGCTGACAGCCCATTCCTGTGGTTACAGTGATTTGCTGGTCCCCTGCTACATGTGTGACATTGTGATAGATGCGTTACATACATTTCTCTAATCTTTACAACAACCCTTTGAGATAGATATTGCAGACCTGTTTATTAAACAAAGGAGATGCAGAGAGGGAAAGTAACTTCCCAAGGTCACATGAACAGTAACTGGTACAGTCAACTGCCAAGCCCTTCAATTAAAAATTTGTTTAAAAATCATTAATCAAAAAATGCTGGGTGTGGTGGCTCATGCCTATAATTCTAGCACTTTGAGGGGCCAAGGCAGGCAGATCACTAGAGGTCAGCAGTTTGAGACCAGTCAGGGCAACATGGCGAAACCCCATCTCCACTAAAAATACAAAAATTAGCTGGGCACAGTGATGGGCACCTGTAATCCCAGCTACTCGGGAGGCTGAAGCAGGAGAATCGCTTGAACCCAGAAGGCGGAGGTTTCAGTGAGCCGAGATCGTACTCCAGACTGGGCGACAGAGTAAGACTCCATCTCAAAACAAACAAACAAACAAACAAACAAACAAAAATTTAGTGGATGTATATCTCCTTTATGGGCCTTCCTTGACTGCTCTAAAATTCTATGCCCCTATTCCTTTACCTTACTTTATTTTCCTTAGTAACACTTTTCACTATCTGGCACTAATATATTTGTTTATTGTGTGTCACCTCTCCAGATCATAGCTCCTCAAGGGCAGGGACTTTGTTGGTCTTGTCCATCTCTGCATCCCCAGGGTGACAATTGTGCCCGGCAGTGGATACACATTTATTAAATGAATGAATGAATGAATGGAAAAAAAAAAAGAAATGGTCCCTGCTTTAAAGGAGCTCAAAGTCTAGTAGCAGAAAAAATGCAGTCATAGGATTCCAACGCAATATGGTGAGTGCAGCTCTAGAATCAAGTATAGAACACCATGGGGAACCAGAAAGAAGCATCTGAACCAGCCTGGGGCTGAGGGAATAGGGCCAGGCGAGGCTTTCTGTGGAAAGTGACAGGTGATTGCCAAAGTTGTGTGACACTGATGGTCAATAATGTAGGACTTGAGCAGAGTGTGGAAGTGCCCACCTGTAGTCCCAGCTACTTGAGAGGCTGAGGTGGAAGGATTGCTTGAACCCAGGGTTTGAGGCTACAGTGAGCTATAATTGCACCACTGCACTCCAGCCTGGGCAACACAGCAAGAACCCATCTCTTGAAAACAATCTAGGACTCTCCTAGAATCCTTGATAAAAAAAATCTGAAGGAAGAGAGATGGGGGAAAAAACAATTGACGTGTCTTTCCGGGGAGCTTATCCAGACTGCCTCCAGGGGAGATGTTATGGTCCTAACCATAGGTGTTGTCTCAATCCAATAAAATTACGGGTGGAGCCCAGTCAAACCCTTCTCAGCCCTCAAGCCCTCCAAGTTGCATCACAAATGCCACCTCCTCCATGTGGTCTCTCCTGATGGTCCCCCACCCCTTCCAACCAGGTGGGACTTTCCACCTGGGCATTCTTCCCATGCCCGGGAGCTGAAGGGATGGGCATGGTGAGGGGCTGGATTGCTCCGGATACGTGCCCCTATGCCTCTCCTTGCTCCCTCAGGGCCTCACCAACCAGCGGGCTCAGGACATTCTGGCTCGAGATGGACCCAATGCCCTAACGCCACCTCCCACAACCCCTGAGTGGGTCAAGTTCTGCCGTCAGCTTTTCGGAGGGTTCTCCATCCTGCTGTGGATTGGGGCCATCCTCTGCTTCCTGGCCTACGGCATCCAGGCTGCCATGGAAGATGAACCATCCAACGACAATGTGAGCCCACACGCCTGAGCCCTGGAACAGCCCATGATTGTCCTCTAATCCTGAATCCCCAACACAGTTGGGGGGTGGGCAGGGAACTAGGCCCTCACATCACAGTCCTACAGATGCCCCTGCACCTTAGGCTGGAAAAGTATTTGTAAAGCACTCCCCCCACACAGCACACGCACATTCACATACTCATGAATTAATGAAACAATCTCTCCCTGTTGCCCCTCACTTAAGTGAGCCTGTCTGTATGCCTCGGTCTTCACCCGCTAGCAAAATCCCAACCCTGGGAACATCCTAAGACTTTCCCTCCTGTTTCTAGTCTTAGCAGGCTTGAGGTTGGCAGATCAAGGGGGAGGTTAGTGAGAAGGGCTTTCCTCTACCATCATCACTCTCAGTCACAGACAAAGGTATGGGCTCTCATCTTGGATGGCACTGCCTGCTCATCCCAAGTGGCAGCTGCCCCTTTAGGGTTGGGGGGAAGGTCAGGTCCCTGAAACTCTTTCTCCTTACCAGCTATATCTGGGTGTGGTGCTGGCAGCTGTGGTCATTGTCACTGGCTGCTTCTCCTACTACCAGGAGGCCAAAAGCTCCAAGATCATGGATTCCTTCAAGAACATGGTACCTCAGGTAAGATGGCAGGGCTGGGCTCTGGGCTAGGGTGTAGAGTTTTGGCAAGAGTCCAGCTCATCTTCTGTCAACTCCTGTGCTCTAAGATGGAGATGGGCAGAAAAGATCCTCCAACTTTCCATGCCAGCCCCTAATTTTTCATGGGGCTTCTCCTTCTGCTTGGCTGGGTGGGAGGCCAGGAGGAAAGTAAGGCAGGGGCAGATTCAAGCATTTCATGCGCTGCCTGTGGCTCCCCACAGCAAGCCCTTGTGATCCGGGAGGGAGAGAAGATGCAGATCAATGCAGAGGAAGTGGTGGTGGGAGACCTGGTAGAGGTGAAGGGCGGAGACCGCGTCCCTGCTGACCTCCGGATCATCTCTTCTCATGGCTGTAAGGTGAGGAGGTCATACCGGAGCAAGCACTTGAGTCTAAGGAGCAGGCTGTGTGCACAGCTGAGAGGGGTCCAGTGAGGTTTAAAGGTGGAGAGACCCAGGTCCAAATGTCAACACCTTGCCTATGCCCCTGTTAAACCTTCTCTCAGTGTGGGGGGCATTTGCAGTGCTTCCTTGCATCTGTGTGTTACAAATGCTTTATGCCCCAGGTATTTCTTTGTTGTCTACTTTTTAGCAATCATGTAATGAGTACCAATTATGTGTCAGCTGCTTTATATATGTTCACATGTGCTATCTGATGTAATTCTGAAAGAGTGTTGTAATCATGCAGGGCTGCTGCATGTGGCCATACACGTTGCATCCTGAATGACCCCAGGAGGTGCATTTTCATAAACTTCAGTTAGTGGCTCCCTCTGTGGTTGTGCAAGGCAGCGATTCTGTTTACATTCCCCATTTTACAATTGAGTACGTGGAGGTTCTGTTGGTTAAGCAAGTAACCTAAGGTCACATAAGAAGTCAGGAGGAGTCAGAATTCCAAACCAGAGCAGGGGCAATAGATGAGTAATGCCATAAATATGTGATGAGGGCAAGTGTAACTTTGTTCCTCGTGTCATGAAGATTGAATGTGGTTGGAGGTGGTTCAGGAGACAGCTGTGTGCATACAAGTAGCTCTGCCAGTCTGATGACTATGCAACCCTTCCTCCTCAGGTGGATAACTCATCCCTAACAGGAGAGTCGGAGCCCCAGACCCGCTCCCCTGAGTTCACCCATGAGAACCCCCTGGAAACCCGGAATATCTGTTTCTTCTCCACCAACTGTGTTGAAGGTGAGAAGCCAGCCTGCTCCCTGTAGGAAAGAGTCTGAATCCTAAATCCACGGTCAGGAGGAAGGGCTCTGGTAGTCCTTATCTGGTCAAAGCTCTGCCGTTGGTGGCGCAATTGAGGAGTCAGGGGGCCCTGAATCTTATGGAAACACCCTCCAGAAAGCAGGATATTGGCTGGGGGCAGCCTGACTCCATGGGAAATATGTCTCCCTTCCCCAGGGAGATCTCTGTTCTGTCCACCCCAAGGACTGAGTGGATTCCAAAGCTTTCAGGTATCAGGTTAAGAACCCTTTACACATGCGCACACACAGATGCACATATGCTCAGAACCAACCTGGATTCTTAGGAGTCTTTGGATTTGATTGATGCTTCGATTCCTTGTGGTTCTGGGCCTAGCTTCCTCCTTCTCTAACCTTTGCTTTGACTAGGGCCCCAGGGTATGGGAGGGCCAGGAAAGCATTCCGGCCTGGTGACCACTTGGGCCCTACTTCAGGCTGCTTCTAAACCTTTGTTACACCAAAAGACATGTTTTACCATGCACAGACTATCCAGTTTGCCCCATTCCTGTTCTGGGTTCTAGAGATAAACAAAGGTCAATAAGAACTCCCAGAGCTGCCATCACTTAACAGCAGGGGTCCAAGCACAACTGAAACCTGTGTCCTCTGTGGTCAAGCCAGTGAGCAGAGTCAGGGCTGACTCAGAGAAGGAGTAGGAGGAAAAAGACAGAAAGAGGCCTCAGTAGACCAATGGCCTCTGAAAATAGGGCAAAGGAGGCCTCATATCCCAATCCACACTTCCCCTATCCATTACTCATTTCTCCTCAGTGTATTATGTTTGTCTGGATTTTTTTTCCCTCCTTCCACAAGTTGGAACTACAGTCACTTCCTGGAATCCACGAGGGATTGGTTCCAGGACCCCCTTGGTTACCAAAATCCAAGGATGCTCAAGCCCCTGATATGAAATGGCATAATATTTGCATATGACCTGCGCACATCCTCGCATATACTTTAAATCACCTCTAGATTACTTATAATACTGAGTGCAATGAAATTTTTATACTGTTTTCATTTTAAATTTGTATTATTTATTGTTGCATTGTTATTTTTATTTAGCTCCAAATATTTTCCATCTGAGGTTGGTTGAATCTGTGAACGTGGAATCTGTGAATACGGAGAGCCAACTGTACAAATCAAAATCACCACACATTACATTTCCTAAGTTTGTTTTTTGTTTTGCTTTTGAGACAGGATCTTGCTTTGTCACCCAGACTGGAGTGCAGTGGTGCGATCGCAGCTCACTACAGCCTTGACCTCCCAGGCTCAAGCGATCTCCCACCTCAGCCTCCAGAGTAGTTGGGACTACAGGCGTGTGATACCACACCCAGCTTATATATATATACATACATATATGTATGTTAGATATGGGGTCTCACTATGTTACCCAGGCTGGCCTCAAACTCCTGGGCTCAAGTGGTCCTCCTACCTCAGTCTCCCAAAGTGCTGGGATTACAGGCATGAGCCACTGAGCCTGGCCAAATTTCCTAAATTTTTAATGTACTGAGATTTTGAAATTTACATTTCCCATAATTGATTTATTCAGAAATGCCTAGTAATATATTCCTATTGCTTACTCTGCAATTGGCTTTGAAAAGCGGAAAGGAAATAAATGAGATATTTGTTGGGCACCCACTATGTTCCAGGCACTGGTCTAAGTACATTAGAGCATGATCTCATCTAAATATTAAAACAACACCAAGATGGGAATTCAAGCAAGGATTCAAACCCAAATTTGGCTGGCTCCAATGTGCCTGCTTTTTTCAATACACCACCCTTTCTTCCTAGAAGACCCCTGTAACGTCACACAAGGGTTAGCAATTGCCTGACTTCTTCTATAGAGATTCATGCCTAATGTTGAGAAAGAAAAATATTAAGACTGATTGGAAAATCCATAATGAGTGCTTTACTTTGTGTTCATAATATACTTTTGGACGGTATCAAGTATGGGATTGATTTTACCAAAATGCCACAGGCAATTTTTATTTATTGAATTTCCTCTATTTGACCTTTGAGATTATTTGCAAGCTTCTCCCCAGGCTCAAGTACAAGAGAAAATAATTTGCTATTGTATTGATTCTGGGATTGGCGATCTATCCAGGGAAAGGAAGGTCAAGTGGGGACAATCTACTGAATGTAGCCTCCAGATCTGCGGCTTGGGCTCATCTACCCTGTGATGGTTTTCCTTGCTCAGGAAATAGGATGGGACTGCAGTCCCTGGGAGCCACAAGGCACCCAACCTGATGTCCTACCATGTTGCAGGCACTGCCAGGGGCATTGTGATTGCCACAGGCGACCGGACCGTGATGGGCCGCATAGCCACTCTTGCCTCAGGCCTGGAGGTTGGGCGGACGCCCATAGCCATGGAGATTGAACACTTCATCCAGCTGATCACAGGGGTCGCTGTATTCCTGGGGGTCTCCTTCTTCGTGCTCTCCCTCATCCTGGGCTACAGCTGGCTGGAGGCAGTCATCTTCCTCATCGGCATCATCGTGGCCAATGTGCCCGAGGGGCTTCTGGCCACTGTCACTGTGAGTGGGTCAGGCTGAGGTGCCATCAGGGGAGGGTCCCACTACTCTTTCCTCAAAGTGATAGAGGCACAGTTGCTTGTAGCTTCTCAGTACTTTTTTTCCCCTAGAGTCACATATTGGATGCAATACTCAGAGATCACTTAATACATGGCTCAGAGTTTGAGTTGAGAAATCTCAGGTGGGGCTATACTTGGACACTCAATTTCTGTTTTGGAGCTTGTCACGGTTACCTTTTCTCACAATCTGCCAGCAGTATGGGTCTCATTCCGGCCAAGTCTCCTGTAGATGCTGTCTCAAAGGTCACTGGTCACTAACCAGCAAATCCAGCGACCTTTTCTCAGCTCTCCTCCCTAACTCTGCTGCTGAACACAGATACTGCTGTCCACCCTCCTAGCATTCTCTCTTTTGTTGATTGCTGTGATGTGTCACTATCCTGGTTCGCTTCTCCTCTATCCCTTCCTGCTCCCCTTATAGTGATTCTCAGGCCTCAGCTCTCTGTTCTTCCTACATCCTGAGCGAGAGCCAATCTCCTCCCAGTTTCCAGTGTCCCTTCTGTGTGGATGACTCGGACATCCCTATGCCCAGCTCTGCTCTGGCCCTCTCTGGAGCTCTAGCCAAATGTCTCAAACCCCCTAATGGGCATTTCATCTTAATAGATACTCATGATCTCAACGCATCTAAAATTGAACATTCATTATTTATAGCTAAGTCCCACCCATTCAAGTTAGTGGAGTAGAATCAAGGGAGGAGGAATGGAGCCACAGTCTAGGGTAAGGTTATGGCCATCTCTGGCTCCAACCTTAACCTTTTTTATTCCCCTCTTTCTCTACCAGGTGTGCCTCACCCTGACAGCCAAGCGTATGGCGCGGAAGAACTGCCTGGTGAAGAACCTGGAGGCAGTGGAGACACTGGGCTCCACGTCCACCATCTGCTCGGACAAGACGGGCACCCTCACCCAGAACCGCATGACCGTCGCCCACATGTGGTTCGACAACCAAATCCATGAGGCCGACACCACCGAAGATCAGTCTGGTGATTGGGTGCTCCAGAGGGAGTGGAGAGGATTAGAGGATGCTGAGAGCAGTGGCGTGGCGGGGTGGGTGGGTGAGATAAAGGCTCTAAAGGGAGCCATGCTCCTGGTTCTCCCTCATTTTCTCCCAGGGGCCACTTTTGACAAACGATCCCCAACTTGGACAGCCCTGTCTCGAATTGCTGGTCTCTGCAACCGTGCTGTCTTCAAGGCAGGACAGGAGAACATCTCTGTGTCTAAGGTAGGAGATCGGGACACACAATAGGTATGTTTTGGGGATGTCTCCAAAGACCTCTTGCTGGCCCCAGCTTTCCTTCTCACACGCTGTGACTGCGTTAGGGGTTTCAGTGCCCCCTTCACCTGATCCTCCACTCCCTTCCCTCCCACGCTGACACTGAATTCCGGTCTCTTCTGGCAGCGGGATACAGCTGGTGACGCCTCCGAGTCAGCTCTGCTCAAGTGCATCGAGCTGTCCTGTGGCTCAGTGAGGAAGATGAGAGACAGAAACCCCAAGGTGGCAGAGATTCCTTTCAACTCGACCAACAAGTACCAGGTCTGCTTGGGTTGCCAGGACAGAGGAAGAGAGAGGGATAGAAATAGGTGAGGGTAGACAAAGCCAAGGGGAATCATCACTAGGAGGAGTGGGGGTGTCTGAAGGTCACATTCCCTCCCCCTGCCAATCTCCCCAGGACAGCTCATATGACTGCTTGTCTGGTTGCAAGTAGACCCAGCTCCCAAACTTTACTCCATCCCTTACTACAATCTGTCACTCTCTCAACTCTTCTTCCCATAGCTCCACATCCTCTGGCCTAGCCTTCCAACTCTTCTACCCCAGTCAGTGAAACCATAATTCTGTAATTCCTTTATGGTGCCCCTTAGCCTTTAGGCCAAGAATGTAATCTCAGCATTCCACATGATCCGTAGAGGTAAAGCTCCCTGAGGCCAGGTGGTGTTGGGGATGCTGAGGAGGGAGCCGTCCAGCCCCTACCACAGTGCCTGTCTTAAACTGACCTCAATAAATATTTGTTGAATGAATGACTGTCTTACGGAAGTGGCTCTCAGGTTACAAGTGTTGGAACTAAGAGGTCAAAACACCTCCCTGCACAAGGAGATTCTTTTTGTTGACAATCCTGGATGGATCCGGGTTACTTTACTAAGGTGGTTTCCTTACCAGCTGCTGCTTTATGCCGCGCTACCAAGACAAGCATGGCCATCTCTGTAACTGCCTGTCGTCTCTCCAGCTGTCCATCCACGAGCGAGAGGACAGCCCCCAGAGCCACGTGTTAGTGATGAAGGGGGCCCCAGAGCGCATCCTGGACCGGTGCTCCACCATCCTGGTGCAGGGCAAGGAGATCCCACTCGACAAGGAGATGCAAGACGCCTTTCAAAATGCCTACATGGAGCTGGGGGGACTGGGGGAGCGTGTGCTGGGTGAGAGGCCAGAAACAGGAGGCCCAGAAGGGGATTCCCAAGCCTCTGCAGCATCCCTGGGATGAGGGACTGTGGGGGTGTCCAGGAAGCCATCCTGCGGCTCTCACTGCTCCCTTCTGCCCCCTTTCAGGGTTCTGTCAACTGAATCTGCCATCTGGAAAGTTTCCTCGGGGTTTCAAATTCGACACGGATGAGCTGAACTTTCCCACGGAGAAGCTTTGCTTTGTGGGGCTCATGTCTATGATTGACCCTCCCCGGGCTGCTGTGCCAGATGCTGTGGGCAAGTGCCGAAGTGCAGGCATCAAGGTACTGGCCTCCCTTCCTCCCCTCCATCCTAGCCTCCCTCACGCCAGAGGTCAAGGAGCTGCAGTGGCTGCTGCCCTGGGGAGGCCCAGGCCACAGTGACCTCCTTTCCACTGACTCACAGAAGAAGCTGTCCATCTGCAAGGAAAGTCCCACCCCTGCCTTGGAGAACTCACCCTCATCCCTTTTGCTCATAGAGGCCACTCAGAGAGGCCATTGTCCCATGCCCCTCCTCTCCCTCCCTGGAACAGCTCATTGTCCCATCTGCATGTGCATTCTTCCATTCTGATTTGAAGCACAATCTGTCACTCCTATTTTGGAGACCTAGTTGTCCTACTCTTCCCAACTACTGCCCACCCTCTCTATCAACTTAGGATGGGATTAGCAGGCTCTTGTATGCTCCCAGTGGCTCAGCCTATAACCCCACAGAATGCCTCCAACTCAAGGTTCTCTTGTTCAACTGCAATTGCTTCTCATTGACAACTCCCTCCCCTGTGCTATGTTTGTTGTTCGTTCAACAAATATTTATTGTTTACTGTGTATCAGACACTGTGCAAGGTGCAAACTCTAGCACCTTGCACAGTGTCTGATACACAGTAAACAATTTGTGTCACATGACACATCCAGATGGGTCCAGGTTCTGTGGGTACTGTGCCAGGGAGGGTGCATATAAATCATGCACTATTCTAAGCACTAAACCTGTATGATTTCATTTAATCTATACAACAACCCTGGGAATAAGCACTAGTATTTTTCCTTTTTTACAGAGAAGGAAACTGAGGCACAAAGTAAAATGCCAAGGCCACACAGCTGGTGTAAGTCATAGAGCCAGTACCTGAACCAAGGCAATCTGCTATTTCTTAACTATTACACGAGGAGACTTGGTGCTGTGTGTATATGTGGTTTCTGAATCCCATAACCACTCTGTCTCCAAGGCAGGCATCATTATCCCTGTTAAGAGTAAAACAAGGCAGGCCGGGCGCGGTGGCTCAAGCCTGTAATCCCAGCACTTTGGGAGGCCGAGACGGGCGGATCACGAGGTCAGGATATCGAGACCATCCTGGCTAACCCGGTGAAACCCCATCTCTACTAAAAACACAAAAAAAAACTAGCCAGGTGAGGTGGTGGGCGCCTGTAGTCCCAGCTACTCGGGAGGCTGAGGCAGGATAATGGCGTAAACCTGGCAGGCAGAGCTTGCAGTGAGCTGAGATCCGGCCACTGCACTCCAGCCTGGAGGACAGAGCGAGACTCCGTCTCAAAAAAATAAAAGAGTAAAACAAGGCTGGGTACACTGGTTCATGCTTGTAATCCCAGCACTTTGCGGGGCCAAAGCAGGTGGATCACCTGAGGTAAGGAGCCTGAGACCAGCCTGGCCAACATGGTAAAACCCCATCTCTACTAAAAAAAAAAAATACGAAAATTAGCCATGTGTGGTGGCAGGCGCCTGTAATCCCAGCTACTTGGGAGGCTGAGGCAGGAGAATCACTTGAACTCGGGAGGCAGAGGTTACAATGAGCCGAGATTAGGCCACTGCACTCCAGCCTAGGGGACAAGAGCAAGACTCCATCTCAAAAAAAAAAAAAAAAAAAAAAAAGTAAAACAAATGGAAACTGCAAGTGGGTAAGTTGTTTTCCCAAAATAAAACTACCAGTAAGCGATGGACTGGGACTTGACCGGAAAGCCTAAGCTCCTGCTGCTTGGCCAGTGCGTCTTTCTGTGATCAAAACCATCACGGAGGCCCGGGCAGAGGACCTCTATGGGAAATCAGCTCAGGGAGGTATTAATTCTGCCTCAGAGAACTGGATGATGTTTGACAAAGGGAATGATATTTGAGCTGGGCTTTGGAGGTCAGAGTATTCTGCAAGGCAGCGAGGGAGAGGAAGGCATGTCAAGATCAGAGAACAGTGCGTACCCTGGCATGACTAGACTGTATGGGGCGTGTGTAGGGCTTGGCAGGGGAGAGGTGGCAAGGAGCACTGGGGGTTGAGACTGGAACGTTGGGTCAGAGCCAGTTGGAAGGACTTGGCTTAAATGCCAGAATTGGGCTTTATCCTGCAGGCCACAGAGAGCCACCAGTGTCATGGGGGAGGCTGAGCTTTTAGGAAACTACCTGGGTTGAGGAGGGATTGAATTTGGGGAAGAACTGGAGTCAGGGAGAGACAGGTTAACAGGCCATTGCCGTAGTTCAGGCAAGGAATGATGACCTGAACTAGGGCAGCAACAAAGGGAGTGGAGAGGAATAACCATGTTTGAGAAATGTTTTAAGAACTTGGTGACCAAACTGGATATGGAAGGTGAGGAAGATACAGGAGAGAAGGGGACAGGATGATTAGAGAGGGCAACATCTAAGGTAGGGAGCAGTTGCAGGCTTGGCGGGGTGGTGGGAGTAGAGAAAAGGAGTTCAATGTTGACTTTAAGCTTGAAGAGTCTATAAGATAGCCCAGGAGAGACAGATGTTCCAGTGAACATTGGAGTATGGTTTAGAGCTCATGAAAGATGGTCAGGACTGGAGATTTGAATCTCATTAGCACAAGGGTGCAAACTAAAGGCTTATAGTATATTTTATTATATTGCCCAGGAAGAGCAGACAGGTCAAGTGAAGGGAGGAGAATGAAATCCTGTGCCAAACCAATATTTAGGGGCAAGAGGAACCAGTGAGGAGGGGAGAGGGCGGTAGGACCCAATGCCATTTAATCTTCATGACCACCTGGAAAGGCAGGAATCATCTCTGTATTGTGCTGAGACCTCAGTGCTTGACTTGCCTGAGGTACTGTAGCTGGAGAAGGTCAGTGTTTAAACTTGAGCCCCTCATTCAACTCCAAAGCAACTGCTTCTTCCATCCTACTAGGCGGCTGCCCTGAGAAGCTGGGAAAGAGCATGCAGAGGAGTGGAGGGAAACCAGAAATGGAGGAGTGTGTGGAAGGCGGGGAGGGCAGGGTTTCAAGGAGAGGAGGTCAATGGTGCCAAATGCCTCAGAGGGGTCAAGTAGGATGAGGACAGCAAAGACACTTTCATTTTTCAATTGAGAGGCCCATTTGGCCTTTGGGTGGCAGTTTCAGTGAAGTGGTGGGAGCGGAAGAGAAGGCAGTGGGAACTATAGAGGCTTCCTTTTCAGTATTCATGGGACTTGCCCCACAAGCCCACACATGCAAATGCTATCCTAACCCAACTCTGCTCACCTCATGTTTAGAATAGCCGCTTAACCCATCAGATGCCAGCCACCCTCCCCATCCCAACTCCATTCACTCTGCAACAATAGCAATGAACATTATGGTGAAGGCAGGGACCATTGTTCCTTACACCAGGGAAGATGTCAGAGGAGGTGGAGGCAGGGGTGTTGTCTCCATCTTATTCCTGTTCTGTACATTACGTTGCTGCAGTGATCAGTATTTCACACTAAGAACCTCATGTCCTATTTCCAAGCCCCTGGGCATTTGAGCAAATTGTAGGCCCTCTCTAAGTCTTGGTTTCCTCATCTGTAAAACAAACAAGTTGTTAAAGGGTCCTTCTGGCTCCGATTGCCTTGAATCCCATGAAATCCAAAATCTAAAATAATCTCCTAAATAATCCTAAAGATTTGAGGCTTCTCTTCCAGGGGATCCTCATGAACTTGTTACTCTGTTATGGATACTTTCCTGCACTTAAGTAAACTATCTCTCTCTAACCCTCTGAACATAACACAACTTGCCATTATCTTTCCTCCTCACCCACCCACCCAAATTTGCACAGACACACACACACAAATCCCCACGCTATATACACACACACACACCCTTCCCCACACACACACAAACAATCCCCACCCCCCACCCACAAACACATGTCCCCCACACACACACCCCACACACACATACACACACACACAGCCCCGCCCCCCCCAACACACACACATGCCATTATTTCGGGGCTGGGATCTGCCAGCCCCAGACATCTCACTATCTAGCTTTCTCCTACTTTGGGAGAGGAATAGGAGGGGGATAAACCCTTAATACTGCTTTCCTTTTGTCTCCTCTCCTTCCCACTAGGTGATCATGGTAACCGGGGATCACCCTATCACAGCTAAGGCCATTGCCAAAGGTGTGGGCATCATATCAGAGGGTAACGAGACTGTGGAGGACATTGCAGCCCGGCTCAACATTCCCGTGAGTCAAGTCAATCCCAGGTGAGGCCTCTGCAGGAAGCCCCTGTTCCCCCTATCAACACGTCCTCTTGCACAGAAGGCTTGGGTGTCCCCTGGGGGTATTTAGACAGCATTTCTGGGACCTTTATAGGTCTTACCTCTGACACTACTGTGACTGGTTCCTCAGCCCTGAGCTTGTGTCCAGGCTGTGCCACTGAATTCCCTTGTAACCTTGGAGATGTCACGTTCCCATCCTGAGCCTCCATTTTCTCACCACAAAATTAGGATGCCATCTCCACTGCTGTAGGAGTGGGATGTGAGTAAAGAAACTAGCCCAGGGCCTAGCAAACTGCACTTAACGACTGCGATGATTCCGTGGTGAGGATTTAGAGTCCCATCCTCAAAGAGAAATGGGGGAAGTGAGTACTGAGGAGAGGAGAACTGAAGCAACAGGGGAAGCAGGCTCAGCAGGGAGCTTGCAGGCCGTGGTGGTGAGGAGAGGCAGGGGGCAGGAGGGGCTGGTACAGGTGCCAGGGGTCAGCTGTCTCTGCCCCCACCCACCCTCCAGAGAAGCCAAGGCGTGTGTGGTGCACGGCTCTGACCTGAAGGACATGACATCGGAGCAGCTCGATGAGATCCTCAAGAACCACACGGAGATTGTCTTTGCTCGGACATCTCCCCAGCAGAAGCTCATCATTGTGGAGGGATGTCAGAGGCAGGTGAGCACAGCCATGGGAGGCAGATGACAGGCAGGAATCGGGGAGGCAGGGACAAGGCCAAGATAAACATGTAGTGAAGGGTGAGGGGCCAGGCTTGGGCAGGAGTTTCGTCCTCAAGTGCTGGCTGTCTTCCCTCCAGGGAGCCATTGTGGCCGTGACGGGTGACGGGGTAAACGACTCCCCTGCGCTGAAGAAGGCTGACATTGGCATTGCCATGGGCATCTCTGGCTCTGACGTCTCTAAGCAGGCAGCCGACATGATCCTGCTGGACGACAACTTTGCCTCCATCGTTACGGGGGTGGAGGAGGGTGAGGAGGCTGCATAGGCTGGGATGGTTCGCAGGATACTGAAGC
The DNA here is from genome assembly GCF_007565055.1 of Rhinopithecus roxellana. NCBI lineage: Eukaryota > Metazoa > Chordata > Mammalia > Primates > Cercopithecidae > Rhinopithecus > Rhinopithecus roxellana. The sequence continues at coordinate 56,474,006 of NC_044556.1, read as the reverse complement.
CAGCACCTCTGTTCCCCGTCCCTTTACTCCAGTTGAAGAATCATTCCATGACTCTAGGCAGCCCAGCCTTCTTTAGCTTCCCTCGAACACAAAATCTTCCTCTCTTGGGAAGACTGGCAGCCATGCTTCAGGGGCTGGGGGTGGGGAAGAGTCCCTCTGACCTCCCTGATGCCCTCAGAATCTCCCCACAGGCCGCCTGATCTTTGACAACTTGAAGAAATCCATTGCCTACACCCTGACCAGCAACATCCCGGAGATCACCCCCTTCCTGCTGTTCATCATTGCCAACATCCCCCTGCCTCTGGGCACTGTGACCATCCTCTGCATTGACCTGGGCACGGATATGGTGAGCACAGGTGGTGGAGGAGGGGACAAGCAAGGCAATCATGATGGCACAGTGGCAGGGGGAAGGGGTGCACTGGGGCAGCGGTCCCAGCTGTGGGAGTTACAGGAGACAAGCACAGGCCTGGAAGACAATGGGGTCTGAATACATGCTTTTTAAACTGTGTCAAAGATCTTCACTGTCAGAGATCAATTGCTCCTGTCATCTCCTACACCCCTTCAAATGCCCTCCCTGCCCCGCTTCCTACCCCACACAGGTTCCTGCCATCTCCTTGGCCTATGAGGCAGCTGAGAGTGACATCATGAAGCGGCAGCCGCGAAACTCCCAGACAGACAAGCTGGTGAATGAGAGGCTCATCAGCATGGCCTATGGACAGATCGGTGCGCCAAGCCCTGGGGCTCGGGAGGGAACCCAAGAGGATTCTTTTCCCAGCTTTCAGAGGAATGAGCCCCAAGCAAAATTCCAGGACAGGGGCCAGCTACCCAAGGGTCAGGGACCTCCATCTCTGGCCCTGAGGGGCTGTGCCCCTTCTGTTTCCTGCTCTGACCCTACCCCTGCCTTTGCCCCTCTACCCACAGGGATGATCCAGGCACTGGGTGGCTTCTTCACCTACTTTGTGATCCTGGCAGAGAACGGTTTCCTGCCATCACGGCTACTGGGAATCCGCCTTGACTGGGATGACCGGACCATGAACGATCTGGAGGACAGCTATGGACAGGAGTGGGTGAGTGGCACTGTGTAAGTGCAGTGCGCATGTGTGAAGGTGTGGGGAGCTGAATGCCTGGCAGGAGTGGCCAGTAGTGGCCAATAGGGATTGGGGCTAGGGGTGGATCAGGAGAAACCTTGCTACCTTCTGGTCTTACCCTTTCCTCCGACACTTTCATGCCTCTCTGCCCACCCTCCCTCCAGACCTATGAGCAGCGGAAGGTGGTGGAGTTCACGTGCCACACGGCATTCTTTGCCAGCATCGTGGTGGTGCAGTGGGCTGACCTCATCATCTGCAAGACCCGCCGCAACTCAGTCTTCCAGCAGGGCATGAAGTGAGTGCCCACCCCACAGCACCTGCCCACCCCAGCTCTGGGCACACTCACCAACCCACACAGGCCAGGCTTCCCACTCAGCCCTGGCCCAGAGTTGTAAGGAGGGCATCAGATTTTAATCTTCCATCTGTATATCCATAGATAGGTTTCATATAGAAGAGGGAAGCCATGCTTCAAGCTCCTAATTTTGCATTTTGTTATCGTCTCTCTCCACCTTCCTTCTCTCCCTCCCTCCCTCCCTCCTTTCCCCCATCTCCTACTTGAGTGCCACCTGCTCCTATCCTTTGCCCATCCCCAAATTCAGTGTCTTTTTTGCCCACCACTGGCTTTCCGCAGGCAACCTAGTTTACAGCCCTTGCACTGTGGTTCTGGAGGCCACATGCTGCCAAGGATCCAGTTCAGTGCCTTCTTGCAGTGTGAGTTACAACGTGCCAGGCACTGTGCTAAGTGCCTAACACATTGTTTAGCCTCATGATAGCTCTATGAGGTGGGTATTACTGTTTACATTTCATGGATAAGAGGCCCCAGACAGGTTAAATGATGTGCCCAAGGTCACCAAGATGGTAAGGGTTCACCAGACCTGTCTCTAAAGCCCAGCCCTGGTTATTACCCAACATTTCTGTGCTCACACCGTCTGGCACTGTTTGGAACTCAATAATGACTGTGATTCTAGTATGGGTGGTGGTTGAGCACTGAGGGTTTCATGCTGGTTTCTTTTATTTTCTCCTACCATAAACAACAGCCACAATTCTTCACATGAGCTTGTTACAGTTTCTTAGTTTGGGGCTGGGGAGGGTGGGGAGAAGATGCCAAAGTGAAGTTAATAACACTTAAGGTCCAAGGGAGAACAAAGTGAAAAGCCTGTTAGATAAATAAAGGTAATATGAAGGAAGGAGATTCCCGTAAGCTAAAAAACTAATGGGAAAAAATGCAGTTTGAAGAGAACAAGGAGCAGAGAGTCTTAAGAAATTGGGTATAGTTCTGGAACCTGGGACTTGCTATGCACTGCGTGGATGACACAGGAAGATGGGAACATGGCCACACTGGCTACATCCAGCCCATCTTAGAGGCAGATGGGAAAAATAGCCAATGAAAGTCGGGCTGGGTACAGAGGAAGAGTATTAATACCACCGCAGGCCTCACCTTAGGTCCCTGGGCCACTGGGGATCCTCAGAGATGCTATTTGTCTTATTTTGAAAAGCTTTATGAAAATAAAGCACCCACCTATGAGAAGGCAACCAGGCTTACTAATGTGTCATTCTTAGGCAAAAGCCAAGAGCACATATCATGAAGTAGTGATCGAATGCTGATCCACAGTTCTGTTTGGAAGCCATGGATAGTTCTAATTAATTTTAAATGGGAAAATGTATTCAATACTTATTCACAAATGTAGCTTGAGAGACAAACAATTAAATGTGGCCTTTACAGAAGAAAATAAGGAGGTCTTTAGTGAGTGAAAATTTGGAAATCACTGGCCTGAACCAAAAAGAGGTGCCCTGTGTAAGAATACAAAAGATGAAGTAGCAGAGCACAGTGGTTCACACCTGTAATCCCAGCACTTTGGGAGGCCGAGACAGGAGAATCACTTGAGCCCAAGAGTTTGGTACTAGCCTGGGCGCATGGTGAAACTCTATCTCTACGAAAAATACAAAAATTAGCAGGGCATGGTGGCACACACCTGTAATTCCAGCTACTGGAGAGGCTGAGGCAAGAGGATCATTTGAGCCCGGGAGGTGGGGATTACAGTGAGCTGTGATTGTGCGGCCTGGGCAACAGAGTAAGACTCTGTCTCAAAGGAAAAAAAGAAAAAAAAAAGTGGAATAACAATATGACTAACATTTTCCATGTTTCAGAGCTTTTCATGTGTTATCTCCCTTAATTTTCCCAGCAACCCTATGATAAAAATGTAAAATCTCCATTTTATAGAGAAGGAACATGAGGCTCAGAGAAATTCAACATTGCCTGCAACCCAAAACTAGTCAATGGCAGAATTGGGAATAGATACCACCTGTCTGACTGCAGAAACTGACCTCAGAACCTCCTTATTCTATCCTGCTTTTCAATTCTGATACAGTGAACATATATTAACCACTTATTATGCAGTGGGCATCCCCTTTACATTATCTGAATTCAATATCTATGATGAAACCACCACCAGGAACTGTGGGAGATGCTGAGACGGTAGAAGACACACATGTGCCCTGCACTGAAGGAGCTTTCAAGCATCTTGCTCGGGAGACGACACTTTCACGGGCCCTATGCCTGGAGCAATAACAAGATCATGAGACAGGCCCTATGTTGACCACCGTGTCTCCAGTACAGAACACGTCACCCAACACCTAGAAACAATTATTTAATGAATGAATATACGTGCAATAGACAACATTCGGAGGTAAACTCAGTAAGCAGAAAAACAAATAACATCTTCCTTTGGTTACATAAAGCATGAGAAGAGGATGTTGGAAGAAGACATGGGACTATGTCATTTAGAATTCTCTCTCATCTTTCCCTTGCACCCCAGGGGTATTCCAGGATCTCTGCCTCCTTGATCCCCCTTCACCTACCACCCTCCTTTCTTTGCCTTTCAGGAACAAGATCCTGATTTTTGGGCTCCTGGAGGAGACGGCGTTGGCTGCCTTTCTCTCTTACTGCCCAGGCATGGGTGTAGCCCTCCGCATGTACCCGCTCAAGTGAGTGTCTCTTTCGGGCAGCCTGAGTAGTCATATAGGTGGCCTTCAGCCTCCTCCAGGATCCAGGTTCTGATCGGTTTGAATGCTCCTTTATGTGATAGCCGCCAAGCTGACCTCTGATGCTCCTGACACTCTCCTCTATTGCTTTCAGAGTCACCTGGTGGTTCTGCGCCTTCCCCTATAGCCTCCTCATCTTCATCTATGACGAGGTCCGAAAGCTTATCCTGCGGCGGTATCCTGGTGGTAAGCCCCTCCACATCCCCCCCAGCAAAGTGCAAGCCCCTCCAACAGCTCCTCCCTCCAGGACCATACACAGACTCCACTCCCACTGCTGGTTCCTGCTCCTGTTCCTCAACACCCTCAGATCCTGGGGTCCCAGGTCCCAGGAGCCCTGACTCTTTCGAAGGTGTTGTCTCTGCCCTCTTCCTGTCAGATTCTAAGTCCCGCCTAACTCACAGTTGGTCTCCAAGGCCCTCCACTTTCCACCTGAAACTACAGAACATCAGAATTAGAAGGGCCTTTCCGGGTCACCTAGTCCCACCTCCATATTTTACAGATAGAGGAGGCTCAGAGGTGAATCTGTTCAGGATCGCAAAGCAAAGAATAGCAGGACTGGTACTAGAACCCAGGCCTCCTGATCCCCATGCATCAACTGACAAGTTATTGGCTTTCCTATAAGCGTTTTTTTATCACTTAGTAGAGGTTAAAATATGGTGGCTTACAAACCAAATACTGTCCAGGAATACTGTTTGGTTTGACCTCTCCCATATTTTTTTGTGTGTGGGGAGGAGGGGGGATTAATTGGTCCAGTATAGAAAATTTGGGGTCTTTCACATAAAATCTGAATTCAACTTCTCCTGAAGAATCAGAAGAGCTGTTAACCCCATGTCCACATCTCTGCACAGCAATAATGGACAGCTGCTCCCTTAGACTCTCATTCGTTACCTGAAGAGGCCCTGTGGCATTTGCATTTTCACCCCCGACCTACTCTGCCCCAGCCTCCACTGTGCTAAGTACAAGTCTCCCCTAAAGGCAGGCTCACCCTCCCTTCCTTTGAACTATGGCCTCAGCGTACTGGACCTGCCTCTCCTCCCTTGCACCTTCCTTTTTTTTTTTTTTTTTTTTTTTTTTTTTTTGAGACAGAGTGTCGCTCTGTCCCCTAGCCAGGAGTGTAGAGCAGTGGCGCGATCTTGGCTCACTGCAACCTCCGCCTCCTGGGTTCAAGCAATTATCTTGCCTCAGCCTCCAGAGTAGCTGGGATTGCAGGCACATGCCTCCACGCCCAACTAATTTTTTGTATTTTTAGTAGAGACAGGGTTTCACTGTGTTAGCCAGGAGTCTCGATCTCCACCTGCCTCGACCTCCCAATGTGCTGGGATTATAGGCGTGAGCCACTGCTCCTGGCCTCCTTTCACCTTCCTAAGCCACTTTCCTCAGTGCCCTTCACCAGGCTTCTCCTTCTACCTGGTCTCAGCGACCCAAGCCCCTAGGATATTGACATCTTGCCTTCTTTTAAGTTCACACTGCAATCTCCACTCCCAATCTCTCTAACAGGCTGGGTGGAGAAGGAGACATACTACTGACCCCATTGGAAGAAGAACCAGGCACAGAAAGATGGGGAGCTCTGGAGGTGTTGTGGTGATGGAGAGGGATGGAAATGACGGGTGGCATTGGGTGGCAAGATTTGGGGAGAGATAATGAGGCAACTCAGCAGGCTAAGTTGCGGGGTAAATAAATTGGGGTGATGACCCCATAGACCTAACTGTGAACAATCAGATTAGACACTACATTAGAGTCCCCCCACCAGATCCTTTTCTATCCCACTCCACTATGTTGTCTATTTTTTCTGAAGAATTAAGGGTTACCCCACCCTCCCCACTCCCATCCCTTCAATCCCACTTCCTACTGTAATAGATCAGCATCCAAAGGCAGGAACCTGTCTAAACCAGAAGGAAGCCCTCTCAGATCACCCCAGCTTCACTCCACTTCCCACTTCCACCCCCGTTGGCTTCCTGCAGGACTCTATCCCTGGCTTCCTCTTCAGACCTTGCAATCACAAAAGGTTCTTCGGGTGAGTGCAAGAGCCTGAGGCTGGAAAAGGCTGACTTGTCTCCCAGTCAAGGCTGGTAAGGGACCTGCAGGGAGAGCTGGGCAGACAGGTGGGAGGTGGGGGTAGTGCTGGCTGGAGGAAGGAAACAACAAAGGAAGCGAGGTAGTGCCAATGACAAGACATTTGACGTGTCTTGAGTCTCCAGATAGATGTCATGGACTCCAGCTCTATGTCCTGCCTTTTAGAATACCCCACCGGCAGAACAAACTCAGATCTCATCAGGGTAGCAGCAAAGGCAGGACCAGAAGACAATCAAGAGCTTCCAGAAACGCCACACCTGTGTGCCACAGAATTCCCCGCTGACCCTTGGTTAGGGGTCCTCTTGGTCCACAAGGCCCAGATGTCACTCATGTAATTAATAACACCTCACCTTCTGTAATACTAAGTCCTCAGAGCTCCATGCTGTTCTGAGAGGGATGGCCACAAGTTTTTTCCCAACCCCTTCCATTCCCTTTCTCTTCATGCCCATCCCGATGAACCTGCATCATTCCCTGGCACTGCCAAGGCAACCCTAGAAAAGGAGTTCCCTGGCCATTGGCTAGAATCAGGGTGGAGAAATTCCCAGAACCTTCCTGTCTCCCAGGGCAGGGACATGTATGCTTCCAGGGACAAGCTTAGGTCATGAACATGATCAAAACCTTTGGACAAGAGGAAAAATATTACGAGATTTGCTTTTTCCAGGCGCGGTGGCTCACGCCTGTAATCCCAGCACTTTGGGAGGCTGAGGCAGGTGGATCATGAAGTCAGGAGTTCGAGGCCAGCCTGGCCAACATGATGAAACCCTGTCTCTACTAAAAATACAAAAAAATTAGCCAGGCATGGTGGTGCACGCCTGTAATCCCAGCTACTCAGGAGGCTGAGGTAGAATTGCTTGAACCTGGGAGGCGGAGGTTGTAGTGAGCTGAGATCATGCCTTTGCACTCCAGCCTGGGTGAAAGGGCAAGACTCCATCTCAAAAAAAAAAAAAAAAATTTGCTTTTGACGTCTTAGGTGGCAGGGCTATTCCCTCCAGGCAAATGCCCTTCACACCGACGATCATTGTGCCCACTTTCCCTGGGCTGGAGAGTTGGTTTCAGGTTCCCACAGGAGATACCTTTCTTTCCCTTACTCCCTATCTAACATTTTTGCTCTACAGGCAGCTTTGCCCATTCTCTAAGCCTGGCTTAGAAGGCACTGGGAATGTCCTGTAGAGAGAGACCTAGATAAGTCATGCAAGTGAGAGAGACATCTGAGGAAAATGGGAGACCTAAGGCAGACAGGAAGGAAGCACAAAAAACAAGCATTGGGTCAGACCCATAAACCACCTCCCAAATGCTGTCATTTCATTGCACTGGAATTTAGCTTTATCAGAAGCACCTGGAAGTAAGGGAGTCATTGCCTTGGGCCTGGGAATCTAAGTGGGAGACCATATTAATTTGGGTCCGATTAATTGGAGATTACTAACTGTGGACAAAAGTTTATCTTTGCACAATCAAAAATGGCATTTGTTTAGTAAATTAAGAGTATAAACAATATTGCTAGAGGTGGCATGTTTAGTCTACCGAAAACAATACTTTTCAGGCACTTTAGAAATATCCTTTTAGAAGCAGCAAGTGCATGGGCTAATTATCATCAATCTTTATGTATTTGTTAAAGAAACATCTACAGGATCTTTATTGGTGACCTTTTGTAAGACATTAGTTTGAGGTACTACCTATGTACTTGAAAATAATAAAGTTGCATTTCTTTATGAAAAAAGGAAATCTCTTCCATAATTCAGATTTCTACACTTTATACTTGCCTCCCTCCTAAATCGTGATATTGCAATGTGTGCTGTGGCAGAACTTGGCTTGTAGGGGAAACAACAAAGAGATAGCAAGTGTCAGGGATGGGAGGGAAATGGTCTGGGAGCAGATGACGTCCGTGGAGAAAACGAGAGGGGAAGAAGTTAGGTTGCGAAATAACCTACAAGAAACTATAGTAGGAGCCTCCTTCCTCACGCTGATCCCACCCTAAGAGCCACAAGGGTTTGTCCAGGACAGGGAAGGGCCTGTGAGTCTATGAAGACCCAGATCCTCAGGAGCACTTCTGCTTTTTCTGTTCCAGACCAAAATCAGGCCACTCTCGATCTAATGGGATGGAGGAAGGAGATAGTGGGTTGAGGGGCCCAAGAGTCAACACCAATTCACAATCTGTACTTCATGCAGAGCTTTGTCCTGGGTGCTCTCTTTAAGGGGTGGGGGTAAAGTGGATGCAATCCTTGAAATTCACCTAAGTAGTAGACATCAGGAACCATCATGGACAGAATGTAATGGGCAGGGAGAGAGAAAGACACCAACTCTTACAACCTGTGCCAGGATCTCAGAAATGGTCAGAAGTCAATTCTTGCCCAAGCCATATTGCAGCCCCTTTATTATGACTCTAACAGTGTCATCAATGACAGTTATAGTAGTAGTGATTATAAGAGCATTAACCGCAGCTCATTTTGTGCCATAACTATGCCAAAATTGTATTTGTATAGTCTCTGTTCATCCCACTGCAGGGCCTTTATTCTTGATGGCCCTTCTGCCAGGAACCCTCTTCCCTAGTTATTCGTATACCTGGCTTTGTGCCTTCATTCAGATCACTCCTTAAACACTACATCCTCAGTAAGATCCTCACAGAGGACCTCAAATAATTACTTTCTGGCACCTCTTTCTCTTTTCTCTTTGTTTTTGTTCATAAATGCTCATTACCTTAAATTTAGATAGAAAGACAGCTAGATGTAATATTTAGAAAGATAAACATGTATTTTGTTGTTGTTTATTTATGCTTTTGTTTGACTCCTCCAGTATAAGTTCCATGAAGACAGGGACTCTATTTCTTTTGTTCAACACCTTTATCCTTAGCACCTAAAACATCTGACACACATTAGGCAATTAATAAATACGTGTTGGATGACTGAAAGGATCCTCACAATAATTCAGTAAGATAGAGACTACTATTATCTCCAATTTACAGATGAGAAAACTGGTGCTCAGAAAGTTAAATTGTTATTCAAAGTTTCAAAGGTAGTAAGCATCAGAAGCAGGATTCAAACCTAAGCCAGTCTGACTCCAGGGCGTGCCCTCTTAACCGTGCCATGCTCCGCAACTGCAAGAACAGAAAGCCTATGGGCATGGACAGAGCCTGACTAGCCCAATGGCTCAGTGAACTGGGGAGGCTGCCAAGGGAGCCAGGAATCTGTGGACAATGAACATTTGAGCAGCAGGGGCAAGGCAGACCCATGAGAAAGGGAGAAGACATGATCTCAAAGATGCATTAGGGGGTTAAGAAAAAGATCCAGGCCAGGCACAGTGGCTCATGCCTGTAATCACAGCACTTTGAGAAGCCAAGGTGGGCAGATCACTTGCGGTCAGGAGTTCGAGACCATCCTGGCCAACATGGTGAAACCCTGTCTTCTACTAAAAATACAAAAATTAGCCGAGCACGCACCCATAATCCCAGCTACTCAGGAGGCTGAGGCAGAAGAATCGCTTGAACCCAGGAGGCAGAGGCTGCAGTGAGCTGAGACTGTGCCACTACACTTTCGCCTGGGTGACAGAGCAAGACTCCATCTCAAAAAAAAAGAAAAAAGAAAGAAAGAAAAAGATCCAAAGAGATTTGATGGTTTGCTAGAGGAGCTTAGGAAAAGAAGAATCTTACTATTGAATGTAATCCGAGGAGCTAAAGCCAACTTTTGACCCAGGCAGAAAGGCTTTCCATGGCATTTTCTTTTTATCTACAGAATAGGAAATGTGATCATGCATAGAGATAATCACAGATAGTCACTAAATATTCATAATGCTAAGAACGCAGCAAAAAATAGGAAGAAAGAGGTTAGATCAATATCAAAGGAAGACATTTAATACAAAGTGAGTATTTCAAAAATATCCTTGGGGCCGGGCGCAGTGGCTCACGCCTGTAATCCTAGCACTTTGGGAAGCCGAGGTGGGTGGATCTCTTGAGATCAGGAGTTTGAAACCAGCCTGGCCAACATGGTGAAACCCCGTCTCTACTAAAAATACAAAAGAAAAATTAGCCAGGCATGATGGTGGGTGCCTGTAATCGCAGCTACTCAAGAGGCTGAGATTCGAGAATCACTTGAACCCAGGAGGCGGAGGTTACAATGAATCGAGATGGTGCCACGGCACTGCAGCCTGGACAACAGAGACTCCATCTCAAAAAAAAAAAAAAAAAAAAGTTCTAAATAAGGCAGGCACTGTGGTTCATGTCTACAATCCCAGCACTTTGGGAAGCTGATGCAGGAGGATTGCTTGAGCCCAGGAGTTTGAGACCAGCCTGGGTAACATAGTGAGACCTCATCTCTACTTAAAAAAAAAAATTAGCCAGGTGTGTTGGCCCACACCTATGGTCCCAGTTGCTCGGGAGGCTGAGGGAGGAGGATCACTTGAGTCTGAGAGGTTGAAGCTGCAATGAGCCATGATTGGACCACTACACTCCAGCCTGGGTAACAGAGCAAGCCTCTGTTTCAAAAAATATAAATAAATAAATAAATAAATAAATAAATATTCTAAATAAATAAAAACTTTGTGTTTTAGGAAGCATAACTCCCTAAAAATCCAAGAAATTCAACCAATACAAAGCAACAGCATCAATAGCAAAAAAAATCCTAGAAGCAATAACTTCAAAGTTACAGGGTACATGATACCAGTTTTCAAAGAATCAAATGTATCCCTAAATATTAGAGAGACAGAAAATACAGCATAAAGAGCTTCTATTTACAATAGAATGAAAACAAATTATACTCAGGGTTTACCATGTGCAGCATATAGTAATTATTAAAGAAAATTTAAAAGTACAATGAAAGAAATTTAAAAAACATGAATTCATGGAAAGCTAAACTTGACTGCCATTTGGGAAAGCAGAATGTAGTAAAGATAAAAATAAGTTACTATGGAAGAGTCAATTCAATATCAATTAAAATCCTCGCTATATTTTTATAAAACATGACATATGGGTTGTGACATTCAGCTGCAAGAGTAATCAGGCACAGGGAATCTCAGAGGTTTTTTTCTAAGTAATTATGAAGCAAATGAATAGATCACTGATGCTAACATATTTACCCCAACAGATTTTAAAACACATCAGACCACTGGCCGGGCGCAGTGGCTCACACCTGTAATACCAGCACTTTGGGAGGCTGAGGTCGGCAGATCACGAGGTCAGGAGTTCAAGACTAGCCTGGCCAACATAGTGAGACCCCATCTTTACTAAAAATACAAAAATTAGCCAGACATGGTGGCGCATGTCTGTATTCCCAGCTACTCAGGAGGCTGAGACAGGAGAATCGCTTGAACCCGGTAGGTGGAGGTTGCAGTGAACCGAGATTACACCACTGCACTCCAGCTTGGGCAACAGAGTGAGACTTTGTCTCAAAAATTAAAAAAAGAAAAAAAGAAAAAATCAGACGAAAGTGGCAATTATCAAAACTTTGTAGCATTAAGATAAAACCTGAAAACTCATCAGTCATTCAACATCTATTCAGGGACTATTTGTGGACCAGCTGCTCTGTGCCAAGCACTATCCTAGGAGCCAGGTATACAGCTGAGAAAAAAACAGGGAAGGTCCCTAGGGTCATGGAGAACCAGACAAGCCAACAAGACAAGTCAATCAGACAAGTCAACAGTTAATGGGCAGGATCATTTCAGAGGGAGAGAAGTGTTGTGAAGACTGAAAGTGATAGAGAGAGGGCTGGCGCCGGAGGGGCTGTTTTGGATTTAACTATGAGAGAAGGCCTCTCGGAAGAGGTGGACTTTTGAGCTAAGATCTCTAGAACAAAATGAGGCTTCTAAAAATTGATTGTATCTCCATAAAGTTGCTTTTGGGCAATCCCCATGTGCAAGACTGAGACAAGTGTTACTGTCGCATAGATGATGCATAGAAAAACATAGGAATCTTAACTTTAATTCTAACCTTGTTCTTAAGAATTTTGTGTTCATCTACATTAAACACAAAGACTGGAAGAAAACATTTGTAATGTATGTGACAAGGGTTTCCTACAAATCAATATAAAAAAGAAAACAATGGAAAATTGGGCAAATTGTGAGAATGACAATTCACAAAATAAATAAATAAAGTCCAAGACCAGGCATGGTGGCTCATGCCTGTAATCCCAGCACTTTGGAAGGCCCAGGTGGGCAGATCACCCAAGGTCAGGAGTTCGAGATCAGCCTGGCCAACATGGCGAAACCCCATCTCTACTAAAAAATACAAAAAAATCAGCTGGGTATGGTGGCTTGTGCCTGTAGTCTCAGCTACTTAAGAGGCTGAGGCACGAGAATCACTTGATCCCAGGCGGTGGAGGTTGCAGTGAGCCTGAGATCACACCACTGCACTCCAGCCTGTTGAAAGAAAGAAAAGAAAGAAAGAAAGAAAGAAAGAAAGAAAGAAAGAAAGAAAGAAAGAAAGAAAGAAAGAAAGAAAGAAAGAAAGAAAGAAAGAAAGAGAAAGAAAGAAAGACAGGAAGGAAGAAGGAAGGAAGGAAGGAAGGAAGGAAGGAAGGAAGGAAGGAAGGAAGGAAGGAAGGAAGGAAGGAAGGGGAAAAACCAGAAAGCCAGTAAACATAAGACAAAATGCTCACATTGACAATTTTAAAATGCAAATTAAAACTACAAGATATCAAAGTTCATTGATTATAATAGTAAAAATCAAGGTCATCTAGCATAATCAAAGGCGTGGAGGGTGGACATTCTTGTATCTTGTTGTTGGGATGTAGCTAGATAAACCCTTTTAAAGACCAATTGGCAGAATCTTTTAAGATTGTTAATGAGTGTACTCTATGATTCAGCAACAGGAACTGATTCTACAGAAATAGAAGCTCAAGGGCCACATTCTGTGTGCAAGAATGACACTAACTATTTTATTAATGGTTAAAAAATGGAAAATATCTCATAAATCCATCAGTAATGGGAATGATTGAATACAGCATGGTCAATACAGAATGTGGAAGCCTCACAGCACTGAAAAAAATAAGCTTTATGTACATGACAGGTTGATAGAGAGTTGAATGATGGTATAAATGTTGAAAAATATCTCCTTTTAGATATCTATTTGTATAAACATAGAAAAAAGACTGGAAGGACATGCAGCACATTTGTTACTAGCAGTAACTTCAGCAGTGGGGGAGAATCTGAGTTTGGAGAGAAGGAAGGTGGGGCTTTCAATTTTTATCTTATACATTTTTAATAGAGAAGAAAAATCCAATCTGTTAAAGAAATAGACGATCATTTATCCCAGCTGGGAAGGGAACATTTCTATTTCTGAATATTGAAGGAGGATTGCATCAGCACCAAGATGAATGTTTCCAGATACAGTCATATTTTAAAAAAGCATGCCCAACGAAAATGCAATTAAATAAATATCAGGCCAGGCTTGGAGGCTCACTTATGTAATCCCAACACTTTGGGAGGCCGAGGCCAAGGATTGCTTGAGCCCAGGAGTTTGAGACTAGCCTGGGCAACACAGGCAGACCCTGTCTTTACTAAAATAAAAAAAAAACTTTAGCTAGGCGTGGGGGCACACGTCTGTGGTCCCAGCTACTTGTGAGGCTCTGGTGGGAGGATCACTTGGACCTGGGAGGTTGACGCTAGTGTAAGCCATAATCGTATCACTACACTCCAGCCTGGGCAACAAAGTGAGATCCTGTCTCAAAAAGTAAATAAGCAAATATCAAACAACAGAAAGGGAAAATCTATGTGACATGCATAATTGAAAATATATATAATGGTTGATAGAAATGTATAGATGCTTCAGATTATTCTTGGAAGGAGGTGGAATCCTATGGACATGCAAAACATATATACAAATAATATAGTCAAAGCACTTACTGAGACACCAGAGAAGGCCAATGGAAGAGATAAGTACATCGTTTTACAATGAGAAAATGCAACGCTGTCACATGGAAAAGCATATTTTTACTCTCACTGAGAAGAGCTGCATTTTAAGCCACAAATAAAACTTCTGCTACTGAATTCAAGCTACCTATTGAGCACATACTATATATGTCACATAGTGCCTTTTGTAGAGCACCTCACTTAAGGTTGAAGGCATCGTCTTTTACAAACAAGAAAAGAAAGGTACAGAGGTTAGGTAACTTGCTCAAAGCCACACAGCTGACAAGTGGAGGAGCCGAGATTGAAATCTAGGACTGGTTCCAGAGCCCAAAATCTGATCTATTCTGCTAGCTGATCTCCTAAAATTAAAAGATCAAACCCAATGTTGGTGGAAAAGTGTGCCTCACTAAAAAAACATACACACAGAGTGCCTGCTTTTTCTTTTTTTGAGATGGAGTCTCAAAAACAGACTGGAGAATATTAGTCCATACTGCAGCTGCACCATTTTGTAAGCTCCCTGCTATGGTTTTTGTTTTGTTTGTTTGTTTTGTTTGTTTAAGATGGAGTCACTCTGTCACTGAGGCTGGAGTGCAGTGATGCAATCTCAACTCACTGCAACCTCTGCCTCCTGGATTCAGATGTTTCTCCTGCCTCAGCCTCCCCAGCAGCTGGAATTACAGGCGCCCGCCACCACACCCAGCTAATTTTTGTATTTTTAGTAGAGATGGGGTTTCACCATGTTGGCCAGGATGGTCTCAATTTCCTGACCTCGTGATCCACCTGCCTCGACCTCCCAAAATGTTGGGATTACAGGCGTGAGCCACTGCGCCTGGCTGAGTACCCGCTTTATTTTTGAGTCAGCTGTTTGGGATACCTCTAAGCCTCCAAAGTCTGCAGGACCACACAAGAACTTTGTTCTAGTTCTGCCCTCAGACTGAAACTCTCTCTGTAGCAGGGCCTGGTCCAATCGTCCTCAAACCCAAAGACTGAGACTTCTAGGTTCTTGGTTAAAACCTTCATGAGGCCTTTGCAACAGCAGACCTGGACGATCACCAAGGCAAGACTTCTGGATTCTTGGTTAGAACTTTCACGAGGCCTTTGTGATGCCAGACCTGGGTCATTGCCCCGGCAACCACAGGGCCTGGGACTAGGGGGTTCCAGGGTCCCTGAAGCTCACTCTGCCTCCTCACTCTCACTGCATTTCCCACCTGCCCGTGGACCCTGCTGCATCTTCATCACTGAGGCAACTGTTTAAGCTTCACCTCCTGTTTCCTGAGGCCCTCACTGCATTTCCTCACCTCTACCTCTTCATCCTTCCACCCTAGACTCCTCTCCTCCCTCCTCCCTCACTCCTGACTCTTCCTCCTCCCAGCGGACCACTCGAGGACCGCTGGGTCTCTCCTCCCTCACTCCCCTTCCCCTCTCTCACCTTCACCACCCAACGCCTCCCTCCATGCCTCTTTCTTTCTGCTCCCTCATTCTCTCCCCATCACTCTCTTCTCGTGGCCCCCTTGCCCACAACCCCTCTTCCCTTCCCCTTCCCTCACTCTCTCAGCTTTCTTCCCACAGTTGAGCTCGGGCAGCTCGTTCTGGGGATAGCTATGGGGCTTCGGGGAAAGAAATGGACAGTGGCTTCCCAAGACCAGAATCCAAGCCGAAGACCTAAAAAGGGGCCTAACAAGAAAAAAATGGTGAAGAGGAAAAAACAGAAGAGCAATATGGAGGAACTGAAGAAGGAAGTGGTCATGGTGAGGTCACCCAAAGTGGGCGCTGACAGCTGCCCTCTGAAAACACTCCTCTACATATTTTTAACATCTTACCTTGAGAATGAAACACACAGGCCAGAGCCACATCTCCTCTCTGTTAGGTTTTGGAGGGAAGGAGAGGGTTAAAAAAAAAAAAAAAGAAAAAGAAAAAGACACACACAAAGAGACAGGGCAGCTCAACAACAAACACAGGTATATTGTAGACACCTGCGGAAGTGGGGGACCAGCTTCATTCCACAGTCCACTGCCACTTACAGGCTGGGGTACTTTTACGGATGGGCGGGAGGGGTCTGGGCTGTATGGCCTGCTGCCTGGCAGGATATTGATAAGATGTTCTCATGATGAGGTGATTTTTGGCCCTTATTTCCACAGAATATGATCATGATATTCCTTGGACCTTTGCCCAGCAGGATGTGATAGGGATGTTTCTTTCATGGGGCCTTTGTCTTTAACTATGCCTTTGTCTGCCTTGTGGTCAGGTGGTTAGACAGGCTGTTTCTCCCGCCCGAACCCCCATGAAATGTTTCACTTTGACCAAAGTCTGTAAAATAGTGGGGAGCTAGGCTGGGCATGGTGGCTCACATCTGTAATCCCAGCACTTTGGGAGGCTAAGGCGGGCAGATCACCTGAGGTCAGGAGTTCAAGACCAGCCTGGCCAACATGGTGAAACCTCTCCTCTAAAAATACAAAAATCAGTCAGGCGTGGTGATGGGCACCCATAATCCCAGCTGCTCGGGAGGCTGAGGCAGGAGAATCACCTGAACCCGGGAGGCAGAGGTAGCAGTGAGTCGAGATCATACCACTGCACTCCAGCCTGGGCAACAGAGTGACTCCCTTTCAAAAAAAAAAAAAAAAATTGCAAGGAGCTTACAAAATGGTACAGTTGCAGTTTGGACTAACATTCTCCAGTCTGTTTCTACCCCTCTCCCTGGAAATGACCTGGGCCACCGCCTGTCCCTCAATGCCTCTACTGTCCCCTCAGGATGATCACAAATTAACCTTGGAAGAACTGAGCGCCAAGTACTCTGTGGACCTGACAAAGGTGAGTAAGAAGCTCCCTGAGGAGGCAGAGAGTCTCCAGCTCCAACTGTGAGGCCGCCAGGACAAAAGCTGAACTAGGAATCCAGCCCCCTAACTTCAAGTCCAATGTTCCCACCCCTCACCCTCTGCCTGGCCACATTCCATGGACACTACCTGGAAAAAGCTAAAAATGGTAACTACCCCCAAAGAGAGTTTAGGACTAGATAAGAGAGTAAGAATGCTTTAGGGCAGTGCTGGTCAAACGTCTTATCCTTAGGTCTCCTTTACACTCTTAGAATTTATCTAGGACTGCAAAGATCTTGTGCTTATGTGGCTTACGTCTGTCTATATTTACCATATTAGAAATTAAAATTGACAGTTTTAAAATGTATTTCTCAATTCATTTAAAAATAACAAAAACAATATCATATATTCATATATAATATGTTTTGACAAATAGCTGTATTTTTCAAAACAAAAAAATTAGCAGCATCTTACATTTTTGCAAACTTCTTCAATGTCTTGCTTTTTAATAGAAGATAGCTAGATTCTCAAATATTTTCCGTATAAAATCTGTTGTGATGTCATGCCAGCTGGTCTTCAGAAAATTCCACTATATACTCTTAAGAAAATGAGTAAAAAAAGGCTAACAATGATTTAGTATTACTATGAAAATTGACCTTGTGGACCCCCTGAAACGGTCTTGGGGCCCCTCGGGTGTTTCAGGCAGAGGTTGGGGAGTGGCTGATGGGGACTGGCAGGTTCTACTATCATTTTCATTAACAGGAAAAAGCACATAAGCTTGTGCACAAGAGTGGAATGAGAATCTATGCATTTATGTTTTTTGTTGGTGTTCTTTTCTATTTATGTTTTTCAAAACTTTATGGGCCAGGTGCCATGGCTCACACCTATAATCCAAGGCAGACAGATCACTTGAGGTCAGGAGTTCAAGACCAGCTGGCCAACATGGTGAAACCCCATCTCTACTCAAAATACAAAAATTATCCAGGCATGGTGGCACACAACTGTAATCTCAGCTACTTGGGAGGCTGAGGCAGGAGAATAACTTGAACGCAGAAGAATCACTTGAACCTGGGAGATAGAGGTTGCAGTAAGCCAAGATCACGCCACTGCACTCCAGCCTGGGTGACAGAGCGAGACTCTGTCTCAAAAAAAAAAATGGATATGTAGATGTACATATTTATGGTATACATGTAATATTCTGATATAAGGATACAATGTGTAATGATCAAATTAGGGTATTTAGGATAACCTCAAATATTTATCATTTCTTTGCATGGGAACATTCCAAAGCCACTCCTCTAATTATTTTGATATCTATAATAAATTATTAACTATAGTTGCCCTACTGTGCTACCAAACACTAGGTCTTATTCCAAGTTGGAGAGTCAAAGTGTGGGTGTTAATATGTTATCAACATTAAGTATTATATTTCATCATGACATTGGCCCTGCACATTATAATTATCTGTATGTATTTATCTCCCCACTGGAGCACCTTAAGGGTGGGGACCATTCTTACTGAAGTTGGTATCCTCAGCACCTAGGACCCAAGATAGGTTCTCAAGTTCCAAAAGGTTTGTGAATCAATCCATAAACAAAAACTTTCCTATGTAAGCATGCTAAATGACATCCCTCCTGTAATGCAAATTTTAAAACCTCACCTTATCTAGGAAGAACTTCCAGACTGACCTTCCAAAAGCGTCTCTAGTCCCTAGACCCGTCCTGGGGCTCCAAATGTCAGGTTCCCCTTTGTAATGGCTGTTCCTCTTTTCACAGCTCTCTCTCCAACCCTATTTCTTTTCTACACAGGGCCATAGCCACCAAATGGCAAAGGAAATCCTGACTCGAGATGGACCCAATACCCTTACCCCACCCCCTACCACTCCAGAATGGGTCAAATTCTGTAAGCAACTGTTTGGAGGCTTCTCCCTCCTACTATGGACTGGGGCCATTCTCTGCTTTGTGGCCTACGGCATCCAGATATATTTCAATGAGGAGCCTGCAAAAGACAACGTGAGTCTGTTCAGCTACTACTAGCCAGCCCTATCTCTGCTCAGCCCCAGACACTCTTGCTTAGCAGTCTAGCACTCCTGAAGTCCTCTGGCCCAAATCCCTGATAACATTATCACATTAATGTAATAATTGCATTACATTAAAGTCATAATATAATAAATGTACATTAATTATAAATGTAATTGATTATAATTAATTGCAATGTAATTCATTAATTTGATTGTAATCAATGTAATTAATTGCAAAATATAATTAAATGTGCATTAATATAATAAATGTACATTACATAATAATGTAATAAATGTACATTAATGTAATAAACTAAAATCCCTAATACTCCCAGCACTTTCTAAGTGGCATCTTGGTTCCTCTCACCTTTTATCTAAAAAGCTTCTGGTCCAGTTCCTTGAGATGCATAATGTCCCCAAAAAACTTGCTGTTCTTTGACGACCTTCCCAATTGATCCCCAAAGCACTTTGCAGTCCCTTTCTCTTCTCCACAATTTTAACCTTATCTCCTTCCTCCAGCCTCCCTCACGATCCGCTCCCTCCATCCAGAAATTAGCCTTCCTGGAGAGAAAGATACAGGCCTTCTGTGACCAGGAATTTTGCTGATGGCTCACCATGGCTCAGGGTTGCTTTACCAGGAAGCCAAGTGTACTGGCCCCACCTCAGATTCTTCTCTATCCCTCTGCTCTCAACTCAGTCCTATGGTCTCTTACACCTGGTGAAATGGCCATGCCCCTTGCAAACTGATTTTCTGAGGATGAAGAGGAAGACAAGGCCCCACTGATAAATGCTTTCTTTCCCCACCCCCAGCTCTACCTGAGCATCGTACTCTCCGTCGTGGTCATCATCACCGGCTGCTTCTCCTATTATCAGGAGGCCAAGAGCTCCAAGATCATGGAGTCTTTTAAGAACATGGTGCCTCAGGTAGGATTGGAGTGGGAGGATCTAGTGGGACGAGGAGCAGGATATGGCCAAATACACAATGATGAAGTCCCATGGAAAATTATATCCTACGACGAGTGAGCTGAGTCAGGTTGGTGATGAGGAGGTCAAGGTACTCTGTTAGTCCTTAAAAGTACCTGGAAAAGCTGTGAAACCCTGAGAAAGACATAATGTCATCTATGAAGTGGTCTGATCTAGAAGGTAGAATCTGAATCTGAAGAAGAAACACCATATAAACCCCAAATAAGAACATTCTATTTTTTTAAAGAGACAAGTGTTGGTGGGTCTGGGAGGGGGGTGAAGTGGGTGGGCTGGATTCTTCAAATGTCAGTGACCTCAAAGACAAAGAACAGCTGTGGGGATGTTCCAGATTAGACAGACCAGGCATCGTGGCTCACGCCTGTAATCCCAGCACTCTGGGAGGCTGAGGCAACAGGATCACCCAGGAGTTTGAGACGCTATCTCTACAAAAATAAAATAAAATAAAATAAAATAGCTGGTCTACATCTGTAGTCCAAGCTACACAGGCAGCTGAGGCAGGAGGATTACTTGAACCCAGAAATTTAAGTCTGCAGTGAACTATGACTAACCTGGGCAAGACCCTACCTCAAAAAAAAAAAAAAAAAAAAGGCTGAAGAGGCATGACAACTATGCCAAGGGTGGTGGCTCCCGCCTGTAATCCCAACCATTTGGGGGAGGGGAGGCAAGAGGACTGCTTGAGTCCAGGAGTTCAAGACAAGCCTGAGTAGTATAGCGAGACCTTATCTCTACAAAAAATTTAAAAATTAGCTGAGCATGCCTGTAGTGCCAGCTACTCAGGACGCTGAGGTGGGAGGATTGCTTGAGCACAGAAGACAGAGATCACGTGCCTTTGCACTCCAGCCTGGTGACAGAGAGAGATGCTGTCTCAAAAAAAAAAGACACGGACATGGCAACTAAATGCAATATCTAACCCTAGATCTGATTCTGTGCCAGAGGAGAAAATAATGCTTTATTTTTACTTTTTATTTTGAGCTTTTATTTTAGGTTCAGGGATATATGTGCAGGTTTATTTTATAAGTAAACTGTGTGTCACAGGGATTTGGTGTACAAATTATTTCATCACCCAGGTAATAAGCATAGTACCTGATAGGTACTTTTTCTATCCTCACCCTCCTCCCACCCTCCACTCTCAAGTAGGCCTTGGTGTCTGTTGTTCTCCTTCTTTGTGTCCATATGTACTCAGTGTTTAGCTTCCAGTTATAAGTGAGAAGATAAGGTATTTGGTTTTCTGTTCCTGTTAGTTTGCTTAGGACAATGTCCTCCAGCTCCACTGAAAATAATGCTTTAAAGGATGTATTGGGTCCACTGGCAAAACTGGAATGCTGACAGATTAATACAGTAGATTAAAGTATCAGTGTGAAACTTACTGAAATTGATAACTACATTGTGGTTATTTAAGATAATATCTTAATTCTTAGGAAATACACATGAAGTTTTTAGGATAAAAGATCATGATGTAGGTAACTTACCCTCAAGTAGTTCAGGAAAAGAGTATACACACACACACACACACAGGGAGAGAGAGAGAGAGAGGATGAAAACAAATGACAGAGTAACTGGGGTGAAATGTTAATAGGTGAATCTGGATAAAGGTGATGTAGGTGTTCTTGGTACTATTTTTATTCTTGCAACTTTTCTGAAAGTTTAAAATTATTTCAAGTTAAATGTTTTTTAAAGGTACCTGGAAAGAATACAACGGTAAACAGAGGTTCCTAGGCACAGGGCTGGGAACTTGCAAAGGCATAGTCTCCACGTTTTCCTAAGAATATGATCGTGTTCCAGTAGTATAGCCCAGGATTTCCTTCTCTCTTTGGTATCACTTAATTCCTTCCTTGGGTAAGAGTTTTGGGACAAAGTGTTTGGGCAGTTTTGGAGACTAGGAGTTTAGAGACGGTCAGTTAGCTTTTGCTACCTAACAAGCTACCCCAAAACTTAGTAGCTTAAAATAGCAAACTCCTATTTCTTATAATTCTGTGGTTGTGCTGTTGTTCTGATCTAAGCTGACCTCAGCTGGGGTTGGATGGTCTTAGATGACCTCATTCACATGTCTGGGCCCTCAGCTAAGATGACTGAGACAGTTGGAGCCTTTTTCTTCGTGATCTCTCTTTTTACAGAGAGGTTAGCTTGGGCTTGTTCATATGGTGGCAGGGGATTCTCAGAAACAGGAATGCAAGCCCCAGCACGAAAGCACTTTTTTTTTATTTTTTGAGACAGGGTCTCACTCTGTCGCCCAGACTGAAGTGTAGTGACATGATCATGGCTCACTGCAGCCTTAACCTTCCGGGCTCAAGCGAGCCTCCAACTTTAGCCTCCCAAACAGCTGGGACTACAGGTGCATGCCACCACACTTGCCTAATTTTTTTTCATTTTTTGTAGAGACAAGGTCTCACTATATTGCCCAGTCTGGTCTTAAACTCCTGGGTTCAAGCAGTCCTCCTACCTCAGCCTCCCAATGTGCTGGGATTATAGGTGTGAGCCCCCAGTCCCAGCCTGAAAGCACTTTTTAAACTCTTCTTCCCATCACATTCATTCTATGGGCCAAAGCAAGTCACATGGCCAAGCCCAGGTTTAGGGGTAGAGAGATAGACTCTACCTCTTAACGAGAAGAGCATCAAAGTCACATTGCAAAGGGCCCTGCAAACAGCATCATGGGAATTTGCAATCCACCAAAGACACCTTCAAGAATGATGTGGTGGGTGATAGTAAGAAATGGGAGTAAGGAGGAAGGAGACCAGTAACAGGAGGTTTTAGGCTAAGAGCGGGATGGGGGAAGCCAACACTTTTGGAAATGATCCTGCACTATCCTCCCACAGCAAGCTCTGGTAATTCGAGGAGGAGTGAAAATGCAAATTAATGTACAAGAGGTGGTATTGGGGGACCTGGTGGAAATCAAGAGTGGAGACCGAGTCCCTGCTGACCTCCGGCTTATCTCTGCACAAGGATGTAAGGTAAGGGGATGCAGAAAGCTATGTGAGGGACCCAAGCATGATCTCATGGCAAGGTAGACACCTGTGCTGTTAGAGAAAGTATAAGCTTATTACTCAGAATCTTGAGAAGTTACAAGTGCAGATTTGATGTTAGAGACAATAGACGTTGTGTAAGTGTGTTTCTCTCTGCCTGTCAATGATGACATTGGTGACCAGATGAAGACATGCTATCTTTGTAAATAAATCTGCCCTTTTTCCTATGCTCACCTTACAACCCATCCCCTCTCCCATCCCAGGTGGACAACTCATCCTTGACTGGGGAGTCAGAACCCCAGAGCCGCTCCCCTGACTTCACC
Organism: Rhinopithecus roxellana; assembly: GCF_007565055.1. NCBI lineage: Eukaryota > Metazoa > Chordata > Mammalia > Primates > Cercopithecidae > Rhinopithecus > Rhinopithecus roxellana. The sequence continues at coordinate 56,450,873 of NC_044556.1, read as the reverse complement.
CATGAGAACCCTCTGGAGACACGAAACATCTGCTTCTTTTCTACCAACTGTGTGGAAGGTGAATATCGAACCATAAGTAGTATAGATTCAAAAGCAGACACCAAAACATAAAGATTTTAATAACCGTCTTCTAAAGGTAGCGGGGTAGGTAAGAGCCAGTTAACAGTCAAGCTTTTCCATCATTCATGAGCTGTATGACCTCTGGTGAAAGGTCAAGGTCATCATTTCCACATTTGCACAATGATAACAGTAAAAGTCGTTACTCCACAGATTTTTGTGTGAATTGAGATAATATATGTAAAATGCCCAGCACAAGGCCTAATACATTGTAAGTGACCTACAATCATTAGCTATTATTTTAGCTTGTAAATGGACTATGCTCTATAAGCTGAAAATGGCACAGAAGGGAGGAAAATTGTTCAGCCCTGCTAAGTCATTCTTCTCCTAAGGTAAACCCTAACTTCTAACTATTCCCCTATCCAAGAGAAGATATTGGCATTGGAAACTTGAATTAACAGAGGTGCCACTTAGACTTTACCACTTAAACTTTCGCTTTGCTCCTAGAATCTAGGAATCCTTGAACTGGGAGACAGTTCTGGCAAAGTGGTAATAAAAAGGGACTGAACATCATTCTGTCAATTTCTCCTTTGCCCTTTTCCCTTAAGGAGGCCTGAAGATTCCATGGAGCACACTTGAAAACCATTATTCATGCTTAAGAACAAATGTTTGATTATCTAAAAATAGTTCTTTTGTTTGTCTTATGTTTTTTGAGATAGAGTCTCTCTGTCACCCAGGCTGGAATGCAGTGGTGTGATCTCAGCTCACTGCAACCTCTGCCTCCCAGGTTCAAGCAATTATTCTGCCTCAGCCTCCTAAGTAGCTGGGATTACAGGTGCCCACCACCATGCCCAGCTATTTTTTGTATTTTTAGTAGAGATGGGGTTTCACCATGTTGGCCAGGTTGGTCTCGAACTCCTGACCTCAAGTGATCTGCCCGCCTCGGCCTCCTAAAGTGCTGAGATTACAGGCATGAGCCACCATGCCACACCTAGAAATAGTTATTTTTTAATTGAATGCATGGTATTTGTTAAATGTTATAAATATTATCTCTAATTCCCACAATGTGCACAATACCAGATATTATCCCTATTTTACACATGGCAGACTAAGGTTCAAAGAAATTAAGCACCATATCCAAGAGTACAGCTCAATAGAAAGGAGGTGGGTCAGGGATTCTAATGTAGGTCTGTCTCCATAGCTCATGCTTCTTCCACAGTCCCTACTCTGTACTGAAAGATTGCTATTTAATTTGAAAATACCTTTAAGAAGAAGAGTCATGTTAAGACAGAATAGACTATGAGAAAGAATCCAACTAGAAAATAATATACATATATTAAAAATGTTTTAAAATTGATTAGACAGCAGCAAGTTAGCAAGCTTTCCCCCAAAACACTAGATGTCTACTATTAGATTTTAGGAAAAAATTTGCCCAAATTTATCCTTACAAAGTAGGGTTTTCATCAACTAAGTACATGTTCAGATAAAGGGTATGGAGGAAAGTGGGTGGTGGCATTTCGACTGGGAAGCAAGGGTCTGTTTAGATAGAAAATGGTTTTGTAGGAGACTAACAAAACCCAAGATGTGGCCAAGAAGGTGGAGCTAGGTTGAAGGAGCTGGGCCGAAGGACTTTCAGTTGAGGTATTTCTCAGCAACTCGCAAACTGATAGCATTTACCCTAGACCAGTTTGCCCTTTAACTTTTACCGTAGACTTTTAACCTTTGCCTTAGACCAATTTGCAGATTAGTAGCATAACTTTAACATTTACCCTTGACTCCCATGTCTCATCACCATAGACCTTGACATGGCTGTGGCACAGACATCTCTTTGGGTTCTCATGCATCTTCAAGGGAGCCCAGGCTATTTCTCTGGCAATATATGGAAGGTGTATGAAGGAGCCAGTCTGGCCTGGGTTGCCGGATGCTTGGCTTTCTCAGCCTTCCCCGAGGTTGACATCAACCCATCCCCTTCTCTAGACACACTGAGATTAATTATTAAATCCCATTTCTCCAATCGTGAGGAAACCATAGCAGAAGGAATAAAATGGAAGAACTAGACTAAACCATGACACAAAATATATGTAGGTGACACCATACTCTACCCACCCTCCCGCACCCGACCCAAAATAGAAAACTCCTCAGCATCTCTCAAGTATTTCAGCATCTTCATTCCACAGGACCCAATATATGCCTTTGGCAACCAGTTTGAAGCCCATCTATAGAATGCCTTGGCCTGGGAACCTTTTCAGGATTCCTCCTCCACATAAACACTGACCTGACCTGTCTGCTCCTTGAGTAGTACCCTGCTCTCAGACTCATACAGCTAAAGACAACCTTAGAAAATGGAGACCACCACGTGCAACAATGTTCGTGGGCGCTCCCAGATTAGAGCTGCCCCTACTAAGTTACAAGCATGATTCTATGTTGGTCCTACTGGAATCCCTAAGTTCATCTAAATGATGAGAAGAAAGAAACTAATTTTCGAGTGCCTATGATGTGCCTAACCTTCTTCTGGACTCTTAAAAATAGTTTAGTAAGTGCTTTCATTCCATTTTAAAGATGAGGAAGCCTGACTCTCAGAGTTTAAGTAACTTGCCCTATTGACAAGAGCTAGTAATTTAGAAAACTGAACTTCCAGCCCTGAGTCTTTCTGCTTTTAAAATAAATGCAGTTTCGGTGATATGCTGCCTGTCTGAGTGATTCTGACTCTGGTTTTAATGGTAGAAATTTCAGTCATTATGGTAAAGCAGGAAGAATTACTTTAAGAAAAAATTTTGTCGTGCCCCTCATTTCAAGGTGAGTAGCCTGCATCATGTGTGTGTAAAGCCAAACATGATGTCCAAGCTGCCCTTCTGACTGGGGCGGTGCTGGTGGAGAGGAAAGAGGGATCTCATAAGCACAGAAGCCCAGCTGTTATGGCCCGTGCTACCCAGCAGAGGTCAGACTGGCTCCAGCCAGCAAAGCAGGGAGGGGGCGCAGGTTAGAGCAGGATTTCTCAACCAATCACATTTGGAGCTGGATAATTCTTTGTTGTGCGGGACAGGAGGGCTGTCCTGTGCATGGCAGGATGTTCAGCAGCATCCCTGGCCTCTACCCACCGCATGCCAGTAGCAGCCTTCTCCCACCCCAGTTGTGACAACCAAAAACGTTTCCAAGCATTGCCAAATGTCCCTGGGGAAGGGGGTTGGTGGGTAGGTATTGCCTCCAGTTGAGAACCACTGGGTTAGGGGATAATGGGATGTTGGAACATAGGGCTCCACCAGAAGGGTAACCACTATTCCTGGGATCTAGAAACTCCTTAGCTGCTGAGGAAAATATAAGAACTATATAGGCAATAGAAGATACTCAGATTAAGTATAATAAAGGCCTTCTTGACAGTGAAGGCAATTAGGTAATAAAATTGGGTGTTTCAGGAGAACTGTGAGACCTCTTCAGAGATTTTTCAGACTAGAAGACCTTTATTTGTATAAACTAAATATGAGGAGAGCAGAACATAATGACCTCTCAAAGGGCCTTGAGTCTCCACTTCGTTTTTGACCATTGACAGCTTCCTCTTTGTAGGAACCAAACCAAACAACTTCCTCAATTCAGACTTGGTATGTCTTGGGTGACCATCTCTGATGGAAAAAAAAAAAGAAACAGCTTTTTTTTTTTTTTTTTTTCCTACACTCACACTGAACACAGGACACTTCTGTGTCCAACATGTAGACAGTTCTCCCCACCAACAACCAGTTCTCCAAAGGACGATGATTGGGTGTCCTATAATTCAATTCAGTTCTGACACAATCCACCTGGAGATAGCATCAGATTCCACACATTAGGGCTCAGCCCCACAAGACAGTCCCTAACTCTAGACACCAATCGCAAGTCCTAGGTTCTGGCCTGGCTGTAAATTTGGGTTCCCATGACTCTCTCCTCAGGTTTGATTAATTTGCTAGAATGGCTCACAGAATTCAGGGAAACACCTTACTTAGGTTTACCCGTTATTATAAAGGATATTACAAGGATACAGATGAACAGTCAAATGGAAGAGATACATAGGGCAAGGCACGTGGGAAGGGGCATGGAGGAGCATCCGTGCCACATCCTGTCCGGGCTGCCCTCCAGTAACTCTCCACATGGTCACACATGTAGACATTTTCCAAACCTTGTCCTGTGGGGTTTTTAATGGATGTTTCATTACATAGGTATAATTGATTACATTATTGGCCATTGGTGATCAACTCAACCTTCATCCCTCCTCCCCTCCAAAGAAGTCAGGCCATGAACTGCAAGTTCCAACTCTCTAATCACATGGTTATCTGCCCTGGCGACCAGCCCCATCCTGTGGCTATCCAGGAACCCACAAAGAGTCACCTCATTAGAACAAAGATACTCCTATCACCCAGGAAACTCCAAGGCATTTAAGAGTTCTACGTCAGACGCTCCTATCATTCAAGAAATTACAAAGGTCTCAGGAGCTCTGTGTCCAGAACTGGGTCAAAGACCAAATATTAGAACAAAAGATTCTCCTAGCACCCCTATCTTCAAGGGTTTTAGAAGTTCTATGTCAGGAAGTGGGGGCAGAGACCAATATCTATACTTCTTATCACAACATCACATTGCCCTCTCCTGCTTCATCCACAGGAACCGCCCGGGGTATTGTGATTGCTACGGGTGACTCCACAGTGATGGGCAGAATTGCCTCCCTGACGTCAGGCCTGGCGGTTGGCCAGACACCTATTGCTGCTGAGATCCAACACTTCATCCATCTGATCACTGTGGTGGCCGTCTTCCTTGGTGTCACTTTTTTTGTGCTGTCACTTCTCTTGGGCTATGGCTGGCTGGAGGCTATCATTTTTCTCATTGGCATCATTGTGGCCAATGTGCCTGAGGGGCTGTTGGCCACGGTCACTGTGAGTAGACAGGGTGGAAAATGGCCTCAGGGCAGACAAATCACCCCAGGGAAAAGGGATCACTAGTATCTCTTTTGTCATCGAACCTCTCAAGTGCAGAGCCTTCCTGATATGTACCTGGGTATCAGGAATAATTTAGTTCTCAATATTACACTGACTCCTTCTGCCCATATATTTTGGTGCCTTCTCTTTCCTCAATGAGAGAGGAAACAAGTTTCAATGGAAAATACATTGGATTATCAGTCACTGAGAGTGAGTTCTAGTATTGGCTAAATCATTTAACATCTCCAGACCTTAATTTATTCATCAGTTTATAGCGGAAGATTAATTTAGAATTATAGAATCTTACAAGAAAGGACTTCAAAGGTCATATAAATTCAACCTTTCAACCAGTGCTGAATATCCTCTATAAAACCCATGGGAGATGATTATTATTTCTAGTAATCGGGAAGTCCACCCCTTTCTGTCTCAATTCATTTCATTGTTGGCTTGCTCTATTTAAATTTCATTGTGTTAAGCAGAACTATAAATCCCTGTTTGTCCTAAGTTTCCCAGCTGAAGAAACAAAATAAGTCAATTCTTTCTCTTCTACAGACTAGCCCTTTAGATTTTTGATGGTAGCCATTATGTCCCCTCAAACTCTTGTGGTAGCAGGTGAAATAATCCCTCTTCCCTTAGCCATTCTTCCTATGACATGGTCTGTAGGCCACCTGTCTTGATGATCACCTGTTGAGGGTATACTCTAGTTTGTCAATATTCTTAAAAGAGAAATGAGAATAATACTTGGGGTGTGTTTGGACTAGCACAAAAATGTAGGGTCTAGTGATATTATGTAAATAAATTATAACCCCTAATCCTATTATTAGAAGTCCATACTTAACATAACCACAGCCTAAGAATTCATTAGCTTTTAAAACAATCTTGCCTCACACTTGACTTACATTGCCTTCACGATCAACAAAAGTCTTTTGGTTTAAATGATTTTTCAAGTCCTTTTCAATGCTGTGATATTATTGTTATCTCCTCCACATTCTTTGTTTAAACTACTGGTCCAACACCCCCTCTTATACCATCACCTAGCATCTTATACCATCATAAAAGATTAGCTATCTATGTGGTCCCTGGAAAGATTGGACTTAAAGAGGTGTGGCCTAAACTTGAATGAAAAAGAGATTGCTGAATAGTAAAGATGCAAGGATCCTGAGGGAGAGGAATATTCCAGGGGGGAATGAAGAGGATCCTTGTCTATGATACCCTAGTAAAGAAGTATGCTGTTTTTTGGCTGGGCACAGTGGCTCACATCTGTAATCCCAGCACTTTGGAGGGCCAAGGTGCACAGATCACTTGAGCCCAGGAGTTCGAGACCAGCCTGTCCAACCTGGTGAAACCCTGTCTCTACTAAAAATACAAAAATTAGCTGGACATGGTGGTGCACGCCTGTAGTCCCAGTTACTCGGGAGGCTGAGGCAGAAGAATCTCTTTAACCTGGGAGATGGAGGTTGCAGTTAGCCCAGATCACTCTGCACTCCAGTCTGGGCAACACAGAGCGAGACTCTGTCTCAAAAACAAAAACAGAAAAAGACATTTTTTTAAAAAATGCACTATTTTTTGAAACTCTTACCATAAAGCACAAACCACAATCACTTTCTTAATTTCCTTTACCACAGCCAGAAATGAAATGTTTAAAGAGTAGGTGGGAACAAAAGGGAAATAAGTACAAAAAATTAAAGTAGCATTAAAAATGATCAAATGTCCACAATGCAAAGTGGTGTGAGTATTCCATCTCCCGTGTGTATTCTCTCCTCTCTTCTTGGCTTTAGGTGTGCCTGACCCTCACAGCCAAGCGTATGGCGCGGAAGAACTGCCTGGTGAAGAACCTGGAGGCGGTGGAGACTCTGGGCTCCACATCCACCATCTGCTCAGACAAGACGGGCACCCTCACCGAGAACTGCATGACCGTCACCCACATGTGGTTCGACATGACCGTGTATGAGGTTGACACCACCAAAGAACAGACTGGTGACTAGTGGTATTGGTGGAAGAAGAGTGGAGGGATTTGGGGGATGTGATGAGTGAGCTGAGAGAGAATGGTGAGTCCAGACAGAGAGGGGGGAGCCTGAAAGTGGAGTGAAGAAGAGGGAGGTGTGAAGGAAAGAAACACTGCTCCTGTGAAGTATCTGGGTGCCAAAGAGGATGTGAATAACCGCTTGCTTAAAATTCTCATTCCCTGCTCACAGTTCTTCTTTTCTTTCTCCCTAGGAAAAACATTTGCCAAGAGCTCTGATACCTGGTTTATCCTGGCCCAAATCGCTGGCCTCTGCAACCGGGCTGACTTTAAGGCCAATCAGGAGATCCTGCCCATTGATAAGGTGTCAGGCCCAAGGGGAAGAGGGTACCTCAGTGTCCAGGACATAACCTGCCCTCTCCCAAAAAATCCTCTCCTGGAGCTCAGTAATTTCACCCCAGGTACCCGCCCTCCCCCATTTGTCCGCTCTCCATGTTGCCACAGGTATGCCTCATGCCCAGGTGGCATGCCCCTGGGGCTTACTATACAAACCCCATCCTGGCAGAGAGCCACAACGGGTGATGCTTCTGAGTCAGCCCTCCTCAAGTTCATCGAGCAGTCTTACAGCTCTGTGGCGGAGATGAGAGAGAAAAACCCCAAGGTGGCAGAGATTCCCTTTAATTCCACCAACAAGTACCAGGTACAGAATCCACAAAGGTAGGAGAATGCTGGTGGGGGATGGGCTCATCACTGGAGCAAGGGGAGCTTTGCCTCTGCCTTCAACTTCACCTCTGAGCAGTGGAGGAGCTCAGTAGAACCTGCATCCCAATTAACAGAAGACTCACATCAAGAGAACGTGACAAACAGGTAAAGAGAGGTGAAACAGGTGATAAAGGAAGAGGCATCAGTCAGTCCTATGCAGAGCTCTGAGCTGTGCCACTTGGGGAAAAAGCGAGTCATAAAATGCTCTCTGAAATGTCTGTAGATAGCAGAAGCTGGTTGATGAAAGTCATGTTGGAGTCACATGCAGCTGTTAGGGGGCCCTTCTGTGTCTACTAGGAGATTTGCCACCGCAGAATTAGGTTGCATTTGCAAGACACTTTATTTCGTTAGCCATCAAGTATTTCCTTTCACCCCACACTTGACTTGCAGTTCTAGTGGCTGCCAGTGGGTAGGCGATCAGGGGTCTCTGCCTCCATTGGCACCTGACCCTCTCCCTTGTGTGTCTTGTATCTTCTTTTCTGATAAGAATGCAAATCATATTAGATTAGGGTCTCCCCTACTTCTACGTAACCTTAACTAATTACATGTGTTCATGTGCGTGAAGTTTTTCATTTCCCAGGAACATTTTGGTCCACTCTCCAGGGAGGAGTGGACGAGAGCAGGGGAAATGCTGAGTGAGAGACTGTGGAGGGACAGGAAAGAGAGTCTTTCTCTCCCAAGTAGAATCTGGGCAGACTGAAGAGAGGGTTATGGTAGGATGCAGGAACAGTGGCATTATCAGAACTGGAGCTTTGCCAGGCGCGAACTGAGTTCCACGGGGCAATCAAGATTTGCTCAGGGAAGTAGAGTCTTCCACTCCATGCATTACTGAAAAGGCCAGACATTCAGGTGTTGGGAAAACGTGTCAGAGAAAATGACGACGAGACTCCCAAGTCAGCTGGTATCTTTTTTTTTTCTTTTTTCTTTTTAGACAGAGTTTCGCTCTTGTTGCCCAGGCTGGAGTGCAATGGTGCGATCTTGGCCCACTGCAACCTCCACCTCCCGGGTTCAAGTGATTCTCCTGCCTCAGCCTCCGAGTAGCTGGGATTACAGGCATGTGCCACCACGCCCAGCTAATTTTTTATATTTTTAGTAGAGATGAGATTTTATCATGTTGGCTATGCTGGTCTCGAACTCCTGACCTCAGGTATCCATCCGCCACAGCCTCCCAAAGTGCTAGGATTACACGTGTGAGCCACTGTGCCTGGCCGCTATATAAATTTTTTTAAACTGAATTACTCATAGTTTTACACTGAACACTGAGCAAGTAAGGGTTAAATAGATCTATCCTTTTCTGTCTCAACTGGTTTTTAGTCAGTGTAATAAAATAGGTCTTTTAGGCCCAAATGGCAAACTTATTCCCATCTTTTTCTGATGTTTAGTGGCCTCACTAGTCAGACAGGAATTCTGTGGCTTGGCAGGCCTTTGACGGCAGCATAGCCTCTAACTGGAAAGAATTAGGTACCTCTCCTTCTATGTGATTCAAAATAAAAGCAAAAAATATTCACAACATTTGTTGGGGCATCCAACAAATAGTGACTTTCTCCCAAATGACTATGTTGGTGCCTCTTCTGAGCTACTGAACATGTGGCTCAAATGGCAGACTTGTCCTCAGTGGTTCACCGAGTGTGACAGACTGTCCCACTGGCCACCAAGCTCTGGCAAGCACTTGCTCTGGGAGGCCCTCAGTTTGTGCCTTCCTTAGCTTGCCCTAACGGTGGAGACTCCAGTCTTTGCAAGAGACATCTCAGACTGCTGGTGGTTTGCAGAGCTTGGTCTGTTTCCCTCTGAGATAAAAAGGAAACGAAGAAGATGCTCTGTTCCAGCATTTCCAGACTTTTCCCTCCATCTCTTTTATTTGTAATTTTCTATCAAGATGTGATTTTCTTCCGTGACCAAATTACTAATAGGTCTTGCCGTCACCTCCTGGGCCCTTCACTTACTCAACACATTTTACTGAGAACTTAGAAAACTGAGCTCTTTAAACCTTTTCCACCTTTCTGCTTAAGTGAGTTACGGTTCTTCCTCTTAATTGCTTAAGCATATTTTGAATGTAACTGAACAAACTAACAGAACAGTTGTAACCACGTTTTGTGCACTGGTTTCCCACCCTGCTTACTGTACTGTGGGCAGTACAGTCTGGCCTCCTCTGCACTCCCACTGTTCCTTTCAATGCTTCGATTTTGTTCTCAACAGGCGACCTAGCGGGCATTTCCTGTCCATCACAAGAGGAACCCCATGGAGAGCTCCTTTTCATACATCAGAGATCAAGAGGAAATGCAAAACCCACATTTCTCTCTCATTGCTGTGGGTTGTCCCCTCGGGTTCATTTCATGAATGTGCCCTTTCCCTCCCTCACCACAGCCACAAGGATCCCCATGCCCAGCCACACTAGCTAGCCCCTCTCAGGAGACTTCTCATGCTTTTAGGAGACAGAGGCCCAGGCACTAGAATGACTAATTTATTTTTGGATTGTACTTCACAGTTGTCAAAGTATTTTCTACACTATCTCTTATAAAAACCCAATGAAGGGCCATGTGTGGTGGTTCATGCCTGTAATCCCAGCAGTTTGGGAGGCCAAGGTGGGCAGATCACCTGAGGTCAGGAGTTCAAGACCAGCCTGACCAACATGGTGAAACCCCCATCTCTGCTAAAAATGCAAAAAATCAGCCCAGCATAGTGGCGGTGCCTGTACTCCCAGCTACTCGGGAGGCTGAAGCAGGAGAATCACTTGAACCCAGAGGCAGAGGTTGCTGTGAGCTGAGATCACACCACTGCACTCCAGCCTAGGTGACAGAGTGAGACTCCGTCTTCAAAAACAAAAAACACAACAAAAAACCCCAGGAAGGAGGCCAGGCAGACACTTTTATGTTTTGTCGAAGGAACTAAGATTTTGCAAGGTTAAATGAACTGATCTGAGGCCATAATGCGTTCTTGCTGGCCCCAGAACATACATCTTTGGACTTTTTTTTTTTTTTTTTTTTAGGTAGAGTCTGGCTCTGTCACCCAGGCTGAAGTGCAATAGTGCAATCTTGGCTCACTGCCTCCAGGGTTCCAGTGATTCTCCTGCCTCAGCCTCCCAAGTGGCTGGGATTACAGGCACATACCACCATGCCCAGTTAATTTTTGTATTTTTAGTAGAGACGGGGGCTTTGCCATGCTGGCCAGGCTAGTCTTGAACTCCTGACCTCAAGCAATGCACCCGCCTCAGCCTCCCAAAGTGCTGGGATTACAGGCACGAGCCACTATGCCTGGCCTTCGGACTCTTTTTCTTTCCTGTCTACTCTGCTTTCTTTCTTTGCCAGTCCCACTATTTCTGCTCTCTCGCCATCCAGTTGGCAAGGAAGGACAGAGGGGGAAAGTGAGAGTGCCTGGTCCTGCCCCCAGGGAGCTTCCGGCGGAGAAGATAATAGAGATTCCTGTGCAAATAATACCAGGCTGCAGTTTCCTGGAAAAAGGAGGAGGGGCTGCGCTCAACCTGGGCGAGATGTGACTGGGGAGGGGAGGGAACAAAAGAAATGGGAGTATGAAACACGTTGTCTTTTTACCTTTGAAAACTTCCCCTTCTTTTTGCCCCTGATCCTTGTTCTCTCCTCCTGTCCCATCAGTGCTCCCTCTGCTCTCCCTAGATGTCCATCCACCTTCGGGAGGACAGCTCCCAGACCCACGTACTGATGATGAAGGGTGCTCCGGAGAGGATCTTGGAGTTTTGTTCTACTTTTCTTCTGAATGGGCAAGAGTACCCAATGAACGATGAAATGAAGGAAGCCTTCCAAAAGGCCTATTTAGAACTGGGAGGTCTTGGGGAACGTGTGCTAGGTGAGGAGCTGTAGGAGAATTTTTTAAAGAATGGCATCAAAATGGTTATTATCCGTGGGGTGAGAAATCAAGGATGTTGGGGTAAGCAGATAGGAATGTAGAGTGCTGGATGACTACTGGTCCCTCCCTCTGTGTCTCTCCAGGCTTCTGCTTCTTGAATCTGCCTAGCAGCTTCTCCAAGGGATTCCCGTTTAATACAGATGAAATAAATTTCCCCATGGATAACCTTTGTTTCGTGGGCCTCATATCCATGATTGACCCTCCCCGAGCTGCCGTGACTGATGCTGTGAGGAAGTGTCGTAGTGCAGGAATTAAGGTAAATAACTTGCCAGCCCAGGAGCCCCCAACCTGTCACAAGTTGGAGCATCTACTAGAAGGCCTTGCACAGAGTAGATGCTTAATAATCTTAGTTTAATTGAGCCGATTTCTGTTTCCTTGGGCTTCTGATTTCTATTTAATAGTAAGTTTCCTCTCTAGTTAGAATTCCACTTGTATTGAACATTAGTATCACCAGGGAGCCTTTACAAATTGGATGTCTAGGACACACCCCAGACCAATTTAATTAGAAACTCTCAGGATAGGATCTTGGCAACAGTATTTTTAAAAACTTTCCTGGAGTTTCCAATGAGCAGAGAAGTCTGAGAACCAGTGTCCAGCACAGTGCTTCTCAGACCAACGTGCGTGCAGATCCCTCAGGGATTGTTTTGAAATGCATATCTGGCTTCAGAAGGTCCAGGAAAACCTGAGAGACTGCATTTTTGACAAGTTCCCAGGCGATGCTGTTGCTGCTGGTCTGCAGACCACACTAGGAATAGCAAAGTGCTAGAAGACGTTGTGTAAATGTGCTGCCGAGATGGGTGGTAAAAGGGTGAGGCTAGGAGGGCTGGGGCTCTGGACCAGGCAATAGTGAGAATGAGATATTGAGAGCTGAAGGATCTTCAATGGGTGTGAACAGCTGCCCTAAGAGGTATAGGTCCAAGTGTAAAAACTGGAAACCAAAAATCGGTCCGACCGAGAGTGAAGTTCAGCTTCAGAACAAACCCAGAGGTAGAAAATCCTCTTTGGTCAGGTTGGGCCTTGAACTTCATGGAATGGCAGCAATAGAATTCTTCAAATTCTGAGATGTTCTGTGTCCCATGTTTCCTGGGTCAAATTCTAAGACTCATACACATCTTTACAGTTTAGATATAGACACCTTCCCTGCTCATACCTTACATTCTGGATTACCTGTATATTCTGGCTCCTAGGTTTGGGGGATTGGAGGTATTTAAGGAGAACTAGGTGCTCTCTGTTGGAACTGGCTCTATGTTAGACCTATGACTATTGGCAGTTTGTCCGGGGTCAGTCTGGGCCATGTGTGCTGGGAGGGACTTGGGAACCTTGAGCAGTGATTTCCAGGTAGTGATCATTCCTGCATTCCTTCATTCAGTAATTATTTGTTGATGGCTTACTATGTGCTAGGCATTGTGCTAGGGCAGGAAACTTTACAAGGAAGCTACCCTTGCAGAGCTCTCAGTCTAGTGCGGGAGAGAGATAAACAGGCAATCACCATACAGAGAAGTGTGGCAAGTGCTGAAATATGGCAGGAATGGAATGCTATGAAAGCACACAGCCTGGGTATTCATCTTTGGGTAGAAATGGGACAGGACTAGGTACCAGGTATCCAAAACCAAGCTGAAACAAAGGGGCAGGGTGAGGCCACAGAAAGAAGAAAGGTAGAGTGAGAATTTCAATGCACTGGGCCTTAGATGAAATTTTGCTAGGCAGATGGATTATTCCAGACATTCCTTTATTACCACTTGTACTATGTGTAGGTGTTTCTGTCTTTGCACTTAAGGAAGCAGAATAGCTTCTGGAGCAATTAAATGAAATTCTGAATATAGTCAAATCTCTGGCTTATTCCTGGTAAATCTAGGATCCAAATTGTCCTGTTTTATGGTCTCATGGTCTTGACCCACTCCCGAGGGTTGAAATCATAGTAGCATGGTTTTTGGTCTACACCACAAGTTCTTGGGAATGAGCAACTAAAATCCTTGTTGATAAAAAGCAGTGGTCTGTCAGTTCTTAGAGCAGAAAGATGAAGGATCCAGGCTCTGAAGATGATTCTGCTCCTCTTCCCTCCCCTTCTCAACCCAGGTGATCATGGTAACAGGAGATCATCCCATTACAGCTAAGGCCATTGCCAAGAGTGTGGGCATCATCTCAGAAGGCACTGAGATGGCAGAGGAAGTTGCTGCCCGGCTTAAGATCCCTATCAGCAAGGTTGATGCCAGGTGAGATCACTAAAGAACTCAAGATCTGCCATGTTCCCTCCATCCCCAGCCTGCCCCACCCAGAGGCCACTTTACTAAAGTTCTTGGAGTCTCCTTCAATAGGTAGGAAGCAAGATGAAGAAAGAAGTAAAGAGAGAAGTGGTTGACAAAAGTGTGGGGAGGGAATAGGATGTGTTAATTTGGGGATAATAATATAGGGCTGGGGACAAGTGAGGAGACTAGGTTGAAAGAAGAAGCACTGAAGCTATAGTCAAGATTGGCACCAAGACCCCTGGTGAATTCTCAACACCCAAAACTAGCCTTTTGAAATTATTTTCCCTCAGTGCTGCCAAAGCCATTGTGGTGCATGGTACAGAACTAAAGGACTTACAGTCAAAGCAGCTTGATCAGATCCTCCAGAACCACACTGAGATTGTGTTTGCTCGGACCTCCCCTCAGCAGAAGCTCATCATTGTCGAGGGATGTCAGAGGCTGGTAAGGAAGGAAAAGGAGCCCCAAGGAAACTGGCAGAACTCCTGTGGCTTAGCCCAGTTCCAAACCAAGCAGAAGAACATATGCGCTGGGCTGGAGGAGACTCCAGAGAGTACCTATCTGGAACCTCCATGGTGGCCTTCAGTTTGGGGGCTCCCTGAAAGTTTAAATATCTCAGGAGGAGTGGGAGAAGAACGGGAGCCCTAGATCAAGCATGATTACATCAGGAAACGAGGGATGCAGAAATCATACTGATCTTTGGGACTAGTTCTGGATCTGATGCAATAAATTTTTCACTCCCTCTGTCTGGACTTCCTCAGGGAGCCATTGTGGCCGTGACGGGTGATGGGGTGAACGATTCCCCTGCGCTGAAGAAGGCTGACATTGGCATTGCCATGGGCATCTCTGGCTCTGACGTCTCTAAGCAGGCAGCCGACATGATCCTGCTGGACGACAACTTTGCCTCCATTGTCACGGGGGTGGAGGAGGGTGAGGAGGCAGGGTGCCCAGGGTGGAGACTTCAACCTTGGACTCAGGTGGGGGTTGGTGTACATCCCCTCTTTCTGTTTTCCCATCATCCAACCTCCATGAGCCTGTACGGGCTCAGAAGAAAATCACTATAAGACAAAATTTTGCAAATTAGATCAGCTGGTACATCACTGTCTGCAACCCCTTTTGATGAGAGCAGATAAAAGTCCACTTTATTCATTTTATTTTCCTATCAGGGAGACTGGAACTCTGGTATAACATACCAGAGTTCTCACTGTCCACACTGTGAGGAATTCCAGTCCTCTCACTGGAATTCAAGTAGGCCCACAGCAAGTTCCAAGATGTAGCCACACTCCTGGAACTATTCCATGTGCTGCCATCTTTAGGAGGGTCTTCTAGGAACCTGTTGCCTAAAAAATGGTGACACATCAGTATCAGCTGGAGCTTGACCCATGAATTGACTGCATGAGCCCAATTACACACCCTCTGCCCCAGAGAACTGTGAAGAGCATGCCCTCCGGCAAACAGGAGAGCCCAAGAATTCTGCATTCCAGGTTCCCTGCTTTCTGCCTGGAGCTATCTTACTAAAACATATAGCAATCCACATCATAATAATGATTACCATTTTATTGAAACCTTGCATAATCTTGACACTTTGCTTGCTATTTTATATCCACTCAATTCGATAAGTTCGTTTGAACACTGATTATGTGGGAGGCACTAGGCTTGATACTGGGGATACAACAGTAGGGAGAACAAAAGACACAAATCCCTGCCCTCATGTAACTTAATTTCTAGTGGGGATGACAGACAAATAAGTAAATTATATAGTATGTTAAAAGAAGATAAGTGTCATGGGACAGACCAAGCAGAGAGTGCAGAGAGGGATTCGGTCTTTGAAAAGGCAGTCAAGATGGATGCAGCAATCTTGCAAGGCAGGAGGAATGAAACTCACAGAGGTGAGGGTGCCCAAGGTCACAGCTAGCTATGGCAGAAGATGGGATTTGAACGCAAGCCTGTCCCAAGCCCCGGCTCTTTCCATTTCAGCCTTAATCTTGTAAAGGCTTTTATACTGACATTCTCAAACATCACAGGATTAACCAGGCCCAACCCTGCTAATTTTCAGAGATCAGATGACGTTAGCTAGGGTGAATCTAAGAACAAAGAGTACACAGACGGCATGGCTCCGATTAAAAGGCACACAATTTTGAAACAATACTGGGACCCTGGAAGTCTAGGACTTCCAGACCCTTTCCTGGACTGTGACACTTCTTTGAGGTGGCCTGTGTGTCCTGGAGCTGGTATGAGGGAGGTGTGTTCTCCCAGGGCTTCTCACAGAAGGTTGACCATCCTCCCCAGGCCGCCTGATCTTTGACAACCTGAAGAAATCCATCATGTACACCCTGACCAGCAACATCCCTGAGATCACCCCCTTCCTGATGTTCATCATCCTCGGTATACCCCTGCCTCTGGGAACCATAACCATCCTCTGCATTGATCTCGGCACTGACATGGTAAGGGTCAAGCTGATGAGCAAGAGATTCCCAGAATTCTGCCTCCTAAGCTCCCTTCTTTCTGCCTGGAGCTACCTTACTAGAACTCATGACAACCCACTTATGACCCAGCTCTCGCACCTCCTGTGAGATGGATTGAGGCTGCGTCAAGACAGAAGGGTAGAGCTCGAATTACTGCTGAGTTTCCTTCTGAGCTTTGTGACCCCTGTCGTCCCCACCCTCCATCCTCCAGGTCCCTGCCATCTCCTTGGCTTATGAGTCAGCTGAAAGCGACATCATGAAGAGGCTTCCACGGAACCCAAAGACGGATAATCTGGTGAACCACCGTCTCATTGGCGTGGCCTATGGACAGATTGGTGCGCCCAGAGGAATGAGGAGTGGAGGGAGTGGGGAGTGGTTGCCCCTGCCTGGCAACGTGAGCCATCTCAGTTTGGAAGTCAGGGAGATATTTTCTCAGCAACAAACTGTTCTAGGCCCTGAAAACACAAAGAACCACTCACCTCTGATCTGCCCTTGACTTAGAGTCCAGTACAAAAGGAACAAACATACATAAAATGATAGCATCTCCAAGTAATGAGTATAGACAGAACATGCTACAGGATTACAAAGCAAGTAGGCTCACCATTATGAGGATAGCCAGAGAAGCCTTATGCAGAAAATAGGACTTAAACTTGGTGTGGGAAAATGGGGCTTAGACTATGGTCAGGTGTGGGAGACCAAAGGAGTGGGGAATTTCATATGGCACAGTTAGAGAGGAGTGAATAAATCAGGTTGGCAGAACCCTTAGTCTTTATAAAGTAGTGAAAAATAAGACTGTAGACATAGATATCATTTGTGTTGAGGTCAGCCTTGACAGACATTTGAGAGTCATTAGAAGTCTTTGTTCTTGAGTTTCCAGGTGCAATGGTATTTCAGAAAATAGGGTGAGCGATGAACAGAGTAAGATCCTGTCTCAAAAAAAAAAAAAAAAAAAAAAATTGGGAGAGGGAATCAGTGGCCTCTAAAGTCCTTTTTAGTTTTAAGATTATATGATTCAAAGCTGACTCTGGGTCAGAGTTTAGAAATAAATGTCAGGGCTTGAAGGAAAGTCCCACAGAGATGAGAGATGACAGGCTCAGGCTGCTGATGGCAAGACTCTTCTGCATTACTCTTCAGACACACACCAGCCCAGCCAGAAGCAAGTCCCAGCCCCCAGCCCTCCCCTGGCCTACCTTTTGGGGCCCTTCTCTGAACCAAGCTCCCCTGTCCTGCAACTCTGTCATTCACAGGGATGATCCAGGCTCTGGCTGGATTCTTCACCTACTTTGTAATCCTGGCTGAGAATGGTTTTAGGCCTGTTGATCTGCTGGGCATCCGCCTCCACTGGGAAGATAAATACTTGAATGACCTGGAGGACAGCTACGGACAGCAGTGGGTGAGTAGAAGGGATAAGGTAGGAGCTGAGACCAGTAAATGTGAGAGTGACAGGGGAGAGTGGGTCTAGCAAATTTTTTCAGAGGGAAGAAGGGAAGCACCCCACAAGCAGAGCCGATGCCTTTTCTTCAGTCCTGTATGAGCATTCTCACACTTGCCCTAAGTCTCCAGTCACAACAGCAAATCCTCTTCTGTTTAGCATAGGCTCATTCCAGCTGGCTCCTCCTGTCTGTTGTCTGGCCCTGCCTGTCTGGGCCCTTTGGCTCCTTGAAGTCTTTGTCATATCAACTTTTCTGAGCTGGTTTCTGTTGTCCCAGGTTCTAACCATGATTGCCCCAGAAATAAATGCTGGGTCCTCTCCTGTTATACTCTTCCTCCCTGACAGTTCAAATGATACGATTTAAAATTTGAGACCAGACGCGGTGGCTCACATCTGTAATCCCAGCACTTTGGGAGGCCGAGGTGGGTGGATCACCTGAGGTTGGGAGTCAAGACCAGTCTGACCAACATGGAGATACCCCATCTCTACTAAAAGTACAAAATTAGCTGGGCGTGGTGGCGTGTGCCTGTGATCCCAACCACTCAGGAGGCTGGGACAGGAGAATCACTTGAACCCGGGGGGCAAATGTTGCAGTGAGCCCAAATCATGCCATTGCACTCCAGCCTGGGCAACAAGAGTAAAACTCTGTCTCAAAAACTAACTAAATAAATATAAATTCTGAAAACCGGCCGGGCACAGTGACTCACGCCTGTAATCCCAGCCCTTTGGGAGGCAAAGGCAGATGGATTACGAGGTCAAGAGATCGAGACCATCCTGGCCAACATGAGGAAACCCCGTCTCTACTAAAAATACAAAAATCAGCTGGGGACGGTGGCGCGTGCCTGTAATCCCAGCTACTCAGGAGGCTGAGGCAGGAGAATCGCTTGATCCCAGGAGGCGGAGATTGCAGTGAGCTGAGATTGCGCCACTGTACTTCAGCCTGGTGACAGAGCAAGACTCCGTCTCAAAGAAAAAAAACCCTGAAAACCTATTTTCTCTGTATATTCCTTCCTAATCATTCTAAACCGTTTTAACCTGGAGGCTACCTCTCTATAGTTGTCTTTTCTAACATCCAAGATGAATGAAGCTCAAACCGAAGCCCTCTCCCCAACAATATGTGTGCAAGAATTTTAGTAAGTATGCTTTTTTGGTATCTGTGAATACTCCTGTCCCAATTTCTAAGACAGTGGGACATGTGACATGTGACACCAATTATTGCTAGAATTGTAGTGTCACAGAGGACACAGTCAATTATCATCATTCTACAGATGAGGAAACTGATCTAGGAAGATTCTGTAACTTGCTCAAAGTCCCACAGTGAATCCCTAAAACAGCTAGACTTGAATTCTGGACTCTTGATCCCTGCCCAGCACTTTCCCACTTCACCATGATGTCTCCAAACCTAGCCAATTGCAGGCTTCTCAAATTGTGTTCAAATCTGAATTGCTGGGAAGATGCCCCTCACTTGGCTTCCACTAGCTGAGTCTTATAAAGGCCATCAGATGTCAATATTCCCAGCTATCAACACTGCTCCAGGATCCAATGACACCCAAAGTTCTCATTGCTGTGCACCCTGCCGACATCTCAACTCCCAGCTCAAGCCCTTGTTTTCCATCTTGATACTTCCTTCCTGTTGCCAAGATGCAGCATGACATAAATTTATTGACAGTAAATTAATGGTAATTAAAAGTAATTTGAGGTAAAAAGTTAAGAATTCCCCCCTGCACATTGAAGGCATCTTGAAGTATCACAAAAATGTGTTGAGAACAGTTGCCCTGAGCAACAAACTCTATAAAGGCGCATCCGTGTCTCTTGTATGACTGTAATTTTCAGATAATCTAGTATAGAGCCACCCACCCAGGAAGTGCATGATGCACTGTAGAAGCAAGGATCGCTCCTTGCTTTCTAAATATCTTTCATTAATTCCAGTGATTCCTCCACTCACTTGTTCATTCAGACAATATTTACTGAGCATCTTCTACGTACCAGGTACTGTTCTAGGGCCTGGGGATATGATAGTGAACAAAAATCATCAAGTTATTGCTCTCATGGAGCTTATTTCTAGGTAGGGATGGGAAGACAGATAATAACCAACTATATAACATATTTAATCAAGAGATTGTAAGTCCAAGGGGGTCCAAGAAGTGTTGGAACTAGGATACTAGAGTGAGATGGAATTATAAAAATGCTGGTCAGAGAGAGAAAGATGCTTGAAATGACAAAGAAATAATAGGTATTGGAAAGGACAATAGAGTTTAAGGATGGGAGCAAGCAGCCCAGGTGGGGAGTGGAGGACAATAATATCATTGGAGGAGAAGATCGAGGAACTGTGAGACCACGGCATTGGAAGGATCATCAATATGGACATTTTAATCTCCAAAAACAAGGACAGAAGTAATAGTGGAGTAACAGTGTCAGAAGCTAAAATCTTCAAGAAATGATAGTGAGTGATGCAGGAAATGGCAACTGACTGTGATGGACAGTGGTGGGATGATCTGATGCACACAAACATGCTGATTGGTCTTATTCTAAGTTCCATGCTTGGCTCATTAATTTCCAGCCTTTGTCTTGTCTTCTACCGTTTAAGGCTCTATATTCCTCTCCAAGTACAACTTTACCCCATCCCATGGGGTTTGATATGTAGTATTTCATGATTGTGCAGTCTTCCATATTTTCAAATTTATTTGATCTACGAGTTATTTATAAACATGCTGTTTTAGTTTTTAAAACAGAAGCTTTTCTGTCCGGTCTAATTTAGATGCACCTCTTCTGTGTTCCCATAGCCCTCTGCAATCTCTCTTTTATAACCTACCTATTGTGCTGACATGGTTAGCATATTTATTTTCCCCACTAGACTCTAAGTTCCTTATGTGTAAAGTGTGAATGAAAGAGCAAACGAATGAATGAATGTCTCCTATCTGATACCACTCTTTGGGGTATTTCTTTCCCCCCTGTATTCACACTGTCCTCTGGCCCCACCCTTTCTGACCTATATCTCCTGACTCTGCCTTCCTGTCTTTTTATTGCCTTTTTTTTTTTTTTTTTTTTTTGAGACAGAGTCTCACTCTGTTGCCCAGACTGGAGTGCAGTGGCGCCTCCCAGGTTCACGCCATTCTCTCACCTCAGCCTCCCAAGCAGCTGGGACTACAGGCACCCACCACCACGTCCAGCTAATTTTTTGTATTTTTCAGTACAGACAGGGTTTCACCATGTTGGCCAGGATGGTCTTGATCTCCTGACCTCGTGATCCACCTGCCTCAGCCTCCCAAAGTGCTGGGATTACAGGCGTGAGTCACCATGCCCAGCCCTGCCTTCCTCTCTAACTCTACCTTCTTCTCTTACCCCTTCTTATTAGCTCAATCCATATTTATTGAGCCATGCTACATGCCATCCACTGAACTAAGCACAGGGAGAGGACATAGAGCTAAATAAGGCAAGTAGTTTTTCTTGAGAAGCTCTCAGTCAGGCAAGGAAAGCACAAACAAATCATAATACAATATGAAAAGCGCTAAAACAGAGACATCTGTGAAGTGCTGTGGGGGTCTAAAGAGTGAGGGCCTGGCTGGGCGTGGTGGCTCACACCTGTAATCCCAGAACTTTGGGAGGCAAAGGCAGTCAAATCGCCTGAGGTCAGGAGTTCGAGACCAGTCTGGCCAACATGGTGAAACCCCGTCTCTACTAAAAATACACAAAATTAGCCGGGTGTGGTGGCAGGTGCCTGTAGTCCCAGCTATTCAGGAGGCTGAGGCAGGATAATTGCTTGAACCGGGGAGGCAGAAGTTGCAGTAAGCAAAGACCACACCATTGCACTCCAGCCTGGGCAACAAAAGTGATACTTCATCTCAAAAAAAAAAAAAAAATATGAGGACCTGACTCAGCCCCGGGGTCCTGGAAGGTGGGAGAGGGAAGAAGCTTTAGGGTGTACAGAATCCCCTTCTGACACTGTCTCCTCCTCCCTGCCCTCTCCAGACCTATGAGCAACGAAAAGTTGTGGAGTTCACGTGCCAAACGGCCTTTTTTGTCACCATCGTGGTTGTGCAGTGGGCGGATCTCATCATCTCCAAGACTCGCCGCAGCTCAGCTTTCCAGCAGGGCATGAGGTGAACATCCCACAAAACAGCCCCAACACTCTCCCAAGCCCTACACACCAGAACATACCATTTCCCCCTGTCTTTTCCTCTCCCTCACTGTCACACCCATGAATGTTTCTACCCAGAAACAAAGTCCTAATATTTGGGATCCTGGAGGAGACACTCTTGGCTGCATTTCTGTCCTACACTCCAGGCATGGACGTGGCCCTGCGAATGTACCCACTCAAGTGAGTAAGGGAAGGGATGCGAGCAGGGGATGTCCAGGAATGGGGGAGCATGTAGAGGAAGGGTGTGTTTCACTAGGATTGTAATGAGCCAGGAGCTGCCTGGATACATGGAGCTACATGTACACTCAGTGGTACAAGGAGAGTCATCTGTGCTCTGATAAGTGGATCTTATTTAGGGAGATATTAGAGACTGTGCCAAATGATCACAACCCACTAGACACACAAATTTAGCAGACTTACCAGTGTTTAACAGAATGAAATCTTTTTCCTGATGATGTGTGCTGTAGTTGTCCAAGGATACATATTGCTTGGAGCTGAAGTAACCATAAAAATAGCCTAATCTATGCTTAGCTAATTCTGTTGTACTTATGCAAATATGTTTTAATGTATATGTATGTGATCATGCCTACTGAAATTCTTATTGTCTGGTGCCTTCTCTTGTTCAACTCCAGGTTTTTGCTTTGTTTTGCTTTGCATTAACATTAGTATATGCTTGATGTGGAAAAATTTATATTTAAAAATGTACAGAGAAAAAAGCAAATGTTCCATTCCACTCCCATCCCCATTACCCAACCCAACTTGCATAGGTAGCCTCAATTAAAGATGTAGTATGTATTCTTCCAACACATTTTTTTTTTTTTTTTTTGAGACAGAGTTTTGCTCTTATTGCCCAGGCTAGAGTGAAATGGCACATTCTCGGTTCACTGCAACCTCCACCTCCCTGGTTCAAGTGATTCTCCTGCCTCAGCCTCCTGAGTAGCTGGGATTACAGGCACCCACCACCATGCCCAGCTAATTTTTTGTATTTTTAGTAGAGACGGGGTTTCACCATGTTGGCCAGGCCGGTCTCGAACTCCCAGCCTCAGGTGATCCACCCGCCTCTGCCTCCCAAAGTGCTGGGATTACAGGCATGAGCCACCACACCTGTCCTTCTTCCAACACATTTCTGTGTATGTCCGTACTCTGCTCACCTTTCCATCCCTTGTAGTGTTTTACACGATGCTTTATACAATGTAGGCACTCAATTAATGTTTAATAGGAGACGTTGGCACTGGCCTCAGACACTGACAATCCCAGGTGGAAGTCTCAACTCTACTATGTATTATTCTGTGACCTTGGACAAGTATGGAACCACTCTGAGCCTCAGCTACACCTGCAAAGTCTCAATAATACACTCCAGGGATGGACCTTGCAGAGTGTTGTGAGATTTACACGTAGAAATGGGCATAAAGCACCAAGCATGCTTGGGTCATGGTGGACGCCTTGTTACTAGTAGCTTTATTCTTGTTGCTATTAATGCCATTATAGACATAATAACAAATGCAGTTGAGTATTATCTGTGCTTTCAAATACTCTGTGTACACCTTAACCATAAAACTTAGCACCTAATATTGCGATTCTGTATTCTGTGTGTGTGTGTTCACCTTCTTTTCTCTGATTCCCCTGAGTTCGAGAGCTACACGAGACCAACATGTTGTCATTTTTATTTCCCCAATACCTAACACAGACACACAGTATATAAAACAATTGTTTGTTGAATGAAGGGGTGGGGTGGCTATTTGTGTAGAAATATTTATATTTGTGTGCCTGTGGAATGAGCCATGGCCCAGGCCTGTACTGTCCAATACGGTATATCCATATACCGTATATCCATATACGACTACTGTGCTTTCGATATATGAGACTAGTGAGACTGGGGAAGTAAATTTGTAATTTCATTCAATTTTAATTAAAGTCAAAAACTAAAGCAATGTGAAATATTTTTCTATATTACAACTTCATTATTTTGGTTGGACCATATTCCCCTTCAACTGTTGAAATTTTATATCTGAGTTCAGACATTCTGTCAGTGAAAAATATTCACTGAATTTCCAAGACTTAGGATGAGAAGAAGAATGTAAAGTATCTTATTGATAATGCCTTTTTTTTTTTTTTTTTTTTGAGATGGAGTCTTACTCAGTTGCCCAGGCTGGAGTGCAGTAGCACAATCTCAGCTCACTGCAACCTCCACTTCCCTGGTTCAGGCAATTCTCCTGCCTCAGCCTCCTGAGTAGCTAGGATTACAGGCACGCATCACCACGCCCAGCTAATTTTTGTGTTTTTAGTTTAATCATGTTGGTCAGGCTGGTCTTAAACTCCTGACCTCATGATCCACCGACCTCGGCCTCCCAAAGTGCTGGGATTACAGGCATGAGCCACCGCACCCGACCTTGATAATGCTAATATTGAGGCGGGGGTGTAGTGGCTCCAATCCCAGCACTTTGGGAGGCCAAGGTGGGGGTGATCGCTTAAGGCCAGGAGTTCAAGACCAGACTGTACACAAAGTGAGACATTGTCTCAACAAAAAAATTTAAGACTTAGCCAGGTGCAGCGGTGCACACCGACGGTCCCAGTTACTCAGGAGGCTGAGGCAGTAAGATGGCTTGAGCCCAGGAGTTCCAGCCTGCAGCGAGTTATGATTGTGCCACTGCACTCCAGCCTGGAGGACACAGCAAGTCCCTGTCTCTATAAAACACATTAAATGTAATTAAAATAAATAATGTTTATATTGATTACATATTTAAATGATAATGTTTTTGATATATTGGGTTAAATAAAAATATTATTAAAATTAATTTCATCTGTTTCATTTTACTTATGTTAATGTGGCTACTAGAAAATATTAAATTTTACATGTGGCTCACATTATATTTCTATTGGACAGTGCTGGTCTAGGCCATTTCTTCTGTCATCCAAGGGAACAACTGCTGTCCTGATTCAGCCCCTCCCCAGAATCCATCTTCCTGGTCTATTTATAAAAAGAGGTTGAGGAAGAAAACAATGTCCCCATCTTTGTAATACAGAAGCATCAGTATACTCGCTGACAAAGTATCCCCACACTAGATGTCGCAGATAGACCCCTCCTGCTCAGACAACCTCCCCTTTGTGGGCACAAGCCCTAGAGTATGCAGAGAGCACACGGGTCTCCCTCAGTGGCTCCACAAATGTTGGCAGAGAATCTTGTAAACATTGCATGTATCTCTAATATGACATTTATCATATTATATTATCATTGGCCTTTTTTTTTTTTTTCCGAGGAAGTCGGTCTCGCTCTGTCGCCCAGGCTGGAGCACCGTGGTGCGATCTCCGCTCACTGCAACCTCCACTTCCCAAGTTCAAGCAATTCTCCTGCCTCCTGAGTAGCTGGGATTACAGGCACATGCCACCACACCCAGCTAATTTTTGTATTTTTAGTAGAGACGGGGTCTCATCATATTGGTCAGGATGGTCTCAAACTCCTGACCTCATGATCCGCCTGCCTCAGCCTCCCAAAGTGCTGGGACTACAAGTGTGAGCCATCACGCCCGGCTATCACTGGCTCTTTATATTTCTGTCTCATGCCTCTCTTCTCCACTCCCAATCGCTAATCCCACAGGCTTTGACCTCCTCAAAGGTAGGTCTCAGGCCGGGCACGATGGTTCATGCCTATAATCCTAGCACTTTGGGAGGCTGAGGAGGGCGGATTGCCTGAGTTCAAAAGTTCAAGACCAGCCTGGGCAATGTGGCGAAAATACAAAAAATGTAGTCTCTACTAAAAATACAAAAAATTGTCCAGGCACGGTGGCTCACACCTATAATCCTAGCACTTGGGAGGCCGAAGCAGGCGGATCACAAGGTCAGGAGTTCGAGACCATCTTGATCAACACAGTAAAACCCCATCTCTACTAAAAATACAAAAGTTAGCTGGGAGTGGTGGTGCATGCCTGTAGTCCCAGCTACTCGGGAGGCTGAGGCAGGAGAATCGCTTGAATCTGGGAGGTGGAGTTTGCAGTAAGCTGAGATCACGCCACTGCACTCCACCCTCAGTGACAGAGTGAGACTGTCTCAAAAAAAAAAAAATGCAAAAAATTAGCTGGGAGTGGCGGTGCACACCAGTAATCTCAGCTACTCAGGAGGCCGAGGCATGAGAATCACTCAAATCAGGGAGGCAGAGGTTGCCTCACTAGCCGAGGTTGCTCCACTGTACTCTGGCCTGGGCAACAGAACGAGACTCTGTCTCAAAATAAAAGGAAGGATCAACCAGATTTTACTCAACTGCACTGTCCCCAGCACAGTCCCAGGCACACAGTAGACACAAGCAATGAAACATGCAATTCCTGTGCATTACTCTCTGCACCTGTCCTCTAGCATCTGTCTCTCCTGCCATGCTGATTGGCTCTTGCTCTCTACAGGATAACCTGGTGGCTCTGTGCCATTCCCTACAGTATTCTCATCTTCATCTATGATGAAATCAGAAAACTCCTCATCCGTCAGCACCCGGGTGGTGAGGCTCCCCTGGGCGCCGCTCTGACTGAGTGGTCACCAGCCCCATGACTAGCTCCGCCATCCCACCTAGTCCCTCCAGACCCACCACTGACTTTCTCCCCTCCTCGCTGCCAGCCTTGACTGCGCCTGGAACTCAGACCTCTCCACCCCTTGGCTGCACCCCCCTGCTCCATCTGACCCTCAGTGCCCTGTGTTCCAGACCTCCCACCTCCAACCTTGTCCCTGCTTTCCCTTCTGCCTGTCTCCCCTGGATGCCTCTCCTCCCTTCTTCCAGTTCACACTGGTCTCTTCTCTTCCACAGGCTGGGTGGAGAGGGAGACGTACTACTAAACTCAGCAGAGGAAGAGCTTCCTGTGACACAGGGGTGTCGTGAGAGCTGGGGTGGGGCCAGAGATTATAAGTTTGACACAACATTTGAGACACTAGGATGAATTATCTTGGATGAGAAAGATGGGAAATCCTGGGCTGGCTTGAGGGCATCACAGGCAGAGCATGAGGTGGGCTGAAGGGAAGCCCAGCCTGCATCTAGCTGGAGCCCTGCAGGGAGGGGCATGGTCCTGCTGAATCCCGTAGCCAGTCTAGACAGTAAATGTCCGGAAAAGCCCTCACCAGCTGGATGTGTCAAATCTGATACTAGGGGAGTGGGGATTACTGTGAAGCTCCCTCCACAGGTCTTCATGATGACCAGGCTGGGGAAGTGTTTTAAGGACCAGAGTCAAGGCTGGGATAGGATCAGTATCAAGCATCCTTGCCCTTTAAAGTCACTCTCCGAGCCACTGGACAGCAAGGACAGGGCAAATGGTTGCCTCAAAACTCCAGCTGAGATCAGAGAAATGGAAGGTCGGGGAGAGAGGAGCAGCTGAGCCACACATAGGAGAGGGTCCACAGCATCCACACGGGGTGGGTGGGGTGGACTCATCCGACCACACCTTGCAGTTTGTGAGACCAGCTTGCAGACCACAGTGCTGTGGTGCTAGAAGAGATCAGACTGCATCAGTGAAAAGCCTGAAGTCGGGAGAGGTTAAATGACTTGGGAACGGTCATGTGCTGAGTGGTGTCCCTCATCTGAGAAAGGGACAGGTAGGAGGGACAGACTCCAGGCATACTGGTGGTCCCTGCCCTCTGTCATCAGGACTCCTCAACCCCATTCTGACCCTCAGCCTGTTTTCTCTGGTGTAACCTTGAGAGAGAGGCTATAACAAGACTTTCTGAGTCCCTGTGGCCTTTACCATAGGTAAAGCAGCCACCCGCGCTCTGCATGGGGTGATGGATTTTCCCAAGAGCCTGGCCTCTGTGCCTGGGCCCAGGTGCCTTCTCAGATGAGTGAAAAGTCATGGGGGGCCTTTCTCTCCTGCCCCCCTTCATCTCAGCATTTCTTCCTTCCCCTTCACCCGCTCATTCACTTTTGCTCTGTGAGCCCCTCCACCGTGCCATGCAGGTCGGTTCATTCTCAGGCCTCTTTCAGAGTAGACCATTGGCTGTGCCCAAATGTATACAGGGTGGAAGAGAAATGCTAAAGAAAGCCAGGGGAAAGTCATCAGTTATTATCCAAAACAAAACACATGTACTAGGAGTCAGCATACTACGCCTAACACTGGGACGAGGGCTTTATATACACCATCAAGTAAGTCACATAAATATTTCCCTACCACCCACTCCACATTATCCAAGAAGAAACCAAGGTCTGTCAGTTTTCAGAACGTGTGCCCTTAATCACTTTCAGACTAGTCTTTCAGTGAGGGCTGGGTCAAAAATACACAAAAACAAAACAAAGCAAACAAAATAACAACAACAAAAAAAATAGGCTAGTGATGGGGAAGGACCTGGGGTGGGTCTGGAGGATGAGAGGCGATGGGCTAGCAAGGAGAAGGCCACCATGAGTATTGCCTGCCATTTTCCCTACATCAGGCCCCTCCTCAGAGGTCTCTCTCCCTCTTCTCCCTCTTCCAACACAAGGTCTCCTAGGGACAATGCTATATCAGCCTGGGGTCCTTCCCCAGTTGCTGACATGGCTGAACCAGACCCTGGAAGATCAATGGGCCAGGGTATATGTGAGTGAGGTGGGAAGCGGGAGCACAGAGGGGCCAGCTCCTCAGGTTTCAGAAGCAGGAGCTTCAGGTGTCTGGTGGGTTAAAAATACAGAGGCCCCTACTCACGGTCATTTGATACCAGTGGTTGAGGCTTCTCAAGTCCAAGGGCCTGAAGGGAAGGAGACTGAGTAGAAAGTAGAGAGAGTGAAGCATCAAGAGGGAAAGCAGCGGGGACGGGCACTGGAAAGGGGAATGGTGGGACTGGAGCCAGAGAGGGCAATGAGAGGGAATGGTATGGATGGCAATGTCCGGTAGCTATAGGAAAGGACCAGGAGATGGAGCAGACTCGCCATCAGAGTCCCATCTCACACTCTTGGGGGTACAAAAGGTCAGATTCAAGATGGAACAAGTTTTATGTTCCAGCATCTCTCTCCCAGTGTCTCCCTCCTCCCCTGGAATGCAGAAGTGAGAAATCGGGGCTGGACATCACCTAGGTCATCTGCTTCTGGCCAGGCCTCCCCATCTCACCTGGCTGTCTTCCTCTGGCCATAGTGCTTTCCCACATTAGTCACTCTTCAGGGAGACCAGGAGATGGGCTTCTGAGGTCTCTTCAGCTCCAACGTGCTGTGCTTAGGCTAGCTCCGACCTCTCCTACTACAGTGACAGCTGTCCCTCTTGGCCTCACTCCTGCCATGCTTTTGAGATTTTCTGTGGCCTTCTTGTTTAGCTGTGTAAGGTCCACTGCGCAGACATGTGGAAAAGTTATTCTGCTAACATAATTACATGCCCCTCCCTGGATGCAAAAACAAAAACAAAAAAACAGCACTCTCTCTCTAGAATCAGAGATACCTCAGGGTGCGGTGGCAGCATGTGACTTTGATCTGACCATCTATGGTCTCCCTCATGCCTCAGTTTACCTGTGCATAGTAAGAACCCTGGAGGGCCATGAAGAGGATCCTTCCTTCCTACGTATCCAGAGTTAAACTCACTACTCTGTCCTCACCCCCAAGCTGGATCCAGAAGTTTAAGCCCCTACCTGCCCAACTCTGCTTCGGATCTCGGGTGCACAGAATTAATCATCAGTCTTGGTTCAGGGCACAGGGTTCACCTCTTCATGCTTATCTAATGTTAATTTTTTTTGCCCTAGTGTCAGTAACTGATCCTCTTTGTCTCGTCAAAGACGTGGGAATAAATAGTAGCTATTCACTCTCCTTGGAAGCAGGCAGCCTGGGAAAACCTCCCTTCCCACTGTGCCCCAGAAAACTGAGTCCCATAGGATCAGGGTAAGGAGTGCACACACAGGTGGCAACCAAATGACAGTCCCCTTCTCACTGTGGGCTGTATGGGCAGAGAAACCCCAAACCCACATCTCTACAGGACAGGATCCGAGTCAGTCCTGTCCTTCCCTGCATTCCCAAGTTAGGAGTGCTGAGTGAAGCAAAGGAAACTGGCTGGAGCTGAGCCAGGTCGCCAGTCTTGGACGCGGTTCCATCTTTTATTCAGAGAATGACCTCATCCTTGGTCCTGATTCTTTAAAAGAAAGTGGAGGGGGGTCTCTTTCCTGCAGCCTGGCTTGCACTTTCATTGCCCCACTCTCCTGCATAGGATCAAAGAATCAGAATCAGACTTCACCTACAGAAGATTCCCAGGCTTGAGGACATACAGCCAACACCACATGTGCCCCCTTTTACCCTATATTATCAGTTTAGCCTCTGACCCCGTTAGCTCCTCCTCTCCACTGCATTTAACTTCTAATTACCCTTGCCCTACCCTCGGCACTCCCTAATTACCCTTATTCCTCCCCTCCCCCAGCCCCAGCTTCATTTACCTCCGACTCATCTGGTCTTATTTTTAGCTCCGGCATCTCTCCTTTTCCTTTCTTAATATGGCGATGAGCTCTTAGGCCAGCATGGGGACCAGGGCTGAGGTGCCCTGGACACCAGAGGAGGGGGAGGGAAGGAGCCCCTGGGAGCCTGGGGTAGAAGTGTAGGAGGTGGGAGGATTTCGGCCCACATGGAGCTGTCCTGGCCTCAGAAGGTTATCCGTCTCTCCTGCCAACCATGGAGACATATTTAGACAGGACCAGGTGGGGACTGAGGGGTGCCAATTTAAGGGGGCAGCTCCGGTTCCCTCCCCGCCCCCTGTTCCTATTCCTTCTCCTGACCCTTTTTCCCTTGGCTCTGTCGGCAGTTTCTCCAGGACTCAGCAGTGTCCTCTGTCCACTGCTCTGGGCCATTCCCCAATCCCCCCTCCCACTTGAGCCCCTAACTCAGAATCTGGGACCCAGGGGCCCCTCCCTACCCCAGCTAACCTCTTCTGGACCAGGAGAGCCAACCCAGATCCCACTGCCTCCATGAGTGCTACAGGCAGGATGGGGCCCAGAGCTGCGCCGGGCCTGCGGCTGGCACTGCTGCTGCTGCTGGTGCTAGGAACACCCAAGTCAGGGGTACAGGGGGAGGAAGGGCTGGACTTCCCTGAGTACGATGGTGTGGACCGTGTGATCAATGTCAATGCAAAGAACTACAAGAATGTGTTCAAGAAGTATGAGGTGCTGGCACTCCTCTACCATGAACCTCCCGAGGATGACAAGGCCTCACAAAGACAATTTGAGATGGAGGAGCTGATCCTGGAGGTGAGTTGGGGGCACTGCAGGCCTGCAAAGCATGCCTGATCCCTCTCTGGAATCCCCTATCCTACATCCCAGCTCTTTGAGGATGGGATCTGGGGGTGAGGGGCAGTATGGTAGGACCCTTGTCTTAACCAACAGGACGCAAGTGGCATGTGGCTTTAGTCAAATGAGAAGCAGAGTCTCAGGAACCCCAAAGTACTATCATCGTTAGGTAATTCTTTAGTGGGGGTGCTGCAGGAAGAACTCCCCTCCCTGCTGTAGGAGGCTGGTAGTATTTGACTTAGGTTTCGCTAGGACAGTGCGGGGGAGAAAAGGGAGGTACTTGGAGGGCCAGGGGAGAACAGCAGTGTATATTGCACTCCCCTACCCAACCCATCCACTTAGCCAGAACACATCTCTCCATATACTTCAGGGGCTGCACCCCAAAGAAATCCAAATTGAGTGTAAATGTAAATGTTATGATACTTGCATGCCATGTTTAAATATCTTCTAGAGATCATGCCTCCCACTGGACTCACAGTCCCCTCTCTCTTCCTTCCCCCTCCCTAATTTCCCATTTGTCTCCATTGGATGAGCCGGACGCCTTCACTGGAAAATTTCTTTTGGTTGCGGGAGGTGTCAGAATGCCTTCCCCAATCTTCTCTTTGTGGGAAGAGCCTTCTCACCTCCAAAATGACTTCAGGCCCAAAGGAGAAAGGAGTTACCATAAGAAAAGAAAAAAAAAAACCTATATTTGGGAATAACGGGGCTATGTGGTCGTACACACCCCTTTAGGAGCTGGGATGTGTGAGTTTTCTTGTCCAAGCTCCTGTGGCCCCTTCTCTGGCTTGGCATGCAGATAGGACTCAGCTTGTCCAGAGCTTGGAGCATTTCAGGGTGAGACACCAGAACCACAGGCTCTCATTTTGTACACCCCTGCTGGGTGCTAGAACCTGCCACCTGATTAATGAGCTGAGTATTTTTATCCTGACTGCTCAGTATCCCTGGCCATCCACCTGCCAACCGCCTCCCTTCCCCGCCCCTCTGAGAATCACAGTGCCTGAGTCTGTGCTGAGTGGGGGTAGAGCTGCAAGCTGTGCCCACAACAGAGAGAATCAGGGTTGAACTCTAAGCTGGAAGACTTACGGCGGCAGGGACCTCCAGGAGCGACTGTCCACAGCCTAAGGACAGGCTGAAGTAGAGTGTGGAAGGGGAAAGTTGGGCCCTGATGGGGAGAACTGTCCAGTTGTTGTCAGTCTCTCTCCCTCTGGGGGGGTGACAAATGGTGACCTCTTCTCTCAGCTCTCTGGCCTTCCCCACTCCTCAGCAACATGACCAGACCCACCACTACCCTCCCACCCTCCAAAATTCTTCCCATTGGGAGTCACTCTGAAGAATCTCAGGGACTTCCAAGATCAACCCCACACTGAGCTTGGCCCTTGACCAGGTACAGGGACCTCCAGGTGTGACTTGACCAAGATGGAATGCAGGGCTCAACCCTGAAGGAGGGAAGGGGCCCTCAGTCACTCTGAAGCCAGACTTTTCAGCACCTCTCAGGCACTAGGAAGTATTGAGTGCAGTGTCTTCAAGTCCAACATAATAAGCACATTGCAAATGAGCAATCAATATTCATGAACTAAGTTGAGCCAAAAACAGAACTGTGTGACTGTAGGGAATCTGGGAGATATTCTGGATCTCAGCAAAGGGTCAAGGTCAACTCTTATATCTCCTGCACCTCTACTGACCCAACTTGAAAGCATGAGAGGGAGAATAGGGTATAATAAAAATTCTAGGGGCTAATTTTCATCATAATCCTTCCCTCCAGTTAGCAGCCCAAGTCCTAGAAGACAAGGGTGTTGGCTTCGGGCTGGTAGACTCTGAGAAGGATGCGGCTGTGGCCAAGAAACTGGGTAAGAGAGGGCAGGGGAGGGGAGGGGAAGGTGGCATTGAGACCAAGGGAGGCTTAAGGCGGAGGACCTGTCAGACAGACCTTGGGATCTGAGGGGCTTGGAAATCTCTCAGATTTATATCTATTCTGAAAGAAGGGGTGAGAAAATATGAGCTTGGGAGGGTTATGGCTGGGAGACTCTGGCTCTCTATTCCTTATCAAGTTCCATGCTCAAATCCCAGAAGGAGGTGGGGGAGGCCTTCTTTAAACTTACCTAAAAAACATGGTAGGTGCTGGAGCGAAGGAATACAGGCTGGGCTGGCCAGACCTCTGCAAACTCCGCTTCCACCCCCTCCCCTACAGAGCCATGGTTGTTACAGCAGCGAGCCACCAGGGGGCAGCACAGGCTTGAGACGGGATTCTGGACATGGATGGGGGAGGGGTGGTTAGTAATAATGAAGTCATCTGGTCAGTAACAGCAATTAAAGAGCTTGACTGGGAACCAGCTACTAGAGTCCTCAGAGGGGGTGGCATGAATACTCATCTCCTAGTCGTGGCAGTCAGAGAAGTGGAGAAATACTGCTAGAATCTACACCTCTCTCTTCCCTCCCCTCACCCTACCTGATCCCCCAGCTCCTCCCTAGAGAGCCCTGGGGCCAGGCTAGCCCCCTGGGCTAAATCCAGCTGCAGAGACATCAGGCCTGTCCGCCTCCGGGTCAGAGGAGGTGGGTGGGGCAGCGGACCCATGTGGTGGAGGATGTGGGGCCCCGGTGATTATCATATGGGCTGTGGCCCAGGATTTGGACCTTGGTTCTGTGGGAAGCCTGGGATCATGGCTCACTCGCCCTGGCTCACTCCCTAGGCCTAACTGAAGTGGACAGCGTGTATGTATTCAAGGGAGATGAAGTCATTGAGTATGATGGCGAGTTTTCTGCTGACACCATCGTGGAGTTTCTGCTTGATGTAAGGACTCCCCTGGATCTGACGGCTTTGCTTGAAAACTCCACTGCCTGCCCCCTAGTCCCTACCAACCCCAACCTGACACTGCACACACACACCACACGCACACACATACACCACACGCACACACACCACACGCACACACACCACCTGCATACACACCACACACATAGATGCACATGCACACAATAGGCCACACATCACCTACATACCACACACTACACACATGCACCACATGCACACCACACACACTACACACACCACACACACATCATATACATACCACACACCCACCACCACACATATCACATGCACACACACCACACATGCACACCACACACTCCACGCACATCACACACCACATGCATGTACACCACACATGCACACACACCACATACATGCCACACACATGCACGCACCACACACACCACACATGTACATACACTACACACATGCCACACATCACACATATGCCACACATGCACACAATAGGCCACACACCACCTGCATGCCACCCACTATGCATATGCACCACATGCACACCACACACACACTACACACACCACACACACCACACACACATCATATACATACCACACACCCACCAGATATATCACATGCACACACACCATACACGCGAACACACACCACATGCACACATATACATGCACACCACACATGCACACACACTACACACATGCACACACCACACACATTCACACACATCACACACATGCCACACATGCACACAGTAGACCACACATCACCTACATAGCACACAGTACGCATATGCACTATATGCACACCACACACATACCATCCACACACATCACACACAGATCATATACATACCACACACCCACCACGCATATATATCACATGCACACACACACACCACACATGCACACCACACACTCTGCACACATTGCACACAATACACACGCACACACAACCCCCTACACACACATACACACACACACAGTCAACATCTAGCCCTCTCCTCCAATTCCCCAGCCTTCTTTTCCCTAGGTCCCTTTCTGGTTCTACTCAAGGATAGAAACCCTCTACCTGCAATGTCCTCCTCTTTCAGGTCCTAGAGGACCCTGTGGAATTGATTGAAGGTGAACGAGAGCTGCAGGCATTTGAGAATATTGAGGATGAGATCAAACTCATTGGCTACTTCAAGAGCAAAGACTCAGAGCGTGGGTAACCCTCAGACTCCACTGTACCCCTCCCTGGATCCCCATCTCACCCATCCTCCCACCTCCCCATGTCACCCAGTGTCTCAGCTTCTACCTCCGCACTTCCCACCTCTTCCTCTGGCTGTGGTCGGCACCATCAACAGCTCTGACCTCCCTGTACTCTGGGGGTTCCCAGACAAGCACCTGAACCCCCTGTACTCTGGGAGTTCCCAGACAAGCACCTCCAGTATCCCACCTTCCCCTCACTCTCAAAGAACTAGAGGGGGTGGGTCTCAAAATGAACCCCGCCTGCAAAGAACTGGGTACGGTAGTGGGGGATGATTCCCTGGCAGACCCTGGTTTCCCCAGAGACCGACTCTGCATTCCCCCCACAGATTACAAAGCCTTCGAGGATGCAGCTGAGGAGTTTCATCCCTACATCCCCTTCTTCGCCACCTTCGACAGCAAGGTTCTCCTCCCCGCAGCTGTATTGGTTCTCCCTCATGTCCCGAAGCTGTCCTCCACCTTCCTCTCCCAGAATCGATGGCTGACCTAGTCCCTTCCTACGCACTGGCACTCCCTACCCCACCCTGGCTCCTTCCACTCCATAGATTTAGAGCTGAAGAAGGGCTTTAGATGATCTAAAACCCGTCTCATGTTAAACCCAACCCCAGAGAAGTTAAGACACTTGTCAAGTGTCACAGTGGCAGTGACAAGGATCCCAGCTTTCTGACTCCCTTCCTAATATTTGTTCCCCCGTAATACTGCTTCTCAACATGACCCTGTGTCTCCTGCTCCACTCCCCTCCTACTCCCTCTCCCAAAGGTGGCAAAGAAGCTGACCCTGAAGTTGAATGAGATTGATTTCTACGAAGCCTTCATGGAAGAGCCTGTGACCATCCCAGACAAACCCAATAGTGAAGAGGAGATTGTCAACTTCGTGGAGGAGCACAGGAGGTGGGGACCAAGGGCAACCCTCTGAGCGGGGTCGGCTCCTCCTTGGGCGAGAACACACGGTGTGAGATGGGCTGGGGAAAGCTTAGCCAACCGGGAAGCCAGTCTTGCCTGGAGATGAATACACTTTGGGC
The DNA here is from genome assembly GCF_007565055.1 of Rhinopithecus roxellana. NCBI lineage: Eukaryota > Metazoa > Chordata > Mammalia > Primates > Cercopithecidae > Rhinopithecus > Rhinopithecus roxellana. The sequence continues at coordinate 56,414,758 of NC_044556.1, read as the reverse complement.
ACCAGTGCTCGCTGATACACTGATAATTTTGCACAATATTTTACATCCCAGTACTTAGCCCTGAGCCCTACACAGAGAAGGTCCTTCATACATGTGTATAATTCAGTGTGAGGTTGATTGAGACTTAAATAATTCTGCCAACAAATGAGTGTTGACTGCCTGTGGCCGGCCAGGAACTGCAAGGTGCTTTCCATCTCTATGATTATATTAAGCCCTTTTAACCTCAGTGAAAGGTTCTACAGGTAATAAGTGTCAGAGCTGGGATTTTAACCCTGATGTGTTCCATGTGTTTTTTGTTTTTTGTTTTTTGGTTTTCCAAGACCGAGTCTTACTCTATCCCCTAGGCTGGAGTGCAGTGGCACCATCTTGGCTCGCTGGCAGCCTCTGCCTCTCAGGTTCAAGCGATTCTCCTGCCTCAGCCTCTCAAATAACTGGAATTACAGGCACGTCACCACACCTGGCTAATTTTTGTATTTTTTAGCAGAGATGAGGTTTCACCATGCTGGCCAGGCTGGTCTCAAACTCCTGACCTCAAGTGACCCGCCTGCCTTGGTCTCCCAAAGTGCTGGGATTACAGGCATGAGCCACTGCACCCGGCCCCGTGTTCTTTCTAATACAATATACCCTAAACCAATGGTTCTCTAAAAGGTAGGAAGGAGTGGCAAGGTGGGCATAGGTTTTTGCCCTCCGAAGGATGTTTGGCAATGTCTAGACACATTTTTGGTTGTGCGGAGTGCTACTAGTATTTAGCGGATAGAGGCCAGGGATACTGCTAAACATTCTACAGTGCACAGGACAGCCCCCTACTTCGAATAATGATCTGGCTCCAAATGGCAATAGTGCTGAGGTTGAATAACCCTGCCTGGCACTCACACATAATTCCCTTCCTTCATAGAAGTCCACAGCTGGAAATATCCAATCACCAGTATAAACAGTACTTACTCTCTCCCATACTACTGGCTCCCTTCATCAAGGCAGGAACATGCTTGCCTGGTTCAACTGTACGCAGCACCCAGCACAGTGCTTAGAACATATCGGGCACTCAATCATAGTGACTGAGTGAATGAATGAATACATTAATGAATACACTGATGTCCAGTTCTTGCCTTTCTCCCCAGAGTCTCTCTTCCAGTCCCTTTGCCCACCCTCCCCTCTCCCACCGCTTTAACCGTGCAGTGAGCTGGGCCTGGTGCCCAGAGTTGAGGCCTTGCCAGATGGCTTTGTTCTAGGCTACAAGCTGTCTGTGCCCTGGGCCTGACCTAGAGGCAGCCTCTGCTACGGGACCCTCTGGAGGGGGTGTACTTCTAACCCCCTGAGTAATGACACTCTGTCTGTCTCTTCTAGATCAACCCTGAGGAAACTGAAGCCAGAGAGTATGTATGAGACCTGGGTGAGTGCCCCCGGCCAGGGTCAGGCCCTCAGGGAAGCAGTGCTAGAAGACTCAAGTCCTAGCAAAATCCCACCCTGCTGCTCCTCAGGCCCATTTGTAGAAAAAACATTGCACTAGCAGCAGTTGAAGGATTTCTACGCTGAAGAATGTGTGAGGAAGTGGGAGACAGACATAACTGAAGATGACAAGGGAGGAGCCTCAAGCCTGGGGATAAAGGGATTATCAGAGGAAGTGTGGGGCTTTGGAGCTGAAAGGCGTGTCACTTGGAAAAAGGTCACCATCACAAGAATATATCTGGCCAGGTGCAGTGGCTCACACCTATAATCCCCGCACTTTGGGAGACCGAGGGAGGCGGATCATCTGAGGTCAGGAGTTCGAGACTAGCCTGACCAGCATGGTGAAACTCCGTCTCTACTAAAAATACAAAATTAGCCAGGTGTGGTGGTGCATGCCTGTAATCCCAGCTACTCTGGAGGCTGAGGCAGGAGAATCGCTTGAACCTGGGAGGCAGAGGTGGCAGTGAGCCGAGATTGTGCCATTGCACTCTAGCTTGGTCAACAGAGTGAAACTCCGTCTCAAAAAAACAAAAAACAAAAAACAAAAACCAGAAAACAAAAGAATATATCTGGTCCCGAAGCTGGACTTCCACAAAATTGAGGTTCAATGAACATCTAAGATCTGTTCTGGGCTCCCCAACTTCAGGGAGTATAGTAAGGTCTTCTCCAAAACCCTGTTCTCCTTCTTACCCCCCGACAGGAGGATGATATGGATGGAATCCACATTGTGGCCTTCGCAGAGGAAGCTGATCCTGGTGAGGGAGGAATACTGGGTTGGACACTCGGAGGTTTTCCTGGGAGTTTGCAAACAGCCTAGGGCTAGACATGTGAAGCTCGGGGAGCAGGGAGGTAGCTCTGCACTCCTGTTTCATCTGGGTCCCTTTCCTCTTCATACACCTCACACCTTGCACTTGTGTTCCCTCCAAGATGGTTTCGAGTTCTTAGAGACTCTCAAGGCTGTGGCCCAAGATAACACTGAAAACCCAGATCTTAGCATCATCTGGATTGACCCTGATGACTTCCCCCTGGTAAGAGGCGCAGCTCAGGCACTGCTATCCTAAGGCAGGGACTTGGACTGTGGCATCTTGTTAGTGAGGGCTTTGTTTCAGGGTTCCTATCCCCAACTCCTAGCTGCAGGGCCCTGGGAGGGTATGTGTGTTGCATGCTTAAGGGCACTGTTGGCATGGAGGGCATCCTGAGCAAGGGGAAACAGGACGGGACATCACACACGATTCCCAGAGCAGAAGCTGGACGGGTAGCTCAGGTACTAGGGCTGACTCCTAAAGAAAACCAGTGTTTTGAGGCACAATACCCTTGCATATGGCTATACACACTCCATCATAGAATCATAGCACAGAGATTCCATGTTTCAGGAGATGATTTTGTTCTCAGCTACATTCCTAACACCTAGCACTCATTGTTGAATGAGCAGCTGAAAGAATGAAGAGAAACGTGAGAAGCATTGGCACTTACCAGGTATACTTGCCTTATTTCAGAAATGTAAGATCGGAGGGCCAGAGAGAGGTGACTTGACCTTGAACACAAGGATCTGATCCAGGATCAGAACAGGGTTTCCTATCCAGTTTTCCTCAGAAAAGAGGGGCCAGTGTGCCTGGCTGACCCTCCTGATGCTCTCCCTTTAGGATTTCTCCTTTTTTGCTGTTTAGTTCTACCCATTGCCTTGATGCCCTCACAGCTGGACCTGTCCCCATCCACTGCCAGTTCATGTTGTCCCATCTCCATCCCTGGGCTGACCCTCGCACTTATCCTCCTGGATCCCTGTGCTCCTAGCATCCATTAAGTTGCCGTATTTGGATCTCTCTACAGCTGGTCCCATACTGGGAGAAGACGTTTGACATCGACTTGTCAGCCCCACAAATAGGAGTCGTCAATGTTACTGATGTGAGTTTCCTGTCCTCATCCCTGGTGGACCCCCGACTCTACTTCCCAGCATAACTAGCTCTCCTCCTCTCTGCTAACTAGGAGTTGGGCCCTTCTCACAAGACACAGACATGCCCAGTCTAGTGGCTGGATGGAGGGGGAGACTTAGGATCTGAATGTGGCCCTGTCTCACATGTTGGACTCAGTGGCTCATCCTTCAAGGCCCAGTTCAAATCCTTTCTCCTCTGTGAAGTCTTTCCAGATCTCCCATTTAGAATCATTCCCTCCCTGGCATACCCAGGGCTCATTAGCCATTGAGAACATGACATTTAAATGGCTATTTATGTATTATGTCTGTCTCTTCTGGTAGATTTTTGAGCTTGTTCAGGGCAGAAGTCTTCTCATGCACACACAGTAGGTGCTTCAAAACTGCTAAGTTGAACTGAATGAGCCACAGTCTCTACTTTCATAGAATTCTCAGACTAATTGGAGAGGCAAGTATTCCATTAACTACAAGGCCAGATCTGATAAACTTTAAAATAATGATACAAATAAAATAAGACACAGGAGTCACATTGATTTCTGCTTGACAGAATCAGAGAAAAGTTTAAGAAAAAGTGACATTCAAAATGGAGATTATACAGTGTATACGATTTCAACAAGTGATGATTCAGGGAAGTCAGTTCCAAACTGAAGGAAAAGCAAGATCAAAAGTTAAAAACAGGAAAATGAATATCAGGTTCCCGGAAAAGGCAGGTAGATCTTTATTGTTGAGAGTCTAGAGGTCACTGAGAATGGTACTTGAAAAGCAGGTTATGAAAAGCCCTGGGGCCGGGGTGGTGGCTCAGGCCTGTAATCCGAGCATTTTGGGAGGCCTAGGCAGGAGAATCACTTGAGCCCAGGTGTTCAAGGCTGCAGTGAGCCATGACTGCACCTCTGCACTTGAGCCTGGGCAATAGAGTGAGACCCTGTCTCTTTTAGAAAAGAAAGAAAGAAAGAAACGTCCTGAATGCTGAAGAGTTGCTAACTTTATTCTTATAGGCCATGAAGAGCTGCCAGTGGTTTTGCACCAAAGGCATGATAGGGAAGTTCAGTGTGGCAAGAGCATAGAAGACAGATTGAAGAGAGAAGGTCTATTTGCCAATCCAACTTTTCTTCCCACTCTCACCTGTCACTATTCTAACCCACACCTTCACCAGGACAGATTCTCTGGCCACTGGCAGATGAAAGGAAGGGACTGAGGATGTAGCGAAGGATGTACAGAGTACAGTGAGTGGGAGCACAGATCCCAAGACCTGGGTCAGACTTAGCTTCCATCCCCTGCCTGTGCCATCTCCTAGGCGGATAGCGTATGGATGGAAATGGACGATGAGGAGGACCTGCCTTCCGCTGAGGAGCTGGAGGACTGGCTGGAAGATGTGCTGGAGGGCGAGATCAACACAGAGGATGATGATGAAGATGACGACGATGATGATGACTAGTTACTATGGCAACCATCTTTCAACCCCACTGGTCTTTTCATACTCTCTCCTGCCTTCCCTTGTCCTTCCCTGAGTTCCTCCAGGGAGACTAGGTTATTCTCCGCCATAGAGCTAACTGGGGTCTATACGTTGGGTGCTGAGACCCTGATCCCCCTCATTTGATGAGGAAATGAGCTACTATTCACTAGACACCAGCCCAGTTCTCTCTTATCTGACTTCTGTTTCTTATCCCATAACTTACTTGTATCTATTATGTGTCTCTTCCATCACTGTCCATACTCTTTCTTGTGATTCTCCTCTAGCCATATATATGGGCCCCATCTCTGTTCTGTTCCCTCCATCTATGCACAGCTTTCCCCCACTCTCTCTAATCCTGTATCTTTCTGACTGTCCTGTCTCTGGCCAGAAGGAAGGGAGGATACTGTGTTTGGGACTGTATCTCAGCAATCACTTGTTAATGTATTTGGGTCAAATGAGAGGCCTCAATAAAGACATCTGGGGCAGCATGAACAAGTGTATGTTGGTGAAGTCTCCCCGCTATGGCAGGAGGAGGTGGCCTCTGATAGGGGATTCAGATGTGGGTGCCTTGCTAGGGATGAGCTGGGGGACTCTTATAGTGGGGGCTGCGGTTCCTCCAGGCAGCTTTCCCAGAGAAGCCTGGATTATTTATCTACTTCAAGTCAGCAAGCCTTTTCTGAACACACAGTGTTTGTCCAGGGCCACTGTTAGGCTCTAGGAGAACAGAGAGTGTCAGGCCTGTCCCTGCTCTTGAGCTGATTAGCCTCATCGAGAAGTCAAGACAAGCATACTAAACAATCAAAGAAGAATACAAACCAATATGTAATTAAGTGATTATGTACTGCTCGATAGCACCCTCTCTGCAGCTCTTATTTGAACAGGAAGACAGAGCTCCAATTATACTTCCTTGGTGAAGCCTTTCCAGAGGTGGCCCCTCCAGCAATGACCTCTTCTGAGTTCCTGTTGCACTTCCATTCCAGTACTCAGCACAGTCTATTATTGTTCTTCATTTACATGTCTGTCTTCCCTACTCAACTGTGAGCCCCTTGAAGGCAGGAACCCAAGCTTTTTCTTTGTGTCCACAGGGTCTGACACTCAAAACTTGTCCCTAATAAATGTTTTTTAAAGGAAGAACAAAGGAAAGAACAGAATGGACACAGAAGAGAGATCAGAGTGGGCTTAATGACTTCACAAAGGAAGTAAGCCTTTGCTAGGCCTTACATTGAAGAATGGGATTTGGTTGCAGACAAGGGAGCTGAGGAGGAGACATTTCAGTCAGTGGAAACATCAAGCACTGGCAGGATGTGTTTGTCATATTGGGGGCACAGAGACCAGAGAGACAAGAAGAGAAATTCAAGTTGTGGCCATGAAGCTGGGTAAGCATAATGGGGCTGGGTTGTAGAGCTGTTTGAATTGAATCCTGCCAGCTGAGGAGGCAGGGCAAAATTTAATCTGGTAGTGATAAGCAGGATGGGGAGGGGAGATGATAGAGATGCCAGAGGTAAGGAGCCCAACCCATAATCAGTGACTGTTATAATAATTGGAGTGATGTTGGGAGAACACGGACCCAAGTGGTAGTCATGGGAATGGAGAGGAGATAATGTATACAACGGGGATCTCCCAGACCTGGACCTGCTGGAGGTCTCAGCAAGAAGGACCTAGTTTTTCCAGAATAGGCCCAGGCTGGGGTAAGCAAAAAGGAGTTTAGGGGGTTGGGGATGGGAGGGCCAAATAGCTAAACAAGCCCATAAAAGATATACATTTTATATTTGAGATGACGCCCATAATTTTGAATATATATATACACTTTTTTTTTTTTTTTTTTTTTTTTTGAGAAGGAGTCTCACTCTGTCGCCAGGCTGGAGTGCACTAGTGAGATCTCGGCTCACTGCAACCTGTCTCCCAGGTTCAAGCGAATCTCCTGTCTCAGCCTCCGAAGTAACTGGGACTACAGGCATCCGCCACCACACTCGGCTAACTTTTTTGTATTTTTAGTAGAGATGGGGTTTCACCATGTTGGTTAGGCTAGTCTTAACTCCTGACCTCACGTGATCCACCCACCTCAGCCTCCCAAACCTCCCAAAGTGCTGGGATTACAGGCGTGAGCCACCATGCCAAGCCAACATTTTATTTCTCATGGATCAGGTGTAAAGTTGTTGCTGGGAGACTTAGAGGATTTCTAAGTATGGAAAGATGAGACCTGAGATTAAATATATTTTCACTCTCCACAAACAAGTCCAGGAAGTGTTCCTGGAGAAGGTGGCAGGGGTGTAGAAAGCAGAAACTATGTATTCATTCCAACTTGTCACTATTTAATAAATGTTTAATAGTAGTATGGGAACTAAGCTAGTATTACAATAATATTGTGGAGCTTACTGTCTAGCAGAGGTCAGTGGAAGGCCCTGGTCTAAATAATAGCTCCTATTTTTTAAGCACCCATCTGTGCCAGTCCCTAGAGACTTACTATTTCTGAATCTCAGAAGAACCCTCAGAAATAGGCATCGGCACCCTCATCTGACCGGTGAGGACACTAAGACTTTCAGGCATAACTTGCCCAAGGAAGGGGTGGAACTAGCACGCAGCCCAAGGCCCCCGGGTCTTGTTGCCTCCAGACCTGAGCCTTTCACTTCGAAACTACATGAGTCTCAAAGATGGGTCAACGAAATAGGTTTTGTCCCTACAACACAGAGCAAACATGATATATACAAAGGCAAATGATTAGGGTGTGACAGGGAGTGCTGGGGAGAGGAAAACAGCAGAGAAAGGCTGTGAAATCCAGAGCAGCAGGAACTTGAGCCTCTTCTAGGAGTGGTGTAGACCCGAGAAAGGAGGGGCCTATTTGAGGTTTCTGGAGGAGTCTCTGCCAGGTAGGAACTGAGGCGAGATGGGGTGATCCTGGAAGTGGCACAAACACTGAGGGGAATCTTCCCAACCTGGGCCTGGTGGAGTTCTTGGCAGGAAGGACCTACCCAGGGTCAGACTTCTTTCCAGGGCCAAACCCTGCCCAGAACTGAGACCAGACCCCTTAAGCTATAGAGATGGGGGTGAAAACATATGCTTCTCCAATTCTTCCTTTCCTCTTTTCAGTCTGGCTGAGAATCTGGGGGAGGAAAGTCCCTGGGGTAGAGGGGAAGTGAGAGCTGCCACATTGGGCCTGGGCAGAGGGGCAGAGCTAGGAGACAGAGCTAAGTGTGGCTTTGCAAGTTGTCTATATTTGCCTGCTGAGCTCACTGCTGCTCTTTTTCTCCCCAGAAAATAAAATTACATCATGGTAGGGGGAAGGCAGGAGTGGGGCATGTTTGGGAAAGGTGAGAGGAATGCAAGAGGGCCTGGAGGCATCATCCTGGAAAGAGAAGATTCAGGGCTCCTCAAGACCCCATGTGGCCCGGACCCCTCACTCCCAATGTGGATAAGTCTGATCAGTCATTTACCACTGCGCCCCTGACCCTTCAGGCAAGGAAATAAGTTTTTACAAATATCGAAGCCAGCAGCTAAGAGAATCCAGCCCCCAAAGGCTTTCCAAACCCCTAAACCGAACCTACTCTGTGCCTCCCAGGGGTCCTAGGCACCGTGGACATCCAAAGGTCAAAAGGGGAGGAGGGTGCGCTACTGGGTAATAATTAAATATGAGAATTGTTTCGCAGTTCAGGAGGAAGAGACCATCTCTGCTCCAGCCCTTCGCCCAATTCTGTCCCCCATCCTAGGAGTCTTCCAGAACCGCGGCCCCTCTGTCCCCCGCCCCCTCCTGCCTCCCCCTCCCTCCCCCTCCTCCCGCCATTCCCCGCCTCCCGCCCCTCCCCGGCTCTGACATCACCGGCCAGCCGGGTGGAGTGAGCGGCGCTGGGCTCGGGCTCCGGCTCCGCGGGCGGAAGAGGCGGCGGCGGCGGCAGAAGCGGCGGCGGCGGCGGGAGCCGAGGAGGAGGTTCCGGACGCTGCTCAGGAACCGGGGACTCAGGAGTGCCCGCGCCCTGAGCGCTCAGCTCCAGAGGCGGTGAGAGGGGCGGAGAGGAGACATGTCGCGGGGAAGGGGCAGATTTGGGGGTCTAGGCTTGGAGGGGCAACGATCTGGGACACCGGGGCCAGACGGGGAGCGTGGGGACCCCGGACGAGTCCACTTTGTGTCAGGCCCCACGGGGTCCGTCCTTCGGTCGTTGCGTCCTGAGCGCCGAGCGTGTGCTGGAGGCGGCGTGGCTCTGGCCAGCCCATTCCACGCTGAACGGCAGTTTGAGAGTCGGACCGGGGCCTGGGGATTAGGATGCAGCCTGCTTCCCGCCCAGCCGGCTTGGCCAGGCCAGCGCCCGCCCCTCCCTCACCGCTCAGGCTTCGGACTCGCCCCCGCTGGCGGTCTCCCGGCCCAGCCCTGTCTCGGTTCCATGTGCCCTCACCCCTAGCCCACTGCACCTGGGGAAGAGTTGGGCTTGGTGGAAAGCTTGTCCAGAGGGAAGGAGGAGCTGGGGGTGTAGAGGAGTGATGTATCTAACGTAAAAACCCTTATTAATTTCATATAATCCGTGTCAAAACTGACAGGGAAACACACACACCTATAAGGCACGCCAGCACACACAGTGACACACACCCATGTGACTTATACACATAGTCTAGCACACTCCAAATCACAAACGTCCCTGCACTACGCATCCGGCCGCCCACCACACCCCCACTCTGTGGGGTGGGGCATCCCATGAGGAGTCTTCTGAACTGTGGGCTCCAAGTCATCAGTCCGACAGGACAGCTGAGTGGACAGAAAGGGCCACTGTCCCCAAATCCATCCTGATTTTCTGGCAGCTTTTCCCAGCCCCTGGCTTCAGATTGTTCCTCTTTAACAGTGGGGAAAGATGGGAGAAAATCTTGGTCTCATTCTTCTAAAACAAGGAGACAGGATTTTGCCGGCTAACGAGAGTAGGGGCTTCTGGTGGCCTCTCTTCCTGGGTCCAGTTAGGGCTTAGGGTGCTGGGAATGGCTAGTTTCTGGGTAAGAGTGGCCAAGGGATGGAGGAGGAGGGGGTGGAAGAAACGGAGAGGAAAAAGAATGGGTATGAGTCAGCCAAGAATGGAGCCCGTCAGAGAGAGAATGAGAGGAATGTGTGTGAGAAGCAGACAGACATCTCCAGAGAGGTCCAGAGATAGTCAGGGAACCAGGGAGAGGGAGGAAGTGAGAGACAGAGATGGTCAGAGAAGTGTGAGAAGTGCTTGAGAGTGCACTAAACAAATTAGGGAGGATGAAGGTGGGGGAAGACCACTGGGAGTTAGGGAAAGTGGTATGTGTGTCTGGGCCCCAGGCTGTCAGAGCGATTAGCTTTAATTGCTCTTCCCTTTGTGGTTAAATACTCCGTTGGGGAAATTGCCAGTGATGCCCTAGGCTGCAGGCTTCCCTGGTTGCCTACTTCCTCAATTCCGTGCCCATCATGTGTGGATGTATTATCATGCATGAAGAGGGTCACAGAATCAGAGCGCCTCACTCGCTTACACAGATCCTCACCAACAATGTCAATGATGGATATCTTCACCAGCTGGTAGGCAGCCAACCACTGAATCTCCAAGCCACTCCCACCAAACTTACTCTGTTTTGTAGCAGGGATGCTCACCCCTTCCTAATTGCAGCTCTGAATATTCAGATGGGGACACTGAAGCACAGATCTCAGGAGTCCTAAGTATTCATTGCTATGACTAAGTTGGATAGGTGAGTAGGAAATGCTAGAAGGGGTGAAAGCCTATAGAAAGGAGGAAAAGAGATACTGAAAGATGAAGTAGAAAGGAAATGGATGACGAAGAGTGAGAGAGATGGAGAGAGATGGAAATAGAATCAGGGAGTGCCACACCAGAAGAGTGGAGACAGAGATGGTCTGGGGAGAGTCCTAGGCCTCATTCCCCTCCTCGCCATCAGCCGGCCCTCCTCAGCCCTGCCTGATCCAGTGCCAGCTATCTCCTGATGCCCCATCTTGGGTCTGACTCTTCTCTAGACTAAAGGCTGAAGGCTACTCCCTGTCCCCATGCCCGAAGGTAATCCATTTTGCTTCTTGGGCTGAACATTTTGGGGTCCAGATGTCCTGCCTTTTGTCACTTCCAGGCTGACCCTGGAGCCTCAGAACCCTCAATTTCCTTGTTACAGGAATAAAGACAACCCCTTCCTCCCCCGCAAAGCTAGATTACTTCCAACTTCAGGCAGAAGACTGACAGACTTGAGTGCCTGGGAGTCCCCTCCTGCCCAATACAGGGACCTCTAGGTCCTTGCAGCTGTGTGGGATGTCCCCTCCCCTTAGCCTTAGGCAGCTGCAACAGATGTGGAAGAGGGAGAGGCAGCAACTCCTAATCTTCAGGCTTCCTTCTCGAATTTACAGAGGATTTGGAACCAAACATTAGAGAGAAGGGATAATCTATCACGACTTAATGTCAAAATGCACAGAAATTCTTTTGGTGCTGCCACCTCCTCCACAGGTGGTTATCCCAATTGCCAGGCTTCTCAAAGCACTCCCAGGGCCTGACTCTTCTTACCCCAGTGCCCATGGAGCTCCCACCTGTCCCACCCTAAAAGGTCAGTATATAATGGTCCTTACCTCCTGCCCCTCTTCCCCAGCATCCTCAGTTGGTTTGACCTTTGTCAGGGCTGTGCCTGGGGCCAACTTGGAAGGAGAGGGAGGCAGGAAGGAAGGAAGGTGTGAGGAAGTGGTGAGCGGAGCACAGAAAGCTGGGAGGGAAGAGGACTGACTTCCTGGCAGCCAGGGCTCCGGTTCCTGATTCCTGCCCTGGTATCCTGTCCCAAGAATGGCCTCCGCCCAGACTGCCTGGTGATCCCTGAGCAGCTCTCTGCACTTCTCCAGAGATCAGGAGGATTTTTCAGAGCCCAGAGAGCAGATTTCTCCACAGGCTCTAAGGAAATCTGAATCTCTGGTGAGGAAAGTGACATGGAGGATGAAGGAAACAAGCTCTGCCAAGCCCCACCATGGTCAGGCCAGACCAGCCCAGGTACAACAGCTGATCAGTGAGAATTGAGAGCAGTTCCCCTAAACAACACTCCCTTTGCTTCTTCTGCCATACTAAGGCCTAGGCAAATGGATCTCTCCAAGAAGGGAGGCAACAGGGTGGCCTTTCCTTGTACCCTCAGGGGGCCTTACTCCTATCCTTTCTGTCCCTTCTTACTCACCATTCCCCACACCCCTCCCATCTAGTGGTGTCATTGTCCTAACGACCTGGGGGGGGGGGACCCAGAACTGAGGTTGCCATAGTAACAGATGAGCTGAGGTTACAGCCTTCAATAGTTGTGGACTGTATGCTCTCCTCTCCCTCACTCCCCCATGCCTCATTTGCAGCCTTAGTCTCTTTCTGTCTCCCAACTCCAGCTCTCTTCCTCCATTCTGCAGGCTTCCCTCACCCCTCTGGATGTGAGCCTGTGGTTATATGCCTTCTTACACATGCTTTTGGCTGGTTTAGACACATACAAACACACACCACAGATACTCACAGCCAGTGCACCCACAGCCATATATCCAGTGCTGGCACATACACCTCCATTACCAGAACATCCAAACACACCCACAGATACCCAGCCACTGCCTCCTCCAGAGCTGTGCCCACAACCCAGGGATTAGCATCCGTAAGATCCAAGCACACACACATTTCTCCTCTGCCACTTTAACATTCCTAACCCCATCTCTCTTAGGGACCTCTTTGTATCTTTCACTCTCTTAGAAAGCTCCTACCCACTGCCCCCAAGTCTTTGTGGGTGAGTGTGTTACACACATTAATCTCTTCCCGCCTACCTCCTCTGTAGATCTGTTTTAGATTCAAAGCCCTAAATCTTAACTCCTCCTGACACACACACGCACACACACACACGCACGCATGCACTCTTTCCTCCTGCAGGATCTGTAATATTTACAAACTCTCCTTCCATATGAAAGCAGGGAAGTATAACCCCCAATCCTGCCCCATTTCCAGCTAAGGGCTTGACCCCAGAGTTTCCTCCATTGGGGCAGGGTCTTGTCTCCTGCTGCCCTTTCCCTTCCAGCTCTACTCACGGCCCCCCCCCCACCCATTCTTATCTCCATCTCTAGTCCCCTCCCTATCATCCCCCTCACCCGTATCCCCCTCCTTCTGTCCTTGGATTATCAGTGGAGTGAGGGGGGTTGGGCTCCAGAGCCTGCTGCTGTGACCTAGATTTCAAGACAGAGACAGTTCCTGGTGCTGACAGTCAGAGAGCATTGTTCCTGGCCCGGCCTGGCAGGGCCACTGCTGGGCCCTTCTGTCTGGTTGCACCTGGGTGTGCAACTGAGCATGCCTATGACTGCCTGTTTCTTGCGGGGGTCATGGTAGCCCTGCTGTCTGGCTCATTGTCTGTTTGTGTCACGGTGCCTGCCACCAAGGGAGGCTTGTTTATTCTGGTCCAAGTAGGGGGCTGGGAATGGCGACTTCTGGGTCTGCATCTCTTATTTTGTGACCACCATGCCAATATCAGTTCCCCTGCAGTAGAGCAAGAAGGAAGGAACATGGGAGTGTGTCAACCAGGACCCTTTGATCTGCCACATTCCCAGCCTAATGCTGGGGTGATTTGCGGGCAGCCTCAGTCAGGGACGAGGTCATCTTGCTGCTTTTGGTCTAGTCGCATACAGAGTGTTTATGATACAATTTACTTTTTAAAACATGCTTTACTTTTCTGACTAAAAGAAAACAGATACTCATTGTGGAAATAAGTTCCATTTTTGAGCTCACCACTAGTGTCACATTTTATGAAATCCAGAAAGTTCATTCAAACATCTGACCTTCTTTCTTCTGTCTTAGCCACAGTTCCTATCTTAGTGGAAGGAAGGCCTTGAATGTTTTCTACTTCTCACCTAAGGATCACGAAAGAGGGATGGGGTAAAGGCCTAGGTGAGATCTGGCCTTGCTGATCTCATCAGACCATGCTGAAGGTAGTGCCAGTAGGATGTTGATGCAAGAAAGAGGGGGCAGTCCCCTTTTGCCATTCTCCCAAAGCCGCATCTAAAGTCCCCTCCCTCCACCACCCAGCCAGCCTGGGAACTGGGCAGGGGGCCAGAGCCAGTCGCTTGGTATTCTTGGGCATGGGGGCTGCAGGCACAGCACAAAGGGTAGGAGAGAGAGCTGAGTGGGGGCCTGGTAACCATCAGGGGAGAAAATGGGCTCCACAAAGGTGGGGGTGGTCCTTGCTTCCCCCACCTCGAGCCCTAATGACTGAATACAAGGCTAGCATGGAGGGGCCAAGGAACCATTGGACCAAACAACTAGGCATCCATCCAAAATGAGTCATTAGTGGAGTGGTGGGGAGTTGAAGTGAGGGACCCCTTTGCCTCTGAGGCAGAATGGGGAAGCTAGAACACACGAGCTCCTACAAAACCCTCCAGCTCCTTCTCAGCTTCTCATTGCCACAGCAAGCCTCGCCCTCGTTGTTTTGGAGTTTTTTTCACTGACATGGGGAGGGGTTGGAAGTGGGTGGGGCGATTCTGGGGGGAGACTTGGAGAGAGCGGGTGAGAAAGTCGGGAGCAGGTTGCTATGGTAACCGCCTCCTCAGTCAAGGGAACTGTTGCCAGGGTTACTGTTAGAGGGGGAAAACAGAAGAAAAAGATGGTGGGGGGAAGGAGGTATGACTTGTCACTCTAGGCTCCTGCCTGGCTCCTAGCATCCCGTCTACCCTGACCCCCTCCCCTAGGTCTTCCTTTTCTCCCTCAGCCCTAGCCACCTCCAGCCTCCATGTTCCAGGCACATGCCTGGTAGGGCAGAGTGGGGAGTAGGAGGGTAGTGCCGGGGAGTAAACCAGACTCCGTACCTTAAGCTCAACTCCTATCCCTTTGTTGCCTCCCAACCCCAGTCATGGCTGAGTACGGGACCCTCCTGCAAGACCTGACCAACAACATCACCCTTGAAGATCTAGAACAACTCAAGTCGGCCTGCAAGGAAGACATCCCCAGCGAAAAGAGTGAGGAGATCACTACTGGCAGTGCCTGGTTTAGCTTCCTGGAGAGCCACAACAAGCTGGACAAAGGTGGGGGAGGGGAGCACAGGGGTCCTGTCATCAGTCTTTCAGGCTCAGTTCATTCAGCAAACAGAGATGAGCTCAAAGCTCTTACATCCACAATGTGTACCCCTCTATAGCAAGGCAGAAGAGACGTGCTCTAAGAATATGGGGGCCTTAGACATTTTTCATTGTGCCCCTCATCAGTAAAAAACGTTATTCAGATACTCCTGTGCTATTATCACATACACAACAGAACGTAAAAACAATCTAATAGTAAAATTTTAAGTGACAAAAATTGGGAAGAATTCTAGACAATAAAAATAGAATACCTGAATGAGGGGAGAACTCGAAGTGTAATCTCATCTGGTAAATAGTAATACTAATCTTTGTTAAGCACTTTTTAAAAACTGGTAAAATTTAAAACTACAAGTTCTAACACTTTCTTATCCACTTTGAGAGACTACTGCTTGGGGAGTGGGGTCTATGGATTAGACTAATCCCACCCAGCTGGAGGCTTTTGGGAAAAATTGGTGTTTAAGATGGCCCTGAAAGGTGAGTGGGATTTCTAAGGCAAGATCCAAAGGAGGGCATGCCAGGCAGAAGAACCCTGTCACAGAGTATCTAGTGTGTTTGGAAATGCAAGCAGTCCTGCCTGGCTCGACTAGGATGTAGGGTGTTTAGAAATGGCTGGGAAGGTAAGGGTAAGACTGTGTTGTAGAAAGCCTGGGTATTGGATAGGTGAGGTGAGTGAACTCAGAGCCCTTCAGATATACTATTCTGACTGCTGCGTGGCTGGCAGGGAAAAAGTATAAAGGAGGACATGTTACAGTTAGACTATGGCAACAGTCAGAGGGGAGGAGCCAGGGAAGAAGGTCTAAGGGCATCTATAATCTCCTGAAATTGGCCAGGCCATGGACATCATCCTTCTGGTGGTGTCCATACCTTCTCTCATTTAGAATAACCTTTCTCACCAGGCCCAGATTCTCTCCTGGGTTGCCTAGAGATTCCACTCTGTTGGTCCTACAAGTGCTGTCAGCAAATTCTTATACTTACTTGGATGGAAAGTGGAAAAGGATGGGGGTGGGGATGGGGTATCTGGAAGTCAAGTTGATTTTTCTTTTGTCCCCTCCCCACAACACATGGGAGCTAGTATCTAAGCTAAACCCCTCATTCTAACCACAGTCTAGAAACTTCACTGACCAATTATCTGCCCTTCCTGCAAACAGTCCTCTGTATTGTTGTTTGGGTGCCTTAGCTTTCTTTTACTGGATTAGTAGCCCCTCTTCTTCCAGTGTTGTACCCTCCCATAACCAATGTCAGCAACTCAGCTTTGGTTCCAGGTCACTAGTCTGGTGGAGTAGGGGAAGCTGACCTCTACAGCCTAGCTCTGACCCTATCTCCTGCCTTCCTCCAGACAACCTCTCCTACATTGAGCACATCTTTGAGATCTCCCGCCGTCCTGACCTCCTCACTATGGTGGTTGACTATAGAACCCGTGTGCTGAAGATCTCTGAGGAGGATGAGCTGGACACCAAGCTAACCCGTATCCCCAGTGCCAAGAAGTACAAAGGTAAGAGGCCACTCCTTTAGCTGTACCTCTGCCTCGTCCCATTGACTATCCTTGCAGTACTTGAGTTTTAGGAGAGTGGAGGCAGATGCCCAATGGGCCTGCCTGGCATCTCCCACACTGCTGTCCCTGGACACATCCCTTTTTGTCCCCAGACATTATCCGGCAGCCCTCTGAGGAAGAGATCATCAAATTGGCTCCCCCACCGAAGAAGGCCTGAGCAAGGGGGAGGAAGAGGAGGAAGGTTGGACCTTCATCAGACCACTCCCTTCCCCCATCCTCCAGGGGAGGGGGCAAGGGCAACCCACCATCTACCCACTTACTAACCTGGTCCTAACCCCCTTACTGTGCGCGTGTGTGTGCGTGTGCGCACGCTCTGGCTGTCTGTCTATATGTCTAGCTCATCTAGTTCCTCTTCTTAAGGGGATGGGGGTCAGGGGCTAGGGGAGGGGGCTGAGTTTCCCCACTTTAGGAGGAGGTGGGGGCTATTTCTATGCAAATAGAAATCAGCACATTCCTCCTACTTCCCTTTCCTCCACTCTCCCCCCATATCTTTAAAGTGTGGAAGCAGAAAGGACCTGCATTTTCCTACACTGAGGAGCTGACATGGGGGTAAGGTAATGGGAGAGGTAGGTGGATCCAGGGAAAAGCAGTGGGGAGGGAAGGCAAAGAGGCCACTCAACCCCCACCTGGAAGGGGCAAAGAAAAGCAAGAGTTCCCTGTTTGTACTCCTGTGCTGGACTAGCTGTTTCCTGAGTACCAGCAGGTCCCTTTTTTGCCTCTCATGGGCCTAGCATAGGTATGAGCCAGGGATCCTTTCCTGGCCCCTAAGATCAAACCCCATGGAGCAGCCAGCATTAGATGCCCCCACTCACCTGTACTCTGGAGAGACTGTGTTGGGAACATGTACCACTGAGCCTGAGATGGGGATGAGGGCAGAGAGAGGGGAGCCCCCTTTTCCACTCAGTTGTTCCTACTCAGACTGTTGTACTCTAAACCTAGGGAGGCTGAGGAATGAGATCCTTAGGTTTTAACCTGCATCCTGACCCCACCATCTGTAGGGTCCCAACTTGGTTATTGCAGGCAGCCTTCCCTCTCCCTTGGTGAAGAACATCCCAAGCCAGAAAGAAGAGAAGTTAACTACAGTGTTTTCCTTTGCACCGATCCCCATCGCAATTCAATCCAGGAAGGGACTTAGGAAACCCTTCTTTACTAGATATCCTGGCCCCTTGGGCTTGTGAACACCTCCTAGCCACATCACTACAGTACAGTGAGTGACCCCAGCCTCCTGCCTACCCCAAGATGCCCCTCCCCACCCTGACCGTGCTAACTGTGTGTACATATATATTCTACATATATGTATATTAAAACTGCACTGCCATGTCTGCCCTTTTTTGTGGTGTCTAGCATTAACTTATTGTCTAGGCCAGAGCGGGGGCGGGAGGGGAATGCCACAGTGAAGGGAGTGGCAGAATCAAATTGCTACATAGTTCAAACAAAAAAGAAAGCTTTTTCAAAAAACATTTAATTCACATGAAATCTCAGAGACTATTTAGACAAAGTTGAAGTTAGGAGCTTTCAGGATGTGAGAGTAAAACTTTAATGGGAGGGGAGGGCTGGCTGCTGGAAGAAGGAAGAAGCCAGACTGGTTAGACAGTATTCTTAACTCCTAGCCCAGCCTAGCGTGCCCTGCCCCTCTGGCCACTGCTGCAGACACCTGCCTTAACACACACACCTCTAGGACTCCACAGTTTTGCCTTAAAGGACCTTCCCAAGTCTCCTTTCCCTGTCTGGCTTCTCCCTTAAGAAGAGAGAGATACTTGTAAAATTGGGTGGGAAGAATGAGCATAAACTGTCCTTCCATTTGGGACATGTTACATTAGAAAGAGAGAGAATAAGGAGCCTTTCTTATGGAGGAAATGGGAGAAGAGAGACAGGGTTATTTTCAGCAGAGTCTAGTAGTTTCTCTGTAAGGCAAAATAATCTAAAAAGACTAACCTGCCCACCCACTCCTTATATTGCTGTGAGATTGCCCCTATCTTGTGCTCTTCTGTCTGCAGTGTGCACGGCCTTGTTCTAACCCGGAATAAAGGTGATTGATTGTATTGTAACTAACTGATTTTAAAATTTCTGTGAGTGACGAGGATTTTGGAGCCTTTGAATCACTGGGAAGGGAGGGGGAACAATATTTATGCCCCAGAACAAGGGCTGGGAAAATACCCCAAGTGTATACCCTCACCCCACCCAATCTCCTAAGTATCACTGAGCTAAATGGAGCGTATCCTACTTCCAACAGTCTCCAACTGGAGCCCAAGCACTGGAAATACGGGTCTCCCAAAATGGACTTTCTAACACGGTATCATGTGCAGAATGAGAGGGGTAGCTACATTAGGAGGAGCAAAAACCATCCATTGTGAATAAATGGACCACATACCACACAGAGCAGCAGTCGGGGGGAAGAAAAGCTTTACTGGGAGAAAATACAACAAATTCCAGAGTGCATGGTTTTTAGCCCACCCTATCACCCCACCAGCAATAGGAACACAGACCACTCAATCACACATTCCCTACCTCAGGGAGTAAGTACAGCAGCCAACATCTGGTCTGAGAGCTGCTGGGAAAAGGGGCAGGAGGAAGTGTCTGGGAATACCATTCTCTCACTCTTTTCCCCTCCTTCCTGGCCTGATTTAGTAGAATCTGACTGTCCCAGGATACAGAATTCTTGATTGGATCTTGTGGAAACTGGGGGCAAAAAAATAGCAGCAAAAGCACTTAAGGGCAAGAATTCAGCTGGGACTTTCAGACTGAGTGACCAGTGATAAGACAAGTGCCCAAGCACCAGCCACTGTAATCAGTCCTTAGATTAATGACTTGTTCCTCAATCCTAAAATATCAAGAGGCGGACAAGGTTTAAGTCAAACCCAGGAAGTCTTTCCCTTCACTCTTCTATAAAGAAGGGAACTGGCATCAAGTTGGATGGCTTAAAGATCAAGCAGCTCAAGGTAAGAGAGAGAGAGAGAGTGTGTGTATGTGTATGTGTGTGGTGTGTGTGTACGTGTCTTCTGTCACACAAAGTGCCACAATAGTCTGCAGTGGTGGCACCACCCTAAAGTATTTAAGTTTTAAAGACAGGCCAGCCTCTGGTTAGAAGAGCCATCCTTGGAACCCCCTACAAGACTTGAGAGGTAGGAGATCTGAGGCAAAGAGCTGAGAGGAATTTCCTGTTTTTCCCAACCCCCACACCAAAGCAGGGAACCAGGAAGGGCAGAAATGAGGATCCTTCCATTCTCGAGCCTCCAAAAACCTAAAGGGTAAGTCCCAATCTCTAGTGACCATACACAGAGGTAAACTGACCCCAGGTGTCACCTCCACACCATTACTCTTGTTCACTCTTAAGTCCCTTTATTGCATTCATAGAGAATATATAGGTATTTAAACTTTGACAATAATTTTACCTTGATACATCCAAGTTTGACTTGCTTTTTAATATATTTATAGATATAAAATTAGGCCTCTAACAGTGATAGGGACAGGGAGATTGCTGCCACCAAACAATGTTTTTTAAAAAAATAACAGAAGAGGTAACATCCTTCCTATTCTTCCTTCACATCTGCCCCTCTCTCACCTCTCCCCAACCTCCCTCACCTGACGTATTAGGGGGTGATGGGATGAAGAGAAGAGAGTGAAGGATATGTAATCAAGTGCAAAACACTGTGATAAGTACAAAGAATGAATAAGGTGGAAAGGAAAGTGAAGAGTGTGGGATGGTTAGGGGCTTTAAGGACTTCCCAGGAAAATAGGATTCTGGGATGGGGTTGCTGGGAGCGGGGGAGGGGAACCAACTGTCATATACTTTTAAAAAACAAAGGAAGAAAAGGTCAAAAACCTAAACCAAAGAGAGAGTGGCACTCCTACCCTCCACTCTGGCCCCTTGGTACTGAATAGCCAGTTGTTCCACCCACCCCCCCGGCCCAACAAACAAGGGAGCTTAAAGAAAAACCCCATTCCCTATCCCAAACCAGTTAACAAAATAGGCTTCCCTCTCCTCTCAAAAAGAGGCTTTGGGGAGAGGCCATTTCTACTGAGTCCTATGCACCTCTCCATGGAGCCCCATTCCAGGGGTCAACTCCCATTCCTAGGTACTCTGTTGGTTCACTCCTCTGGTTTGTCCTTCTCCTGGGATGTCTTTCTTTTATCTAAAGCAAAAAGTCCAAAGTGCGTTTCTGCTGAATGTAGGGCCTGGGACAGGAAAGGGTTGCCCAGGCAGGATCAGATTGGCAGCCCCAGCCTGCCCCACCTAGGTATGAGGCCTCAAGATGGCATGCACTGCACCCGGTCAGGGCCCTCCTCCTCGTCCGATGTGTCTGAGGAGCTGGGAGACTCATCAGAGTCCGCGTCTGTGGCCCCAACCCCAGGTTCTCGCCAGCGCTGTGGATGGGAAAGGCTTGTTAGTAACCTCCCTGGATGGAACAAGGACAAGCCTGTTAGGTCTTAGCTAGAATATAGATGCTTTAGGCCAGAGATCAGCAGAATTTTTCTTAAAGGGCCAGACAGTAAGTATTTTAGACTTGCAGTCTATATGGTCTTTATTGCAACTATTCAACTCATTGTAGCGTGAAGGCAGCCACAGACAATACACAGAATGGGTGTGGCTGCAAGCCAATGAAACTTTATTTACAAAAACCAGCAGCAGGCCAACTGCCAGTCTGCCAACCCCTGAACTAGGCCTCTTTTGGCATAAGAGGAAAAATAGAAAGATCACACTGAGACTTGTTATTTCTTCTCAATTCCCTCCTCCACCCTTTGCCTTTATGAAGATAGGATTACACATGGATGGCAATAGACAACAGTAGATACCACCCTTTTCTGCTGATGTCTCTTCCAAGGCTGTATCAGGGATCTGATGGGGATAGAGGACAATGGATACGAAATCCAACCAAGATCACCTGATTCCTCCTTAAAGTCACTACTCTGGAGCTTTTTAGCCCTCTTAAGAGGGTCACTCCCTTGGGAACTCATTTCCAACCCCAGCTTACCCGGTGATGGCGTCTCTGTCTCAAGTGATGCATAAGGAACCACAGCATGTGACTATCAAACAGGTCAGGGTGGTGCAAGCTATCTTCATCCCGCTCCCGCTTGTTCTTCTTAATCACCTGGAACCCAAAAAGGTTGGGAAGAGGAGGCAGCAATGAAGAGGAACCCGGGACCTGATCAAGAAGGCTGATCTTCTATCCCAATAAAAGCTAACCATTAAGTTGAAGTGGAGCTACATTAGATTAGGAAACGATGCCCTAGGTTCAGCTGCTGCAAAGGTAGCAGGCTTTAATATAGAATAATTCTCAAAGATGCTCCTTATCCCCATCCTATTACAAATTAGTGCCACTTCACAGCTGCCCCCTGGAGCAGGACTATTCCCACAGAGGAAATTACAGGAATGTGGGGGAGGGTGTTAGAGCAGTGCCTTTAAAGAACTGGGCAGCAAGTTATTCCTCCCTATGACAATGAAGAATCAACAGTATGTGGATAAGCAGAAAGAAAATAACTTCTGCAGTCAGCCACTTACATCTTTTAACCCTGTCAGCTCAGTGGAAGCTTCAGCTGTGGGTGCCCAGATCTTCACATCATGGTCTAGGCCACTGGTTGCCAGCACAGGCAGGTGAGGATGGGGCTCAAGGCAGTTTACCTGGTCAGGAAGAAAGGAAAACACAGACTCAGCAGTGTGTGGGAGTAGGGTTTAAAAGCCACTACTCACCTTGAGCCAAATAATTGCCCTTGATCAGGGCTGATGCAGCTGCTGGGGAAGGGAGGCCCACCCATCCTGAGCCTAAGCCAAAGGGCACTGGGGGTAGAGAAACCAGACACAGACTGGGTATAAGACCAGGCACATCAATCATTTCCTATGTTTAGGTCAGGGGTGGCTTCATCCCCAGATACGGCCCTAGGGATGGGTGAGTGGACTGCCCAAGCTTACTGCTGGCTTCATAAGACAATGAAATCCAGATGACCTCATTCACTCCAGATTCCAAAGCTCCAACTTGCCCAAGGCTGGGAAAAAACCATCTCAGTGGCTTTCACCAAATGGCAAATAAATTTTAAAAAATGAAGCAAGCAGCAGCTGCCAATGAACCCCCAGAGAAGAGTTGGAGCACAACTACATTCATTTGGCACTGTTTACTAGAACTGGAGGAAGGCACAGGCTGAGAAGAGGAGGCTCAGTTGCAGGGAGTGGTGGGAGTGATGGAGGCTCATATCTGCTTAAGAGAACCTTGCACATCCCAGGGGGAGCATCCTACTACCTGCCCTGAGCACAACAGGCTCAGCTATAAGGCAGCACATTAAAATACAGCAGCTTCTTGGGGTTCCCATAGCCTCAATCTCAGCCACCCTCTGGGTAAATTCACTGAACAAGGCAAAAGAAATAAACTACAGCAGGAAGGCCTTCTAGCTTAGGCAGCTTCCTTCTGTCTGAAAGGCACCCATGCCCCCTGCTGTCTGACTTGGAAACATGAGCTTCCCTAAGGGAAGGGCAGGGAAGTTCCTACCCCATCCAGAAGAGTTAGTTCCAGATCTAGCTGCTAAAGCATTTTCAGTCTTTTAGTGAAAGGAGGAACACATAGGAAAGGCACCCTGCCTTGCAGCTGGCCATATAGTCCAAGAAAACAACTTCTTTTAGTTCTCTCTGGACCAACCACCTCCCCTGCCTCACCTGCCCAGGCAGAGAACAGCTGAGGATAAGTCAAGGACAGGCATAAAAAACAGAGCTGACCTACAGACTTCCCACTTACTTTGACTCCATCTTACAAATAAACAAATGCTCAGAAAAGACTGAAGCTAAGACTGAGCTTATGAATAAAACAGAAACCTCGTTCTTTATCTCCTCCCATTCCACATATCAGCCTATTGTGAAGTTTACCTTTGGGCTGTTTTAGGCAGTGCAGTTCAATGCCTGGAATAATATCTATCTCTAGTAACGGACAACTTACACATACAAACCTGAACTTTTTCATCTATCTCCTAATAAGCCCTTGTTACAGACCTATACTCTTTGAGCTAGCTCTGCTTGAATAAGTCAGCAAAATAAAAAAGCGCAGGGGAACAATTCCTTGGAACTTAAGACTAAGGAAAAAGCCAGTGGCAAGAGGAACAAGAGAATAACATACAGTACCTGAATTGGAGCCTGCGGGGGGAGCCGACAGAGAACTTCTGGGCCAGAGTACCTGGTCACTTCACCAGACCTGTCTGAATGCCAGGACTTATCCTGTCAATAATGCCTGAGCAGAGAAAAGAGCTCTGGCCTTAGATGACTGGGTTGGGGGAATGTAGAGAACGGGATCAAGCATCAAAGTGCTCTTGGGAGACTAAGGGGCTGTCCTCTGATACCACCCCCCATTCTTGTCCCTGTGAAGCTGAATGGGAACAAAGAAATGATCCTCAAATCAGAGTCAGGAGATCTGGGCAAGTTAGAAAATAACTTCTAAGATCTTTGGTTCTAACATTCTACGTTACAATTACATTCTACTCTACATTTACAATTTGCATGATATAGAACTGCTGAGTCTACTACATTGAAACTAGTGCCTGGTGACCCCCACTGCTGGAAAATTAGGACCAAAAACAGAACAGAGGGAGCCAAGTAAAAGACCACATCGATCATTCAGCTTACACAGAGACAAGAATATGTAAGGAAATTTGCTTCAGGGGTAGCCTCTATATCTCTTATTCTACTTATTTACTCTTAGGACCACTAAAACTTAGGCCTAGGCCCCACCCATCCCAAGTAGATGCCTTCCTCACCTGGGCAAATGGGTTAATCATCAAACCCTGGCATTGGCTGAGCTAAAAGCAAACTGGCCTGCAGAATGCTTTTGGAGAATGGACAAATGCTGGCCTGGCAGAGGGCATTCAGCCCTGCATCTCTCTGGAACAGAATGCAAGGCAATAGCTTATGTCAAGAAAAAATTCACTGGCCCCTTCTGACTTCCTTTTTCTAAATGCCTATTGCATAATTCCCATTAAGACTCAAGTGTTTTGGGTTTGTTCACTGCAGATGACACAGGGGGACCTATGGAAGAGTAGGAAATGAAGCAGGGAAGAGTGAGACACACCTTGAACTTCTAGATTCCTCTCCATTTGTATTCAAACCATAAAAACCCTAGATCTATGCAGGTCCCAGGTCCCCAAAATTTAGAGGAAACCAGAAGAAAATTTGAAATACCCTCATACCAGGGCAAGAAAAACATAAGGAATGGGATCCTGTTTGCAAGGAACCATTCTAAATTCTAAAACCACTCTCTGAAAAAAACCTCATCAAGAGATGGCTAGGCTCTTTGAAGTTCCCCACAGCTAAGAAGCAATAAAAAGGAAGAGAGACTAAGCTGTCTCAGTCATTCCTTAGAGGTCTTGGGTAACCAGACTATTCTGGGCAATCAGTATAATTTAGTCTTCCAAACTGTCTTTTTCCCATCTCCTGTGGTCCAAAAACCTTATAACAGAAAGCAACTGAACTCTTTCCTAATTCTAGGTCTCAAAAATGAAAAAAAAAAAAAAAAAAGATACGGTTAACCAGATACATCTTAAGAGCTGATGGCTCTTCATTCCCTAACTCGATTCTCACTCTTCCTTTTTGACCTAACTCCACAGAGGTCTGCAGAACTCAAAGGATAGGCAGACTATGATATGATCATGGGTTATACAGCAAGCAGACTGCTCAGCTACTAGAAAAAAATTACATTTGCTTTCTCCTTACATATACACATTTATATGTGTTTGTTACCTATTTGAATGTAAGCGTGACACTTCACCCCTAAATACTTCAACATGTATCTCTTAAGTACAAGAATATTCTCCTACATAAGTAATCAAATCAAATAAATTTAATATTGAATACCATGTTATCTAATGTATAAACCATATTCTAATTTTCCCAACTGTCCAAAAAATGCTCTTTATAGTTTTTATCTGCTGATCTAAGATCCAGCCAAGATCACTACTTAGTTTAAAGGGAAGAGACAATAGAGAAATCTTTAGCCTTGTGTACGAGGGTGTGCCCTGAACACTAACACTTTTTCATTTGGAAAAGGTGCATGCCTAGAGATAAGTTACATCACTCAGGACAGGACAGAGGTTCTTCCCTAAGATCCCTTTCTTGTCTCAATAAACTGTGACAGGGACAGAAGATAGGAACAGGAAGAAAATACTCCATCAAAAACTCAGCACCCCCAGGCTAACTAGCCTTTTATGGCTGGTTGGACCTCTAAAACATGGTATTATGTAGTCACAGAATTCAGTGTCCCTGCTAAAACCTACCTTAATGACTGGAGAGATTAGGGAGCCAGCCAGCTCAGCATACCATACTCACCACGCCTCCCTTGTCCCCCTCCATGAACTGAATAATCTGGCAGGATGATTTCTCCCAGAGGAAGATGTGCCCACAGTCACTACCGCTCACCACAAACTCACTCTTAGGGCCATAGAAATTGACGCCTTTTACTGAAACGATAAATGAGGGAACAAACCACATGAGGGTTGGCATCAGGCCTATATATATTCATCTCAAAGGGAATTTAATTATTCACAAACTCTAAATCAGCTGAGGGCCAAATAATTATTTTCATTTTCTCAAAACACATCAAGAGATTATGCATGTTTAACAGATAGTTATAAGAATCACAACAGTCCCAGAGATGATTTATATTCTCCCAAAGAGCTCGCTCCTTAGGGCAGAGGAATCTGCAATCCTTTAGCAGCAGCCTCAGTCTCTAAGTTTATACCCTAGCAAGCAACCACAGGCCTCTCTAATCCCTTACCTGTCCCACCCTGATTCGTCCCAGCTGTGTCCACTCTTAGGCAGTACTGTCTTATGGCCTAGGATTATCTTTGATATGTGGACTTCACTGGTACTTTGTCAATATTTTTGGGGTCATCAGTTGATCTGAGACTGATGAAGGTATATGCCACAACTGCCTCAAGAAGCAAGTCATCTGTGCTTGCTACCATTAACAGGGTTCCACTCTCCAGAATCAGTAAAAGAAGCCAAGAGTTCCAATGACTATGGTCAGTACAATATTGGCCATGAGACTGGCACCCTTCCTTCATCTGCCTGTGTACTGAGATCCAAGAACAGATTTTTCCCTCCCTTCTTACCAGCTCAGGAAAAAAAATAAAAGGAACTGCTATCTCCAAGACAAAATCATGACAGGTATCTGTTAGGAGTCGTAACAACAGAGTAATGATTCCTCAACTTTTCTGGACATTAGAATCGTGGGTAGTTTTTAAAAATCTCAGTGCTCAAGTTCCATCCCATCCCTACTAAATCAGAATATATAGCGTTAAGGCCAAACTTATTTTTAAAAGAACAACAGGATTGGGATTGGTGGCTCATGCCCAGCACTTTGGGAAGTCAAGGCAGGCCGATCACTTGAGCCCAGGAGTTAGAGACCAGCGTAGGCAACACAGTGAAACCCCATCTCCACAAAAAATACAAAAATTAGCCAGGTGTAGAGGCATGCACCTGTAGTCCCAGCTACTCAGGAGGCTGAAGTGGGAAGATCACCTGAGCCTGGGAGGTCGAGGCTGCAGTGAGCCATAATTGCACCACTGCACTCCAGCCTGGACAACAGAGTGAGATCCTGTCTCATAAACACAACACAAAACAAAACAAAACAAAACAAAACAAAACAAAACAAAACACATGAGGTGATTTCAATGTGCCCCAAAGGAACAAAACAGGCCAATCTTGGGCTAGTTACTACCACCATTCCTCCTCTTCTGCCTCATCTAAAAGAATAGTTTACTCCTCCTCCTAGAGGTATAAGGCCACTCCCTATTTAAGTAATTCAGGACCACTGACTAAACAGGGCTTTCCCTGACTCCCTAAGACATTTGTGCTGATTTTGAAGTTACCTGAAATCTTCAAAAAGTTAGTCTAGTCTCCTTATGTCCAAAACAATTAGAAGCAACATTATTGGAGTGACAAGAGATGCTCTTGAGTGCATTCCCCTCTAGCATAGTGGAGAAAACATGAAAACTCCAGTCCAATTCAGGATAATCACTCAGTGCCCATGGCAACACAGGCAGGTAGTTTCTATTTCTATAACCTGAGCAAGACACTGTGGTTCTCCAAAGCCAACAGGCTTGGGCCACAGAAACCTAGGAAGACAGTCTCACCTGTGGCATTATTTCTGTGGCCCTTGTATCTCTTAACATACTGGGCCCCATCACTGTGAGAGGAGTTGAAGAGGTAAATATCTTCATCATTGTAACTGGCCAGGAGCTCTGCCAAGAACAAGAACATAGCAGTGAAGGCAAAGGCTGAAAAAAGCAGGGACCAGGAGTTGGGGGTTGGGGTGGGGCTTCTTGCCAGTAGTGCCCCCTCCAAATACCCAGGTGTAGCACCCATCTTATTTGGAACACCAGGCAAGTCCGACTGTACAGGGTAGACTAGGAACATACTGCCAACCCAGGGGCAGCAGAATGCTCAAAAAGATCATACCCATTACCTCAGGAATGAGTCAAAGGCATAAGAACCTGCTCAGGCAAGCAACCTGGGCTTCAGGACAGGCCCTGCCAAATATCATCTGCAGCATTCTGCAAATGGTACCTGGCATCTCCAAGGGTCATCTGCTGTATCCTCCCGCTATGTGCTCACCATCAGCAGTTACTCCCCAGCTGCTCTACTTGGAGCTATAGCACAGTGGTGAGCACTGGAGGGCACATGCCTCACTGGCTCAGCAGCTCCCTAGACAGAGGGGGCATGCCAGCCTAGGAGCTGGGCCCTGCTCACGTACCTGTGCCGTCGTGGCTGTACACAAGACAGGTGATGTTTGCTTTGGACTCACTGTTCACCTGCAATAAGGAGCAGATACTGACTGATGCCCCACCCCCCCATTTGTTATACCATCTTCAGGAAACAGCTTTTCCTTCAAACTCCCCTACATCTTCTCCCAGAGATTTGAGAAAGACAGACAGAGACAAGAGTACAACTGCTGAAACATGACCACCTCAGGGGGTAGCATCTTGGGGCTTTCTCTTGGTTGTCATCTGTGTGCTAGCCATTTTATGTACATTGTCTCATTAGGCCTCACCATCAAGGTGCAAGGCAGTTATTTTTATTTATATTTTGTCGATTAAAAAATCTGAGGCTATCAGAAGTGAAGTGACTGCCAAGATCACAAGGCTGGTAAGTGGTAAAGCCAGGAATCAAATCCAGATGATTGGCTTGAAAGTCCAAGCTCTTCCCACCATACCAACAAGTTCAGGTGCAGCCTTGGGGTTGAGTCAGGGAAGCCTGGAGCAACTGGCCCTTCATGAATCTTACCAGGTGATGAGGACAGAACTTCTTGAGTACTCCATTGTTCTCATTCTCATCAATTTTCCTCTGGTCATAAATCCTATAGTTGGAAAAGCAATGAAAATGTAAAAATTTACAAACAAATCCCTTAACGAGCTGCAATCTGATGTAGTGGCAGGAAAATGCCAGCTGGATGAAAATAAACAACATTTTCCAAACCAAGCTCTGGCTTGTGCTCTTCTTAAAGGGCATCCCTTTTCCAATCCATTTCCAAACCCCAAGTCTTTGTTTTGTTTGTTTGAGACTGGGTCCTGCTCTGTCACCTAGGCTGTAGTGCAGTGGCATGATCCCGGCTCACTGCAATCTCTGCCTTGTGGGTTCAAGCGATTCTCCTGCCTCAGCCTCCTAAGTAGCTGGGACTACGGGTACACGCCACCACTCCCGGCTAATTTTTGTATTTTAGTAGAGACAGAGTTTCATCATGTTGGCCAGGCTGGTCTTGAACTCCTGGCCTCAAGTGATCTGCCTGGCTTGGCCTCACAAAGTGCTGAGATTACAGGGATGGGCCACCA
This sequence comes from Rhinopithecus roxellana, assembly GCF_007565055.1. Taxonomy (NCBI): domain Eukaryota; kingdom Metazoa; phylum Chordata; class Mammalia; order Primates; family Cercopithecidae; genus Rhinopithecus; species Rhinopithecus roxellana. Next base: position 56,385,537 of record NC_044556.1, on the reverse strand, counting down.
CACCTAGCATCAAACCCTAAATCCTTCATCCATGTACTTCCCATTTTAAGTGACAATCCTCAATTCTGTCAGTCTGAAGTTGTCTCTCTCTCTCCTCAAGTGTTATATCACATACTGATAATTTTCACTGAAACAACTAACATTAATATGGAGCTTTTTATGTGTATATTACCTACCGAAAAGGGTTACTCACGGGCAGAAACCATGCTTAATGTAAGTCAGTGGGTCCGTAATCCCTCCTTGAAACTTTATTTGGCCTATTCTCCCTCTCATACCCCACAATAATTATTAAAAACTACCACCCATAGCTCAAGACTCCCTCTCCTTTCCACATTCTTATCAAGCACACTACACCTTCACCTTCCTTCCTCTCTCTAATCCAAGCTTTAAACTCAAATATTTAGGATACACACATTATGTGTCAAATATTATGCTAGGTGCTAAAAATACAGTGAGGAACAAGACAGATCTAGTATCTGTCCTCACCCAGTCTCCTCCAATCTCAGGGTCAATCTTCTGACAAATGCTCTTCATTTCATCCTTCCAGGGACCTTGTTTGATGATTATCTCATTTCTCAACCTCTTCCTCATCACCAGTTGGCCACTTTCTAAAAATCCTTCTACTGACTGTCCTTTCCTACTATTGCTTTTTTCCTCCTTCCCCTTACAGTCACACTACTGAAAAGAACGATCAACATTCAATATTTCCACTTCCTTATTTCCTATTCATTTCTCAGTCTATCCTAATCTGGTTTTGGTCCTCAACTCACCACTGAGACTTTCTGGCTGAAATCATCAGTTAATTATATCCATTTGTCAAGTAGGTATAAGTCTAGAGCTCAGAATAAGTGTGGTCTGCAGACACAGATGTAAGTCATATATCCGTGTATAGGTGGTAGTTAAAGCACTGGTAATGGAATTAGATCTCCAGGGGAAAATATAGAGAGGATTTTCCCTTCCTCCTTTAGAATCTCTGGCCTCTTTCAGAATATAATGAAAACTCTAGTCCCTTCTTCCCAGAAAAATGCACATAAGCACACTTTCTGGAGGTTCACATAATACTTGTACTTCAAGTTAAAATTCCCTGGTATAGAGCAAGATGAGAGCTGAAGACGGAGATGCTGGAGGACATCAGCATTTAATGGGTGGAAAAAGGAAGACACACCCATGAACAACACTAAGGAGTGGTTGGACATCACGGAGAGAAGGTGTTTCAGGGAAGGAGTAATAATGTCAAGAGTAGAGAAAAAGATTTGAAAAGTATCTTGTTGGCCGGGCGCGGTGGCTCAAGCCTGTAATCCTAGCACTTTGGGAGGCTGAGACGGGCGGATCACGAGGTCAGGAGATCGAGACCATCCTGGCTAACACTGTGAAACCCCATCTCTACTAAAAAATACAAAAAACTAGCCAGGCGAGGTGGCGGGCGCCTGTAGTCCCAGCTATTCCGGAGGCTGAGGCAGGAGAATGGCGTAAACCCGGGAGGCGGAGCTTGCAGTGAGCTGAGATCCGGCCACTGCACTCCAGCCCAGGCGACAGAGCGAGATTCTGTCTCAAAAAAAAAAAAAAAAGAAAAGTATCTTGTTGGCTTTGGCAGTTAGGTTACTGATGACTTAAGCCTTGACATCTACGGCTCACACGATCCTCCCGCCTCAACCTACCAAGTAGCTGGGACTACATGCACACACCACCATGCCGGGCTAATATTTTTATTTTTTGGTGGAGACAGCATCTGCCCAGTTTGGTCTCAAATTCCTGGCCTCAAAAGATTATCCTGCCTCGGCCTCCCAAAGTGCTGGGATTACAGGTATAAGCCATACACCCCAACTAAGTGTTTATTAATAACCTACTATATTCTACATATGATGCTAAAACAAGGTTTGGCAAACATTTTCTTAAAGGACAAGACAGTAAATGTTTTAAGCTGGTCAACAGGCAAACCATCTAATCTCTATTATAACTATTGAATTCTGCCATGTAGCATGAAAGTGGTCATAAACAACATGTAAATGAAGGCCATGGCTGTGTTCCAATAAAACTTTATTTATAAAAACAAGCAGTACAGTTTGTCAAGCCCTGTGATAGACAGTAAGCATAGAAAGATTAATACAAACATTCCTACTACTTTCTGAACATATGATAGGTCCTTGATAGTTTATATTTTACTTTATTTTTAGTTATTTTTTTTTTTTTGTGACAGGGTCTCACTCTGTCATCCAGGATGGAGCGCAGTGGTGTAATCACAGCTCACTGCAGCCTCAAACTCCTGGGCTCAAGAGATCCTCCCACCTCTGCCTCCCAAGCAGTTGGGACTACAGGAGCATACCACCACATCTGGTGATATTTAATTAATTAAAAAACTAAAATGTTTTAATTTTTTTTTTGGTAGAGACACAGTCTTGCTATATTGCCCAAGTTGGTCTTGAACTCCTGACCTCAAACTATCCTCCAGCTTTGGCCTCCCAAAGTCCTCTAGTTTTATAGTCATGAGAAACCACACCAAGCCTCTTGACATTTTAAGTCACATAAGGAATAGCTTTACAATCCTCTTCATACCTTTACCACATCTCTTCCCACATGCCTTCAGGCACCCACTAACTTGTTACCCTAAGTCTCTCTTCTGTACCTGCCTTTAATCTAATGTTCTCTCAGTGTTGCTGATTTTGGCTTAAGAACTGGGAAGTGAAGAGATGATTTACTGACTGTGCTTCATCAATCAGGGCCTATTCTTAATCCTTTAGCAATAAATTTTCATGTCAGCCAATCACACTGCCAAATTTACCACTAAATGATTCATCTCATATATCCTCTTTTTCTTTACTCCTATAAATTCTTAAAACTAAGCTAAGCAGGAATTAGCTTAGCTTAGCAGGTATAGTAGGGACTCATACCTATACCTCCTCTACTTGCCTACTTTTTTTTTTTTTTTGACCACAGGCCAAAAAGCATGTCTCCCCAGAGCTTCCCTTAAATACTTTTTAATAACCCTAAACTAAAATTCAGTATTTATGATGCAAAAGCCTTGAGGATGAGTAAGCTATTTCTCTGTATTCCCTTGAAGTAATTTCTTTAGGTTAGGAGTGAAAGTTAGTGATGTTATGATATAAAACATTCAGCAAAAATGTTTTCAAATTTATACCAGAAGATGAGCTGTTCGGGTTCTTTCAAAGAAAGAATAAGAAAGGAGAAACCTCAAAACAGTCAGTTGCCTGCGCAGGAGAGGTGCCAAAGAAGTTGAGTGTAACCTAATGTCAGAGAAGAGCTGGAGTGCTGAAAGGGCCACCTGCTCAAGTAGGATCAGTGTGCCTCAAAATCTTCATGTAGCCAGGCACGGTGGTTCACAACTATAATCCTAGCACTTTGAGGGGCCAAGGCGGGTGGATCACTTGAAAACAGAAGTTCGAGACCAGCCTGGCCAACATGGCAAAACTGTATCTTTACTAAAAATACAAAAATAGCCAGGCATGGTGGCACATGCCTGTAATCCTATCTACCTGGGAGGCTGAGGCATGAGAATCACTTGAACCCGGGAGGCAGAGGTTGCAGTGAGCCGAGATCAAGCCACTACACTCCAGCCTGGACAACAAAGTGAGACTCTGTCTCAAAAAAACCAAAAATCTTCACGTAACTTCTGCCAAGTAAATAGCCAATAGAGGATACTGAGGCTGATAAGAGACAGAAGATCTGAGTATTTCTCCTTGTGCTGAAATGCTAAAACTCTTAAGTCCTACTCTAACCCTGGGAAAGTATCAGCTTTGGGTTAAGGCAATATGAACTACAGTTCTCAATACAGCAAATTCCTACATTCCCCTCCAAACACCTTGGTCCTAGTGGTGGAATTCGTTAGAGACACAGACTTTTCAAGTAACCTGGAGCTCTAAGTAGGAACTCCCAACTCGAAATTTCAGTGAATGCTCAACTTGGCAGGGGGAGCAACTGAAAATGTGTAAAAGTACAACCCTTTTTGATCAACAGCTTCTTATCTAAAAAAAAAAATCGGCCGGGCACAGTGGCTCACGTCTGCAATCCCAGCACTTTGGGAGGCCGAGGCGGGTGGATCACCTGAGGTCGGGAGTTCGAGACCAGCCTGGCTAACGTGGTGAAACCCCATTTCTACTAAAAATACAAAAAATTAGCCAGACGTGGTGGCGCGTCTGTAATCCTGGCTACTTGGGAGGCTGAGGCAAGAGAATCGCTTGAACCCGGGAAGTGGAGGTTGCAGTGAGCCGAGATTGTGTCATTGCACTCCAGCTTGGGTAACAAGAGCGAAAGTCTGTCTAAAAAAAAAAAAAGAAAGAAAAAAAAATCTATGGCTACACATTTGAGGACTGTTGGTAACTAGAGGAAATGACTTTTGAAGAAATGGGAATAGGGGAAGAACAGAGAAACAAGGTTTTGTCCAGGATTCCTGAACAAGGCAAAGTCATCTCTCATGTATTTTCTAAAAATGTACCCTATTCCCCATGATTCTTACTAATAAAATGAATCTGGAAATACAGCTATAAAATGTGCTCTCATTTCAAAAGGAAGATGACGCTTTTCACTTACCATTAGGAAAGCAAAAAGTCACTCATTTTTCTAGTGATCTTGTCCCCCTCTCTCCTTTCTAACTGATGAGCCCAAAGAAACATAGTTAAAATAGGCCAAATGGATAGGGATGAATACAGCTTACTACTAAGGGTCAGAGGAAATTAACTAATACATATGGAGATTGAATTCACAGTGTGTTTTCCTTAGGTCATGTATCAAGAGCCAGTGTTAACAAAAGGTGTTCACAGTAACAAAGATATCACTATGGATTAAAAAAAGTGGTAGCTCAGGACAGTGAAAGTCAAAAAACCCTCAGTTCACACTAAGTGCTCCCAAGTCAAACTATTTCTGAATTGAAAACCAATATTTAAAATTTCTAGGCCGGGCGTGGTGGCTTACGTCTGTAATCCCTTTGGGAGGCCAAGGTGGGTGGATCACAAGGTAAGGCGTTCAAGACCAGCCTGGCCGAGATGACAAAACCCCGTCTCTACCAAAAACTACAAAAATTAGCCAGGCGCGGTGAGAGGTGCCTGTAATCCCAGCTACTTGGGAGGCTGAGACAGGAGAATCACTTGAACCCGGGTGGCAGAAGTTGCAGTGAGCTGAGATCACACCACTGCACTCCAGCCTGGGTGACAGAGTGAGACTCCATCTCAAAAAAAAGGATAAAGTAAAATAAAATTTCTAGTGCATGTTTATTTATATATGAAAAAGGTAGAAGATTATTTACTAATACAGCAGTTGCTGGTAAACCTAAATTCACGGCTTAGCTGCCATGTGAGGACCTTGGTAAATTCATCCAACTTCTTTTCTTTTTTGAGAGAGACTCTCGCTCTGTCATTGAGGCTGGAGTGCAGTGGCACAATCCTGGCTCATTGCAACCTCTGACTCCTGAGCTCAAGTGATCCTCCTGCCTCAGCCTCCTGAGTAGCTGGGACTACAGACATGTACCACCACGCCTGGCTAATTTTTACATTTTTTTTTAGAGACAGAGTTTCACCATGTTGGCCAGGCTGGTCCCAAACTCCTGACCTTAGGTGATCCACCTGCCTCGCCTCCCAAAGTGCTGAGATTACAGGTGTGAGCCACTGCACCTGACCATCATCTAACTTCAAAATTTGATAATCTCTAAAATATGTAAAGTCACCCCTCAGAGACTGTTACATTAGTGAACAGAACATCTCCAAAGGCATGTAAGACTTTTGGAAAATGGTAAAAAATCCAAGATAATAGTTAATGGATTCCTAGAAAATTCATAACTCTCCATAAAGGAGCACCGGTAATCAGTCTTATAAACTGTCAAAGACACAAAAGAGCCACAAACTCACCTTACAAACTGATCTCGTCCACCCACTGCAAACTGGTGGGTATTGGCAGGATTCACAAAGATCGTATACAGTCCCACTTTCTTCTCTTTCTCTTTTGTCACCACCAGTTTCCTTTAAGAGTAGAAAAGCACAGAAAATTATATACTCCAAAAGATCCAGATGGCCATGGTAAAGGAGAGCCAAGAGAGTAACATGGCTAATAAGTAACCAAAGAGATTCTCATTTGGAAAGAAAGAAGTGTTGTGTTTTGTCTGTTTTGTACGTAACAACAGGAAAAAAGCACACACATGTATAATATGGGACTTTGGGGATTGGGGGAAAAAAACCTGTAGTGAAGTCACCTTCTAGTGTTCCATAAGAAGTATAAACTAAAGGTATATGAATGTACCGCTCCTCAGGAAGCCTCAGTTTAGCTGGACTCCAACACAATAACAGCCAGTCATTAATCAGACAACACTACAGATACTTTCCTACCCTTTACTGATAAATACATCTTATCTTCCCATCACCTGGGAACAAAGGGAGAAGTGGAAGAATCACAGAAACAGTAGGCTAAAAAAGACCTTAAGCGCCGGGCGCGGTGGCTCAAGCCTGTAATCCCAGCACTTTGGGAGGCCGAGATGGGCGGATCACGAGGTCAGGAGATCGAGACCATCCTGGCTAACATGGTGAAACCCTGTCTCTACTAAAAATACAAAAAACTAGCCGGGCGAGGTGGCGGGCGCCTGTAGTCCCAGCTACTCGGGAGGCTGAGGCAGGAGAATGGCGGGAACCCGGGAGGCGGAGCTTGCAGTGAGCTGAGATCGCGCCACTGTACTCCAGCCTGGGTGGCAGAGGGAAACTCCGTCTCAAAAAAAAAAAAAAAAAAAAAAAAAAAAAAAAGACCTTAAGGTCAGAGACTATCTCTCAGATTCCATTAAAATGTAACTTAAGGCCAGGTATGGTGGCTCACACCTGTAATCCCAACACTTTGGGAGGCCGAGAAGGGCGGGTCACATGAGGCCAGGAGTTTGAGACCAGCCTGGCCAACATGGTGAGACCCCACCTCTACTGAAAATACAAAAATTAGCCAGGCGTGGTGGTGCGTGCCTGTAATCCCAGCTACTCAGGAGAATCCCAGCTACTCAGGAGGCTGAGGGAGGAGAATCACTTGAGCCTGGGAGGTGGGGGTTGCAGTAAGCAGAGATCATGCCACTGTACTCCAGCCTGCGCAACGGAGCAAGACTGTCTCAGAAAACAAAAAAAAAGTCACTTAAAACCCAACTTAAGCCAGGCACTGGCTCATGCCTATAATCCCAGCACTTTGGGAGGAACCCTTGAGGCTAGGAGCTCAAGACCACCCTGGGCAACATAGCAAGACCCCACCTCTATAAAAAAATATTATAAAAAGCCGGGTGTGGTGGCTCACCCCTGTAATCCCAGCACTTTGGGAAGCCGAGGCGGGTGGATCATGAGGTCAGGGGTTCAAGACCAGCCTGGACAACATGACAAAACTCCGCCTCTACCAAAAATACAAAAATTAGCCGGGCATGGTGGCATGCACCTGTAATCCCAGCTACTCGGGAGGGTGAGGCAGAAGAACTGCTTGAATCCGGGAGGCAGAGGTTGCAGTGGACCAAGATCGTGCCAATACACTCCAGCCTGAGGGGCAGAGGGAGACACTGTCTCAAAAAAAAAAAAAAATTGTTATAAAAAATTAGCCAGTGTAGTGGCATGCACCTATAGTCCCAGCTACTTGGGAGGCTGAGGCAGGAGAATGGCATAAACCCGGGAGGCGGAGCTTGCAGTGAGCTGAGATCCGGCCACTGCACTCCAGCCCGGGCGACAGAGCAGGACTCCGTCTCAAAAACAAAAACAAAAACAAAAACAAAAACAAAAACAAAACAAAACAAAAAAATTAGCCAGTGTAGTGGCATGCACCTATAGTCCCAGCTACTCAGGAGGCTGAGGTGTGAGGATTCCTTGAGTCCAGAAGGTTGAGGCTGCAGTGAGCCGTGGTCTTCCCACTGTACTTCAGCTTAGATGACACAGTAAGACCCTGTCTCAAAAAGCAAAAAAATAAAAAACCCAGCTTAAAACATGTACACTGAAAACATACATTTTTCACTGAAGAAATCCAGAAGAATCTGTCTAAAATAGCCAAAATTTATTCCAGGTTAAGGGTGGCATGATGAATATTCTTCTCAGATCTAAGCATTCGATTAGTCAAATATGACATAATGAAGATTGGTAAATTTACAGGAAAGGAAAGACTTCAAGAAACTATAGGAAGAGTCTTGGCTTTAGTTTTTGTTTTTAAGTCTAAGGTTTTAATTATTTCTGATGCTATGGAAACAGAAAGAAATATAACCATGACAACACATTTCTTTGTAAAGAAATGATTGTAGCATATTTTCTGCATAGCGAAAGTCACTTCAGCCTAGAACTGTTCTAGGTAAAGTGGAGAGATTTTACTTAATATCTCTGCACCTTTTCATTAAATGAATACAGAGGACCAGGTGCACTGGCTCACGCCTATAATCCCAGCACTTTGGAAAGCTGAGGTGGGCGGATCGTTTGAGTCCAGGAGTTCAAGACTAGCCTACAAAGTGAGCTCCCATCTCTATTTATTTTAAAATTAAAAAAAAAAAAAAAGAGAGAGGGCACTGAAAATGAATGTCATTAGGGGAAACCTCTATCCCCTAATGGTGTTCCCCACACACCTCAAAAACACAAGGCAGGAAACATGTCAAAAGAATAATAGCTTCAGGGACAAAACTAGCTAAGAGACTGCTCTAATATGAGCTTTAGACAGGGAAAGAGAGTAGGAGCTGATGCTGCTCCTTCCCACAGGACCATCTCATTTCCTCAGCAATTTGAAATTTCAGAAGGACAAGGTCAAACAAACACAAAACTTACCATGTGGAAGCAAAATGAAGAAACTAAGGAATAGATTATGAAGTACTGGCTCCACAGTTATGTAATCCTGACGAAGAGCTCAATCTTTCTATGCCTCAACTTAATCCCATAAAACAAACATTTCTCCCTCCTGATGGGTAAATGCAGAGTACCCTGAGCTCTGCACGTGACACGCAGAGCTGCTATAAAAATGATTATCATGGCAATAGGAAGAAAAAATGTTCACATTAGAGGAAACATGAAACAAATTCACCAAATTTTGCCTTAAAATGAATGAATAAGTATTTCCCAGCAAAAAGGGAAAAATAATTACAGGTGAGACCAAAGGATTTCTTTGAAGAATACCTCAAACTGGCTTGCACTGGCTAAAGGAATATTACATCCACAATTTCAAATCAAACTTTTTTCCTAAGATGTTAGTCAACTTCATTAGCTTTCAGAGACTTGGCTATCATCATATATATACAAAAGAAAATCTCCCTTATGCCAACTTCACACAAAAATGCCTGACAAGATCATGCCACTGCACTCCAGTCTGAGTGAGAGTGAGACTCCACCTAAAAAAAAAAAAAAAGCCTCTAACATATGCAGATGTTCAGCTTTTCATCCCATTCCAGCCTATAACACTACTTTAACCCTTACAACAAAACTTTAAAGACTCACTGTCTTTACTATTCAAATCTAGATTTGGGTTTCCTTCTACTCTTCATTTTCTCCTTGTTCCCCTCTTTAGATTCTATCCCATCATTGCTTATGTTCAGATTCATGGTTAACTCTCAGCCAGACTTTCTGCCTATATAATTTCATTACAAATTCAATAATCTGCCAAAGTCATTTGCTCTACTCATTACTTGAACCAGATTCAATTCCTGGTAGCAAAAGTGTATATGGGGAGAAAGTTTCCTTCTGAACCTGATCCACAGGATAAGATCTCATTCTGTTTCACAACTCTTTAACACAGCAGATTAAATAAACTTATTATCATTTTTTGCTTGTTTGCCCTTCCCTATGAAAAACTTGCTAATCTTCCATTACCATTACAGAATCGTGGAACTTTAGAACTGGAAATAACAAACATTGTGTAGTTCAAAAGATTAAATGATTTCCTCAAAGTCAGATAACTACAAAGCTAGTACTAGAAGGCAGAACACTTGTCATTTAGGCTTGTTTCCTTTCCAGTATAAATCTCCCAACCTTTGTTCTCTTGAAGGTTACATAAACAAGCAACATATTTTTTCCCCAAGCCTAAAACATTTCCATCTTTTAAGTAGCCGTAGAAATTCTTCTACTATCCCAACAGCTTTTTCTGGACTTATCTCTCCAAAAATAAAAGGCTAGTAATAATCAGTCTTCATATTATATTCCCCAAATTAATTTATATTTTACTTATGTCCTATGTAAATCATTGCCATCCCTTACTCAATACTGGTACTGACCTATAAGATGTTATAATAATCTTTTTTTTTTTTTGGAGACAGTCTCGCTCTGTCACCCAGGCTGGAGTGCAGTGGCATGATCTCAGCTCACTGCAACCTCCACCTCCTGGGCTCAAGCGATTCTCCTGTCTCAGCCTCCTGAGTAGCTGGGATTACAGGCATGTGCCACCACACACGGATAATTTTTGTATTTTCAGTAGAGACGAGGTTTTGCCATGTTGGCCAGGCTGGTCTCGAACTCCTGACCTCAAGTGATCCAACCAGCTCAGCCTCCCAAAGTGCTGGGGTTACACGCATGAGCCACTGCACCCAACAAAGATTTGCTGTAATAATTTTTAAGACAAACAAGACAATAAACAATCTAGATATCTATCAATAAGTCATATCATATCAATAAGTCGTGAGTTGAGATTTGACCTAGGTCTGCCTGGATCCAAACAAGATGCTCTGTTTTTTCTATGATATCACCCAGTTAAAAAGGAACAAAATTTACCTATGAGTCTCAGATTCACATACAAATGAACTGTGATAAAACAGAACTCAACTACAGCTACTAATATTTTTGTCCAAAATTTATCAGATTTGTATGTTTCTATAAATAACTACATTTAAAATTTATTAAAATTTAAAATTTATTAAAATTTAAATTTTAAAATTTATTTCAATCTAAATTTTAAAATTTATAGGACCTATCTCTACATGAGTTTGTGGAATAATGTGCTTTCTGTGGGTAAAATGAATGATATCTGAGTGAATAAAGAGCAAAAGATCATCAAATTATTAAAGGCCACATATAATAAGTAAACTGTTTGAGAAATGAAGGTAGACTGAATAGTATTTCACTGCTGAGAAAGAGAGGAAGTAAGGAACTCCCCTTACACTACCTCTTAACCATAGGCACAAAGGTACTATTCTGATGAACCAGAGTTAGGCATTACCAAGACATAATGGAATATGTTCAAGGCTAAGAGATACAGTTTCTATAATGATATTACTGCTACACTTACGAAGCTGGGCGGTCTTGTCTCAGGTCAATGGTGAAAACAACTGCATCTTCACCTGCAGATAAGAACGTACAGGGAGAGTCTGGTTCCAGAGCCAACTGAAGAAGAAAAAGGAAAAACATGAGGTTTCTAAATATTAGAATTAGAGGTCATCTAGTTCATTCCTATAACTTTAGGAAGGGCTGCACTTAAAATGTACCAAAAAGAGAAATGTCTACCTTTTTGTCATAAAATCCCAGGAAAGGAGATAATTTAAGTCCACTTACTCTTATTCTATGTGAATTATTTATAGCTTTGTTTATTCTATACAAGTCAAAGGACAGGTGATTTGCTATTTCAACTAAGTCCCCAAGAGATATGAACAGAGATAGCAAAGAAAAATATCAGCCATTAGAGTTCATTTCCTTTTTCTCCAGTCAGGGTCTCATTTTGCCACCCAGGCTGAAGTGCAGTGGCATGATCATGGCTTGCTAAAGCCTCAATCTTGTGGGTTTAAGTGATCCTCCCACCTCAGCCTCCCAAGTAGCTGGGACTAGAGGCACAAGGCACTATACCTGGCTAATTTTTTCACTTTTTTTTTTCCCACAGATGGGGTCTTGCTATATTGCTCAGGCTGGTCTCAAACTCCTGGCCTCAAGCAGTCCTCCCAGCTCAGCCTCCCAAAGTATTAGGATTACAGGCATAAGCTACCATACTCAGCAACAGTTCATTCTCGAAAAAAATCAATTCCAAACCCTTAGGTGCAGAGAGAAATGGTGTCCAACTTCATTCCTTACATCTTAGTTCCTTATATCTAAAAATTAGTTATCTAGTGGGTTAAGAGTAGACTTAAGAATCAAAGAAATAGGTGAATTTCACATATCCTGGGCCGTCTTGGCTAGAAAAGGATACTCCAGGTCCACCTACATTTTTGCTTAGGGTTTCTAAGAAGAGAGTACCAAACTCTTTTCATGGCACAACAGAACACCACCATGCCTACCTTAAAACTGGCAGCTCTTAACTTCTCGCTAGCTGCCACCATGATTATTTGGCCTATATTCCCAGCTTTAAATAGGGCTTCCAGAAACAGTGCTATTTGTGAACTCAGAGTTTGAGCAGGTAAGCTGAAGCTCTCACACATGAGGAATCAACCACTAGCACCTTGAAACTGTCAAAATACCCTAAAAAATCAGAATAAATGTAAAAGGTTTAAAGGGCACAGGAGACCTCAAAGATCTCCAAACCAGCTATGGCTTAGCTTAGGGGCCAAGTACTGTAAGTGCATGATCTAGAGATCTTTCAAATACTTGCCTTCCTAGGAGTTTAGGGTGGCTGCTTTTGCTCCTTTAACTACAAATCTTAGGACTGAAAGAGGTGAGGCATGTGACCACAACAAATGTGCCACAATGGGCAGAGATAAGGGAGAACCTTGGCTGAGAACCACAAAGGATTTGGATCGCACAAATTTGGGAGCAAGGTCTTACTTACCTTGTGGGACGCTCCTTTGTGCTGGGCCACACGTTTTGTATTCTTGCAACACTGTGTAGCAGACAGTTCTGCTACCCGAACCTGCCCATCACGGGCACACATGGCCAGAGTGGAATCACCACTGTTAGGAAGAAACTTGGCCTGGGGTGTTAAGAATGAAAACAAGGACACACAAAAGAAATGAGAGAGGTAAACTTGAGAATGAAAAATACGATGATGACCTCAACTTAGCCCCTTTTCTTACATGACAGCTGGAAACTTAGTTTTCCTACTCTTGTACAGCTGGCTAAGCCCAATTGCTTCCAGGAGTTAAAGGAAAGGGAGGGGAAAAAAGTCCTTTGATGTAAGAGAGCATTTCAGTTGGCTCTGGAAGATTGAACTGGCACATAAGAGCTCAGGTGAACTAGGACTGTACCTAGCAGGGGAGAAAAGGAATACAGGAGGAAAATCTACCTTGATTCAGAAAGCAAATATAAATTTGCCACAAAGAAAAAGGAAAATAGGGGGAATGTCAGGGAAGAAAGGAGAACACCCTTAGGATAAATGGCTGGTACCAATACAGTAGATGGGGCCAAGGAGTAAAATCTTTACAGAATAATGACAGTATAAGCTAATATTTATCAAATGTTTATTAAGTACCAGCCACAGTTCTAACTGCTTAGCTTCTATTGTTATTTAATCCTCATAACCCAATGTGTTATTAGTCCCATTTTACAGATAAACTGAAGACAAAGGTAAAATAACTTGCCCAACATCACTAAGCTAGTAAGCAGAAGGGCTAGGATTTGAATTCAGGCAGTTTGGTTCAAGAGCCTGTGCTTCTACTACACTGCCTCCTACCAGCACACATTTAATAAGCTGCATGCACCCTATCTATAAGGCTTCCAACAGTCCATAATGCTCAAGGAATCTAAGATTGCCAAGAGTCTTTCAGTGTATTTAGGTCATTATGGGAGCCAAAGTAGGGTCATGTTCCGATACCTAATTCCTAGAACAACTCACTATCAGCTCCCATCCATGCTGCAGTTCAGATTTCTCTAACTCATGCCTGATTTTCTCAGTTGCCATTATGCTCCCTTGCCTCACCTGGAACACATTACTTTTGTGGCCACTCTCAAAGTCCAGTACTGGCTGCCGCCGCACCCAATCCCACACCACCACCTTCAGGTCATCACTGCCACTGGCCAGCCAGGTGCCGCGCTGGTTAAAGTGCAGAGTATTGACACAACCAGTGTGGCCCTCAAGCCCATGCTGCAGGCGGAAACGCTGCACAAAGACTCTTGCCCCACAGGCCTCATAGACGAAGCGGGCACTTGAACCCAGCTCCCGCTCCCGAAGGGCAAGGAGGGCTTGCCAGCGAGGTCGGGGTAGAGCTGATGTTTCCGAGGACACCCAGTCCTCTAGGGCCCGCTCATCATCTGATGAGTCCTGGTCACGGTTAGCCCGCTTGCGCTGTACACGGCGCCGAGGCTGCTCTTCTTCCTCCTCTTCTTCCTCCTCTTCCTCTTCCTCTGAGCGGTCATGGACTCGATTTTCATCATTAATAGAGTAATGACCAGTGTCCTCCATGCTGTCAGAGTCCTTATCTTCACCTGAGCTCTCTGTGTCTGTGCCTCGACTTTCTGTGCTGGTGCGGTTGGGGCCACCATCATCCCCAGTCAAACTCAAACTCAGGTCTGAGGCCTCCACTTCAATGCCTGAGGATGTCTCCCTCCCCTCTTCAGCTCCAGACATCTCCTCTGGACTGCTAGACAGGCTTCCTGCATGTTAGTGAGGAATGGGTAGATGAGACGGAAAAATAAGAAAACAGGATAGTGATCAGAAGGACTTCCCACCTTAGTCTAAGAAATCATCACATCAAAAGACCAAAAATGGAACTTTGGTCAAAGTGTTTTCATTACAAATGATTACAGAGAGTACTCTCTGAGGGGAAATCTTGTAAAGGACAAGAAACTGAAAAGATTAAGATGAAATCCACACACATAAAGTACCTCAACAAAAGCAAAGAATCTCAGGACAATCTAAGATTACATTAAGTTCTCAAGAGGCAAAACATTGGCATATTGTATAACAGTGTGCCTGATACATCTACCATTGGCAATGTTATATTGGATGGGCACTTATTAAGTTATAGCAAATAATTAAACAGAATATAAAAAGAAGAGCCAACTCCAGCCAAGAGCTAGCATAGCCATCTTCTTAGCGAAAGACGGAAACTAGTTATTAAAAATCACTCTGACTTATGGATGTGGAGTCGCACCATTTTCTACTTTAAGCAAGTACTGGGCCAGGTGCAGTGGCTGACGGCTATAATCCATCCCAGCACTCTGGGAGGCCAAGGCGAGTGGATCACAAGATCAGGAGATCGAGACCATCCTGGCTAACAGGGTGAAACCTCGTCTCTACAAAAAATACAAAAAATTAGCCAGGTGCCTATAGTCCCAGCTACTTGGGAGGCTGAGGCAGGAGAATGGCATGAACCCGACAGGCAGAGCTTGTAGTGAGCCAAGGTCATGCCACTGCACTCCAGCCTGGGTGACAAAGTGAGACTCTGTCTCAAAAAAAAAAATAGTACCAGTACACCTCCTGTCACCTAAATCCTAAGTTTCTTCCCCTAAGTTTCTAAAATTCACTAAGAAAGGAAGCTGAAGGGGTAAGTGGGAATTGTGATCATTTGAGTGCGTTCTTGCTCACCTTTTGCTAGTAAATATATTTTTGACTTACTTCCATTAGCTTGAATTTTTTAATACAATTTTTAGTCACATATTTTTAGTCTCTCTACTGAGACAAATTTTTATTAGGAAGCATATATAAAATTGAGAAAAAGCTGGGCAACTATATTGGTGCCTAAAAAGAAAGTTCAGTATATTCTAGGTCTGCTATGCTGGTAGTTAAATAACAAGGTCACTTTCATCGATCTTATCTCCTATAACTACATATTGCATTCTCTTATCTCACACCAGCCAAGTCAATTCCAATGAGCACTTGAGGAATGTTTTAGAGACAATACAACCACAACTTCCAACCTAAGTCAAGGTGTGCAGAAAAAAAGGGGAGAAAAAAGATTTTAAATGCTGCTCATGGGCCTCCTCTCCTCAGATGGCTATAAATTTTATCCTTCCAGAAGTAAAAGCTGTCAGGAAAGGCAGACCATCCAGTATGAGCTATTCAACTCCAATACCACACTGATGTTTAATGTTAACTCCAGTATGAGAGAGGTATTCAACTTCAATACCACACTGATGTTTAAGGATTCAAAGGTGGAGCACCTTACTGCCTAGTCATGTGGATTAGAGCAGTAATTTGTGAAGATCTCTGAAGCAATGGAAATCCTTTTCAATGTACTCTTAGGCAAAACCCAATACTGAAAAAAGATCAACAATACAAGTGCTTTGATTCAAGCAGTAACAGAAGGCCAGGAGACATAAACAGTTTTTGCAGGCCGGGCGCAGTGGCTCACGCCTGTAATCCCAATGCTTTGGGAGGCCAAGGCGGGTGGATCACCTGAGGTCAGGAGTTAGAGACCAGCCTGGCTAACATGGTGAAACCCCCATTTCTACTAAAAATACAAAAAATTAGCCGGGCGTGGTGGCATGCGCTTGTAATCCCAGCTACTTGGGAGGCTGAGGCAGGAGAATCGCTTGAACCTGGGAGGCGGAGGTTGCAGTAAGCTGAGATTGCGCCATTGTACTCCAGCTTGGGTAACAAGAGCAAAACTCTGACTCAAAAAAAAAAAAAAAGCCTCAACTAAGAGCACAGTATAAAACAACTGGGCTAGGGGCTGGAAGAAAAAGTTACGAAGTACAGAAATTTGAACCCAAGAACCACATGTGCTGAGCCTGTTATATATGCTACGAAAGTTTAGCAGTTACAGTTTCTTGAAATGCAACTGGGCTTGAGCTTGGGAGTGGTGAGCAGGAACTGAAACACACCTAACAGGTCTGTAGAAAAGAAAAAAATAAAGAAAAGAAAAAATACAACACCAAAACATCTAGTGTTTATTGTCAAAATTATGAGTAACAAATATAGACAACTTTGGAGGCCTTACTACATTAACATAAGGGCCAGAAGGTATCACAAGCTCATCAAGAAGGCCCCAACAGTAAATCACCAAGATCTAGAGTAGGGGTTTGCAAATTTTTTCCGTAAAGGGCCAGACAGTAAAAACTTTGGGCTTTGCAGACCATATGGAGCTCCACCACAACTACTCAACTCCAGTATGTAGAACAAAAGCAACGCATAGACACTACATAAATGAACAGGCAAATGAACAGGCATGACTGTATTCCAATAAAACTTTACAAAAACAAGTGGCAGGCTGGATTTGGCCTGCAATTTATAGTTTGCCAATCCCTGACCTAGCTAATGGTCAAGCTCCAAATCAACAGTATACTTTAACTCCTCTAGAACCCTGTGCCTTTCAACTAAACCCAGTGAAAAATATGAAGCACTTTCCTTTACAAAAGATGAATGAATGGCAGTGATAAGAACATATGGAGCAATGAAAAAGCATGTTGAAAATCTCACCTATCCTTCCTCCAATCACATTAACTAGAATTTAGCCTGTTATCCTGACCTTCAAGGTGCTAAGGAATGCTGGACTCTGTACTGCCCAACTGTATCCATTTAAAGGCGGCTTCTCCAATTTAAAAGTTGGCTCAGAGGTGAAGCACTGGTTAAATAACCCAGGTGGTAGTTATACTGTATTAGAATTTTTATATTCTGCCTTCAAATCTGCCCTAAAGCCAGTGATTTGACACTTAGCAGCACTGGTCCTGAAAAGAAGGAGGGAAAGGAAGGAAGGAAGGAAAGAAATGGAAAGAAGGAAGGGGAAGAAAGGGAAAGAAATAAGGAGGGGAAAGATGTCCCATTCGTAGTTGGGTTGTAACTTCATCCCTTATGAAATCACTTTTAAAAAAAGATGGGGTCTCGCTATGTTGCCCAGGTTGGTCTCAAACTCCTGGGCTCAAGCGATCTGCCTGCCTCAGCCTCCCAAAGTGCTAAGATTATAGGCATGAGTCACCATGCCCAGCCATGTAATTTCTCTATCAAACTACTACTTACTGTGGAAAGGGGCCTCTCAATGTAACTGGGGAAGTGCATCTTCCCTAAAATTCCCTTGTTCCTACCAGCCATGGGATTTTATTTTTTTCCTTTATTAATAGCATTTCCTAGGTTCTCCCCATCCTTACAGCTTTATACAACTCCAAACCACTTGACCTCTTAGAAGTAGAGCTCTATTATTGATCTTTTGAAAATGATCAGACAAAATGAGAAGAAGCAAAAGCACAATACAGTCCAAGGTGTTTCCTGTATAGTTTCATATACTCAGAACAATACAGGAAAGTTTCCCTCCCTCCACTAAAATCCAGGCCTCCACTCTATCTTGCAGGGAGGAGGAGAACCTCAGTTGATAGTAAAAATAGCTTCACCTTCATTTTGGCCCCTTACCATTAGCTAAGTCTGTTCTGCCATCTGTGCTGCTCCCTTTGCTGGACATCTTGAATGATGTTTGCTGTACCCAGCCTGGGTTTGGGAGAGGAAGAAACCAAAACAATTAAGAAACCACCTGGGAAAGAAGACAATAGGGACAAAATTTAACAATGTACAGGTTTTATCATTTTTATAAAAATGATTTGCGTATGCATGCTTAACAGGGCTTCTCAGCTTGTGAAAAGCACACCAGAAATTTTTTCTTTCCTACGTTTAAATTCCATATAATGACATATTTTTAGGGAGGTCAGGTGCCATCTCTTTACTTCACTCACTGAGTAACTGGCAGTGATTTTTCAGATGAGAAAGTGGGAACTAAAAACCTGGAACAGCAGGCGCATATCAAATGACAGGTACGGTAAGCCAAGAGTCTCAACTCAATACATAAAGCTAACTTCAGCACTGCCCCCTAGGCAAGAATCTTCCCACATAAATAAGTGACATATGTATCCTCAAACTCCGCACAACACTTGTTTTCACAACATAAAGAGGTGAGTCAGATTCTGAATATAATTTTACATACAAATCAATAGACAGAAGAAATCAAGCTCTTGGGGGAAGAGATTGAGCTTTCTCTATTCACTCAGATGATTAACTTCAAACTTATTATTTCTTTTTTTTTTTTTTGAGACAGAGTCTCACTCTGTCACCCAGGCTGCAGTGCAGTGGTACGATCTTGGCTCACTGCAAGCTCCGCCTCCCGGGTTCACACCATTCTCCTGCCTCAGTCTCCCGAGTAGCTGGGAGTACAGGCACCCGTCACTACGCCCGGCTAATTTTTTGTATTTTTAGTAGAGATGGGGTTTCACTGTGTTAGGCAGGATGGTCTCGATCTCCTGACCTTGTGATCCGCCCGCCTCGGCCTCTCAAAGTTCTGGGATTACAGGTGTCAGCCACCACGCCCGGCCCAACTAACTTCAAACTTATTAAAGGCACAGATACTGAGGATTATAGAGCTGAAACTAGAAATCAGGAGCACCCTATCCCTAGGAAAGAACCTTAAGTTGTTTTGTTTCTCTTAGGACTAACAGTCAGAGTCTCTAAGCACAAAGACAAAGGTGAGGAAGAAAAGGGCAACATTTCCATTAAACCATCTCATCCCATTTCATATAATAATGGCAAACATTGTTTCACCTAACAGCACCAGCTTTCACCAGACTCGTCTTTCTTAACAAGGAATCAGGGTATCTAACTCATTTCCTTTTATGCCACTATAAAACATTCATATTTTTTTCAGAGCCTCACTGCCACCTCCAGTAAATTCCAAAGAGCAAAGAATAATATTATTCAGATCAGAATTTTGTTAAGCCCTTTCAGGGACTTGGACAAAAGGCACTGGTAAAAGACAAAGTATAATTATGACCCCAGTCCTTGTACCCAGGCACACTGGCCTCTAATCTTTCAACAGTCCTTTCATTCCCACGACAATTATTCCAGAAGCAGCCTCATCCTGATCCTTTTCCCTGCTACCCTCTACAGAAATCTAAGCTGCTTCATTGAAAGTATCCTCTGTCAAGAGACAGTGGCCCAAAGATTGTTCATAATAGGTCAAGGTGGGAACAGAAATACTGCAAGAGTGGGGCTGAAGCCGACTGAATTTCAGGAAAGGACACTTAGAAGGGTGATGATGAAATACAATGCCAACAAAAAACAGATATGTGAAGCAACATAAAGAAAAATAGTGAGGAGCTGTTTGCAATGCATTTTGTTTTTGAGGTAGACAGTTTTGTATATAGCATTCCTCACACAGCATTTGTTTTTCCCTCTCAATAGTCCTGTTTATATTCTTTATCATAGGAGCCTATCTTCTCCATCTAGAGTTTAAAAGTATATTAATTCCTATCAAGTGGGGAAAATGCACTACTTTGTTAAGATTAATCCCAGCATTTTGGGAGGCCGAGGAGGGCGGATCACCTGAGGTCAGGAGTTCCAGACGAGCCTGACCAACATGGAGAAACTCCATCTCTATCAAAAATACAAAATTAGCCAGGCGTGGTGGCACATGCCTGTAATCCCAGCTACTAGGGAGGGTGAGGCAAGAGAATCGCTTGAACCTGGGAGGCGGAGGTTGCAGTGAGTCGAGATTGCGCCATTGCACTCCAGCCTGGGCAACAAGAGCAAAACTCCATCTCAAAAAAAAAAAACAAAATAAACACACAAAAAAAACCATTAAAAACAAAGGTAATACGCAGACCAGTGTAACACGAAGAACAGATTTGCTGTTTTCCCACCTCCATAATCAAAACTCTTTACCATACGTTTCACCCCACCATTATCCACTCCCAGAGAATTAAAAAGCAGCTCCAGAGAACCTCTCTTAAAACCAAGTATCAACTCCCACAGGAGTCCAGACTGCCTGAACTTTTGACTCATAATTGCTCTAGAATATACATGTGCACAGATGATAAAGGTAAGTAGAATTAAATGTCAAAATTTCTGCAGAAGGATACTCTAGAGCAGTGGTCTCCAAACTTTGATTATGCACCTCTATCAGTGAAAACTTTGAGCACGAACCTGATGTTCAAAGGTGTGGCATGCACCTGTAATCACAGCTACTCAGAAGGCTGAGGAAGGACTGCTTGAGCTCAGGAATTCAAGACCAGCCTGGGCAGAACTGTGAGACCCCTGTCTCAATCAATTAATCAAGGAAGCAGAGATGCTGTGCCCTAGGTGTCAGGTATAGGAGCCACTGAAAAATCTTTTCCAGCCAGGCACGGCAGCTCATGTCTGTAATCCCAGCACATTGGGAGGTCAAGGCAGGAATTGGAGACCAGCCTGGGCAACATAAGAAGACCCCCGTTGCTACAAAAAAGAA